>NC_091990.1:95052208-95652208 GCF_044704955.1 Pristiophorus japonicus | reverse complement strand
CAGCCTGCCAACCCTCTGTTTTCTGTCCGTTAACCAATCCTCAATCCATGCTAGTATATTACCCCCAATCCCATGAGTCCTAATTTTGTGTAATAACCTCTTGTGTGGCACCTTATCAAATCCTTTCTGAAAATCCAAATACACTATATCAGTGGTTCCCCACTCCCTATTCTGCTAGTTCCCCATTATCTATATCCCCCATTATCTATAGTTCCCCATTATCTGTAGTTCCCGATTATCTGTAGTTCCCCATTCTGTAGTTCCCCATTATCTATAATCGCCCATTATCTGTAGCTCCCCATTATCTGTAGTTCCCCATTATCTCTTCTGTAGTTCCGCATGACCTATTCTGACCTGCGAGGAAACTCCAGCTGCAGGTCGGGGGTCTAAGAGGAGGAGCATTCTTGATCACTTCAAGATACAGCGCAATCCGTTCCAGGAGGGCGACGGCTTCGAGCAGGGCAACTGGGTGACATCACCAAAACCCAGGTCACCGATTGGAGCGTGGGCAGGAACTTCGGCGGGGCCCAGGTAAAGCAGAGGTGAGGCGAATGATCGGGGTGGAGGTGCGGCGAGAGATCATGGCGGAGGTGCGGTGAGAGATCGTGGTGGAGGTGCGGTGAGAGATCGTGGTGGAGGTGCGGCGAATGACTGGGGCAGAGGAGCAGCGAGAGATCAGGGCCCAGGAGAGTCGTGAGTTTGGGGCCCAGAAGAGCCGAGGGCCCAGGGGCAGCACGGGCCAGCCCACACTGCAATATGTGTATGCACTAGGTCCGTGCAGCAGAGCTGGTCTCTAGTCGTCTTGGTTAATCCTTGCCATCGGACCAAGTCCTAGCTCTGTCAAGCTCATATCGTGGCTGGTGTGCAACGGCTACCACACATTAAAAAAAATCCACGCATATTCATCTTCCACCCTTCAATCTTTCGTTCACGACCTGGAATATCAGGTCCTTCATTGAAACACTCTGAACTCATCCCTTTTTGGTGTGGAAGCAAGTCATCCTCGATACGAGGGATTGCCTAAGAAGAAGAAGATTCTGCTAGGTACAACCTCAAAAAACTCTAACAGATTTGTCAAACATTTCATAAACCAATGATAAAAACTGTTCAGAGGGCCGAAGTTCAAATCCAACCTAGATTTATGGCTGAATCAGTCTTGTATGTATAGTAGTTACAACCACTGCACAAAACCACATGGAGGCCTAGAGGACCCGTGGGAGAGCTGTCTCTCCCTCTCCCCCTTCCGCTCTCTCCCTGCATCTTTATCTCTTCTCTCCTATATCTCTTTTCCTTTTCTCTTTACTGCCTCTGCCTCTTTCTCCCTCCTCCTCCCTCTTTCTGTCTCTCTGTCTCCTCCTCCCTGACTTTGGGCCCAATTTTCCCCAACCCCTTTTTTCGGCGCACTTACCTTAAATGCGCCGACTTTGTGTGCTGGAAACGGCACCGAAAAAAGGGGGCCCCATCCTGCCTGCTCTGTCGACTCTCCGGTGTCCCAGCATGCCGTAGCTTGTGAAGTGGGGGGGGGGCGGAGCAACAGGCCAGCGCAGAAAGCACTGCCAGCAGCTGCGCGCATGCGCAGTGAAGTCTGCGCGCATGCTCCTGCTCTCCCAGCATGTCCTGCGGGCCAATGCTCGCAGCCCCTATCCCCGGCTGAAGGGACGCCCCGACCTTCGCCGCACCCTATCCCCGGCCGAGTGGCCTCCCGCATCGGCTAGCCGGCCCGCTGAGTTCCCGGGCCGAGGTAGGACTTCAGTTTTATTTTTTACTTAGTGATGGTTGTGCTTGAGAGTTTTGATTGGGGGGGGGGAGGAGTTTTGGGGAGGAGAAAGAATGTTTTGAGGGGGAGAAGGAGTGTTGCGATGGGGGTGGGGGGGAGAAAGCGTGTTTTGAGGGGGGGGGAGAAAAAGAGTGTTTTGATGGGCGGGGGGGATCTTTAAAAAAAAAACTTGATTCTGGCATAAAGGTAGGACTTCTATTTTTTATTTGTTATTGATTGATTGCTTATTACTTTTTGTGATTTGTTTAGTGTTTTGTAAGTCTTAGTGCTTTAAATGTACTAACCTGCGCCAGTTTCTTAACTGCCCGCAAGGCTTTTCAGAGCTGGCCACATACACTGACCTAAGTCGATTTGGAGTAAGTTTTAGCTGGCCAAAGTGGCATAAATGGCCAAAACTGGCGTAAGTGTCTGGGAACGTCTCCTTTTGAAAAAAAAACTGAAGTTAAAAAAAATCGTACCTAACTGACTTATTCTGGAGCAATTTTGAGGGGAAAATTGAATTTTTTAATTTACGCCAGAAAAAACAACTTCAAAAAAATTGATGCAAGTCATGGCCAAAATTGGGCCCTTTATTTTTATCTTTTCTTTGTCCCAGCTTAATAAGGGGTGGGGGAGTGGGGGGAGGGAAAGGGGAAGCGTCCCTTGTATTCTCTCCAGATATATAAAGAATAAGAATGCCTTGTAACATACTGGTTAGATGCTGTTCAATTTTCTTTGTATTTCCAACAGATTTGTGGAGGGACCCAGTCAGAAACATTAATCAGCATCAAAAATATTTCTTAAATTTGATCCCCAAGCAAATCCTCCAATAAGGCAGAGCACAGTGGCTCTTCACTGACGGCAGGAAGGCTGAACAGTACTGGCCTTTTTAGAACCTCAATCTACTCTGCCCCTCAGCTCCACTAATTGCAAAATTCTCTCTGAAGTTTGTTTCTCTCTGCGAATTATTAATCATTAATTTTTACATAGCCTTCATTTGATTGCGAAAGATTTCAACAAGGGATGAATCTAGCAGGAGAAATGGGGAGACAAGTGCAGCCTGTACTATTGAACGGGTGAAGCGCCAGAAGAAACCACTGACTAGTGTTAAGCAGCTGGATTTAGTGACTTCACTAATGAGTAAAGCTATCCAGTACTTCTGGATTAATTCAACAGTAAATAGCTTGCAGCTAACCCTGCATCCAGGTGTTGGACTTTATCAATGGCCCTTTATCACCGCTCTATGTGGCATCATGTGACCTTGGGCCAGACTGTCTTTCATCCATGACAAGTGGGTGTGAGCAAACCATGCCATGCTTTTGTAAAGGACAACTCCTGTAGTTTTGAAAGACCCCAGTTTGCAAACAGCACCAAGTAGAAGTCAGCTGAGCAGAGCAAACAACAACATCATGAAAGAAGCACAGGCCATTACTTTATCCCATATATTATAAACTTCTTGTTTTATACAATCATTTTCCAGATAGCTTTCAGCAAACTCTTCAGAAATCCGAACTGCATCAATCTGCCATAGGGAAGGGGATTGCTAGATTCTCACAAGTGTTTCCATTAAATTTATCGAGAGGCAGGTTTCTGTAACATCCAGGCCATTCGATATTGGAGAACATTTAGCAATTTATTGAACTTCCCAATATTTATCCCTCAATCAACATCACTAAAAAACAGATTATCTGTCAATAGCTCATTCTGTTTGTGGGAGCTTGCTGTGCGCAAATTGGCAGCTGCGTTTCCTACATTACAGCCAATAAATATTTTTAAAGTGTAATCACTGTTGTAAAGTGCTTTGGGACATTCTGAGGTCATGAAAGGTGCTATATAAATCCAAGTTATTTCTTTTCTTCTCACAAATGCTTGAGTCCATGTTGTGCAGTTGCCTACAAGAGAATATCATGAGACATATGAGGCTAAGTTCTCCCTTTTATGTGCTCTGAGACAGTTCAGGAGACGATAGGAGGATAGCACAGTGTACTCTGGGTGACTTTCCTGTTCTGACTCCATCATCTCCATATTCGAGATGCCTCCCATCACCTGGCTATTCACCTGATGCCCTCTGGGTGTTGGTGCACATCTTCTGTTTCCTCAGCCACACCAAGTTCTTCATGTTCCTCCTTCACCTTCTCCTCTTCCTCTCATTGTGGGGGAAGGTTTCCTCTTCCACTATACTGAAACTGTAAGCCTTTTTGAAACTTTTAATGATTTCATTAGACTTAGCGCATACATAGTCCCAGTGTGACACCAAGGCTGGATCGTTCTAGCGTCAGTGTGGGCGGGATTGGAGGCAGGTCAGGAATGAAAGTTGAAATAACTTGGAGCGGGTCGGGAACCCACTGTCATCCCACCTCCTCGCACCTTTCCCTTGGGCGCGTTTGCCAGCGCACATGACTCGACCGGCAGAGTCTGCCGAGCTAATTCAGATGATTATTCGGTACATGTCAGACCCTTGAGCGTCTTTTTAACCTGACCGTTTCAATTTCACTGGATGACCACTGAATCACGCCGCTTGGGAACCACGTCTGTGTACCTGAGGCAGAGGTTCAGTGGCCATTGAAGCAACTCATTAGTGCACAGCGTGGAAAGCACAATAAATACTCCCATCTGACACCTGCTTAATTTGCTAGGGCAGATGCTGCTGCTGACTACATTGTCCAGACGTTGCAAGTGTTTTCAGTAAAATCGGGATCCACTGTCACCTCATTGGTAGAACCAATCACACCATTGACAGAACCAATCACATCATTGACAGATTGCTTCTATCACCTCTACTTGACCTACCATCTATTACATAAGCATGGATGCCATTTACACTGTCCCACCTTGGTCCTCAGAATCGGACCACTATGAGTCCCAACACCAGCAGCAGCAACAACAATACCACTAACTTTCTCCTCACCAACTTGATGCTGCACAGGGCAGAGGGCATCAGCGCAGGGCTGCACCGCTCTGGAGGCGATAACCCCAACACAGGGTATACAGGCAGAGGATGAGCTTCCTCAACATGACTGAGCAGTAGTGCCAAAGGAGGCTCAGGCTATTGCACCAGGTCATCGCAGGCATTTGCACATTGCTGGAGCAAGATCTGCAGCCCAAAGGAGCGGGTGGCCATGCCTTACCAGTGGTTGTCTTAAAGTCACCAGCACCCTCAACTGACTATGCTGGAGTGTGGTGCCAATGACAAATACAGATATATAAAATGAAAAAGAGTGACTAAAGTAAATGTTGGTCCCTTAGAAGATGAAAAGAGGGATTTAATAATGGGAAATGTGGAAATGGCTGAGACCTTAAACAATTATTTTGCTTCGGTCTTCACAGTGGAAGACACAAAAACCATGCCAAAAATTGCTGGTCACAGGAATGTGGGAAGGGAGGACCTTGAGACAATCACTATCACTAGGGGGGTAGTGCTGGACAGGCTAATGGGACTCAAGGTAGACAAGTCCCCTGGTCCTGATGAAATGCATCCCAGGGTATTAAAAGAGATGGCGGAAGTTATAGCAGATGCATTCGTTATAATCTACCAAAATTCTCTGGACTCTGGGGAGGTACCAGCGGATTGGAAAGCAGCTAATGTAATGCCTCTGTTTAAAAAAGGGGGCAGACAAAAGGCTAGTAACTATAGGCCGGTTAGTTTAACATCTGTAGTGGGGAAAATGCTTGAAACTATCATTAAGGAAGAAATAGCGGGACATCTAGATAGGAATAGTGCAATCAAGCAGACGCAGCATGGATTCATGAAGGGAAAATTATGTTTAACTAATTTACTGGAATTCTTTGAGGATATAACGAGCATGGTCAATAGAGGTGTACCGATGGATGTGGTGTATTTAGATTTTCAAAAGGCATTCGATAAGGTGCCACACAAAAGGTTACTGCAGAAGATAAAGGTACGTGGAGTCAGAGGAAATATATTAGCATGGATAGAGAATTGGCTGGTGAACAGAAAGCAGAGAGTCGGGATAAATGGGTCCTTTTCGGGTTGGAAATCGGTGGTTAGTGGTGTGCCACAGGGATCGCTGCTGGGACCACAACTGTTTACAATATACATAGATGACCTGGAAGAGGGGACAGAGTGTAGTGTAACAAAATTTGCAGATGACACAAAGATTAGTGGGAAAGCGGGTTGTGTAGAGGACACAGAAAGGCTGCAAAGAGATTTAGATAGGTTAAGCGAATGGGCTAAGGTTTGGCAGATGGAATACAATGTCGGAAAGTGTGAGGTCATCCACCTTGGGGAAAAAAAACAGTAAAAGGGAATATTATTTGAATGGGGAGAAATTACAACATGCTGTGGTGCAGAGGGACCTGGTGGTCCTTGTGCATGAATCCCAAAAAATTAGTTTGCAGGTGCAGCAGGTAATCAGGAAGGCGAATGGAATGTTGGCCTTCATTGCGAGAGGGATGGAGTACAAAAGCAGGGAGGTCCTTCTGCAACTGTATAGGGTATTGGTGAGGCCGCACCTGGAGTACTGCGTGCAGTTTTGGTCACCTTACTTAAGGAAGGATATACTAGCTTTGGAGAGGGTACAGAGACGATTCACTAGGCTGATTCCGGAGATGAGGGGGTTACCTTATGATGATAGATTGAGTAGACTGGGTCTTTACTCGTTGGAGTTCAGAAGGATGAGGGGTGATCTTATAGAAACATTTAAAATAACGAAAGGGATAGACAAGATAGAGGCAGAGAGGTTGTTTCCACTGGTCGGGGAGACTAGAACTAGGGGGCACAGTCTCAAAATACGGGGGAGCCAATTTAAAACCGAGTTGAGAAGGAATTTCTTCTCCCAGAGGGGTGTGAATCTGTGGAATTCTCTGCCCAAGGAAGCAGTTGAGGCTAGCTCATTGAATGTATTCAAGTCACAGATAGATAGGTTTTTAACCAATAATGGAATTAAGGGTTACAGGGAGCAGGCGGGTAAGTGGAGCTGAGTCCACGGCCAGATCAGCCATGATCTTGTTAAATGGCGGAGCAGGCTCAAGGGGTTAGATGGCCTACTCCTGTTCCTAATTCTTATGTTCTTATGTTCTTAGGCCTCTTTGTGTGTTGTTAGCTGGTATGAGTGCATTAGGATGAGGGTGAGTGTGAGGAGTGGTTAGTCAGATAGGGATATGACAATGTGGATAGAAAGAGAGGAATGGGTGGACATGCAAGGTATGTTGGTGTGGGTAATGATGTGTAGGAGTAGGTGTGGGAAGGCAGAGTGCAGAGTGATGGGATTGTGATGAGAGGCAGAGCAGGGTGAAGTTGAATGTGACTTTGCACTCATCTTTCCTGATCAAATGAGATCATTGAAGCATTTCCAGCACTGTACCCAGGTCCTCCTCACCACTTCCTTGCTGTTCACCTCCTCTGGTCTGCTGAGAATGTCTCTTCCACCCATCCGAAGGGAAGAGGATCTCCCTGCATGCTCTCACTCCCTCCGCAAGCATATGGAGGGTGTCATCTAAGAACATGGGTGCAGCCCTCTGCCTCTGGGCAATCATGTTTCCAAGTCTTTCCAACACTCCAACACTCCAATGCTCCAATACAGTGCCCACACAATTCTAGATGAACCTTCAAATGCAATGTGGCCATGGCTGCTTTAAATATCCAGGCTGAAAACACATCATCAATGACATCATCAGACCTGCGCTATTTAATAAGGCCGGGAAACGCGCAGGGCTGTTTTAATAGATGCCATTTGGACAGTCAATCTCGGAAGCAGAATGAAATGAGAAGTGGGGTCACGACCCGCCATGGCGACCACCTGCATCTGACCCGCCCAGTTACAGAAAATTCTGGCTTAAGGTTTTGCAGAAATTTTAACATCAAAGAAGATTATATTACATTTATGAAAAAGCAATTGATCATGGACTTCTCGCTACACATCTGTCTATTTAAAATAGATAAAAAATCTTCCTGTGTCACAATTTGAGCGTATTTTTATGTACCATTTATAATGGAAAAACCCTATGTCAGTATGTCAACATTTGTAATCATAGAATCATAGAAATTTACAGCATGGAAGGAGGCCATTTCGGCCCATCGTGTTTGTGCCGGCCATCAAGAGGCTGTCCAAACTAATCCCACTTTCCAGCTCTAGGTCCGTAGCCTTGTAGGTTACAACACTTCAAGTGCACATCCAAGTACTTCTTAAATGTGGTGAGGGTTTCTGCCTCTACCACCCTTTCAGGCAGTGAGTTCCAGACCCCCACAACCCTCTGTGTGAAAAAATTTCCCGTCAAATCCCTTCTAAACCTTCTACCAATTACTTTAAATTTATGCCCCCTGATTGTTGACCCTCCTGCTAAGGGAAGTTGGCCCCTCATAATTTTATACATCTCAATGAGATCTCCCCTCAGCTCCTCTGTTCCAAGGAAAACAAACCCAGCCTATCCAATCTGTTCTCCACTCCCAGCAACCTTCTTGTAATGGGAAAGCCTAGGTCAATATTTACTTGTCACACTGTAGCCCACCATTTTGTTTTTTTCATCTGATTTTCATGTGTTTTGTTCCTATTTTTTGGCGTTTTAAAATAAGATTATGGGATCTTTCACCCGACTTCCATGTGCCCCCCCCCCCCCCCCCCCCACAACCCATCTAAACAATTTGTAGCTACTTGATTCCGATTTAGGGACTTGGGCATTGGCCTGCCCTCTTCCCACCTGCCTTATTTCCTTTCCTCAGTCGTGTTGGATTCATTCCAAGCTTAGCAATCAGGTCTACCCACCCGACCCATTTCCAGCTGCCACATTGGCACTAGGGCTGTCTCCTGTTCCTCTCGGTGTTACAGTAGTAGTAGTCGGGTCTGAAGCTAACCACTTTGGGCCTCATTCTCTCACACCCCTCCCGTACCCGCACCCCTGACCCTGCCAGCTCTGCCTCTGATCTACCTACCCTGCACTGACGTGTACCTCTCCTTACCCCTCAAAGCTCTTTTCCAGACAGCTGACGCTTGTGCTAGCTACACCACCACAGAAGTCTTTGCAGAGACTTAAAGTGATTATCCTTAATATCTTAAAAATGGTAGGTGGGTGCCAC
This sequence comes from Pristiophorus japonicus, assembly GCF_044704955.1. NCBI lineage: Eukaryota > Metazoa > Chordata > Chondrichthyes > Pristiophoridae > Pristiophorus > Pristiophorus japonicus. The sequence continues at coordinate 95,643,419 of NC_091990.1, read as the reverse complement.
CATTACATGTAGTACCTGTTACACGCTGTGGTAGGAGTTTCAGTGTTAAGCGATCTGTTTATGTTGACCTTAATATGTAACACTGCTTTTCTGTTTCCTTTTATCCGTATCTAATCTACCGCTGTCTGTATTTGATCAGAACAGGGCCAGAAACAACTCAAGAAGATAACGGAAAGTAAAACCAATACAGTACAAGGTGGATCTTTCCAAAAATCGAAGCAATTAATGTTGGCAAAAAACAAAATCGGACCTGTAAATGTTCATTAACATTGGGGCACTGAATATCTTTGATAGCAACCATTGTAAACATTTAAATAGAGGTTTTTGTCGATGTATGTTGAAATACTTTTATTTCAAAATTTCTAACAGTGCCGAAATGCTCCTCACTGCCCAACCCGGCAACAAATCGGTCCCAACGTTTCCGCCTATTTTTCCAGGGTTTCCGTGGCTCTTTTTTCGAAGTTATGGCAGATAAGCAGAGGGAACATCACCAGCCCCCCCGCGGAAATTCCCCTCATCCTGAAAAAAAAGGAAAATAAACAGTCAGTTACAATAAACAAAGGAATTCTCCACCGACGGAAAATACCTTCTGATTGACTTCAGGAATCACACTTGAAAAAAAAAACACTCTGACTTCTAATTGTTCTACATAGCAGTAACTATGCTTCAAAAGTAACTCACTGGCTCTGACACGTTTTGAAACGGCCCGAGAAAGTGAAGACATTATATAAATAGGTGCGAGTTCTTGCAAACTACCGCCCCATCTCCAGCCTCTCTTTCCTCTCCAAAGTCCTTGAACATGCTGTCACCTCCCAAATCTGTGCCCGTCTTTCCTGGCACTCCACGCTTGAATCCCTCCAATCAGGTTTCCGCCCCTGCCACGGTACCAAAATGGCTCTTGTCAAAGTCACAAATGACATTAGTTGTGACTGTGACAAAGATAACCTATCCCTCCTCGTCCTTCTCAACGTGTCTGCAGCCTTTGACAAGGTTGACCGCTCCATACTCCTCCAAGACCTCTCCACCGTCATCCAGCTGGGTGGGACTGCACTCGCCCAGTTCCATTCTTAGCTAACTAATCGCAGCCAGAAAATCACTTGCAATGGTTTCTCTTCCAACTCCCACATCGTTACCTCTGGTGTCCTCTAAGGATCTCTCTTTGGCCCCCTCCTATTTCTCATCTACATGTTGGCCCTTGGCGATATCATCTGAAAACACAGTGTTAGTTTCCACATGTATGCTGATGACATCCAGCTCTACCTCTCCACCACTCCTCTCGACCGCTCCGTGGTCTATAAATTGTCAGACTGGATGAGCAGAAACTTTCTCCAATTAAATACGGGGAAGACCAAAGCCATTGTTTTCAGTCATAGCCACAAACTCCGATCCCTAGCCACTGACTCCATCCCTCTCCCTACCATCTGTCTGAGGCTGACCACACTGTTCTCAACCTTGGTGTCATATTCGACCTTGAAATTAACTTCTGACTATATATCCACGGCATAACTAAGACCGCTTATTTCCATCTCTGTAACATCGCCCATCTCCGCCCCTGCCTCAGCTTATGCACTACTGAAACCCTTTGTTACCTCTAGAGTTGACTATTCCAACACGTACCTGACTGGCCTCCCACATTCTACCCTACGTAAACTTGAGGTCATCCATAACTCGGCTGCCTGTGTCCTAACTCGCACCAAGTCCTGTTCACCCATCACCTCTGTACTCACTGACCTACATTGGCTCCAGGTTAAGAAATCCCTCTATTTTAAAATTTGCATCCTTGTTTTCAAATCCATCCATGGCCTCATTCCACCCTATCTCTGTAATCTCCTTCAGCCCGACAACCCCGCTGAGATATCTGCACTCCTCTAATTCTGCCCTCTTGAGCATCCCTGATTATAATCGCTCAATCATTGGTAGCCGTGCCATCTGTTGCCTGGGTCCTAAGCTCTGGAAGTCCCTCCCTAAACCTCTCTACCTCTCGTTCCTCCTTTAAGACGCTTCTTAAAACCTATCACTTTGACCAAGCTTTTGGTCATCTGCCCTAATTTCTCCTTATTTGGTTCGGTGTCAAATTTTTGTCTTCGAAAACTCCTGTGAAGCGCCTAGGGACATTTTACTACATTAAAGGTGCTATATAAATGCAAGTTGTTGTTGTGTTTCTGATTGACCTGAAGATTTGCCTAAGACCAGTAAACTTTTTTAATTAACCTCAGGAAGGCAAAGCAATTTTCCCTTATGGTCTTAAAGTGACACCAAGTTACATGTAGCTGAACTTCAGTAACAAGATAATTATACAGGTACACCCTCCGAAATCCGGAAATCTCAGGACCGAGGCCATTCGGTTTTCGTGTTTTTCCGGATTTCGGAACAGAAATCTGACATCCTGAATCTGGAAACCCCTGGGCCGAGTTTCAGGTATTTCTGGATTTCGGAGACTAAGTCCAAAGTCCCAAATCCGTAAAACCCTGGGCCGAGTATGAGGTTGGAGTGGGAATGGTTGGGAAGGAGAAAGATTGATTTTGCTTTAACAATGGATACTTATGATCGATACTATGGGCTGGAAATTCCCCAGCCTTGCGCTCGTTTCTTTGGCAATATTTTGCCGTTTCTGGCGAATAATGGTGATCCGCTAGTTTTGCCGAAGTCTTGCGCCGGCGTTTTTTAAATAGTGTTTGCTGCCAGTAATTGGACACACTCTTCCCATGTGCATTTACTTATTTATTTCATTCATATATATAGCCAGCTGTTATAGAGGGAGGGGGCACTGGAATAAAACCTGTATAAAGGATTGTGGAATGTGAGGTGCACAAACAGCATGGGCATCAAATCTGCTGCAAACATTGTTGTTTACTCCATTACCAATTGAGAACGGTGGTGGTGTATGGTGGAATGTTAGGTTAGGATGCCAAGTCTGAACTTTTTCCACTGTATTCAACTGAAACCAGCTCCATCTGGTTCTTTGCACTCATAAACAGCACATGATTGCTGTGTTTTCACAGATAGTATAATGCAGTTTTTATTATTATTTGGAAAATGTGTTTTGCTGGAAGGAATCTTCCAACCCAAATACTGTGAAAGATCAATATTCTGCAAGCTTCACAGTGTCCTCCGTATGCTTACATACATATTTATAACAGATTGCTCTGTTTACAAAACGGCAATGACATGCGATGTGCTACAAATGAAAGAATGTTCTGTTCAGTGAAGGTGAAGGCTACTCTGTTGTCGATTTGAAGTTTATTAGCCCATGACAGTAGCTAACTCTTCAGGATACACCATTTAATAATAACTGTAAAGTTTAACTCAACATAAGCTTTTGCTCATTAAATAAAGCTCTCACATGCTACATCATGGTTGTTAATGTTATATCCATCTTAAACTGAGAGGGATAGATCGTGAATTTGTGATTTAGTGTAAAATGAGTGAGAGTGAATCGGCAGCCCATTTTACATCACTCGCGATTTTTATTTGCACTGACTTCAACTCCCTATCACCCATTTTGCACTATCACACAAAATCAAGATCTCGCTCAGAGAATCTCAACTCCATAACCATGACCTTCTACCTAATATTACAGGAGGCTCTTCGACAGTGCAAAGCCAGGAAGCTGGTTTCAGGATTATCCTTCAGTGCAATAATGCTAGATATAGGCATTCCCTTAGCTCCATCCTAACAATCTATTCTTCTTTCGTATGGTAGTATCAAACATCAATATCCAAGTTGGATATCCAGGCCAAAGCATGGATATCTTGTAGGCTGCCTGCAAATTTCCTCTGAGGGCAGTGCTCAATGATGTGCTCCAGGGTTTGAGTAGGAGCTCCACAGTCTCATGAATGGGATGCTTTAACCTTCCACGTATGGAGAAGGTGGCAGCATCTACCATGACCGGTTCTGAGGCGGTTGATAGTTGTCCACTATTTGCGAGGATGGTATGATCTTCAGGTTGTATTGTGGGGTCCTCTATAAGGAATCCATTCCTTATGTCGCTGTTCTTCCAAGCATTTCTCCATCAGTCATCAAGGCTGAGGGGAGATCGCTGAAGGGCTTCGGCGACGGTCCAAAATGGCCTTCTAGATTTGGGATGGGGTGGTTGTTCAAGTTGGCCTGGATCGGCATGTCTTTGCTGGTGTAGTGGTTGTATTCCTAACGATAACATGATGCTTTTCCCAGTGCACTAAATACAGGTCCATAGAGTTTAGTTCCCATCTCCGACAGAAGCTGGATCCTTAGGGTACACTTTTTAATTACACTACACAGTTGTACAAAGATCCCAGTGTATGAGATAAAAACAGAAGACCTTCCTACATTTTCACTTCCCCTTCATACCCTTTCATGTTCAAATAGGAGTCAACTCCAATAGCATTAATAAACTAAGGCTGCACAATACTACCAAACTCAAGTTCCAGGGCATGAGGCTCCGTTACAAAAGCGGTTCCAAGCTGTAGAAGAAACCAGCTTCTTTACCCACGCTCCCATACCACATGACTCCTGCAACACAATTTGGAGGAACAGTATACACTTTTCTTGTTTGCAGCTCTGCAAGAACAATTTCAGTAGCACGTAGAAAGTGGTGGTGTAATATAATATTTAGGCTCATTGGTAGCACTTGTGGCTCTCTCAGAAGGCTGTGGGTTCACGACCCACTCCAAAGACTTCAGCATATAATCCAGGCTGACACCTCAGTCCAGTACTGAGGGAGTGGTGCACTGTCAGAGGTTCCGAATGAGACATACCAAGGCTCAGTGAGACTTCCAGGGCTGGTCTCTAGTCATCTTGGATAACCCTTGCCATTGGCCCAAGACCTAGCTCTGTCAAGCCCGTGTGGTGGTTGGTGTGCAATGGCTACCACACGTTAAAAAAATTCACATACAGGCATCTTCCATCCTTCAAGATGTAGTTCAGGACCTGGAATATTAGCTCCTTCATTGAAACACCTGTGAACTCATCCCTTTATAGTGTGGAAGCAAGTCATCCTCGATACAAGGGACTGCCTATGATGATGATTTCTATATTCAGGATCGGACTTACCTTTTTCGTCTTTGCTGCACCTGAGAACTGACAGTTTGCCTGGTGTCGTGAAGAGGAAATTCACCCCAAATCCCTCCTAACCAGTTGGACTTTGCAGTGGGAGGTACTAATCTCTCTCTCAACCAATGGAGATTTAGCAGATGCAGATCTTTTAACCAATGGCAATTTGCGGTGGCAGGCTTAACATCTCTTCACCAAATAGAATTACTCCTCATGGAACCTGGACCAGAGACTTGAGCACAAAATCCAGGCTGACACTCTGTTACAGTACTGAGGGAGTGCTGCATTGTCAGAGATGTTGTCCTTCTGAACCGAGGTTCCATCTGCCCTTTCAGGTAAAAGATCCCATGACACGACTCGAAGAAGAGCAAGAGAGTTCCCCAGTATCCCAGACAATATTTAGCCCTCAACCAAGATCACTAAAACAGATGATCTGTGATTTATCTCCTTGCTGTTTTGGGGACCTGGCTATGTGTAAATTAGCCACCACATTTCCTACATTACAACAGTGACTACACTTCAAAACTACTTTATTGGCTCTAAAACTCTTTGGGACATTCTGAGGTCATGAAAGGCCCTAAATAAAAGCAAGTTCTTTCTTTTCTTTATCTGTACCCTCCCACTTAGTGAAGTTATTTACAAATAGTGTACCACAGATCTAATAATCATGGTGCATGTTCCCTATATTAACAGTAGAACTATCGGTTCTGTCAAAGTTTGGTGTTTTGCTGGTGTTACCATAGTACCAAGAGACTTTGCAAAGTACCTAAGCGGCAGGAGCTCACCTTCATCTTCAGATTCTCCCCAGCTCAGTAGATTCGGATAAGGGTTAATCAGTCCCAAGCCATGCTCACTTTAGCATACGCCAGCCATAGTCTGTACTTTTTAAAATTCATTCTGGGGATTTGGGTGTTACTGGCAAGGCTGGCATTTATTGCCCAGTTGCCCAGAGAAGGTGGTGGGAGCCTCACTCTCAAACTGTTGGTAGCAGTTTGATACAATTGAATGGCTTGTTGGCAGTCAATTGCTTGCAATTAAGACTCAACCGTATTGGTATGGGACTGGAGGCACATATAAGCCAGACCGGGTAAGGACAGAAGATTTCTTTCCCTAACAGTTACAACAATGACTAAAATCCAAAAGTACTTCAATGGCTGTAAAGCATTTTGAGATGTCCAGTGGTCATGAAAGGTGCTATATAAATGCAAGTCTTTCTTTCTTCTTTAAAGGATATTAGTGAACCAGATGCATTTTTACTAAAATCCAACAGCTTCATGGTCACTTTTACTGATATCAACTTTTTATTTCCAGATGTTTTAAAACCAAATTCAAATTCTCCAACTGTCGTGATAGGATTTGAATTTACCTTTATCTGGATCCCTAATCCAGGCACCTGGATTCCCAGTCCAGTAACAGAGCCACTACACATACCCCTTCCGCAGTCAGTTTTACAAGTACTGGCATGGTCAGTCTTGAGAGGAACCATTTCTGAGTTAAGGCAAACAAGGCTGTGAATGTTGAAAGGGCATCCTTTCCAAGTTGGAGCAGAGGAATGTGGAAGTGTTGGCAGAAGGACAACTGGCTTTGAGACTGTAAATCTTACAAGCACCTCAACCACGCTCAGGCAGTAAAAAACCTAATCATCAAACCATTCTGTTGAGTTTGGATAAACCTTTTCCAGCTCCATGAGTGAGGAGAGGGGGCAGGTTTTTGCCAGTAGCATGCAAAAAGGTCACACTGAGGATAACTGCTCACAAATGTGTGAGATGAGAGGCAAAAAAATCTGGGGGAAAAAATAATTAGCAGGTTTCAAGGACCAAGACAACTGTTAAGTTTGTCGGTTGAGATTGGTCAATCCAATTTATTGTCCAAGAAGAATTTACTTTTACTCCTTTGGCCATTACTTCATTTTAGTTTCTTAAACAAATGCATCTTAAACTGGAATCGAATGAATTATTCGGCAGAGTCCAAAGTTCCCGGACCCACTGAAAGAGCAGTTAACTTTGGAAATAAAACCCTGGGAACTTTGCACTATTGACAAAAAGAATTACAAAGAGGAATTTTCTCATTCAGTGTGAACAGATGGCTTACATTATTGGTAAATATTGATATTGTGTTAGGCTGTATGCTTGGGTTATATTAACCGAAAAACAAATGGATCTGCCATGTTGTGCAATGGAGTTTGGATTTCCCATTTGTGCTGAGATTGGCTGCTGACTGTTCTGTGGGTCGTCAGCAGACCCTTAATGGCAGCGGTCCAGTCATATCGTTTGACAGGTGCATAATCAGGAATCTTAGCAAAACCTGAACATTCCCAGAATACACTGAGAAAGTGTCCTTGGGTTTTCGAATTTTGATAGCATTTAATTGTGGACAACTAGTGTCAGCTGTGGCTCAGAGGGTAGCACACTCGCCTCTGAGTCAGCAGGTTGTGGGTTCAAATCCCACTCCAGAAGCACATTCTAACATTCCAGTTCAGTACTGAGGAAGTGCTACACTGTCGGAGGTGCCATCTTTCGGATGAGACTTTAAACCAAGGCCCCGTCTGCTCTCTCAGGATGATGTAAAAGATCCCATGGCGAAGAAGAGCAGGGGAGTTATCCCCAGTGTCCTGGCCAATATTTATCCCTCAATCAACAAAACAAATTTTTTGATCATTATCACATTGCTGTTTGTGGGAGCTTGCTGTGTGCAAATTGACTGCTGTGTTTCCCACATTACAACAATGACTACACTCCAAAAGTACTTCATTGGCTGTAAAGCGCTTTGAGTGGTCCAGTGATTGTGAAAGGCGCTAATTAAATGCAAGTCTTGCTTTTTTTTTTAATTGTAATATTTACTGAAGAGCTTAATGGTGGGTGTGTGAGACAGCTTGCTGACGGCCATGATGGATCCTCCAAGGGACTTGCATGAGTTGCTAACGAATTGAATCTCTCTTGAAATGTGTGGTCGGACTCGAGGATCAATTAACTATACTGCACACTCTACGTGAGGAGCCAAAGTCTGAAATACTTTCCATAAGGCTATCACCAGTATGACAGAGAGAGGCAGTGCACCAAACAGTAAGATATGGACGGAAGCCCGAGGGCATATACAAAGTGTAGGAAACGGAGGAGCCTGTGCAACTAAAATTTTCCAACAGATTTTCAGTACTGGAAGTGGGCAAGGATGGAACTGCATGAACAGGATAATGGCTCAGACAGCAAGTGTTTGTATCAGGGAAACAGACATGATTTAAAGTATCACCTGTAGTTATAAGGTACTCCATAGTACGAGGGACTGATAGAATTTACTTCAAGCACAACCGGGAGTCCTGGATGGTATGTTGCTTCCCATGTGCCAGGTTCTGGGACTTGAATGAGAGGTGAATAAAATGAGAGAGGGAGGAACTTGGCTCATATGGGAGCCAGACGTAGGTAGCTGTAGAACAAAGGCCCTAAAAAGGAATTTCAGAAGCTAGGCAAAAGACTGAAGAATAGGACTAACAGGGTAATGATCACAGGATTACTCCGTGCCACATGCTGAACCCATTAAGGAGAGACAGATTAGGCTGGTGAGTGAGTGTAGGAGAGGGGGGTTTCATTTTTTTTGTCCTAATCGGACCATTTCTGAGGGAAGTTGAAGCTGTACTATTAGAACAGCCTTTACCCAAGCTAAAAAAAAGTTAGGTTGGATTTAAACTAGGGATGGAAAAGATTGCAGAGTGAACCAATTATTAGGAAGGAGACACAACCCTTGGCACAGGGCAAGGAATGATATCAGATGTATTAACATGAATTCCAAAAGTATGAGAAATAAAATAGGTGAATTAGAAGTGATAGTAATAGAAAGCTAACTGTTATTGTAAAAGCTACTGAAACCTGGCTATAGGAGGAGCATGGCTAGTGAAAGGCTCTGCAGAGCTGTGTTTCATTAAGAATAAAGAAAGAAGGAAGTGGTGCGGTGGCTTATCAGGGAAAGTTCCTGGCAAAAGACTCTTTGGGTTTATCTGGAAGAAAGGGAGAAAATGTTATTAGTAGGAATATGTTATAGGAGACTACTAAATAAACCGGAGGTGTTATGGGAGGACATAAAAAAACATTAGAAGTTGAGGCTTCAGTTGCAATCACGGAGGATATTAATATTTCTGACTTAGACAAGACTTGCAGTGAGGACAATCTGTATGTGTTACGACCTTTACTGAAGTACTTCAAGAATTTTTTTTAACAGTAGGTGAGGCAACCTATCAGAGGGAAAGTAATATTGGATTTGCTTCTAAGTAATGAGCGAGTAATAAGTAATAAATGATAATGTTAATCAGCAAAGCTAATTGGATTCTAAGAGAGTAGATGTTAAGGGAATGGAATAAAATGGGAAAAGCTATTTAAACAGAAGGACGTGGAGGAAGAATGGAAATGCCTTAAAAACATTTTGGGGCCGGAATTGGTGAGAACTGCGCCCCCGCGGACTTGGGAGGGTGCTTTGTGGCGGGGCTACGAGTTAGCGCCTCGCTCCTGCTGGAAGGGTCCCATTCGGCTGCATGCGCCGATGATGATGTCATCGCTGTACACAGCACCCTGTTACCACTCTGGAAGTGAAATTCGGCGAAATTCACTTACCACCTAGAAATTTTTCAGGTTGGAGCCATTGGAGCGGGAAGCCTTTGACGCAATTTTGGGCCACAGAGAGCCCAGAGAGCACAAGAGTGTTCTAAGATAGCACAGCCAAGATAATCTAGGATAATATTTAAAAACCAGTAACTTTTAACTTTTTGAAAATTTAGCGCCTGCCGATAAATAAATAGCGCTCCTCCAGCCGATTCCCGACTCCAACTCGACAGCTGAACCGGCCCAAACAGGGCATTACCGAATTTTGCATCCTTTGATTTCTTTGCACAGTGATACATTTTGGGTGTTTTTAAATATTATCCTAGATTATCTTGGCTGTGCTATCTTAGAACACTCGTGTGCTCTCTGGGCTCTCTGTGGCCCAAAATTGCGGTCGAAGGCTTCCCGCTCCAATAGCTCCAACCTGAAAAATTTCTACCAATCTACCTGGTGGTCCCGGAGGTTCAGAGACTTGGTGGGCGCACACGTATCCCAGGGTCGTAAGGGTTTTGTATGCATCGATGGGCCGGCCCAATCTATAAGAGCAGGGGTAACCCCATTCATACTTATGGTGGTTCTGTATATACAGAATCCCCATAAGTATGAATGGGAATGCCCCCAAAACACAGAAACACTGAAAATAGCTACAAAAAAAATCACATATTTCAAATTGATAAAAATGGAATGTAATTAATTATTTAAAACAAATAGGTAATTTTTTGACAAATAAATATACATATTTTAAAAGGTCTAAAAATAAACTTATGCCTGCTTTTTTCAGTCGTAAGAATTTGAAGGACATTCGCTGGGCAGGAGTTGGGTAAATAGCCCAACTCACTGCCCACGGAGGCCCTTTAGTTTTGCATGCGTGCAGTCTGTCAACAGAATTTTTTCGCTTCGCATACCTAAACCCGGAACTTGCGGGGACCCCAACTGCGCACATGCCCGTGGGAGTGCGATTTCAGGCCCTATACCTTCAATAGTGTTTGACTTGAGATCCAAATAAGCTTTTGACAACACACCTGGGGGAAACAAGCAGTAAATCTTATGAGGTATTTGTTGTTAGTTATGTCTCCATAAGATTCAACTTTGTCTTTGAAAGCAGTAGGGCAGCACATCAGACCTTATTTTAATAAATTTGTTTGGTATTTTAAACTTAAAAAATGAGCAAGCAAGCAGAGTTAAAAGTGATACAACGTAATAAGTCTTTTAGCCAGCTCCTTGAATAGCCAAAATTAAAAAGAATCACAATCTAATACTAAACTATTTTTTTATTAATACCATTTATAACAGTCCTTTTCTTTTGTATAATCTTTTCTGACTACGGGAGTTAACTGGTCGACCTTATCTTTTCCTATTAAGTTTCCAGTTGGTTCAAAAGTTTCTGAAAACTCAACTTATTGAACAGAACCGGCACTTAATTATTAACACTTTCCCTAGTTGCCATGGCTTGTTTGGATTTTTTCAGGACAATTGGATTCAAAATAATTGGCCATCATGGATTTAACTGAATCACACCGTCTGTGTTTGTTCAAAGATAGCTGAGTTCTTCCCCTCAGGCCTACAGTTCAAAAACCAGTTTGAACCAACCTCGTAAAAATGTATCAAAATAAACATGGTACAGAGATCTGAACTGTAGTTGTTCCTTTTTATAAACGGCTTATACTGCAAAAAAAAATACATTGTTTTTTCACATAAAGGAAGTTTATCCCAGAAAAAGGTCAAGAACCAAAGACGAGTGTAAAACTGACATGGATTATAAGGGAAGTCATGGAAGGCGCAGGGTGTATAAAATTGTAAATGTACAGGGAAGGAACAGGAAAGAGAACTTGAACAGCAACAACAGCGGCTTGTATTTATATAGTGCCTTTAACGTAGTGAAACGTCCCAAGGCGCTTCACAGAAGTATTATGAGACAAAATATTTGACACCGAGCCACATAAGGAGAAATTAGGGCAGGTGACCAAAAGCTTGGCTAAAGAGGTGAGCATCTTAAAGGAGGAAAGTAAAATAGAGAGGCGGAGAGGTTTAGGAAGGCAGTTCCAGAGCTTAGGGCCTAGGCAACAGAAGGCACAGCCACCAATGGTTGAGCAATTATAATCAAGGATGCTCGAGGGCAGAATTAGAGGAGCGCAAATATCTTGGGGGGGCGAGGGGAGGGGGGGGTGGTGCGGTGGTTGTGGGGCTAAAGGAGATTACTGAGTTAGGGAGGGGCGAGGCCATGGAGGGATTTGAAAACAAGGATGAGAATTTTGAAATCAAGGCGTTGCTTAACTGGGAGCCAATGTCAGTCAGCAAGCACAGGGGTGATGGGTGAATGGGACTTGGTGCGAGTTAGGACATAGACAGCCGAGTTTTGGATCACCTCAAGTTTACGTTTAAAATCAAACGGAGGAACGCCAAGAAACTCTTGAGAGATTAAAAGAGGGAAAATGAGAGGAATATATAGCAGAAAATATGAAAGTGAATAACAAAGCTTTCTTTCAATGATTTACGAGCTAGACGGTTGTAGAGGGACACTGGACCATTTTCAAACGGCAGTGGGGATGTGGTGTCTGAGGACAGGAATGTGGTGGATTTACTAAGTTACTATTGTTTGACCGTTTTTACCACTAAAAGGTAAAAGGATGCCAGACTTGAGAGAGTGAACATGAAATCCTGAACATCGCAATTGAAGGCATAATCTTTTATATAGCACCTTTCAGTCAAAGGAGGTGATGTGATAGCTGTACCTCTCCTCAACGAGGCCACCTCCTTGCATACTGTGCTCAGTTTTGGTCTCTGCATAACAGGGAAGTTGGGATATTACTCTCTGGAGAGGAGGAGGGAGAGGGAGGGGAAGGATTAGAGGGCTTAATAGAGGTCATTAACATCTTCATGGGTATGGAAATTTAGGTGACATTTTTAAGTGAGAGGGTGGAGAATTGTGAAACAGATTACCAGTAAGAGTTGGAACAGAAAACTATGGCAGTTTGTTAAATACAACATTTCCAGTTCCTAATGGATAGGCGACCAAGTAAATACAGGGCTACGAGATCTAGAACCATGATGTGAGGTTTCAAAGAGTAAGTTAGATGGACTGATGGTTTCCTGCCCAAAAGATCAGGATGTTACTATATTGTACAGTCTTTAAAAAACATTTCCTTTTTGTGAGGAATGTTCCCCCATTTTATTCACTTTTTGTTTTGCACTCCTTTCCCCGGACCATGCACCCCCAGTGAGTGACAGGGCAGGTAGGTGACCTCTTCCTAGATCTCTGTCAATGTGGTGCATGCTCGCAGCATCTGTTTTGTTGCCATAAAGTTTTGGTATAATCAGCAGCAGGGAGCCCACTTGATGTGGTTTCTTTTTCCTATGCTATCTCCTCCTCAAGGCACAGAGCCTCCACAAGCAACACCTGCTCTTGCGCACCTCATCCTGGTAGCAATACTTAACATGTGAGAACTTCTGGGTCCGCACCAAGAAGTGCCTTAACCAACTGAGTATTTGGGGGAGCCCATTTTGTAATTTGTGTTGACAAACATTTATAGTGGTCAGCATCATATGCGGGCTGATTTTATGATGGAGAAATGTCGGGAGGATGCCAGAAATCTCCTGATAAGAGCTCTCAATGGGCAAAGCCCTCCGCCAGGGATGTGCAGTCATAAAATACAGCCCAATAGTTCCCCATTAGAATCAAAATATATTCAAAATAGTGAATGAAGTGCAGTAAATCGGCAGGTGATTTTCCTAACACAAAGTCATCTACGAAATGGAGCACTGTGACACTATCGTAATTACTTGGAGCATGATCTATGACAGGAACAGATCTGATTAGCCAAATGCCTTATATCAAATTCCTCTTTCTGCTATTTTAATGTAGACTTGCACTTCCGAAGACCTCATGCCATCTCTCAGAAATATTTCGAAGTATTTCATATGGAATGGGTTACTTTGACTTACATTGACTTCCAGTTGAGCAATGCCTTGAGTTAAAAATTCTCATCCTTGTTTTCAAATCCCTCCATGGCCTCGCCCCTCCCTATTGCTGTAACCTCCTCCAACCCTCCAATCCTCCAAGATATTTGCGCTCCTCCAATTCTGGCCTCTTGCGCATCCCCGATTTTAATCACTCCGCCATGCTTTCAGCTGTCGAGGACCCAAGCTCCGGAATTCCCTCCCTAAACCTCTTCACCTCTGTCCCTCACTTTCCTCCTTTAAGACACTCCTGAAAACCTACCTCCATCTTCTTATGTGACTCGATGTCAAATTTTGTTTGATAATGTTCCTGTGAAGTGCCTTGGGACATTTTACTATGATAAAGACGCAATATACATTTTTTTTAACTTGTTCTGAGAGGCGGGTGTCGCCGGCAAGGCTAGCATTTATTGCCCATCCCTCATTGTCCGTGAGAACGTGGTGGTGAGCTGACTTCTTGAACCACTGCAGTTTTTTTGCTGAAGGTACTCCCACAGTTCTGTGAGTGAAGGAATTCCAGGATTTTGACCCAGCGGCGATGAAGGAACAGCAATATATTTCCAAGTCAAGATAGTGTGTAACTTCGAGGGGAACTTGCAGGTGATGATGTTCCCATGCGACTGCTGTCCTTGTCCTTCTAGGTGGTAGTGGTCGCGGGCTCTAAAAGCCGTGGCAAGTTGCTGCAGTGCATCTTGTAGATGGGACACTCTGCAGACACAGTGCGTCAATAGAGGGAGTGAATGTTTAAGGTAGGGGCTCCTTTGTCCTGGATGATGTGAGCTTTTTGAGTGTTGTTGGAGCTGCACTCATCCAGGCAAGTGGAGAGTATTCCATCACTCCTGACTTATGCGTTGTAGATGGTGGAAAGGCTTTGGGGGGTCAGGAAGTGAGTCACTCACCACAGAATACCCAGCCTCTGACTCACTCTTGTTACCACAGTATTTATGTGGCTGGTCCAGTTAAGTTTCTGGTCAATGGTGACCCCCTGGATGTTGATGGTGGGGGATTCGGCGATGGTAATGCCGTTGAATGTCAAGGGGCAGTGGTTAGACTATTGCTTGTTGTAGATAGTTGTTGCCTGGCACTTGTGTGGCATGACTGTTACTTGCCACTTATCAGTTTAAGCTTGAATGTCATCCAGGTCTTGCTGCAAGCAGGCACGGACTGCTTCATTATCTGAGGAGTTGCGAATGGAAATGAAGAGCGTGCAACCATCAGCAACTATCCCCAGTTCTGACCTTATGATGGAGGGAAAGTCATTGATGAAGGAGTTGAAGATGGTTTGCCCTGAGGAACCCCTGCACCAATGTCCTGGGGCTAAGATGATTGACCTCCAAAAACCACAGCTATCTTGCTTTGTGCTAGGTATGACTCCAGCCAGTGGAGAGTTTCTCCCCTGATTCCAATTGACTTCAGTTATACTAGAGCTCCTTGTAGTTGTGTTGCTCAAGAATCTGTGCTCAAGTCCCTGGAGTGGGACTTGAGTCCGCAACCTCTGATTCAGAGGTGAGAATGCTACCAACTGAGCCAAGGCTGAATCCGAGGGATGCGCAAAAAAATGAAGACTTGGCATAACTGGGCCCCAATCCATTCTTCCTGCCTACGTCACTTCAGGAACTGAGATTAGAGAGAGGTAAATTGGCTCCATGGTGTCTGTGAAAGAACATAAGAAATAGGAACAGGAGTAGGCCCTTGAGCTTGCTCCTCCATTCAATAAGATCATGGTTGATCATCGATCTCAACTCCACTTTCCCGCCCGATCTCCATATCCCTTGATTCCCCTCGACTCCAAAAATCTATCTATTTCCACCTTGAATATATTCAGAGACTCAGCATCCACAGCCCTCTGGGGCAGAGAATTCCAAAGATTCACAACCCTTGCTGAGTGATGAAATTTTTCCTCATCTCTGTCTGAAATTGCCTACCTCTTATCCTGAGACTGTGCCCTCTAGTTCTAGACACTCCAGCCAGGGAAAACAACCTCTCAGCATCTACCATCTCAATCCCCTTCAGAATTATGTATGTTTCAATGAGATCACCTCTCATTCTTCTAAACTCCAGAGAGTAGAGGCCCATTCTACACAATCGCTCATTAGAAGACAGCCATCTCATCCCAGGAATCAATCTAGTGAACCCTCGTTGCACCGCCTCCAAGGCAAGTATATCCTTCTTTAGATAAGGAGACCAAAACTGTGCACAGTACTCCAGGTGTGGTCTCATCAAGGCCCTTTACAATTGTAGCAAAACTTCATTACTCTTATACTCCAACCCACTTGCAATAAAGGCCATTTGCCTTCCTTATTGCTTGCTGTACCTGCATGCTAGCTTTCTGTGTTTCTTGCATGTGGACACCCAAATCTTTCTGAACACCAACTTTTCAAAGTTTCTCACCATTTAAAAAAATTCAATTTTTCTATTCTTCCTACCAAAGTGAACAACCTCACATTTCCCTACATTATACTCCATCTGCCAGCTTACTGCCCAATCACTTAATCTATCTATATCCCATTGCAGACACTTTGTGTTCTCCTCACAGCTTACTGTTCCACCTAGCTTTGCACCATCAGCAAACTTGGATACATTACACTTGGTCCCTTCATCTAGGTCATAAATAGCTGAGGCCCCAGCACTGATCCTTGCGGCACCCCACTAGTTAGTGCCTGCCAACCTAAAAAAGACCCATTTATTCTTACTCTCTGTTTTCTTTCGTTAGCCAATCCCCTATCCACGCTAATACATTACCACCAATCTCATGATTTCTTATATGTAGCACCTTATCGAATGCCTTTTGGAAATCCAAATATACTACATCCACTGGTTCCCCTTTATCTACCCTGCTGTTATGTCCTTACAAAACTCTAATAAATTTGTCAAACACGATTTCTCTTTCATAAAACCATGTTGATTCTGTCTAATCATGTTATGATTTTCTAAGTGCCCTGATACCACTTCCTTAACAATGGTTTCCAGCATTTTTCCGACGACTGCTGTCAGGCTAACTGGCCTGTAGTCCCCCGTTTTCTCTCTCCCTCCTTTCTTGAATAGCGGTGTTACATTTGCTATCTTCCAATCCGCTGGGACCGTTCTAGAATCTAAGGAATTTTGAAAGATCAAAACCAATGCATCCACCTGGCATCTCTGTAGCCACCTCTGTTAGAACCCTTGGCTATAGGCCGTCAGGTCCAGAGGACTTGTCGGCTTTTAGTCCCATTAGTTTCTCTCGTACTTTTTCTTATATTAATTACATTAAGTTCCTCACTCTCATTAGACCCTTGGTTCCCCACCATTTTAGATATACTTTGTGCATCGTCTACTGTGAAGACAGATACAAAATATTTGTTTAACATGTCTGCCATTTCCTCATTCCCCATAATAATTTCTCCTGCCTCATCCTTTAATGGACCGATGTTTACGTTTGCTACTCCCTTCCTTTTTACATACTTGTAGAAGCTCTTACAATATGTTTTTATATTTTTTGCCAGTTTTTTCTCATAGTCTATTTTTTCCCTTTTTATCAATTTTATGTCACCCTTTGCTGGTTTCTGAAACTCTCCCAATCCTCAGGCTTACTACTATTGTTCACAGCATATCTGGAGTGTGAAAGTTAGTGTGCAATATATATCCAGTATGAACAATGTCTACGTGCGAGTGTGGTAAGCGGATGACTTGTGTGCAGGTCTGGATAGATAAAGAAGTAACCAATAAGAATAAAAGTCAATAGCAGAAGGATCTGCACCTGTAATGTTTAAGCATTCCAATGCAGTGACCTGCCACATAGCACAGTCTAGTGAAATATGAGATGTGAATAGAGGAAGGTACAGAGTCAGACTCGTGGGCACAGGCTGAATGTTCCTTTTCAGGGCTTACTCCCATTGAAATCCAAGCTCCGCCTTCGACTACAATGGAGCTTCCGCTGAGAGTAGGGAAAAAACCTGAAATAGCAGAGCCCCTAGCCTCCTGATCAGACTTTTTTTATCAGAAAATCCCTGTGCAGCTTAAACATTTCCTGTGTACTTTTCATTTGTACTGCTGAAAACTAAAAAACACAGCTTTAGAGCATAGAAACACTGCAATTGTAGTGCCATTTTGCTAATAGTTAGTAAGTATTATTTGTTTCATAGGTAGTTATTCAGTTTTTGGTGTCAGCCATGGCTTAGTGGTAGCACTCTCGTCGACTGAGTCAGAAGGTCATGGGTTCAAGTCCTACTCCAGAGATTTGAGCCCATATTCTAGGGTGACACTGCAGTGCAGTACTGAGGGAGTTCCACACCGTCGGTTGTGCCATCTCTCAGGTAAGACATTAAACCAGGTGAATGTAAAAGTTCTCTCAGGTGGATGTAAAAGTTCTCTCAGAATCATAGAAAATAGGTGCAGTAGCAGGTCATTCAACCCTTCGAGCCTGCACCATCGTTCAATATGATCATGGCTGATCATTTTTGCATGCATGCATTAACAGGCATGCACAGCCTGTTAGGAAGAGTCTCTGTCAGAAAGTCACTTATTCTGAGAATCCACTATTTGAAGATGAATAGGGGAATTCTCTCCATTGTCCTGGTCAATATTTATCCCTCAACCAACATCACTAAAACCAATTATCTGGTCATTGTCACATTGCTCTTTGTGGGACTTTCTTGCGTGCAACTTAGCTGCTGTGTTCCCTATATTACTATAGTGCTACACTGACTGGACGAGTGTTTTTGAATGTCCTGGGGTTGTGAAAGGCACTATATAAAGTCTCTCTATATTTCGCCCCCAGTTGTTCCCTTTGCCTTCCTCTTCTAAAGGTGTTGACTTCATGCTGGGGGTGTGAGGGGGAGGGTGAACACAATGGGACTGTGCGTGGGGGTGGGGGGGGGAAAGCGGGGGAAGGGGGATATCATGAGGTGGTGCAGGGGGGTTGGGGGGAGCGGGGGAGGGGGATACCACGGGGCGGTGCGGGGGTGTTGAGGGGGGAGCAGGGGAAGCGGGATACCATGGGGCAGTGCGGGGAGTTGGGAGAAAGGGAGTGGGGGGAGGGGGATACCACAGGGCAGTGCGGGGAGTTGGAAGAGGGGGAGCGGGGGGAGAGGGATACCACGGGGCAGTGCGGGAAGTTGGGGAGTGGGACCGGTTACCCTCTGGTGCTTTGCCCAAGTGACCGTTCTTCATCATTCACTTTACGTGAGCGTTGAGCGGCTATTCAACAACAGGGGCATAGCAGCATGGTCTAGCCCTTGCCCTCATCTGATACCCAGGTGTGTACACTTCCAGTCGGACTCGCTGGATAGTGATAAGGAGCGGGAAGCCCTGCACAGTTTTCCCTTTCCTAAACGAGAGTCGCTCAAGCTAATTGTGGCATTCTGTAAGGGACAACTACAGAACCAGAGTCGGCAACAAGGAAAGAATGGCAGTATTAGAGGCACCCTGTCCACGAGGTGGGTCCCAGTTTTCCGAGTCGGCACTGCCAGTAGTGAGTCTCACCCATCAGCAGCCTACATTGGGAAATAGCAGGTGCACTCCACATTCATGTCAATGGACCGGAAATTGCAGGTAACCTACCCTCCCCATTGGCTTGCACAGTTAGTGAGATTCCCTGTCAGAAAGTCACTTATTCAAGGAAACATCCCGAACATTTTCAGCGACGTTTGGAGTCCCATTTTCACACAATTCCCATTCCAACATCAACGCATAACATCAACATTAAACTGTTGACAGTGTTATGGACTTCATACGTGACAGCCTGCAGATTTGAAAGAAAGCAGCAGGAGTAGGGATTTGCACCTGGTCCCAGGCCCCAGTTCAGCTGCTAATTAAAGTAGCTCACAAGCATTGGTCTGCAACAGAGGCAGAATGCTAATCTCACTGGTACACCTGGCCAAACAATGCTGATTCTCCCACCTCCAGCATTGTGAAATTTTCTGCCTATTCACTCTCTTGTTTGCATAAAACCTATTTTCTATAAACAAAATAAATTACCTGAGCAGGTTATGGGAGAAAAGACCGGGCCTTGGGAAAAGTGTTGCCATCTGTAATTTGTTTATACCCTGGGAAGATCGACATAAAAGGATTTGTTCTTTTGGAAGTATTTTTTCTTCCACTCTTACTAGTTGGTCCATTGTAGTTTGATTTAACTGATTAATGTACAACAACAACTTGTATTTATATACAACAATAACAACAACTTGTATGTATGTAGCGCCTTAAACATAGTAAAAGGCCCAACGCGCTTCACAGGAGTATTTATAATACAAAAATATTGACACCAAGGAGAAATTTGGGCAGATATCCAAAAGCTTGGTCAAAGAGGTAGGTTTGAAAGAGCCTCTTAATGGAGAGAGAGGCAGAGAGATTTAGCGAGGGAATTTCAGAGTTTAGGGCCTAGGCAACAGAAGGCACGGCCACCAATGGTTGAGCGATAATAATCAGGGATGCTCAAGAGGGCAGAATTAGAGGAGCGCAGACATCTTGGGAGGTTGTGGGGCTGGAGGAGATTACAGAGATAGGGAGGGGCGAGGCCATGGAGAGATTTGAAAACAAGGATGAGAATTGTGAAATTAAGGCGTTGCTTAACTGGGAGCCAATGTAGGTCAGTGAGCACAGGGGTAATGGGTGAGTGGGACTTGGTGGATGTTAGGACACAGGCAGCTGAGTTTTGGATGATCTCAAGTTTACGTTGGGTAGATTGTGGGAGGCCAGCCAGCCAGGTGTTTGTTGGACTAGTCAAGTCTAGAGGTAACAAAGGTATGGATGAGATTTTCAGAAGCGGATAAACTAAGGCAAGGGCGGAAACAGGCGATGCTATGGAGCTGGAAATAAGCAGTCCTAGTTATGCCTTGGATATGTGGTCGGAAGCTCATTTCAGGGTCAAATATGACACCAAGGATGTTAGGGAGAGGGCTGGAGTCAGTGACTCGGGAACAGAGTTTGTGGCGGAGACCAACAATGGCTTCGGTCTTCCCAATATTTAATTGGAGAACATTTCTGCTCATCCAGAATTGAATGTCGGACAAGCAATCTGACAATTTAGAGACAGAGGATGGGTCAAGAGAAGTGGTGGTGAGGTGGAGCCGGGTGTTGTCAGTGTACATATTGTACCTTTAACGTAATAAAACGCTTCACAGGAGCCTTATCAAACAACATTTGACACCAAGCCACATAAGGAGGTATTCAGACAGGAGACCAAAAGCTTGGTCAAAGAAGTAGGTTTTAAGGAGCAACTTAATGGAGAGAGAGGCAGAGAGGTTTAACGAGGAAATTTCAGAGCTTAGGGCCTGGCAGCTGAAAGCAGTGTAGAAATAGTTTTACACACTTTGGCCTACCAAGGAAGTGTACCAAGTGGTTACAGTGGAGAAGGAGAAGGGACTAAATGGCTCCTATCAACTTATTATCCCATTCTGCACCTTGAACTCTGTGCTGGTTATAACGTGCTGTCTGATTCATTGGTGGTTTCTGTCTGTCTCGGTCTAATGTCTTCAAATGCTTTTGGTCCTATAGCGTCTGCATCTGAGTAAACACATAGCAGCTGCCTTTTTGGTTTAATTTCCTTTCCTTGGAGTCTCTGTGCCTGGTCCTGTACCTGAACAGTACAATCTGGAGCATCTGTCTCTGGCTATATTTAACTCTCCACATATACCACCGAGGCAGCTGCTTGAAGCTTCCTTTCATGAAGGGCTTCTTATCTGAGCTTCGCACTCCTGCAGATTGGTATCACTCCGGACTATTGTTCGCTTCTTCCTCCAGCACCGTGGCAATCTGACGGCATCGCTGCATAAGACCCACTCAAGCAGCTCCTTCTCTGCAGCTCCTCAGATCTAAGAAGCCACTAAAGAAAAAACTTGCTAAAAATGTAGCATCTTCCACATTCGTAGGAACATCACAAAGCAAAGCTTCACGGCCAATTATGTACTTTTAAAGGGCGATCACTGTTGTAGTGCAGGCAAACACAATAGGCAATTTGTGCACATCATCATCATCATCATCATCATCATCCGAGACAGTCACTCGAAATTGAGGAAGACTTGCTTCCACTCTAAAAGTGAGTTCTCAGGTGACTGTACAGTCCCATGTGGAAATTACAGTCTCTGTCACAGGTGGGACAGAGAGTGGTTGAAGGAAAGGGTGGGTGGGGAGTCTGGTTTGCCGCACGCTCTTTCCGCTGTCTGCGCTTGATTTCTGCATGCTCTCGGCAACGAGACTCGAAGTGCTCAGTGCCCTCCCGGATTCTCTTCCTCCAGTTTGGGCAATCTTGAGCCAGGGATTCCCAGGTGCCGGTGAGGGTGTTGCACTTTATCAAGGAGACTTTGAGGGTGTCCTTGAAACGTTTTCTCTGCCCACCTAGGGTTCGCTTGCCGTGTAGGTGTACTGAGTAGAGCACTTGTTTAGGGAGTCTCGTGTCAGGCATGCGGACGATGTGGCCCGCCCAACGGAGCTGGTCGAGTGTGGTCAGTGCTTCACTGCTGAGGATGTTGCCCTGAGCGAGAACACTGACGTTGGTGCGTTTATCTCTTCCAGTGGATTTGCAGGATCTTGTGGAGGCAGCGTTGGTGGTACTTCTCCAGCGCTTTGAGGTGAGCGCCCTCAAATAGCAATGAGATAGGTGACCTCTTCAGTGATGTTGGTTGAGGACACCAGGAGAACTCAGTTACTGTTCTTCAGATAGTACCATGGGATTTTACATACATCCAAGAAGGCACACAGGGCCTCAATTTAGCATCTCGGCTGAAGAACACACCTCTGACAGTGCAGCATTCCCTCCATACTGCACTAAAGTGTCAGCCTAGATTATGTGCTCAAGTATACAGTGAATAAATTTGACTGCCCAAATGTAGAGATTTGCCTTTTGACCTTGTGAAGAGAAAGGCACCATACTGGTTTCACCATGACTTTCACCAGTCATGTTGCAAAATGAATCTCAAGAGGATTACCCGGAAACAAGAACCAAATAGAATGATGCCACAACAGAAATTTGAACTGTCCTGCTTAAAATGGAGAAGCCCTGATTTTACCCTAACCTGCACAACGAGAGTGGGGCGCGTTCGGATTGGGACGCCCCTTTTACACCCAGCATAATTTCACGCTCCATTCAAGTCAAGCCAGACAGGTTAGGTTAAAATCGAGGCTAGAGAGTCAGAACTGTTGCCCAAAGGGATTTGACAGAGGTAGGCACAATGGAGCAGGTCTTCCTCTGGACCCACCCCCTCTCCCCTGCCCCACCCCCCATCCCCCACTAGGCACCCAACATACCTGAGGTGCGCTGCACCTGTCAGAGGAGAGTTGCACTCAGATGTCCTGGCCAAGGACTTGTCTAGACACACTCCCAGCACATAGGCCCTGCCAGGGATCGGGGCCGAATGTTGGAAAGTAGGACAGCAATCCTGAGAGGCTTGCAGCTGTGCCCCTTGCTGCCGAGACTGGGGTCTTTTAGGAAGCGATAGCAACACTCTAACTGCCTCTGATTGTAAGATTCAGGCTGCCCCCAGATTTTACCAGTCCACAGGATCCCTAATGCCAGGTTTCAGCAGCTTCCGAGGCTCCTGGCTGATGAGAAGGGAGGCAGGAGGCTGGAAACAACGCCTCTTGTACTATTAGCATTGCAACACCTGCAGGGCCTTAGGTTAGACTTGAGGCAGGATCGCTGTGTGCGGGGTCAGGGTCGGGGCCAGTGACAAGCTCACATGCCAAGGCCCAGTGAGACTTTACGTTCAGGGCCTCACTTCCATATTCATGATCGGTCTCTCCTTTTTCCTCTTTGCTGCATCTGAGAACTGAGTGCTCCCCAGGTATCGTGAAGAGGAAAATCCTCCCAAATCTCTCCTAACCTGTGGGACTTTGCAGAGAGATGTGCAAATCTCTCTTTCAACCAATGGAGATTTAGCAGGTGTAGATCTTTCAGCCAATGGCAATTTGCTGTGGCAGGCTTAACATCTCTTCACTAAATGGAATTACTCCTGGTGGAACCCAGACCAGAGACTTGAGCACAAAATCCAGGCTGACACTCCATTGCAGTACAGAGGGAGTCCTTCACTGTCAGAGGTGCCATCCCTCAGATGAACTATTAAACCGAGGCCCCATCTGCCCGCTCAGGTGGACTCAGATCCCATGGCACTATTTTGAAGAAGAGCAGGGGAGATCCCCCTGGTTCCTGGGCACTAGTATCCCTCAACCAACAGCACTAAAAACCAGATTAACTGGTTATTATCACATATGGGAACTTGCTGAGCGCAAATTGGCTGCCGCGTTTCCTTCTATAAAACCAATTGAAATATTTTTGAAGTGTAGTCACTGCTCTAAAGAGCTTTGTGATGTCCTGAGGTTGTGAAAGGTGCTTTATAAATGCAAGTTTTGTTTTTCTCTTTCTTTTGATACAGCAACCCAGAGTGCTGGCGATGTGTTTTAAAGCCAGCCAACTGCAAATCTGTTCTTTCTGCGGCTGCACGGTATGTCAAGTTCCCATTGAGTGATTGTGCTTCCTTTCTCCGGCAGGTTGTGCACATGGATCAGAAGTTAAACACCATCACGGATATGCTGCACTGTCTGGTTGCCAGCCAGCAGGGACTTCCACACCCGCAGGCCCAGCCTCAGGCACAGGGAACCGCTGTACAAGCCATTGCGTCAACGCACAGCTCCCTGCCCAGCTACGAGCAGCTGACCGTGCACAGGAAAGACCAGGACAACGTGGCCTGATCTCTGATCCTCTGCTATTTCAAATTTAGTAGCATTCAAAGAGATTGGAAGAGACCTCTTGGACGTTGTAAAATAGGCCTCAAGCTCACGCACATAACTGGCACAAACCTTGGGGGGCTGACAATTTACTGAACTTGAAAGCAGCCACCATTAGACTGTCCATGTTTTCTCGGCCTAAACATCCCTCCCGATTCCAGTTTGCGTATCTCACCTGTTTCGCAACGAAAGAGTTCTTCGTACCATTCTCTCGAGCCTCGGACTGCTCCCAACCACATTTCAAACCCTTCTCTGGTCATTCGTTTAGGCAAAGATGAAGACTATGCTTGGCTAGCCTGTAAGATAAGATGAAAAGACCAATAGCACACAATGTTATGGTAAATTGTAACCCTTTTTAGAATAGACGTACGGTTTTAATCACAAAAATCAAAACATTGTATGATCGAGGAAAGTAGCATGAACACTTGAAGCTCAGTGTCAATGTAATGCGTGCACTCTCCACCCACCTTCTGAGTGGCAGCCTAAGATGTATTTAATGGTGAAAATTTCCCATCATCTCCACGTCTGTTCTACTGTGCAAGTATACCATCTACAGGGGTGAAGCTCGGGCAAAATCAATGTTGGGTAAATTTCCCAAGTCACGATGGGTATGTCAATAGCTTCCTAAAATTTGTTATCCCAGTTCATTCTGGGTAGGCTGGATTGGGGTTTTTTCAGGACTGTGACGTGTGCATTATCTCAAAAGCTGCAGTGCTCCACACCTGGGTTCACTCATGTTAGTATACTTAGTTTCCCTTCCCCATTTTATTTTTGAATGTCTTCAGGCGAGTGTGCTGGAATAGTTTGAGCCACACTTCTCCTTTCAGCCGGAACGGTGGAGATGATCCTGACAATAGACTATTCCCCAGTCACTGTCAGTACAACATGATGACTCATGGACAAGTGAGTCATAAGTATAGGACAGCCTAGGGCCTGTTTGGCTTTCCTCACCTCCCTGTCCAAAAATCCTCAGGGTTGGCAGCCCAACATTTTACTTATAATACTTGTCTTCCCTCAATGAATGAAGTGAAGCATAGGTATATGTTTCAACAATGACTCCATGCATGATTTAAAGGAATTGGAAGTTATTTTGACTTTGATCCATGGTGTAAAACGGACGATAGTGCATCAGCAGCCCATTTTACATCTCGCCCGATGTTTATTTGTATAGAGGTCAATCATGAGTGATGTAAAACAGGCCTATTCACTATCGTCCACTTTACACTAACAAAGTTAAAATTACCCTACCCCCCCGGCCCTGCCTTTTCCGTGACTAATACCTGAGTCTTACTGTGACTGCAGTACAGCTGTTGTCAGGTACTCTGGTGTGACAAGGGACAGACATGAGGCAACGTTCAGTTAAGCTTGAAGGCTCAGGGTTCATTTTCACTTTCATCACTTAGACAGTAAACTGGCAGAAGGATTGCACGCTCGCTTCATCAGCTTAGTGCCCAAGCGAGGGAGGCGAAAACGGCCCCCTTCTTGTCCTAAAATAGAGCCTGTTGGCAATTCCAATGTACCCATCCATTCAGGGGTGGATCCTATAACTTGCCAGGGTGAAAGATAAGTCACCTTCCTGTGGTTCTAGATATCCAAATCTGGGATTTGTATCCCTGACCAGCCAATCAGGACCTACAAAAACCAAAGGCCCACGAGTTTATTTACCAATAGCCAATATGGTGTGGGACTGCAAGTGCTGTTGCGATGTGGCAGCAACCAATCACACGATTACTCCACTGGTACAGAATACAGAACAGGCAGCACGTGGTCTTGTGGTGGGTAAAATTCATCTGCAGTGGGGGAGGGGCGGGGTGGGAGAGAGGGGGTGCGGGGTGGGAGAGACCAAAACATGTGGTGGGATATCGGCCGCCTTTATAAACCCTGACCGATTGAAGTCAATGGAAAGGAAAATCGAGCAGCA
Organism: Pristiophorus japonicus; assembly: GCF_044704955.1. Taxonomy (NCBI): domain Eukaryota; kingdom Metazoa; phylum Chordata; class Chondrichthyes; family Pristiophoridae; genus Pristiophorus; species Pristiophorus japonicus. The sequence continues at coordinate 95,617,226 of NC_091990.1, read as the reverse complement.
CATATAACGGGCGGCCAATCCCCCTGTTTTGCAATCCCTCCCCCCACCACAGTTGAACTTTAACCCCACGGTGTACAGGTGGGATGGTATTAAGTCAGACAGTACAGGAAGATCCAGGGTTCGATGCCCAGTCTCTGCTGACCTTAACCAGGGGCCAGCAGTTAGGGGCTTGCTTCAGCACCCCTAGGCTAGGGAGGGGTGTGGGGGGGGGGGTGCAGGGAAAAGCAGTCACTATTGCTGATTGTTAGCTACCGGCCTTTGCTGGGAAGTGCACATATGTGGAGGTCACGCGAAATCAGGACCGGGCTCAATTGTGATGCACTCCATGGTCAAATTCCTTGTTGAGACTTATAGCAAAATTTGCTGCTGCCTCTGCAATGCAACTCCAGAAGAATCAGTGGAATATTCTTTGGGAGCCACTTGTCCTGTTCCTGATTACCCTGCCATTTCCGGCAGAATCAGGCATATAATACAGCCAGCCGAATTGGCGGGTGTATGATAATTAGATGCAAATGATGGAAATAGGTCATACGATGCATTTACCATAATTTGTGCCTTTACGACACTGGGCGCTGGGGGCACGGGTATGTTCCTGCCATTGATTCTATGAGCAACAGGAGAGGAGTTGAAGATTTAAGCCTGAGGCGTCTTTACAAACATAAAAATTGGGAAATAAGGTTTTCGTCCGCACCCAGCCTGAGGACTTGCAGCAGACAACTGGCCGCTACCAGGCAGGCTCCACACAGAGGCCGGGGAGTCTGACAAAATGATGCAAAGTAGCCTGACCCCGCCCCCCCCCCCACCCCGCATCCAATGGACTAGTTATTAAGTACTTGTCACTTCTCAGATGTTCGTAGTCCCAGCTATTTTCAATAGGACCATTTTAACAACTACCTTCCTGTCGTTCCTTTTTTTCTGGTGGGACACTGCAATATTCCTGCACGTAGCCACTTTATTATTTTGTTTGTCCTACACCTGTCTGACGCATGCGTTGACAATCGTTAATTTTGGATGCTGACTGATAGCCTCAGATGAAGGTTTTAATTATGCTGCAACAATTGAAATGAAGGTGTGTGCCATCGACCCACCCCCACTGGTAGCAACAAAAGGAGAAGGATGCTTCTCTTAATAAAAAAGGACAGTATTCGAACAAACTAGTCCTTGCAGTCAAACACAGGGCAGACTTGAACAGACCCTCCGTAGTGTCGCTTCATGCACACTGTCATTTTGAGGGATGGGAGAGGGGGACACGTAATATGAAGAGGGAGCCAAATTTGTCAAATATAAATATAGTTCAAAGAATCGGCCGTACAGGAAACTGATGATATAGTAAGGGGAATTCAGTGAAGTCCAGTACATCTCAAACTTATAAGTGATGCCATGATGATTGCACAAAGCACTATACCTAATAGTGTTCTCTTTAAGGATGAACTCACTTGGTGCCTGCCAGGGCTACAGATACTGTGTGAAAGGATCTGTCTGCAATTGACCACGAGGAAAACCGACATATCAATCAACAAAATGAATGAAGAATTCTTTTATGTATATGTATAAAAACATAGAATATATAGAACAGATTTTCTACTGATATTTACAACCTGGGGTTTCTTGTAATTTTTATAAATTCTTCTTCTCAAATGAGGTTGATTCAATTAAAGCCATTATTGTAATAATGTAGAATGGGATGATATATCCCTTTCCTCTCTCTACTTCTCTTTCTCCACTTTTACTCTCCTTTCTATCTATTCTACTTTCTATCTTCTTTCTCCCTCAATTCCCTTCTCTCTCTGTCACCCCGCTTCTCCCTCCCTTCTCTCCCTTCCTCATTTGCCTCTTACTCTTTCCTCTCTATATCTCCTCCTTCTTTCTTTCCCTCTTTCTGTTTTTTACCCTCTCTCCCTGCTGTCTGTCGCTTCTCCCTCCCTCTGTTTCTCCTTTTTCCTTCCCCTCCCTGCCTTTCCACGATCCTCCCTCTCTTTTCACCTCGTCTCTTTCCTCTCCTTCTCACCTTTCCTCTTTTCTCTTCTTTGGCTCTCTCACTACCTTTCTGCATTGAAGTAGGGGATGGTTACAGTGATTAGTTAGGCTTTTCCTTCCAATCTTCATTTCAATCCAGTTCGAATGGGCTGCTCAGAAATATTCAAATGCAACTCTGAAACAAATCAGCTGGGAATCATGCTGTGATTTATAAGGTCAACTCAATTTTATAATGATACTTTCTTTTTTAACTCAAATGTGTGTAAATTTGAAGACACCAGTTTGGTATCAAGCCTCAATAAAACTAAAAATCTCATATGTGCAGTCTGGTTTTAAATGATATTTTTCACAGCACATCACATGAAGTCAAGTGAAACCGTTGTCTCAGCTGGGGCAGTCACAAATAATACACTTATTTAACTGTTCCAACATATTCATTTCTTCAATGTTACACTGAGTTACTGACCATAGTTTACTATTTTTACAGTAAAGTTGAAGAATTTACAAAATATAGTTATCCATAGTCAACCCCCAATTGAAGCAAAATTGCTTAAAAAAATAAAGGTCCCATTTAATTCTTTCATTCCAGTCAATCAGACTTGTTATCTATCTGTCCTCCCTGTGCCCATCTCTGCCTTTCGGTCATTGGAGTCAATGGAAAGTAAAATTGGGCAGAGTTTAAAACGCGCACTCAATCCGAACCTGTCAATTTCCCAACTGGTGGTTTAGGTTTTAATTAACCCCACAGTGTCACAGTACAGACAGTATGGGGGAGAAATTCGGGTCGTTTGCATCTCTCGGGGGGCGATAACAGGGCACAAACTACTTTTCTCCCGGGCGCAGCGCAGCTACCGACTCCCGTGGATTTTCCTGCTCCTGCCGATAGCATCCCATGGCATCGTGCCAGTGATGACGACGTCATAACAGTGTGCAGCAATCCGTTTCCGCCCCGGAGCAAAAATTCAGTAGAGCCTCGTGAAGCTGCTGCGGGTGATGCCTGCGACAACTCCGCGGGGTGCATACCGGGATTTAGGCCTCTCATGGGGTGAAATTAAAGGGGAGGTGCAGTGCTGAAACTTTTATAAAATGGCCAACTTACCAGTCGCGGCCATGCTATCATCAAAGCGCAGGGTCTGTGCCGCGATGTTGCAGCCTGCCACTCCGCTTCTGTGCCTGGCTGCTGCCGCGCCACCCCACTCCTCAGTGGTGGAGCAGTGGGCCCTTCTCCTTAACGCAGAGCCTGCAGTGAGCCCTCCCAGTTAATGGAAGGGGAGGTTCCTGTGTTCCTGCCAGCGCTATGTGCATCTCCGCATAGCACTAGAAGATTCCTGAAGGTTAGAGCCACGGTCCCGTCCCTGAGTGGAAGTAGAGTGCGAGATTTTGTGCTCCACTAACTCCTGGGGGGTAAGCCCAAACTAGCTTTAGGGGCAGGACATCCGTACCTGGCATAGAAGGGCCCGCTTCGCAGCTGTTACAGCCCCCAATCAGGGCAGTACGCAATTTCGCCCCCTATATTACACAGTGTCACAATCCAGACAGTATATTACACAGTGTCACAATGCAGACAGTATATTACTCAGTGTCACAATCCAGACAGTATATTACACAGTGTCACAATCCAGACAGTATATTACACAGTGTCACAATCCAGCCAGTATATTACTCAGTGTCACAATCCAGACAGTATATTACACAGTGTCACAATCCAGACAGTATATTACTCAGTGTCACAATCCAGACAGTACATTAGTTGATGTCTCAGTACACACAGTATATTACACAGTGTCACAATCCAGACGGTATATTACTCAGTGTCACAATCCAGACAGTATATTACTCAGTGCCACAATCCAGACAGTATATTACACAGTGTCACAATCCAGACAGTATATTACTCAGTGTCACAATCCAGACAGTATATTACTCAGTGTCACAATCCAGCCAGTATATTACTCAGTGTCACAATTCAGACAGTATATTACTCAGTGTCACAATCCAGACAGTATATTACTCAGTGTCACAATCCAGACAGTATATTACAGTGTCACAATCCAGACAGTATATTACTCAGTGTCACAATCCAGACAATATATTACTCAGTCATAATCCAGCCAGTATATTACACAGTGTCACAATCCAGACAGTATATTACTCAGTGTCACAATCCTGCCAGTATATTACTCAGTGTCACAATCCAGACAGTATATTACTCAGTGTCACAATCCAGACAGTATATTACACAGTGTCACAATCCAGATAGTATATTACTCAGTGTCACAATCCAGACAGTATATTACTCAGTGTCACAATCCAGCCAGTATATTACTCAGTGTCACAATCCAGACAGTATATTACAGTGTCACAATCCAGACAGTATATTACTCAGTGTCACAATCCAGACAGTATATTACTCAGTGTCACAATCCAGACAGTATATTACACAGTGTCACAATCCAGACAGTATATTACTCAGTGTCACAATCCAGACAGTATATTACTCAGTGTCTCAGTACAGACACTATATTACTCAGTGTCTCAGTACAGACAGTATATTACTCAGTGTGTCAGTACAGAAAGTATATTACTCAGTGTCTCAGTACAGACAGTATATTACTCAATGTCTCAGTACAGACAGTATATTACTCAGTGTGTCAGTACAGAAAGTATATTACTCAGTGTCTCAGTACAGACAGTATATTACTCAGTGTCTCAGTACAGACAGTATATTTCTCAGTGTCTCAGTACAGACAGTATATTACTCAGTGTCACAATCCAGACAGTATATTACTCAGTGTCACAATCCAGACAGTATATTACTCAGTGTCCCAATCCAGCCAGTATATTACACAGTGTCACAATCCAGACAGTATATTACTCAGTGTCACAATCTAGACAGTATATTACTCAGTGTCACAATCCAGACAGTATATTACTCAGTGTCACAATCCAGACAGTATATTACTCAGTGTCACAATCCAGACAGTATATTACACAGTGTCACAATCCAGACAGTATATTACTCAGTGTCACAATCCAGCCAGTATATTACAGTGTCACAATCCAGACAGTATATTACACAGTGTCACAATCCAGACAGTATATTACACAGTGTCACAATCCAGCCAGTATATTACACAGTGTCACAATCCAGACAGTATATTACTCAGTGTCTCAGTACAGACACTATATTACTCAGTGTCTCAGTCCAGACAGTATATTACTCAGTGTGTCAGTACAGAAAGTATATTACTCAATGTCTCAGTACAGACAGTATATTACTCAGTGTGTCAGTACAGAAAGTATATTACTCAGTGTCTCAGTACAGACAGTATATTACTCAGTGTGTCAGTACAGAAAGTATATTACTCAGTATCTCAGTACAGAGAGTATATTACTCAGTGTCACAATCCAGACGGTATATTACACAGTGTCACAATCCAGACAGTATATTACACTGTGTCACATTCCAGACAGTATATTACTCAGTGTCACAATCCAGACAGTATATTACTCAGCGTAACACTCCAGACAGTATATTACTCAGTGTCTCAGTACAGACACTATATTACTCAGTGTCTCAGTACAGACATATATTACTCAGTGTGTCAGTAGAGAAAGTATATTACTCAATGTCTCAGTACAGACAGTATATTACTCAGTGTGTCAGTACAGAAAGTATATTACTCAGTGTCTCAGTACAGACAGTATATTACTCAGTGTGTCAGTACAGAAAGTATATTACTCAGTGTCTCAGTACAGACAGTATATTACTCAGTGTCTCTTTACAGAAACTATATTACTCAGTGTCTCAATACAGACAGTATATTACTCAGTCTCTCAGTACTGACAGTATTGCTGTGATTTTGCCTACTGAGGCGTGTTCGGTACGGCCGGTGTCTGTAGCGCATTCCCAGCACTGCTGCCGCATCTATCCCGCTCTGTTGACGTGATTTTACGATGATTTTGCATGTTGAGCCCGACCAGCGAGGCTCCTGACCAATTAAAAGGAAGCCGATCATTTGATGACATATCATCAGCCGCTTTCCTTAAATATCCTTAAATGTCCAAATTTATTTTGACAGTTGTGCTGTCAGTGTTCTACAGCATTGAGCTGCTGCAAACACTGGCAAGCACTGCATGGAGGTGCACAGCTATGGAAGGAGTCACAGCTTGCAGGGAGGTTCTCTTCACTTCCAATGGGTGGAAGCAACCTTCCCAGGAGATGAACACAGCCTGGTTGCACATTGTACAGGATGAAACAAGCAGGGTTGTTGTCCAGATGACCTGGCTGCAGTGGCACGAACCTTTCAATGATCCCAGTAGATCTTGAAACGTTACTGCCACACTCATCATCATCCTGATGTGCCACTCATCACATCCCCATCACTCTGCCTTCCTTACCCTACTCCTGCACATCCTTACTCACACGAACTTACCTTGCACCTCCATCCATCCCTCCCCACCTACATGATCACATCCCCATCTCACTAGCCACCCCTCATCCTAGTCCAATCATATCAAGTAACAACACACAAGAGGTTTTATGCAATGTTAACGTAGTGTCAAATACTGAAATCTTTATATTCAACAGTTTGCCTTCTTGGACAGATTTGTGCGCATCTTTGGAAGGGGCTCAGTGAATGGTGAGACATAAAGGTAACCCCCGCAATGGTTATGAGTGTGAAACATAGAAACATAGAAACATAGAAAATAGGTGCAGGAGTAGGTCATTCGGCCCTTCGAGCCTGCACCGCCATTCAATGAGTTCATGGCTGAACATGCAACTTCAGTACCCCATTCCTGCTTTCTCGCCATACCCCTTGATCCCCCTATTAGTAAGGACTACATCTAACGCCTTTTTGAATATATTTAGTGAATTGGCCTCAACAACTTTCTGTGGTAGAGAATTCCACAGGTTCACCACTCTCTGGGTGAAGAAATTTCTCCTCATCTCGGTCCGAAATGGCTTATCCCTTATCCTTAGACTGTGCCCCCTAGTGCTGGACTTCCCCAACATTGGGAACATTCTTCCTGCATCTAACCTGTCTAACCCCGTCAGAATTTTAAACGTTTCTATGAGATCTCCTCTCATTCTTCTGAACTCCAGTGAATACAAGCCCAGTTGATTCAGTCTTTCTTGATATGTCAGTCCCGCCATCCCGGGAATCAGTCTGGTGAACCTTCGCTGCACTCCCTCAATAGCAAGAATGTCCTTCCTCAGGTTAGGAGACCAAAACTGGACACAATACTCCAGGTGTGGCCTCACCAAGGCCCTGTACAACTGTAGTAACACCTCCCTGCCCCTGTATTCAAATCCCCTCGCTATGAAGGCCAACATGCCATTTGCTTTCTTAACCGCATGCTAACCTTCAATGACTGATGTACCATGACACCCAGGTCCCGTTGCACCTCCCCTTTTCCTAATCTGTTATCATTCAGATAATAGTCTGTCTCTCTGTTTTTACCACCGAAGTGGATAACCTCACATTTATCCACATTATACTTCATCTGCCATGCATTTGCCCACTCACCTAACCTATCCAAGTCACTCTGCAGCCTCATAGCATCCTCCTCACAGCTCACACTGCCACCCAACTTAGTGTCATCCGCAAATTTGGAGATACTACATTTAATCCCCTCGTCTAAATCATTAATATACAATGTAAACAGCTGTGGCCCCAGCACAGAACCTTGCGGTACCCCACTAGTCACTGCCTGCCATTCTGAAAAGTACCCATTTACTCCTACTCTTTGCTCCCTGTCTGCCAACCAGTTCTCAATCCACATCAGCACACTACCCCCAATCCCATGTGCTTTAACTTTGCACATTAATCTCTTGTGTGGGACCTTCACGAAAGCCTTCTGAAAGTCCAAATACACCACATCAACTGGTTCTCCCTTGTCCACTCTAATGGAAACATCCTCAAAAAATTCCAGAAGGTTTGTCAAGCATGATTTCCCTTTCACAAATCCATGCTGACTTGGATCTATCATGTCACCTATTTCCAAGTGCGCTGCTATGACATCCTTAATAATTGATTCCATCATTTTACCCACTACCGATGTCAGGCTGACCGGTGTATAATTCCCTGTTTTCTCTCTCCCTCCTTATTTAAAAAGTGGGGTTACATTGGCTACCCTCCATTCCATAGGGACTGATCCAGAGTCTATGGAATGTTGGAAAATGACTGTCAATGCATCCGCTATTTCCAAGGCCACCTCCTTAAGTACTCTGGGATGCAGTCCATCAGGCCCTGGGGATTTATCGGCCTTCAATCCCATCAATTTCCCCAACACAATTTCCTGACTAATAAGGATTTCCCTCAGTTCCTCCTTCTTACTTGACCCTCTGACCCCTTTTATATCCGGAAGGTTGTTTGTGTCCTCCTTAGTGAATACCGAACCAAAGTACTTGTTCAATTGGTCTGCCATTTCTTTGTTCTCCGTTATGACTTCCCCTGATTCTGACTGCAGGGGACCTACGTTTGACTTTACTAACCTTTTTCTCTTTCCATATCTATGGAAGCTTTTGCGGTCTGTCTTAATGTTCCCTGCAAGCTTCCTCTCATACTCTATTTTCCCTGCCCTAATCAAACCCTTTGTCCTCCTCTGCTGAGTTCTAAATTTCTCCCTGTCCCCGGGCTCGCTGCTGTTTCTGGCCAATTTATATGCCACTTCCTTGGCTTTAATACTATCCCTGATTTCCCTTGATAGCCACGGTTGAGCCACCTTCCCTTTTTTATTTTTACGCCAGACAGGGATGTACAATTCCAGACAGGGATGTACAATGAATGGCTTGGACATTGCATGGATGTTTTATGGTGCTGGTGTGGGGTAGTGCCAGCCTGGCGCATCATGAGGCAGCCAGGGTGTACATCGTCAAGTGAAGTATATCTGGCCATGGTGAGGCCATTCCTGGTGTCCCAGGCAGCAACGTGATTGTGTGCTGATGCCCTGTGTCCTGTGCTGCATCAGTTGATTGTGGAGAAGGTTGTTGTTGTTGGTGCTGCTGATGTGCCTGGTGATGCTGTTGTTGGGGTTAATCGTGGTGAGATTCTGAGAACCAAAGATGAGATTTTTTTCAAGGGCACTGATGCTGATAGAATAGATGGCAGGTGAGGTTGAGATAACAGAAGCGATCTGTCAATGGTGAGAGAGATTGTTCCAATGAGGTGGCACTGGATAGAGAGTTTTGTCCAAACACTTGCAAGCAGCAAAAGCTCACTCTGTCTTCCAAATGCAGAAAGCAACAGCTTCTAACCTTGGTAAGTGAACTTATGGAATGGTAGCTTTTATAGACCATTTTCAGCTCTCAAGTTATGCTGACATAACACCTGACCTCCTTTCCAGACGTGATCCCCGAACAACAGGTAAGCCATTTTTGAACTCTTACAATCTACAGTTCAGCTTAAAATAGTTTTAAAGTGCCTTTTAACAAGCTCTTAATATATTAAATTGCCTCCCCTGCCGCTTGGTGTCGGCTCTGTTCAATTGACAGCTGACCCACATGCAATTCCATCCTCTCAGTGCTGGTAAAATCCCGGCCTATACTACTCAGTGTCTCAGTACAGAGAGTTATTACTCTGTGTCTCAGTAAAGACAGTATATTACTCTGTGTATCAGTACAGATAGAATATTACCCAGCATCTCATTACGGACAGTATATCACTCAGTGTCATAGTACAGACAGTATGACGCAGTGGGGTTGAAATTCAGTTGCTAACGCCTGCTGATAACGCTGGTGTTAGGTGTTAGCTGGGCGTTAGCCGGTTGGGAGTGGCGCTGGGTGCTGTTGACGCCTGCCGCGAAATTCGGTGGTAATTTTTAAGGGTGTAAAAACATTACGCCTCTACGGCTAACGCCATGGAAATCATGATGTCAGTACGTGTACAACACCTCTTTGGCGCCCTTCTCGCCACATTCACTTTTGCCACCTCACTTAACGGCTGGTGTTGATGGTGCCTGAAAAAGTTGGACTGCACAAGGTGGAGAACCTAATCCAGGGTGTTTTATAAAGGGAGTTGCAGCCGGGTCTCAGAGGTCTCAGTCAGTGCTGCATTTGATGCTTGCACAGACAGTAGGGTGTTGGTGTCGTACTGCTGTTGACTCATCAGATTGAGTACCAGTATCTCAGAGATACTGTTGTGTTCGATATTGGAAAAATGTGAAAGTTGCATATCGCTGTGACCTGTGCCAAGTAAGGGGGGCAGTGACCGCACACCACGTCATTCTGTGGCGACGACCTGAAAGGAGCCGGCTGCAGAGACAGCTTAGGCCAAATGTGGATCCTTCCCAGAGGTGAGGCCCCAGATGGTGGGGCAGGAGGCCATACAGACATAGGCTTTATCGCGCACGTGACTCTTATCTTGAGATGTCTGAGGAGCAGTGCTTGAGAAGGATGAAGCTCCGTAAGGAGGTGGTAACGGAGCTTTGCAACCTTCTGCGGACATACCTGCCAGCTGACATTGGCACTAGGACCTCGCTGTCAGTGGCAGTGAAAGTAACAGTCCCCTCTACTGTGCTTTGATCGTTGGTTCTTTACTAGTCACCACGTGCATTCTGGTCTCGCTGCTAGCCTCGGGTCCCGACCTCACTGCTGGTCCGCGTTGAATCTTCCCTGGGTCCTCGCCATCCGCTGATTCCCGCCAATTCCCGCCAATCCTCTGATCATCACCGCTTGCCAAATCCCGTCAATTCAGCCTCTCCTCTGATTCTTGCCGCCAGCGGCCCCACGGCCCCTAGTGCCGTATTTTTTACCTCACCATTTGCTGCCTGATGTCACCGGATTGGAGACGCCCGGTGGTTGGGCCGCCTCCATCTTGAAATTGACAGTCCGGAGGTTAGCTCAAGGGACAAGGGGGTGGTTACACCTTCTTCTGTAAAGGCAAACTAAAAAAAGACGCCGTCTCCATGGGGTTGACATTGCCATCAAAAATGAGCTAGTTTGGCGTCTTGCAGATTCTCCCTACGAGATAAACGAACGTCTCATGACCCTTCGGCTCACTCTAACCCTATGGCCATTAATGCATAGGCCCCAACACTGGAAGCTACGGACGAGGCCAAAGAGGAATTCTACTCCAGCCTTGAAAAATCCCTGTCTCGAGTCCCAACAGATGACTTTAATGCCAGAGTTGGAAAGGACAGAGAGGTCTGGAGAGGGGTGATTGACAGGGAAGGGAAGGGAAAACCAACTCCAATGATATCCTCCTCCTGACGAAATGCTTAGAACATGGTCTTGTCATAACCAGCACCTTGTTTCATCAGAAAAACAAGTACAAGTCCTCATGGCAACACCCTCGCTCCAGGCATCGGCATCTGCTAGACTATGTCATCATCCGAGCGAGGGAACATAAGGACGTACGTATCACCCGCGCCATGGCAGGAGCTGACGACTGCTGGACTGACCACCGCCTAATGCGTTCTGTTATCTCCATCAACGTAGCCTCAAAATGGCAGGGGCAACAGAAAAGCTGACGCAAAAAAATCAATGCTGAAGCACTCAAAGACTCTGCAAAGAAAGTCCTACTCAGCCAACACCTCACAGCCAACCTGACGACTTCCAATGAACCAGAGTCGCAGAGTGTCCACAGTGCCTGGTCTGCTCTCAAGTCCACCGTAATTAGCACCTGTGAAGAGATTCTTGGTCACTCTGCCAGAAAACATCAAGACTGGTTCGATGAGACAGACCAGGAGATCCAGGAGCTAATAAACCACAAACGCAAGGCATTCTTGAATTGAAACACCACCACAACTCGAGTGAAAGAAAACAGATCTACAGACAACTGAAGGCCGAGGTCCAACATAAAACTCGGGACCTAAAGAACAGATGGTGGCTGGAAAAAACGCAGAAGATCCAGAAACTAGCCGGCAATCACGATGTGCGTGGATTTTTTAGTGCAGTCAAGAACACCTACGGCCCAAGCACTCAAGGCCCTGCTGGCCAAGAATGAAGAAGTGGTCATCAAGGACAGAGAGGCAGGCAGTGCCCGCTGGAAGGAGCACGTCGAGGATCTTCTTAACCAAGACTCTATCTTTGACGTAAATGTCCTTGACTCTATCCCACAGCATGCTACCCATCACCACCTCGCATAATCCCAGCCCGGCATCAGCTTGAAAAGGCCATCCAACAACTGAAAAACACCAAGGCCTCAGGAGCAGATGGAATTCCCGCTGACGTACTAAAGCTTGGCAGATAAATATTCTTGGCGCGAATCCATGACTACATCTCTGAACTGGAAGGAGGAGAGCATGCCAGGGGATCTCAGAGATGCTGTAATTGTGACCATCGGCAAGAAAGGTGACAAATCTGATTGTGGTAATTACAGAGAAGTTTCCCTGCTGTCTGCCGCAGGGAAAATCATCGCAAGAATCCACCTCAATTGTCTCCTCCCAGTGGCTGAATCGTCTCCTCCCAGAGTCGAAATGCGGATTCCGCCCACTAAGGGTCACAATGGACATGATCTTCACCGTGCGACAAATCCAAGAAAAATGTCGGGAGCATCATCAACCTCTGTACATGGCTTTCTTTGACCTCACAAAGGCCTTCCACTCTGTCAACCATGAGGGATTATCAAGCATCCTTCTCAAATTCGGCTGTCCTCAAAAATTGCTTCATGATGACATGCAAGCCGTGATTCTTAACAATGGATCCACCCCAGACCCAATACAAGTGCAGACCCCGGTCATGCTCATGCTCTTCTCAATCTTCCTCACTGCAATGCTTCATCTCACCTTTAACAAGCTCCCCGCTGGAGTGGAGTTAATCCACAGGACAAGCGGATGACTCTTGCATTTTGTACACATTCAGAGATGAACTCCATGCCATCGTTGACACCTTCACTGAAGCGTATGAGAGTCTGCACCTTACATTAAGAGAAAGGTTCTCTACCAACCTGCCCCCGCCACACAATACTGCTCCCCAATTATCAAGCTCCATGACGAGACCTTGGACAATGTGGACCACTTCCCATACCTTGGGAGCATACCATCAGCAAGGACAGACATCAATGACAAAGTCCAACACCACATTCCATGTGCCAGTGCAGCCTTCGGCCGACCGAGGAAAAAAAGTGTTCGAAGACCAGGATCTCAAATCCGGCACCAAGCTCATGGTCGATAGAGTAGTAGTGATACCTGTCCTCCTTTATGCTTCTGAGACATGGACTATATACATAGAAACATAGAAACATAGAAACATAGAAAATAGGTGCAGGAGTAGGCCATTCGGCCCTTCTAGCCTGCACCGCCATTCAATGAGTTCATGGCTGAACATTCAACTTCAGTACCCCATTCCTGCTTTCTCGCCATACCCCTTGATCCCCCTAGTAGTAAGGACCTCATCTAACTCCTTTTTGAATATATTTAGTGAATTGGCCTCAACAACTTTCTGTGGTAGAGAATTCCACAGGTTCACCACTCTCTGGGTGAAGAAGTTCCTCCGCATCTCGGTCCTAAATGGCTTACCCCTTATCCTTAGACTGTGACCTCTGGTTCTGGACTTCCCCAACATTGGGAACATTCTTCCTGCATCTAACCTGTCTAACCCCGTCAGAATTTTAAACGTTTCTATGAGGTCCCCTCTCATTCTTCTGAACTCCAGTGAATACAAGCCCAGTTGATCCAGTCTTTCTTGATAGGTCAGTCCCGCCATCCCGGGAATCAGTCTGGTGAACCTTCGCTGCACTCCCTCAATAGCAAGAATGTCCTTCCTCAGGTTAGGAGACCAAAACTGTACACAATACTCCAGGTGTGGCCTCACCAAGGCCCTGTACAACTGTAGCAACACCTCCCTGCCCCTGTACTCAAATCCCCTTGCTATGAAGGCCAACATGCCATTTGCTTTCTTAACCGCCTGCTGCACCTGCATGCCAACCTTCAATGACTGATGTACCATGACACCCAGGTCTCTTTGCACCTCCCCTTTTCCTAATCTGTCACCATTCAGATAATAGTCTGTCTCTCTGTTTTTATCACCAAAGTGGATAACCTCACATTTATCCACATTATACTTCATCTGCCATGCATTTGCCCACTCACCTAACCTATCCAAGTCGCTCTGCAGCCTCACAGCATCCTCCTCGCAGCTCACACTGCCACCCAACTTAGTGTCATCCGCAAATTTGGAGATACTACATTTAATCCCCTCATCTAAATCATTAATGTACAGTGTAAACAGCTGGGGCCCCAGCACAGAACCTTGCGGTACCCCACTAGTCACTGCCTGCCATTCTGAAAAGTACCCATTTACTCCTACTCTTTGCTTCCTGTCTGACAACCAGTTCTCAATCCATGTCAGTACACTACCCCCAATCCCATGTGCTCTAACTTTGCACATCAATCTCTTGTGTGGGACCTTGTCGAACGCCTTCTGAAAGTCCAAATATACCACATCAACTGGTTCTCCCTTATCCGCTCTACTGGAAACATCCTCAAAAAATTCCAGAAGATTTGTCAAGCATGATTTCCCTTTCACAAATCCATGCTGACTTGGACCTATCATGTCACCTCTTTCCAAATGCACTGCTATGACATCCTTAATAATTGATTCCATCATTTTACCCACTACCGATGTCAGGCTGACCGGTCTATAATTCCCTGTTTTCTCTCTTCCTCCTTTTTTAAAAAGTGGGGTTACATTGGCTACCCTCCACTCCATAGGAACTGATCCAGAGTCAATGGAATGTTGGAAAATGACTGTCAACGCATCCACTATTTCCAAGGCCACCTCCTTAAGTACTCTGGGATGCAGTCCATCAGGCCCTGGGGATTTATCGGCCTTCAATCCCATCAATTTCCCCAACACAATTTCCCGGCTAATAAGGATTTCCCTCAGTTCCTCCTCCTTACTAGACCCTCCGACCCCTTTTATAACCGGAAGGTTGTTCGTGTCCTCCTTCGTGAATACCGAACCAAAGTACTTGTTCAATTGTTCCGCCATTTCTTTGTTCCCCGTTATGACTTCCCCTGATTCTGACTGCAGGGCACCTCAAAGCACTGGAGAAGTAGCACCAACGCTGCTAATGCAAAATCCTGCATATTCATTGGCAGGATAGGCGCATCAACGTCGGAGTTCTTTCTCGGGCCAACATTCCCAGCACCAAGGCATTGACCACGCTCGATCAGCTCGGATAGATGGGCCACATTGTCCGCATGCCCGATATTAGACTCCAAAAACAAGTGCTCTACTTCGAACTACGTCACGGCAGGCGATTCCCAGGAGGGCAGAGGAAACGCTTCCAGGTCGCCCACAAAGCCTCCTTGAAAAAATGTAACATCCCCACCGACTCTTGGGAATCCCTGGCCCAAGACCGCTCAAAATGGATGAGAAGCATCTGAAAGGCGCCAAACACTTTGAATCTCTTCGCCAGGAGTACACGGAAGCCAAGTACAAACAGCGGAACGAGCGCACGGCAACCATCATCTGCTACAATTGTAACAGAGACTGTAGATCCCAGATTGGTCTCATCAGTCAGCTGAGAACTCATTTTAGTGTGGAAACGAGTCATCCTCGACTGCGGGGGACTGCCTAAAAAGAAGATACTTTATATACTGACATACTTAATAATATACTGTCTGTACTGAGAAATTGAGTAATATACTGTCAGTTGTTATATATGAATAAAGAGTCTGACAGGGCTCAAAGTAAAGTATGATCTTAGTCTTTTATTGCAGATCTCCAGGGTGCCTCTCCAGCCTGTGAGGCCTCCTTAAGTACCTGTCCTCCCAAGGGATTGTGTGACTCCTTGGGATTCCAGGGGATGAGCCCTCTGGTGGCTGTACAAGGTATATACAAGTTTACATACATAACAACACTCCTCAACAGTGTAACTATTTACAAGGTGAGTCGATCTGGGGCCTTTCTTTCCCTGGTTGATCGTCTCGGTGCAAATTTTGGTTTTGGTGAATTGTTTGTTGGGCCCTCGCCGGGCTGCTGTGCAGCTGGCCTTGCTGGGCTGCCTGGTGTGGTGAGTCCTGCTGGGCTGCTGCAGGTGATGGGTTCTGCTTCGTGGCCAACCGTGGTGTCGGTTGCCACGGTGTGTATGCTGGGGGGGTCAAAGAAGGTAGGGTCCAAAGTGAGTTGCTCAGGATAGTCCATGAATCTGAGTTTGATTTGGTCCAAGTGTTTCCGGTGAATGAGTCCATTTGAAAGTTTGATCTGAAACACCCTGTTTGGCCACAATAGTGCTGGGAAGCCACTTGGGGCCTTGTCCATAATTCAATACAAATACAGGATCATTGATTTCAATCTCGCGTGACACATTTGCGTTATCATGATATGTACTTTGTTGAAGCCGCCTGCTCTCTACCTGTTCATGTAGATCAGGGTGAACTAACGAGAGCCTTGCCTTAAGTGCCATTTTCATGAGCAGTTCAGCAGGTGGAATCCCAGTGAGCGAGTGGGGTCTCGTGCGGTAGCTAAGCAGAACTCGGGATAGGCGAGTCTGCGGTGAGCCTTCAGTTACCCTCTTCAAGCCCTGCTTGATAGTTTGCACTTCTCTCTGCTTGACCATTGGATGCTGGTTTGAACAGGGTAGATGTAACATGGTTGATCCCGTTACGGGTCATGAACTCTTCGTACTCGGCACTTGTAAAACATGGCCCGTTGTCGCTCTAAAGCATAGCAGGTAGTCCGTGCGTGGCAAACATGGTCCGCAGGCATTCAGTGGTGGCAGCGGACGTGCTTGCCGACATTATCTCACATTCAATCCATTTGGAGTACGCATCTACAACCACAAGGTTCATTTTACCCAAAAACGGGCCTGCATAGTCTACATGGACCCTGGACCACGGTTTGGTGAGCCAAGACCATAAACTTAGTGGCGCCTCTCTGGGTGCGTTGCTTAACTGCGAGCATGTGTTACATCTGTGCACGCAGGACTCTAAGTCCGCATCGATACCAGTCCACCACATGTGGGATCTGGCTATCGCTTTCATCATTACAATGCTTGGGTGGGTACTGTGGAGGTCACTGATGAAAGTGTCTCTGCCCTTCTTGGGGACAACTACCCGATTGCCTGACAGAAGGCAATCGGGTAGTTGATCTGCCTATATAGACATTTCATCTTTGCGCTGCTGGTACGGCTTTATCTCTTCCTGCATTTCCACTGGGGCACTGGACCAGCTCCCATGAAGCACACAATTTTTTACGAGGGAGAGTAAGGGGTCCTGGCTTGTCCAGGTTCTAATCTGTCAGGCTGTGACGGGTGATTGCTCACTCTCGAATGCTTCCATAACCATGACTATGGCTGCACCAGTTCCACCCCCGTGGTGGGCAATGGCAGCCTACTGAGAGCATCGGCACAGTTTTCTGTGCCTGGCCTGTGGCGGATGGTGTAGTTGTATGCGGACAACGTGAGCGCCCATCTCTGGATGCGGGCCGATGCATTCATATTTATCCCCTTACTCTCAGAAAACAGGGATATTAGTGGCTTATGGTCCGTTTCCAATTCAAATTTCAGCTCAAAAAGATATTGATGCATTTTTTTACCCCATGGACTAATGCTTCTTTTTCAATCATGCTGTAGGCTCTCTTAGCCTTAGACAGACTTCTGAATGTATAAGTAACCGGTTGCAATTTCCCAGATTCATTAGCTTGTTGCAATACACACCCGATGCCATATTATGACGCATCACATACTGGTACCAAACGCTTACATGGATCATACAACACAAGCAATTTGTTTGAGCATAACAATTTTCTAGCTTTTACAAAGGCATTTTGTTGGCTTTTGCCCCATACCTATTCATCTCCTTTATGCGTGCAGTGGTTCTAAGAGTGTGCTGAGATCCGGTAAGAAGTTACCAAAGTAGTTCAGGAGTCCTAGAAATGACGACAGCTCCATCATGTTCTGTGGCCTCGGTGCGTTCTCGATTGCCTCCATCTTCGAATCGGTGGGCCTGATGCCATCCGCCGCGATTCTTCTCCCCAGGAACTCCACTTCAGGCGCCACGAAAACGCACTTCGAGCATTTCAACCTGAGTCCCACGCGGTTGAGTCGACTAAGAACCTCCTCCAGGTTCTGCAGATGCTCGACTGCGTCCTGACCTGTAACCAAGATGTCGTCCTGGAAGACCACCATGCGTGGCACTGACTTCAGTAAGCTTTCCATGTTTCTCTGGAATATCGCCGCGTCTGATCGAATTCCAAACAGGCATCTGTTATAAATGAAGAGACCTTTGTGCATGTTGATGCAGGTGAGGCCCTTTGATGATTCCTTCAGCTCCTGCATCATATAGGCCGAGGTCAAGTCCAGCTTCGTGAATGTCTTTCCTCCCACCAGCGTGGCAAAAAGATCATCAGCCTTTGGTTGTGGGCATTGATCCTGCAGGGAGAAATAATTGATAGTTACTTTGTAATCACCACAGATTCTGACGGTGTCGTCTCCCTTGAGGACTGAAACAATCGGGCTGGCCCACTCGTTGAATTCGATCAGCAAAATGATGCCCTCTTGTTGCAGCCGGTCAAGCTCGATCTCCACCCTCTCTCTCATCAGGTACGGTACAACTCTCACCTTGTGATGGATAGGTCGTGCCCCCGGAATTAGGTGGATTTGCACTTTTGCTCCTTGGAAC
Organism: Pristiophorus japonicus; assembly: GCF_044704955.1. NCBI lineage: Eukaryota > Metazoa > Chordata > Chondrichthyes > Pristiophoridae > Pristiophorus > Pristiophorus japonicus. The sequence goes on along the minus strand of NC_091990.1, from coordinate 95,598,677 downwards.
TTCCCGATGCCTGGTTCGAACAGCGAAGGGAACTTGTTTAAGATCTGGGCACACAAAGTGTCATCAACGGACGAGAGCGCTCGGACGTCATCCCAGTTCCAGCATATCTTTCCCAGCCAGCTCTTGCCGAGCAGCATGGGACCATCGTACAGTGCCACCCAGAGTGGTAGCTTGTGCACCGCTCCATCGTAGGAGACCTTTACAGTAGCACTGCCGATTACGGGAATCAGTTCCTTTGTGTAAGTTCTCAGTTTTGTGCGAATGGGAGTCAAGACTGGCCTTGAGGCCTTGCTGCACCACAATTTTTCAAAAGTCTTTTTGCTCATAATGGACTGGCTCGCGCCCGTGTCCAGCTCCATTGACACCGGGAGTCCATTCAATTCAACCTTCAGCATTATCGGGGGACACTTTGTGGTAAATGTGTGCACCCCATATATCTCTGCCTCCTCGGTCTGAGGCTCTGGTTCATTGTGATCCGTGTGAATCTGTCCTCTTCTGCAACATGGTGGTTTGCAGGATTAACAGGGTTTGCAGCTCACCTGCACACTCGTTGGAGGTGTCTCATTGTTCCACAGCCCTTGCAAACGTACCGTTTGAAGCGGCATGAATGGAAACGATGATCACCCCCGCAGCAAGATGTTAATGGCCTTGCATTCATCACCCTTGATGGTGGACTCTGAGACATCTGCGGACGTGCAGCTGCAGGCATATGGAGCCTGCCCTGTATGTTGCGATTTGAAAACAACATCACTTTGTTCACAGTACATGTAGCAGCACTCGTGTACTGAGAGATTTGCTTAGTATTGTCACTAGTGGCAATGAACGCCTGGGCTATCGCTATGGCCTTACTCAAGATTGAGGTCTCTACAGTCTCTACAGTCAAAAGTTTGCGAAGTATCACTTCATGCCAAGTAAGAAAAAGTCTCTGAGCATATGCTCCAAATGTCCTTCAAATTTGCAATGTCCTGCAAGGCATCTTAGCTCGGTGACACAACTCGCCACTTCCTGGCCTTCAGACCTTTTGTAGATATAGAACCAGTACCTCACCATCAGAACGCTTTCCTTCGGGTTCAGATGCTCCCGGACCAGTGTGCACAAATCATCCTATGATTTCTCTGTGGGTTTCGCTGGAGCAAGCAGACTTTTCATGAGGCCATACGTTGGTGCCCCAGAGACAGTAAGGAGAATTGCCCTTCATTTGGCAGCGTTCGTTTCTCCTTCCAGCTCGTTGGCCACGAAGTATTGATCACTCCACGAAGGTTTCCAGGATGCCCACTGTTCTCTGCATCATTGGGTTCATCATCTGTATCTCGTCGCCATCTATATCTTGTGTTGTATATGAATAAAGAATCTGACTGGATATTGTGAGCTCAAAGTAAAGTGTGACCTTAGTCTTTTATTGCAGGTCTCCAGAGTGCCTCGCCAGCCTCCTTAAGTACCTGTGCTCCCAAGGGATTGTGGGATCCATTGGGACTCCAGGGGATGAGCCATTTGGTGGCTATACAAGGTATATACAAGGTATATACAAGTTTACATACATAACATCGCTATTGAGACACTGAGTAATATATTGTCTTTACTGTGACGCAGAGTAATATACAGTCTGTACTGTGATAATGAGTAATAAACTGTTGGTACTGAGACACTGAGTAATATACTGTCTGTACTATGATACTGAGTAATATACTGTCTGTACTGAGGCACTGAGTAATATACTGTCTTTATTGTGACAATGAATAATAGTTTCTATAATGGGAAGCTGAGTCTTATACTGTTTGTACTGAGAAACTGAGTAATATACTGTCTGTACTGTGACACTGAGTAATAGTGTCGATACTGTGACATTGAGTAATACAATTTCTGAACTGACACGCTGAGTAATATAATGTCTGTACTATAACACTGATTAATATACTGTCTGTATTGTGAAAATGAGTAATAGTATCTGTCCTGAGACACTGAGTAATACACTGTTTGTATTGTGACGCTGAGTAATATACTTGTGATATATTTATTACGACATCACTAACACATATTACTCAAGATGGCTCTTACTGGAAACTTGTCACATGACCTTTTAATTGTCATACATCAGGAGTTGCATTACCACAGTAGTCTACTAGGTGGAGCAGTAGTCTACTAGGTGGAGCTCCATAATACACTTCTCCCTCCTTAATGAAAAAGTAATCATAACAAAATAGTCATCATACATAACTTGCATGGTTTACACAACAAAATATATGGACTTGTTCTGCCATATTTTCAAATCAAACTTAACAATTAGTTTTCTGTCTCAAAGAGGATACCTTCGCTCTCGAACAGAACTTTCCAAACTTGGTGTCAAACATTCCAGGCTGATCCTGAGGAGAGTTTTCCTCCAAGGGCAACCCTTGATCTACATTTGGATTCTCTACAACTTCAGACTGTGTGTCTGCCTGACTCGGACTCAGACTTAAATTCTGACATTCTCTTGTAATTGTTTCTAGTAAATTTGATGTATGATTTGCTACTGGTACTCTAATTGTAACAATACTATTTGATTCATCAGAAATAATCGAATCATTCCAACTTTCAACTTCTTCCACATATGTAGGTAAAATATGATCAATGTGAACAAACCTAACCTTTCCATGATCAAACATCTTGACCAAATAAATGCGAGGACCACATATCTTCGCTATTCTTCCTGGTAACCACTTTAACCATTTATGGTGATGGTTCTTCACTCACCTTCTGATTCAATTTCACACCTCTCTCTTCTACACTACCTCCATCATGATTCTCTTTCTGTCTAATTGTTTCTCTTCTCCTGATTGTGCCAAGTTTGGCTTTAACAACAAGAACCTGGTTTGTGGCTGTCCTTTGAGAAACAACACTGCTAGTGTTCTACCAGTAGTTATATGAGTATTACGATAAGTAATTAGAAAATTTGCCAATTTGTGGTCCACCGTCAACTGCCCTTTCTTTGGATTTGTATCCAACATTTGCTTGATGAGGGCACGTTTTACAATTTGTACTGTATGCTCTGCTGCACCATTTGAAGCAGGGTGGTACAGTGGGACCTTGTTATGTTTCACGCCATTTCTACTCATGAACTGTGCAAATTCTTCTGAACAAAATTGCGGCCCATTATCAACACAATTTCTTCTAGGAGGCTATATGAAGAAAACCATCTTTGCAAATTGTCTACTGTTTTACTTGTTATTTTCCACATTGGAAACATCTCTACCCACTTCATATGGCTGTCAATCACAATGAACAATTGTTGTCCTTCTAGCTCAGCAAAATCTATATGTAACCTTTGCCACACCCTGGGAGGCCATTTCCATGGCTGAAATGGTACTAATGGAAATTTCTTGCTTACCGATTGACATGTTTCTAATGATGTACTCTTTGGGGCCGAATTTGGTCAAGTCCTCCGCCTGCCCAAGTGCTGCCCAAAGTGCCACTGATGGCCGCCGAGGTACCGGACAGTACCTTGGCCGGGATAGTCATCGCCAAGGTCTCTCGAAGGTCGGCGGGCAGCATATGATCGAAATACGCTGCCATTCTGGGCGGCAGCTGGTGGGAGATCTCATTCTCGGCGACAGAGGCGCTTGTCACCCAAGTGCCACCAAGGATGGAGTCGAACATAGAGGGTCGAACAGCTGAAAAAAAAAAATCATCAGGAAAAAAATAACAAAAGCTATCAGAACACCTTCAGGGGACCCCATCCAGTTAATCACTGTAGAAAAAAATATATAAAATGTTCACTAACATTTTTTTCAGGATCTTCATACTTACCGTCGGGGACAGACCAGCCTCCCGCCAGCGGTCCACCCCCATTCTGGCGCTGACTCCCGCCGACATGAATAAGGAAGCCGGTGGGCAGGAGGTCAGTTGCGCCACTCGGCCACCCGCTGACGTCAGCGGGTGGTTCCCGGCGGTTCTCCCCTCCCACCCGCTCCAGGCTACATCAAAAGTGGCACTGGGTGGATCTTGCAGAGAAATGTTGGCGCCAGTGGGCGGCAGTCGGCAGCAGTGAGCAGTGAGTTGATCAATTTCGGCCCCTATATCTTTATCTAGACCTGGCCACCATAAGTAACTGCATGCAAAACTCTTGGTCAAGCACAGTCCCAGGTGCTGGTCATGAAGATCACCTAACAATTTGGACCTGAACTTCTTTGGAATAACTACTATTGCACCCCACATGATACAATCTTTATCCACTGATAATTCATTCATTACGAACAAAGTATCGGTGAATATCTTTCTCTGATACCTGGTTTGGCCAGACCTTTGCTATGTAATCATACACCTTTGACATAACTGGGTCTTGTTTGGTTGCTCTACCAATCTCTTCAGCTATGACTGGCAGTTCATCAATATATGAAAAATAGAACACTTCTTCTACATTAGAGATAATGTTCTCAGTTTCTAGTCTTTAGAGTTCTTGTTCAACTTTCTCCTTGAGTGCGTATGGTACGGGATGTGGCTTGCAGTAAACTGGTCTTGCGTCCTTCTGTACTCTCACACTCGCCTTGAAGTCTTGGATTGAACTGCCTGTTTCACAGAACACCTTCGGATATTGCTTGATGACATCATCCTTCGATGCAAATCTTGTTTCAACAAGAAACATCTCACTCCAATCCAGCTTCAGTGATCCCAACCAATTTCCACCTATTAAGGCAGGCTTGTCTCCTGACACTACTAAGAGAGGCAAGCTCTGAAACTGATCCTTGTATTTCACTGGAACGGTGAAACATCCTATCACAGGGATTTGCACTCTGGAGTAGCCTTGCAGCTCTATCTTCGACTTCTCCAGTGGAAAATCACTCAACTTGTCGAGATATAGTGATTCCAGTACTAGGCTCATGGATGCACCAGTGTCGATTTCCATGGGTATCCTGGTTTCTGCAACGTCTACTTGGATGACGATACTTCATGAATCGGTGTTAGATATCCTCGTGCTCCTGATGACGGGTATCTCCAGAACATCCTTGTCCTGTTGCTTCTCTTCAATGCTATGTAGTTTCTGATGATTTCTATTTATAGCATTGAACATCGGTTTATTTTTCAGTTTGCACGCCTTCGCAAGATGCCGAGTTTTCTTGCAGAAGAAACACTCTGCCTTCACAAACGGACAACTTTGAGCAATGTGTTGTCCCAGGCACCGATAGCACGACTTCAATCCACTGTTACTATTTCCAGTTGCTGAAGCCTTGGGGCCCAACAGCCTTTTACTTTTAACCTGCAGGCAATTCACCTCGGTTGTCTGACGACTGGAAATGGCTCGATATTCTCGGTAGTATTAGTCAGCCCTATCCATCAACCTAGCTGTCTGACTAGCAAAATCAAAAGTCAATTTAGGGGTTGTTTACAATTTTCTTCTGATTGCTTCATTTTTCATCCGACAAACAAAGTGGTCACGCAATGCTCAGTCCTGAAAGTTTCCGAAATGACAGAGAATGAATAGTTTTTTTAAAGCTACAATGTACTCACTTATACTCTCATCAATGAATTGATCCTGTATTCCAAAATTATAACTTTCAGCAATTTCCAGGTGCTCAGGACTGTTCAAACTTGACTCTATCAGTGGCGTGTCCTTCGGCTTGACAGGAACAAGCAAATGTTTCAAGGTTTCATACACCTCGGGGCCTGCTTCAGTCAAGAAAATAATCTGTTTCCTTTCTAACACTACCCAGCTACGGATTTCAACATCAGGGACTTTGACGATACTATTTGCGGTGAAAAACATTTCTAGCCGCTCCACATACGGTCCGAAAGTCTCTCAGTTTCAATGGAACTCACCTAATCGCCCAATTATTCCCAATTTACCTTAGACTTTAAGCTGTGCTGCAAAAGAAAGAACCTCTCAAAGTCTCTCTGTTGTTTGGCTTGAATCATCCACCAACACAAATTTCAGCTCGGGAATCCGATTCCTATCCTACATCGGCAAAGTGAGATATTCTTTATGACATCACAGACAAACACATTGCACAAGATGGCTCTTACTGGAAGCTTGTCATCGTGTGACTTTTAATTGTTATACATCAGGAGTTGCATTATCACAGTAGAAAAAGAAAGACTTGGATTTATATAGCATCTTTCACAACCACCAGATGTCTCAAAGCACTTTGCAGCCAATTAAGTATTTGAGTATAGTCACTCTTGTCATGTGGGAAACGCGGCAGCCAACTTGCCCACAGCAAGCTCCCACAAACAGCAACGTGATAATGACCAGATAATCTGTTTTTGTTAATGTAATCTTTCACTCTTTACGAGGTACTAAATCTCGAGCAAGAGGTGAAAGACGTTTATGGAATGAAACACAAACCACATTTGTTAAACAACGTCAAAAAAAATGAATCCCCTTGGGTGGAGTAGTAGTCCACCAGGTGGAGCTCTATTACACTGTCTATACTGAGACACTGAGGAGTATACTGTCTGTACTGTGAAACTGAGTAATATATTGTCAGTATTGACACACTGAGTAATATATTGTCTGAACTGAGACACTGAGTACAGGTTAAACCTCTGTGGTTCGGCACTCTCGAGACATGACTGGTGCTGAAACAGAAAATTTTCCGACCACGGGAGGTCAGTATAACTGTACCGATACACCCTACATAAGCATACGCCCAGCCTAACCTAGGTTACAGTACCTGTAGAGTGTTGCTCACTGCTCTCCTGGGATGTCAACCTCATCATGCCTTAAAAACATTTGATTTCTGGGAAGTGCGGGAAACTGGGATGCCACCCACACAAAGCGGCAGTTCTGCAAATTAATGCCGAACCACGAATGTTTCCGGACCAAAGAGTCCACCGACCAGAGAGGATCAACCTCTCATATACTGTCTGTACTGTGACACTGAGTAATATATTGTCACTAGTGGGACACTGATTAACATACTGTCTTTACTATAATACTGAGTAATACACTGGTGGACCTGGCACACTGAGTAATATACTGTCTGTACTGAGACACTGAGTAATATACTGTCTGTACTGAGACACTGAGTAATATACTGTCTGTACTGAGACACTGAGTAATATACTGTCTGTACTGACACACTGAGTAATATACTGTCTGTACTGAGACACTGAGTAATATACTGTCTGAATTGAAACACTGAGCACATAGGAAGGTCAGCATCAGCCAGAAAAATCCTTGAGCTAAAATTCGCTGGCGGCAGTTATTAAACTGGAATGATGGCCGCTTGACTCCGCCCCCTGGCCGCTGCTTTTTGGTGGTAAGAGGCCTTTTTGGGGAGCTGAATTTCGGCCCCAGTGAGTAATATACTGTCTGCACTGTGACGCTGAGTAATATATTGTCTGTACTGAGACACTGAGTAATATACTGTCTATACTGAGACACTGAGTAATATACTGTCTGCACAGTGACGTTGAGTAATATATTGTCTGTACTGAGACACTGAGTAATATATTGTCTGTACTGAGACACTGAGTAATATGCTGTCTGTACTGAGACACTGAGTAATATACTGTCTGTACTGACACACTGAGTAATACACTGTCTGTATTGAGATACTGAGTAATATACTGTCTGTAATGAGACAATGAGTAATCTACTATCTTGTACTGAGACATTGGGTAATATACTGTCTGTACTGAGACACTGCGTAATGTATTGTCTGTACTGAGATACTGAGTAATATACTGTCTGTACTGAGATACTGAGTAATATACTGTCTGCACTGAGACATTGAGTAATATACTGTCTGTAATGAGACACTGAGTAATCTACTATCTTGTACTGAGACATTGGGTAATATACTGTCTGTACTGAGGCACTGAATAACATTCTGGATTAGAAATTCAGGGCTGCATAAAACGAGTTGCAACTACCACTGTTGAAGTGTTTTATCTGCCGCGGTGGATAAGATGGCCTCTTGAGCGAGATTCCGCTCTTTGGATTTTTTTTTCCAGCAGTCGATCATAATGGGGGCAGTAATGCGGCGGTGAACACTCTTGAGGGGCAGAAGTGGAGCAAGGACGGAGTTCCTACCGCTGTCATTCATCAGCGGAGCAGTGATGATGTCATGACGCGTGTGCGTCACCACGTCCAACCACCACCCTTCACTTAAAGGGGAGCGCCTTCGCCATTTTAAAACTTCGGTCCACTGGGCCATTAGGGTTTTGTTCGGTACTGCGACACAGAGTAACATAGGGCAAGACTTTCCACTTCACATCGCCCATCTATCGCCCAAAACGGACCTCTTTTGCCCATTTTGAGAATAAAGTGGAAACTAGGCCAGAAATATCGCCGGAAAAACAGATGCCGAAGTTTCCACTTTGATCGCCCAAATGATCACCCACACAAGGCCCATCCCAAGTTTCGGCACCAAGCATGTATTTCGCTGCAAGGCTCAAAAGAGTGCTGAGAAATAGTTGCTTTTACTGGGCTTAAAAGAAGGAAATGGGCACTACAGAGACCATTTTGCAGATCGGAGGAAGGGTGGAGGCATAGTTGTGATTTATTTAGAGAGTTAATTTAAAGATAATTGTACTCAGAATATTGGAACAGGGAATATAAAGAGGTATTATCAAGTTATTTTATAAATAGGTTTTATATATTGATATTATTTTGGAAATAGCTTTTATATCGTGAAATAATTTACTGATATTGTTGGGGCCTATTAAGCTGACTGGTATGTAGCATAGAGAGTACAGAGAGTGCAGAGTACAGTGATTAAAGAGTATAGAGTAGAGAGATTATATTAAATTAGTGAAAGTAATTATTGATCGTTATATGGGGCCTATGCTTTCCCTGCCTTTAATTGCAACTGCTCACACACTGGTTACTGAAAGGATCAATCGAAGAGGTGGCACAGTAATGCATAGACGAAGACAGAGGAGGAGACCATACAGCCAACTAAGATACTTGGAAAGGCAATCTGACCTGAACTTGTCTAAAAATGCTTGTCTTCGGAGGCTGCAATTCTGGAAAGAGGTCGCCAATGAGATATGTCAACTCGTCAAGGGTGATCTGCAGCCTTCCAGCACCATCAGAACCGCACTGTCCATTGAGGTGAAGGTTACTGCTGCCCTAGTCTTCTACATATCAGGATCTTTTCAGGCTTCAGCTGCCGACATCTGCCATATCTCTCAGCACGCTACACACTGCTGCATTCGACAGGTGACTGAAGCCCTTTATGCTCACAGGATGGACTTCATAAGCTTCCCAATGACCAGGGAGGCACAGACCGAGAGGGCTTTGGGTTTAGCAGACTTCCCCAAGGTGCAGGGAGCAATAGACTGCAAGCACATTGGCCTGAAAGCACCCTTAAAGAACTCGGAGGTGTTTCGTAACAGAAAGGGGTTCCACTCACTAAATGTGCAGCTTGTTGTCGACCACAATCAAACAATTCTGACAGTAAGTGCTACATTTCCTGGCAGCATCCATGATGCGCACATCCTACGTGAAAGTGCTATCCCTGACCTGTTTGTCAATCAGCCAGAAGGTCACGGTTGGATGCTGAGGGATAAAGGATATGGCCTTGCCAGTTGACTGATGACCCCTCTGCGTAATCCCGTCACTGAAGCACAGAAACGTTATAATGAAAGTTACATAGCGACTCGCAATATCGATGAAAAGACAATTGGAGTCCTAAAGCAGCTCTTTAGATGCCTGGATCATTCTGGAGGCAGCCTACAGTACCACCCTGACCAGGTCGCTGAGTTTATTGTGGTGTGTTGCATGCTGCATGAACTAGATATAAGAAGAGGACAAGTAATGCCAGATCGGGCTGCAGGTCCACCTCCAGAAGGAGGGGAGACAGAAGAACCAGCCGGCGAGGATGAGGAGGAGGAAGAGGCGGAAGCGGGCAGGCAAGGACATAGGGGAGCGCAATCAGCCTGGCGATCTAGCACCGGGACCACCACCCCCGTCCCGAAGACCAGTAGCCAGGGGCAGTTACATGGCCGCTAAGTTGTTGCGTCAGCAGCTCATTAATGAACGCTTTGCATGATTATCATTGTGGATTTTCAAATGTTCATTTACAGTTATGGTTAATCAAAAGTTTAATTTGCGTGGGGTTCTCATTGTTGTCTTCCTGTACTGGCCTATCATCGGAATTAATGGTTACTTTAAGTAAAGTTTAAGGAAAGTACTGCTACAGTAAGAGAATAAACAAATAAGGATGAACAACTGTAAATTTGTTAACTAATGTAACTAAGAGAGAAGGCACAAAAAAATTTGTTGAATTAAAGGATTTTATTAACAAAAAAGAAAACTATTTTTAAAAAACGAACACTCTCCCTCCACCCACCACCTCACCCCCCCCCCCCCACAAACCCACCCTTCCCTTCAAATACCACCAAATTAAACACAACGATAACGATAACGATAACGATAACAATTAACAATAACAATTCAAAAATTAAACAAGTAAACAATGCTAAACAAACGCCCCACCTTACAAACTCCCCACCCATGTTTCCCTCCAGGTCCTTTCCCAGCCCGTGTTCTTACCCCATCCGCCCGTTTTGGTCTACTCTGACCAACACCAAGACGTTGTGCAGTGTGGGACGACAAGACTTCCTACCATGGTGGAGGTGAAAGAGAGGAAGTTGAAGCCTGAGGCTCGACCTCCGAGTCCGGAGGAACAGTGTCCTCCGTACTCGCTTGCGAGCTCAGGGTCTCGCTGCGAGCTGACACGAAACCTTGGGGTGCAGCGCCATGTGCAGCCAACAACGCATGCCGAAGGGCATTGGTTGCGGCGGTCTGCTCACGAATTGCCTCCAACGTCTGCTGTGCTGTCTGTGATTGGACGGAAGACCAGTTGGAGAAGTTCGCTCCAGGTTGTCGGAAACTGGCTCCAGTTCTCGGAGAACTCGCTCCAGCTTGCGGAGAACTGGTTCCAGTTTGCGGAGAAACCCGCGAAACCCTGGATAAGGTCACGACCGCTCCCGACCGTCTCCCTACACAGGGATAGCAAGCCCTCTGTCTGGCCCTCCATGGTAGGCGATTGCCCACCCCGCTGACCCGACCTCCATGGGGTTGGCATTGGCAAAATTTCACGCCTTGCCGTCACCACCTGTACATCGCTTGGTCCCGGTGCCTCTTCCATCTCAATTGAGATGGCCGCAGGTTACTTCCCCCCCCCCCCACAAAAACAATCTTATCCTCCTCCTCCTTCTCTTCCTCCAACGCCTTCTACTCCTCCTGCTCTTCCTCCACAGTTTGCGTGTGTTCCTACTCTTCCTCCTGCAAGCCCGTTGATGTTCCTGCTCCTGATTCCAACGACACTTGACCTTAAAAATACAAATGATGTTTCTAAACATTTATAAACATTTCAATATAACTTATTAGGACATTAACCGTGCTCATTATTATCAAACATACATATCAATACATAACACTTTTTCAATAACCCAATACATATGACTAATGTTCAATAACCCATATGCACAATGGTTCACCGGGGCTGACATGACCTCATTCGTGAATCATGAATGCCTCAAAAGTATATATCATAAAGCATTATCATAAAGCATTATCATTGAAAGACATTACAAGAGTAACTAAAATATTTTAAAGAAGTATTTGATAATGTTTGATATATTGCACAGTTCCCATTACTCACAAGACTCGAGGGTGGGTTTGGCCACATCACGGGTTGTGACCGAATGGCTGTCAGACCCCACTAGGGTGACCGCAAGCTCCTCGTATTCACTTAATATTTGGATCTGAGCCGAGCTACCAGCTGTCCTCCTTTGCTCTGTTCTATTTAGTGAAATCTTCTTCTGTAAATGATAAGATAACATTGCATGGCATAAGCTAATTGACTTGGTAATAAATATTTCAGATTGACATAATTAAATGTTCGATTAGAACCTTGCATTGAATATGAACAATATGAACAATATGAACAATATTCCACAATATAAAATTCAACTTAGTCTTAGGATATATAAATTATTTCATAATTTAATGAATTAATACTATAACGAAATGACATTGAATATTCCAATTTAAATTTCCAAACATCATTTAAATATAAATATGTATAATTTTAAATATAAAATGCAACTTACTCTGGCTGCTGACAGCAGGCTGTTCCATCTTTTGCGGCACTGGTCCGGTGTCCGCACTTCATTGGACGCCGATGTCATCACGTCGGCAATCACTGAATATATTCGACGATATGCACAGGGTGGAGGTTTCCCCTGCCCACCTGCCGCTCACAATGCTCAATAGAGCCTTGTTCGCCTCTTTGCTAAAGGGCTTAGCCCTTTTACGGTCCAATTCGACCTCCGTTCTCTTTTTTTGTAAAATTATTATTTTACACAATATATTTCGGTTTCTATTATAGGGTTAGGGTAACTTTGAGTGCTAAATTTTAGTTTATAAACAGTTAATCTTTGAAAAATTTAAAAAAAAAATGTAATTCTACAAACTCAATTTTCATCATCATAGGCAGTCCCTCGGGATCGAGGAAGACTTGCTTCCACTCTTAGCATGAGTTCTTAGGTGGCTGTGCATTCCAATATGAGAACCACAATTTCTGTCACAGGTAGGACAGATAGTCGTTGAGGGAAAGGGTGGGCAGGCAGCCTGGTTTGCCGCACGCTCCTTCCGCTGCCTGCGCTTGATTTCTGCATGCTTGCTTTGGGAGTCTCGTGTCTGGCATGCGAACTATGTGGCCTGCCCAGCGGAGCTGATTGAGTGTAGTCAGTGCTTCAATGCTGGGGATGTTGGCCTGGATGAGGACGCTAATGTTTGTACATCTGTCCTCCCAGGGGACTTGCAGAATCTTACGGAGACATCGCTGGTGGTATTTCTCCAGCAACTCTAACTCACAGTTGATAAGCTCCCCGCTGGAGTGGAGCTAAACTACAGAACCAGTGCCAGGTCCAAGACCACTCCAACCTCTGTCGTGGAGCTACAGTATATGGATGATGCCTGCGTCTGTGCACACAGAGGCTGAATTCCAGAACATAGTCGACGTATTTACCGAGGTGTATGAAAGCATGGGCCTTACGCTAAACATTAGTAAGACAAAGGTCCTACACCAGCCTGTCCTCGCAGCACAGCACTGCCCCCCCAAACATCAAGATCCACGGCATGGCCCTGGACAACATGGACCACTTCCCCTATCTCGGGAGCCTCCTATCAACAAGAGCAGGCATTGATGATGAGATCCAACACCGCCTCCAGTGCGTCAGTGCAGCCTTCAGCCGTCTGAGGAAAAGAGTGAAGATCAGTTCCTCAAAACTGTCACCAAGCTCATGGTCTACAGGACCGTAGTAATACCCGCTCTCCTGTATGGCTCAGAGACATGGACCATGTACAGTAGACACCTCAAGTCGCTGGAGAAATACCACTCAATCTTAGCTGGTAATGACAACACTTCTTTTCCTCTCTCTCTCTGACCCTCCCTGTGCTTCTGAGCATGTGTGATGACCCCTAACCTCTCAAAACGCAGCAAAGAAATAAAACACAAAAAAACCCGACACATGCGCACAATAGTGTTGCTAGGGAAGCTTTTTTTTCACTTCCATTTTAGATGGGCAATCGTGAGATCGCCAAAACTCACATCACCCATTTGACATCGCTGGGGTAAGGCCAAGTGGAAAATCGCAAAAAAAAAAAATGGGCGATGTGCCGGCGATCAGCAAGGCCGAAACGTCCCACATCACTGGAACATCGCCCATTTTTTTGGGTGATGGCCCCCTAGTGGAAAGTCTCGCCCATAATGTCTGCACTGACATACTGAGTAATAAATTGTCTGTGCTGAGACACTGAGTAATATAGTGAATGTACTGAGACACTGGGTAATATAAGGTCTGTGCTGTGACACTGAGTAATATTGTCGGTACTCTGACTCTGAGTAATACTGTCTTTACTGAGACACTGAATAATATAATGTCTCTACTGAGATACTGAGTAATATACTTTCTGTAATGAGACATTGAGTAATATACTGTCTGTAATGAGGCAATAAGTAATATGCTGTCTGTAATGAGACATTGAGTAATATATATCCTGTCTGTACTGAGAAACTGAGTAATATACTTTCTGTAATGAGACACTGAGTAATATACTGTCTGCACTGAGACACTGAGTAATATACTGTCCGTATTGAGATACTGAGCAATATACTATCTGCACTGAAACTCTGAATAATATACTGTCTGTATTGAGATGCTGAGTAATATACTCTCTGTACTGATACACTGGCTAATAGGTTCTGTATTGAGATTTTGAATAATATAGTGCCTGTAATCAGAAACTCAATAATATACTCAATAATATACTGAGTAATAATGACTGTACTGAGACACTGGTTAATATTTTATTTATACTGAGACATCGAGTAATAGACTGCCCATACTGAGACACTGAATAATATACTGTCTGTACTAAAACACTGACTAATATACTGTCAGCAATGAGGCAATGAGTAATCGAATGTCTATATTGTGACACTGAATAATATACTGCCATACTGAGACACTGAGCAATATACTGTCTGTTCTGTGACACTGAGAAAATTACTGTCTGAACTAAGACACTGAGTAATGTACTCGCTGTAATGAGGCACTGAGTAATATACTGTCTGTTCTGATACATTGAGGAATATACTGACTGTATTGAGACCTTGAGTAATATACTGTCTGTACTGAGTCACTGAGTGATATACAGCCTGTACTGTCACACTGAGTAATATACTGTCTTTACTGTGACATTGAATACTATAGTGCCTGGATTTTGACACTGAGTAATATTCTGTCTGGATTGTGACACTGAGTAATATACTGTCTGGATTGGGACACTGAATAATATACTGTCACAACTGAGACACTGAGTAATATACTGGCTGTAATGAGACACTGAGTAATCATCATAGGCAGTCCCTCGAAGCAAGGATGACTTGCTTCCACGCCAAAAAGGAATGAGTTCACAGGAGTTTAAATGAAGGATCTAATATTCTAGATCCCGAAATACATATTGGAAGATGGAAGATGCCTATGCTTGGATTTTTTAACATGTGGTGGCCATTGCACACCAGCCACCACACGGGCCTGACAGAGCTAGGTCTTGGTCCAGTGGCAAGGATTAACCAAAACCACTGGAGACCAGCTCTGCTGCATGGACCGAGCGCACACACATATAGCAGTGTGGGCCGGCTCGTGCTGCCCCTGTGCCCTCGCCTCTTCTGGGGCCCAGATCACGCCTCTCCTGGGCCCCGCTCACTCCTTCTACAAAGTCTTGT
Source organism: Pristiophorus japonicus (assembly GCF_044704955.1). Taxonomy (NCBI): domain Eukaryota; kingdom Metazoa; phylum Chordata; class Chondrichthyes; family Pristiophoridae; genus Pristiophorus; species Pristiophorus japonicus. Next base: position 95,583,456 of record NC_091990.1, on the reverse strand, counting down.
CCCTCCTTCGCCCCATCTGCTGTACCTGCCCGCATTGCAATTAACGACCTGACTTTGCAGCCATCGCCCTCCGGCAGTGGTATGCTGCTGCACGCTGCTCCCTATGATGGCCACGGCCTGCTGATGGTCTTGCAGGCCGAGACCGCGTCGATTTCCGGGCCAGGCCACTGCACGCTACTCCCTCTAATGCAGCCTTTCAATCACTGTAAATCCTCTGTCTGTACTGAGTAATAATACTGTACTGATACACTGATTTATAGTTTCTGTATTGAGACACTGAGTAATATAACGTCTGTAATGAGAGATTAAATAATATACTGTCAGTACCATGACACTGAATAATAGTACCTGTACTGAGACACCGAATAGTATACTGCCTGTAGTGTGACAGTGAGCACTCGTGGTGGTACTGAAACAATGAGTAATATACTGTCTGTACTGAGACACTGGGTAATATACTGTCATTGCTGAGAAACTAATATACTGCCTGCACTGAGACAATGAGTAATATACTGTCTATACTGAGACACTGAGTAATATACTGTCTGTACTGATACACTGGGTTATAGGTTCTGTATTGAGATTTTGAGTAATATAGTGCCTGTAATCAGAAACTCAATAATATATTCAATAATATACTGAGTAATAATGACTTTACTGAGACACTGAATAGTATACTGTCTGTAGCATGACAGTGAGCAATAGTGATGGTACTGAGACACCGAGAAATTTATTTCTGTAATGACGTACTGAGAAATAGTGTCGGTACTGGAACACTGATTAATATACTGATTGTACTGATACGCTAGTTAATATTCAGTCTGTACTGAGACACCGAGTAATATACAGTCTACACTGAGACATTGAGTAATACACTGTCTGTACTAAAACACTAATAAATCTGCTGTCTGTACTGAGACACTGAGTAATATCCTATCTCTACTAAGAAACTGAGTAATATACTGCATCTACTGATACACTGTGTAATATACTGTCTGTACTGACACACTGGTTAATATACTGTCTGTTCGGAGACATTGAGTAATTTATTATCTGTTCTGGGACACTGAGTAATATACTGCCTGTACTGATAAACTGAGTAACATATTGTCAGTACTGTGACATTGAGCAATATATTGTCTTTACTGCGACACTGAGTAATATACTGTCTTGATTTTGACACTGAGTAATATACTGTCTGGATTGTAACATTGAGTAATACGCTGTTACTACTGAGACACTGAATAATATACTGGCTGTACTGTGACACTGAGTAATATACTGTCTGTACTGACACACTGGTTAATATTCTGTCTGTACTGAGACACTGAGTAATATACTGTCTGTACTAAAATACTGATTAATATACTGTTTACACTGAGTAATATACTGTCTTTACTGGGAAAATCAGTAATATACGGTCTGGATGTGGCACTGAGTAATATACTGTCTGGATTGTGACACTGTGTACTATATGATCATTACTAAGACACTGAGTAATATACTGTCTGTATTGTGACACTGAGCAATATACTGTCTCTAGTGAGAAACTGAGTAATATACTGTCTGTAATGTGGCACTGAGTAATATATTGTCTGTAATGAGACATTGTGTAAATACTGTCTGTACTGAGAAACTGAGTAACATACTGTCTGTAATGAGATACTGAATAATATACTGTCTTTACGGATAAATTGTGGACAGTATCCAATTAAAAACAAAGGCACACGAAGTGGCCAAAACTAATGGGAGGACAGAAGATTGGGAAGCGTTTAAAAGTCCACAAAGAATGACTAAAATAATGATTAAGAAAGGGAAGATAGACTATGAAAGTAAACTAGCACGAAATATAAAAAGTTAGCAAGAGTTTCTATAGGTGTATAAAAAGGAAAAGAGTGGCTAGAGTAAATGTTGGTCCCTTGGAGGACGAGACAGGGGAATTGGTAATGGGGAACATGGAGATGGCAGAAACACTGAACAAATATTTTGTATCAGTCTTTATGGTAGAGGACACTAATAATATTCCAACAGTGGATAGTCAAGGGGCTCTAGCGGGGGAGGAATTTAACATAATCACAATCATTAAGGAGGTGATACTCAATAAGATAATGGGACGAAAGGCAGTAAACCCCCCTGGACCTGATGGCTTGCATGCTAGGGTCTTAAGAGAAGTAATGGCAGGGATAGTGGATGCATTGGTTGTAATTTACCAAAATTCCCTGGATTCTGGGAAGGTTCCAGCAGATTGGAAAACTGCAAATGTAACACCCCTATTTAAAAAAGGAGGCAGACAAAAAGTAGGAAACTATAGACCAGTTAGCCTAACATCTGTGGATGGGAAGATGTTGGAGTCCATTATTAAAGAAGCAGTAGCAGGACATTTGGATAAGCAAAATTCAGTCAGGCAGAGTCAGCATGATTTATGAAGGGGAAGTCATATTTGACAAATTTGCTAGAATTCTTTGAGGTTGGACCGAACAAGGTGGATAAAGGGGAAACCAGTGGATGTAGTGTATTTGGACTTCCAGAAGGCATTTGACAAGGGGCCACATAAAAGGTTACTACACAAGATAAAAGTGCATGGGGTTGAGGATAATATATTAGCATAGATAGAGGATTGGCTAATGAACAGAAAACAGAGAGTAGGGATAAATGGTTCATTCTCGGATTGGCAATCAGTAACCAGTGGGGTGCCGCAAGGATCAGTGCTGGGACCCCAACTATTTACAATCTATATTAACGATTTGGAGGAAGGGACTGAGTGTAACGTAGCCAAGTTTGCCGACTTAATAAAGGTGGGAGGAAAAGCAATGTGTGAGGAGGACACACAAAATCTGCAAAAGGACATAGACAGGCTAAGTGAGTGGGCAAAAATTTGGCAGATGGAGTACAATGTTGGAAAGAGGTGAGGTCATGCACTTTAGCAGAAAAACTCAAAGAGCAAGTTATTATTTAAATGGATAAAGATTGCAAAGTGCTGCAGTATAACGGGACCTGGGGGTACTTGTGCATGAAACACAAAAGGATAGTATGCAGGTACAGCAAGTGATCAAGAAGACCAATAGAATCTTGGCCTTTATTGCAAAAGGGATGGAGTATAAAAGCAGGGAAGCCTTGCTACAGATGTACAGGGTATTGGTGAGGCCACACCTGGAATACTGCGTACAGTTTTGGTTTCCATATTTACGAAAGGATATACTTGCTTTGGAGGCAGTTCAGAGAAGGTTCATTAGGTTGGTTCCAGAGATGAGGAGGTTGATTTATGAGAAAAAGTTGAGTAGGTTGGGCCTCTACTCATTGGAATTCAGATGAATGAGAGGTGATCTTATCAAAACGTTTAAGATTATGAGGGAGCTTGACAAGGTGGATGCAGAGAGGATGTTTCCACTGATAGGGGAGACTAGAACTAGAGGGCATAATCTTAGAATAAGGGGCCGCCCATTTAAAACTGAGATGAGGAGAAATTTCTTCTCTCAGAGAGTTGTGGATCTGTGGAATTCGCTGCCTCGGAGAGCTGTGGAAGCTGGGACATTGAATAAATTTAAGACAGAAATAGACAGTTTCTTAAATGATAAGGGGATAGGGGGTTATGGGGAGCGGGCAAGGAAATGGACCTGAGTCCATGATCATATCAGCCATGATCGTATTAACTGGCAGAGCAGGCTCGAGGGGCCGTATGGCCTTCTCCTACTCCTATTTTTTATGTTCTTATAATATACTGTCAGCACTGAGACACTGAGCAAATAATACTGTACTGACAAACTGAGTAATAGTTTTTGCACTGAGACATTGAGTAATATAGTGCCTGTAATGAGAAACTCAATAATATACTGCCAGTGCTGAGACACTGAGTAATAACATCTGTACTGAGACATCGAAGAGTATTCTGTCTGTACTAAAACACTGAGTAATATACTGTCAGTAATCAGGTACTGAGTAATATACCGTCTGTACTGAGACACTGAGTAATATGCTGTCTTTACTGAGAAACTGATTAATATACTGTCTGTACTGAGACACTGAGTAATATGCTGTCAGTAATGAGACACTGAGTAATATAATGTCTGTAATGAGAGATTAAATAATAAACTGTCAGTACTGAGACACTGAGTAATAGTACCTATACTGATACACCGAATAGTATACTGCCTGTAGTGTGATAGTGAGCAATAGTGGTGGTACTGAAACAATGAGTAATATACTGTTTGTACTGAGACACTGAGTAATATACTATCTGCACTGAGATTCTGGGTAATATAGTCTATACAGATAAACTGAGTAATAATACTGTATTGATACACCTGAGTAATAGTTTCTGTATTGAGACATTGAATAATATACTGTCTGCACTGAAACACTTAGCAATATCCTGTCTATATTGTGACACTGAGTAATATACCGCCATACTGAGACACTGATTAATATAATGTCATTACTGAGAAACTGAGTAATATACTGTCAGTAATTAGGCAGTGAGTAATCTACTATCTGTACTGAGATAGAGAGTAATATACTGCCAATAATAAGATACTGAGTAATATACTACCGGTAATAAGGCACTGAGTAATATACTGAGAAACTGAGCAATATACTGTCTGTACTGAGAACAAGAGTAATATAATGCCAGTAATAAGGCACTGAGTAATATATGGTCTTTACTCAGACACTGAGTAACATACCATCAGTAATGAGGCGCTGAGTAATACACTGTCTGTGCTGTGATACTGAGTAATATATTGACTTTATGGATAAACTGAGTAATATAATGTCAGCACTGTGGCACTGAGTAATAATACTGTACCGATACACTGGGTAATAGAATCTGTACTGAGACTTTGAGTAATATAGTGCCAAATCAGAAACTCAATAATATACTCAATAATATAATGAGTAATAATGACTATACTGAGACACTGAATAGTATACTGTCTGTAGCGTGACAGTGAGCAATAATGATGGGACTGAGACACCGAGTAATTTACTTTCAGTAATGACGCACTGAGAAATAGTGTCGGTACTGGAACACTGAGTAATATACTGCCTGTACTGACAAACTGGTTAATATTTTGTCTGTACTGAGACACCGAGTAATATACGTCTATATTGAGACACTGAGTAATGTCCTGTCTGAACTAAAAGACTGATTAGTATGCTGTCTGTACTAAAACACTGATTAATCTGCTATCTGTATTGAGACACTGAGTAATATCCTGTCTTTCCTGAGACACCGAGTAATATACAGTCAGTAATGAGGCACTGAGTAATATACTGTCTCAACTGATACACTGGTTAATATTCTGTCTGTACTGAGACACCGAGTAATATACTGTCAGTACGAAAACACTGAGTGTACGAAAATACTGTCAGCAATGAGGCATTGAGTAATATACTGTCTATGTTGTGGCACTGAGTAATATACTGTCTGTACTGAGACATTGAGTAATGTACTATCTTTACTGAGAAACTGAGTAATATACTGTCTTTACTGTGTCACTGAGTAATATACAGTCTGTACTGTGACACTGAATAATATACTGTCTGGATTGTGACACTGAGTAATATACTGCCTAGATTGTGTCACTGAATAATATACTGTCAGCAATGAGGCACTGAGTAATATACTGTCTATATTGTGACATTGATTACTATACTGCCATACTGAGACACTGAGTAATATACTGTCTTTACTGTGAAAATGAGTAATATACTGTCTGCACTGCAACCCTGAGTAATATACTGTCTGTTCTGAGACACTGAATAATTTACTGTCAGTTCTGAGACACTGAGAAAAATACTTTCTGTGCGGCGTCACTCAGTAATATACTGTCTTTACTAAGACACTGAATAATATATTGTCTGCACTGAGACTCTGAGTAATAAACTGTCAGTACTGAGACACTGAGTAATATAGTCTTAGTGTATCAATACAGTATTATTACTCAGTTTATCCCCAGAGTAATAGTTTCTGCATTGAGACATTGAGTAATATACTGTCTGTAGTTAGACACTTAGCAATATACTGTCTATATTGTGACACTGAGTAAAATGCTGCCATACTGAGACACTGATTAATATAATGTCATTACTGAGAAACTGAGTAATATACTGTCTGCACTGAGACACTGAGTAATATACTGCCAATAATAAGGCACTGAGTAATATACTGCCAGTAATAAGGCACTGAGTATTATACTGAGAAACTGAGCAATATACTGCCTGTACTCAGAAAATGAGTAATGTAATATCAGTAATAAGGTACTGAGTAATATACTGTCTTTACTGAGACACTGATTAACATACCATCAATAATGAGGCACTGAGTAATACATTGTTTGTGCTGTGACACTGATTAATATACTGTCTATACTGAGACATTGAGTAATATATTGATCTTTACGGATAAATTGAGTAATATAATGACAGCGCTGTCGCACTGAGTAATACTACTGTACCGATACACTGGGTAATAGGGTCTGTACTGAGACTTTGAGTAATATAGTGCCTGTAATCAGAAACTCAATAATATACTCAATAATATGCTGAATAATAATGACTGTTCTGAGACACCGAATAGTATACTGTCTGTAGCGTGACAGTGAGCAATAGTGATGGTACTGAGACACCGAGTAATTTACTTTCTGTAATGACACACTGAGAAATAGTGTTGGAACTGGAACACTGAGTAACATACTGTCTGTACTGACACACTGATTAATATTCTGTCTGTACTGAGACACCGAGTAATATACAATCTATATTGAGACACTGAGTATTATACTGTCTGAACTAAAAGACTGATTAGTATGCTGTCTGTACTAAAACAGTGATTAATCTGCTGTCTGTACTGAGACACTGAGGAATATCCTGTCTTCCCTGAGAAACAGAGTAATATACTATCTGTACTGAGACACTGAGTAATATACAGTCAGTAATGAGGCACTGAGTAATTTACTGTCTCTACTGATACACTGTAATATACTGTCTCTACTGAGAAACTGAGTAATATACTGTTTGTACTGACACACTGGTTAATATTCTGTCTGTACTGAGACACTGAGAAATGTACTGTTAGCAATGAGGCACTGAGTAATATATTGTCAATATTGTGACACTGAGTAATATACTACCAGACTGAGACACTGAGTAATATACTGTCGCTACTGAGAAAATGAATAATATATTGTCTGTACTGAGACACTGAGTAATGTACTTGCTGTAATGAGACACTGAGAAATATACTGTCCGTTCTGATATATTGAAAAATATACTGACTGTACTGAGACCCTGAGTAATATACTGTCTGTACTGAGAAACTGAATAATATACTGTCTGTACTGACACACTGAGTAATATATTGTCAGTACTGTAACAGTGAGCAATATAATGTCTGGATTGTGTCACTGAGTAATATACTGTCTACAGTGAGACACTGAATAATATACTGTCAGCAATGAGGCACTGAGTAATATACTGTCAATTTTGTGTCACTAAGTACTATACTGCCATACTGAGGCACTGAGTAATATACTGTCAATTTTGTGACACTAAGTACTATACTGCCATACTGAGACACTGAGTAATATACTGTCTTTATTGTAAAAATGAGTAATATACTGTCTGCACTGCGACACTGAGTAATATACTGTCTGCTCTGTGACACTAAGTAATATACTGTCAGTTCTGAGACACTGAGAAAAATACTCTCTATACTGAGACACTGAGTAATATACTCGCTGTAATGAAGCACTGAGTAATATACTGTCTGTTCTGACACATTGTGGCATATACTCACTGCACTGAGACCCTGAGTAATATACTGTCTGAACTGAGATACTGAGTAATATACTGTCTGTACTGAGACACTGAGTAATATACTGTCTGTACTGAGACACTGAGTAATATACTGTCTGTACTGAGACACTGAGTAATATATTGTCAGTAATATGACATTGAGTAATGTACTGTTTTTACTGTGACACTGAGTAATATACTGTCTGGATGATGACACTGAGTAATCATCATAGGCAGTCCCTCGAAGCGAGGATGACTTGCTTCCACGCCAAAAAGTAATGAGTTCACAGGTATTTCAATGAAGGATCTAATATTCCAGATCCCGAACTATATCTTGGAGGGTGGAAGATGCCTGTGCTTGGAATTTTTAATGTGTGCTGGCCGTTGCACACCAGCCACCACACGGGCTTGAGAGAGCTAGGTCTTGGTCCAGTGGCATGGACCGAGCAAGCACACATATAGCAGTGTGGGCTGGTTCATGCTGCCCCTGGGCCCTCGCCTCTTCTAGGGCCCAGACTCACACCTCTCTTGGGCCCCGCTCACTCCTTCTACAAACTCTTGCCGCTCCTTCGCCCCATCTGCTGTACCTGCCTGCACTGCAATCAGAGACCTGACTTCGCAGCCGTCACCCTCCTGCAGTGCTATACCGCCGCATGCTGCTCCCTCTGATGGCCGCGGCCTGCTGATGGTCTTGCAGGCCGAGACCGTGACACTTTCAGGGCCGGGCCACTGCACGCTACTCCCTCTAATGCAGCCTTTCAATCACAGTGAATCCTCTGTCTGTACTGAGTGATAATACTGTACTGATACACTGATTTATAGTTTCTGTACTGAGACACTGAGTAATATTTGTAATGAGAGATTAAATAATATACTGTCAGTACTGAGACACTGAATAATAGTACCTGTACTGAGGCACCGAATAATATACTGCTTGTAGTGTGACAGTGAGCAATAGTGGTGGTACGGAAACAATGAGTAATACACAGTCTGTACTGAGACACTGAGTAATATACTGTCTGCACTGAGACTCTGAGTAATATACGGTCTGTACTGAGATACTGAGTAATATACTGTCAGCACTGCGGCACTGAGTAATAATAATGTACTGATATACTGATAAACATAGAAACATAGAAAATAGGTGCAGGAGTAGGCCATTCAGCCTTTCGAGCCTGCACCACCATTCTATAAGATCATGGCTGATCATTCCCTCAGTACTCCTTTCCTGCTTTCTCTCCATACCCCTTGATCCCCTTAGCCGTAAGGGCCAAATCTAACTCCCTCTTGAATATATCCAATGAACTGGCATCAACAACTCTCTGCGGCAGGGAATTCTACAGGTTAACAACTCTCTGAGTGAAGAAGTTTCTCCTCATGTCAATCCTAAATGGCCTATCCCTTATCCTAAGACTGTGTCCCCTGGTTCTGGACTTCCTCAACATCGGGAACATTCTACCCGCATCTAACCTGTCCAGTCCCGTCAGAATATTATGTTTTTATGAGATCCCCTCTCATCCTTCTAAACGCCAATGTACTGTCTGTACTGATACGCTGGTTAATATTCTGTCTGCACTGAGACACCGAGTAATAGACAATCTATACTGAGAAACTGAGTATTATACTCTGAACAAAAATACTGATTAGTACGCTGTCTGTACTAAAACACTGATTAATCAGCTGTCTGTACTGAGACACTGAGTAATATCCTGTCTTTACTGTGACACTGAGTAATATACTGTCTGTACTGAGACAATGAGTAATATACAGTCAGTAATGAGACACTGAGTAATATACTGTCTATACTGAGACACTGAGTAATAGACTGTCTGTACTAAAACACTGATTAATATACTGTCTAAACTGAGACGCTGAGTAATGTAACTTTCTGCACTGCAACACTGAGTAATACACTTTCTGGTCTGAGACACTGAGAAAAATACTGTCTGTACTGAGACACTGAGTAATAGACTCGCTGTAATGAGGCACTGAGTAATATACTATCTGTTCGGATACATTGAGGAATATACTGACTGTACTGAGACCCTGAGCAATATACTGTCTGTACTAAGAAACTGAGTAATATACTGTCTCTACTGGGACACTGAGTACTATATTGTCAGTACTGTGACATTGAGAAATCTACTGTCTTTACTTGACACTGCGTACTATACTGTCTGTGCTGAGAGACCGAGTAATATACTGTCTGGATAGTGACACTGAATAATATGCTGTCTGGATTGTGACACTGAGTAATATACTGTCTGGATAGTGACACTGAATAATATGCTGTCTGGATTGTGACACTGAGTAATATACTGTCTGGATTGTGACACTGAGTAATATACTGTCTGGATTGTGACACTGAGTAATATACCGTCTGGATTGTGACACTGAGTAATATACTGTCTGGATTGTGACAATGTGTAATATACTGTCACTACTAAGACACTGAGTAATATACTGTCTGTACAAAGACACTGAGTAATATACTGACTGTACTGAGACAATGAGTAATATACTGCCAGTAATAAGGCACTGAATAATATAATGTCTTTACTGAGACACTGAGTAACATACCATCAGTAATGAGGCACTGAGTAATACTGTCTGTGCTAGAAACATAGAAACATAGAAAATAGGTGCAGGAGTAGGCCATTCGGCCCTTCTAGCCTGCACCACCATTCAATGAGTTCATGGCTGAACAGGCAACTTCAGTACCCCATTCCTGCTTTCTCACCATACCCCTTGATTCCCCTAGTAGTAAGGACTTCATCTAACTCCTTTTTGAATATATTTAGTGAATTGGCCTCAACAACTTTCTGTGGTAGAGAATTCCACAGGTTCACCACTCTCTGGGTGAAGAAGTTTCTCCTCATCTCGGTCCTAAATAGCTTCCCCCTTATCCTTAGACTGTGTCCCCTGGTTCTGGACTTCCCCAACATTGGGAACATTCTTCCTGCATCTAACCTGTCTAACCCCGTCAGAATTTTAAACGTTTCTATGAGGTCCCCTCTCATTCTTCTGAACTCCAGTGAATACAAGCCCAGTTGATCCAGTCTTTCTTGATAGGTCAGTCCCGCCATCCCGGGAATCAGTCTGGTGAACCTTCGCTGCACTCCCTCAATAGCAAGAATGTCCTTCCTCAGGTTAGGAGACCAAAACTGTACACAATACTCCAGGTGTGGCCTCACCAAGGCCCTGTACAATTGTAGCAACACCTCCCTGCCCCTGTACTCAAATCCCCTCGCTATGAAGGCCAACATGCCATTTGCTTTCCTAACCGCCTGCTGTACCTGCATGCCAACCTTCAATGACTGATGTACCATGACACCCAGGTCTCTTTGCACCTCCCCTTTTCCTAATCTGTCACCATTCAGATAATAGTCTGTCTCTCTGTTTTTACCACCAAAGTGGATAACCTCACATTTATCCACATTATACTTCATCTGCCATGCGTTTGCCCACTCACCTAACCTATCCAAGTCGCTCTGCAGCCTCATAGCATCCTCCTCGCAGCTCACACTGCCACCCAACTTAGTGTCATCCGCAAATTTGGAGATACTACATTTAATCCCCTCGTCTAAATCATTAATGTACAGTGCAAACAGCTGGGGCCCCAGCACAGAACCTTGCGGTACCCCACTAGTCACTGCCTGCCATTCTGAAAAGTCCCCATTTACTCCTACTCTTTGCTTCTTGTCTGACAACCAGTTCTCAATCCATGTCAGCACACTACCCCCAATCCCATGTGCTTTAACTTTGCACATTAATCTCTTGTGTGGGACCTTGTCGAAAGCCTTCTGAAAGTCCAAATATACCACATCAACTGGTTCTCCCTTGTCCACTCTACTGGAAACATCCTCAAAAAATTCCAGAAGATTTGTCAAGCATGATTTCCCTTTCACAAATCCATGCTGACTTGGACCTATCCTATTACCTCTTTCCAAATGCACTGCTATGACATCCTTAACAATTGATTCCATCATTTTACCCACTACCGATGTCAGGCTGACCGGTCTATAATTCCCTGTTTTCTCTCTCCCTCCTTTTTTAAAAAGTGGGGTTACATTGGCTACCCTCCACTCCATATGAACTGATCCAGAGTCAATTGAATGTTGGAAAATGACTGTCAATGCATCCGCTATTTCCAAGGCCACCTCCTTAAGTACTCTGGGATGCAGTCCATCAGGCCCTGGGGATTTATCGGCCTTCAATCCCATCAATTTCCCCAACACAATTTCCCGACTAATAAGGATTTCCCTCAGTTCCTCCTCCTTACTAGACCCTCCGACCCCTTTTATATCCGGAAGGTTGTTTGTGTCCTCCTCAGTGAATACCGAACCAAAGTACTTGTTCAATTGGTCCGCCATTTCTTTGTTCCCCGTTATGACTTCCCCTGACTCTGACTGCAGGGGACCTATGTTTGTCTTTACTAACCTTTTTCTCTTTACATATCTATAGAAACTTTTGCAATCCGTCTTAATGTTCCATGCAAGCTTCTTCTCGTACTCCATTTTCCCTGCCCTAATCAAACCCTTTGTCCTCCTCTGCTGAGTTCTAAATTTCTCCCAGTCCCCGGGTTCGCTGCTATTTCTGGCCAATTTGTATGCCACTTCCTTGGCTTTAATGCTATTCCTGATTTCCCTTGATAGCCACGGTTGAGCCACCTTCCCTTTTTTATTTTTACGCCAGACAGGAATGTACAATTGTTGTAGTTCATCCATGCGGCCTCTAAATGTCTGCCATTGCCCATCCACAGTCAACCCCTTCAGTATCATTCGCCAATCTATCCTAGCTAATTCACGCCTCATACCTTCAAAGTTACCCTTCTTTAAGTTCTGGACCATGGTCTCTGAATTAACTGTTTCATTCTCCATCCTAATGCAGAATTCCACCATATTATGGTCACTCTTCCCCAAGGGGCCTCGCACAACGAGATTGCTAATTAATCCTCTCTAATTACACAACACCCAGTCTAAGATGGCCTCCCCCCTAGTTGGTTCCTCGACATATTGGTCTAAAAAACCATCCCTTATGCACTCCAGGAAATCCTCCTCCACCGTATTGCTTCCAGTTTGGTTAACCCAATCTATGTGCATATTAAAATCACCCATTATAACTGCTGCACCTTTATTGCACGCACCCCTAATTTCATGTTTGATGCCCTCCCCAACATCACTACTACTGTTTGGAGGTCTGTACACAACTCCCACTAACGTTTTTTGCCCTTTGGTATTCTGCAGCTCTACCCATATAGATTCCACATCATCCAAGCTAATGTCCTTCCGAACTATTGCCTTAATTTGCTCCTTAACCAGCAATGCTACCCGACCTCCTTTTCCTTTTATTCTATCTTTCCTGAATGTTGAATACCCCTGGATGTTGAGTTCCCAGCCCTGATCATCCTGGAGCCACGTCTCCGTAATCCCAATCACATCATATTTGTTAACATCTATTTGCACAGTTAATTCATCCACTTTATTGCGGATACTCCTTGCATTAAGACACAAAGCCTTCAGGCTTGTTTTTTTAACACCCTTTGTCCTTTTAGAATTTTGCTGTACAGTGGCCCTTTTTGTTCTTTGCCTTGGGTTTCTCTGCCCTCCACTTTTCCTCATCTCCTTTCTGTCTTTTGTGTTTGCCTCCTTTTTGTTTCCCTCTGTCTCCCTGCATTGGTTCCCATCCCCCTGCCATATTAGTTTAAATCCTCCCCAACAGCACTAGCAAACACTCCCCCTAGGACATTGCTGTGACACTGATTAATATACTGCCTGTCCTGAGACACTGAATAACATATTGTCTTTACGGATAAACTGAGTAATATACTGTCAGTACTGCGGCACTGAGTAATAATACTGTACTGATGCACTGAGTAATAGGTTCTGTACTTTGAGTAATACAGTGCTTGTAATCAGAATCTCAATAATATTCTCAATAATATATTGAGAAATAATGAGTGTACTGAGACACCAAATAGTATACTGTCTGTAGCGTAACAGTGAGCAATAGTGGTGGTACTGAGACATCGAGTAATTTACTGTCTGTAATGACGCACTGAGAAATAATGTTGGTGTTGGTACATTGAGTAATATACTGTCTGCACTGACACACTGGTTAATATTCTGTCTGTACTGAGACACCGAGTACTATACTGTCTATACTGAGACACTGAGGGCTAGAACCTCCACTTTTGAGCTTATCGCCCCAAAATGGGCATTATTTCCGGCATGGGTGTTAAAAGAGGGTTTTCAGATCACCGGCTTCTCGCCCATTCTCAAAACACCTAGTTTACATTTTTAAAAATGGCCATTACCGCGAGCAATATCAAATGGGCGGCAGCTTCAATTTCTTTTGACCTTCTGCTGTACAGTATGGCCATCCTTAGCAATGGCATGGCAATGCTCGATTCCCGTGATTCAGGAGGTCAAGGGTCATCATGACATGTGCAGAAGAGGAGACAGAGAGGGAGCTCAGAGGCACTGAAAGCGTGTGTGGCTGTGGTGTGTGCTTGTCTGGCTGTTGTAGGAGGTTTGACAGAGTTTGACCAGTAGCAAAAAGCTTACTAAGCACCAAGAACATAGATGGCACTGAGTTTTTGTCCAACAATTAAGATATAATATGTAAGGGATGGAGGAGGCCCTGGAGCTGTTAGCCAGGAACACTGGTGGCAGAGGATTCCCAGTTGTCCCGGAGCGTGGCACTGCACCCCAAAGTGCCGCACCCCTATTGCCAACCACCCATGAGAGCCAGCAGCAACATCTTGCTTCTGGCTCAAAGCACGTTCCCACCTCGGGACCGTCCTCTCCCGTATCTGTCCAAGCAGCGCTTCGGCCGTCACCCCGCCCCACCACAACAATGAAGCATCATCTGAGGACCTCCTTGACCAGGCGGCTTGGTGTCAGGAGGGGAAAGGTAAGGGGTAGAAGTGGGAAGGAGAAACAGGAGGTGGTGCGGCGGGGGCGGGGAGAGTTGTACGGAAATACTGATGATTTCAGACTAATGTTCGGTTTAAATGTTTTTTATTTAGCAAAACCTTGTTGCGCATTGGCTCAGATAGCTGCACTATTACACGCTGGTGATTCCTTAACATCAAAAGGTGTAATCACACTTAACTTCAATGAACTTAAACTTTAACTGTCACCAAGGTGATGCCCACCATTGATGTATCAACTGCACACCCAGTAGTGTGTCAGCCTTGTAAATAACAGCAACGTTCCTTCAGGCAAAGCGATCATTGATGAGCTCCTGATGTAAGGCTCTTGCAGCTATCATGCCACCATGGGCCCTTTCATGTGGTCTACAGGGGGGTGGGGGCATGGCTTCAGCGTCAACCTGATTGTCTGGCCCGAGGTCAGTGTCCACTTCCTCGTCCTCCTCTTCCTCTCTCTGGTGAGGTGGACAGTCACGCTCATCAGGACATTCTTGTCCCCTCCTGATAGCCAAGTTGTGCAACATGGAGCACAGCAGCACGAATTTAGCTACCTGCTCAGGGTGATATTGGAGCTCCCCTCCTGAGTGGTCCAGGCATCTAAAGCGCTGTTTTCTCCATGATATTGCAAGTTGCTCTGTGGCTCTCATTGTATCACCTCTCGACCTCGGTGTGGGTGTCACGCAGGGAGGCCACAAGCCAGGTGGCGAGGTCATATTCTTTGTCACCAAGCATCCAGTATTGACCTTGTGACTGATTGTTAAACAAATCAGATACAGTGCTCTCACGCAGGATGTGAGCATCATGGATGCTGCCCAGAAATTTAGCATTCACTGCCAGTAGAATTTGCTGGTGGTCGACAATGAGTTGAACATTCAGGGAATGGAATCCCTTGCGGTTCGAGAAAACATCACCATCCTGAAAAGATGCCCACATAGCGATGTGCATACAGTCTATTGTTCCCTGCACCTTGGTGAAGCTTGCAATTTTGGAGAATCCTAGAGCCCTCTCACTCTGTACCTCCCTGGTCATAGGGAAGCTGATCAAGTCCCTCCTGTGTGCGTACAGGGCTTCAATGACCTGTCTAATGCAGCAATGTGTGACATGCTGAGAGAGTCCGCAAATGTCTCCACCTGTGGCCTGAAAAGAACCCAAGGCATAGAACGACAGTGAAGCGGTGACTTTGACCTCGACGGACAGTGCTGCACTGATGGTGCTGGCAGGCTGCAGATCTGCCCTTATCAGCTGGCATACCTCCGTGATAACCTCTTTGTGGAAGTGCAGTCTCCAAAGGCAGGTGGTGTCGGGCAAGTCGAGGTAAGAATGCTTCTCCTTGTACTTGTGGGAGGTATAACGTCTGGTCCTCCTCATCTGTCTGTCATGTCTTACAATGGGCACATAATGCAGTGGAGCATTCCTTCGGTGATGTCGAGTCTGCTGCATGTAATTGGTCACCAAGAGAGGGTGAGAAAGGACAGGCCCCATTCCACCGATTGCTCACAAACGAGGAATGTCCCGATGAAGACAACTATTCAATTCTAATCGGTCACAGTGTGGTCAAGATGTTTTTAGAGATGTTCACATCAACTCCAATGACCTGTAGAGTACATCCGAACTCCGCTGAGGTTGAAGCACAGCAGCCTTTTAAAGGACGCGATATGTGATCTAGGACATGGCGTCCATAACGCTGTGATCAGTTCTGGTTAGTTCCACTTTGTCTGGGCGGTTTTTTGGTCGAGCAATATTGTGGGCGATATGTGTGCGAGGTGGTGAAATTGACAACAGGCGATGTCCATGGTCCCTAGTTTCAGTAAATATGCTCTTTACGACAAAAAAAATATTGAATCTCAGCGTTAATTACGTGTGGAAAGTAACGCTGGTCGATATTATGGGTGTTGAATTCGCCCATTCTGATGATTGCACCCAAAAAAGTAGGTGGGCCGTAATATTTTTTCCCGTCGTTAACCACATGGGGAAAGTAATGCTCGCCGATAAGTTTCTGAAAAATGTCCGCCAGTTTCCATTTTGTGCCAAAATGGGCGATATTAAGGGCGTTACACGTCATTTCAGCGGTAAAATGGGCGCTAAGTGGGCGTTAAGCAGGCAAAAAAAATGGAGGTTCTAACCCTGAGTAATATACTGTCTGTGCTGAGACACTGATTACTATGCTCCCAGTACTGTGACATTGAGGAATATACTCTCTGTACTGAGAAACTGAGTAATATACTGTCTGTACTGAGACACTGAGTAATATGCTGTCTGTAATGAAACACTGAGTAATATACTGTCTGTAATGAAACACTGACTAATATACTGTCTGTTCTGAGACACTGAGTAATATACTCTCTGTCTGCGACACTGAGTGAAATGCTGTCTGTATTGTGACACTGAATACTTTACTCTCTGTTCTGGGACACAGTAATATTCTGTATGTACTGAGACACTGAGTAACGTACTGTCTAAACCATAACAAAGAGTAATTTACTGTCTGTAGTTAAAAACTGAATAACCTACTGTTGTGCGCGTGGCAACACTGGCCTGCGAGAGACCATCTGCGGCACGTCGGGGCCTTGAAAGGAGCGGTGAGCAGCAGCCTGGAGCAGCATGGTAGCATAGCACTGCAAGGTACAGCGCTGGCTGGTGCAGTGGGGCGACGACACCGAAGAGGGCGACTGGATTGGGCATCATTAAGGTCCAGGTTGGTGATTGGAGGGTGGGCAGGTACAGCAGGAACGGTGAGGTCGGGGCACAGGAACAGCGAGGGTGGGACATGGGAGCGACGAGTGACCGTGGAGCGATGCGATCGTGGCCCAGGAGAGGCGTGAGTTTGGGGCCAGAAGAGGCGTGGGGCCAGGGGCAGCACGGGCCAGCCCACACTGCGATTGTGTGTGCACGAGGTCTGCGCAGCTGAACTGGTCTCCGGTTGCCTTCGTTAATCCTTGCCACTGGAGCAAGACCTAGCTCTGTCAAGCCCGTGTGGTGGCTGGTGTGCAACGATCACCACATGTTTAAGAAATCCACGCACAGGCATCTTCCACCCTTCAGGATGTAGTTCGGGACCTTGAATATCATTGCTAGGTACTGTCACTGAGACTGATACAACACATAAGCGACAGATGTAATCATGATTATTATGAAAATTGTCATTCTTTACCTAAAGACGTACACCGTGACCACAGGCTTTGAGTAAAACATTCTCGGTAAAAGTGAAAGACCTCACATCTGATGATAGTCACTCATGACTGTTACAAATCAAATTATATAACTACATAAGTACATGTAAATCAATGTAATACTTACTCTTGCGGGCCCACAAGTTTGTTCCATCGTTTGCGGCATAGGTTGCCCTCACGAGCCTCGTTGATTGCCGACGAGATCACCTCTGCTATCTCGGTCCATATCCTCTGGTATGCCTTTGGGGCGGGCTTTCCACGCCCTCCCTGTGTTAAATCATGATGACCCTTGACCTCCCTTGACCACCTGAATCACGGGAATCGAGCGTTGCCATGCCGTTGCTAAGGATGGCCACACTTTACGGCAGAAGGTGAAAAAATTTTTACGCTACCGCCCATGTAATATCGCTCGCCGTAATGCCCATTTTCAAAAACAGAGATTAGGGGCTAGAACCTCCACTTTTGTGGTTATCGCCCAAAAATGGGCGATATTTCCGGCGTGGTCAATTTTTAGATCGCCAGCTTCTCGTCCATTCTCAAACCACCTAGTCTCCACTAGTGTCCCATAAAGTGTGGCCGTCCTTAGCAACGGCATGGCAACGCTCGATTCCTGCGATTTTGGAGGTCAAAAGTCATCAGAACGCAAAAGAGGAGACGGAGAGAGAGGGAGCTCAGAGGAATTGAAGGTGTGGCTGGGTGTGGTGTGGCTGCTTTGGGAAGAAGGAGAGAGACTTTAGAGCTTCACAGTAAGTAGGCAAACAAAAAGTAGCTGTTACTAGCCACATATTTGCCCGAATTTGGCCTATAATGGAGAGAAACGAGGAGTCATCACAGCACGCTGTGGAGACTGACACTAGAGAGAGCAGTGAGGTGGGAGAGGAGCACATTGGAGGGCGCAAAAGAGCCAGGAGGTTCTCAGACGAGGCAAATGCCTCCCTCCTGCAGGAGGTCGAGTTACGTTGGGTGATTTGACACAGGGAGGGTGTGGGAAGCCCACCCCCAAAGGCCTACCAGAAGATATGGATCGAGATAACGACCAACGAGGTGCGTGAGGGCAACCAATGTCGCAAACGATGGAACGACTTTGTGGTATCGACAAGAGTAAGTATTACATTGATTTACATGTAATTGTGTATTTATATAATTAGATTTGTAACAGTCATGAGTGACTATCAGCAGATGTAAGGTCTTCACGGTGCATGTCTTTAAGTAAAGAAGGATAATTTTCATAATGATGATGATTACATCTGTCGGTTATGTGTTGTATCAGTCTCTGTGACAGTACCTAGCAATGATGTCACACAATGATCTCATGCCATGTCATCCTGTCACCTTTTACAGAAGAAGCTCAATGATGAGGTCCATGCAGAGGTGAACGGGTGGGGGGGCCACCAGTCCCCAGCGACATCACTGATATGGAGGAGCTTGTGCTCGCACTGATGGGGAAGCACCCCAGACAGCCACGGATTTATCTGCAGATTCTGAAGTGATGCCACGTGAGTAAAGCTTACACCATTGCGTAATGTAAAGTCAATAGATGCCACACCCACTCATCTCCGAACAATCATATATGATAGATAATTTCTAAATTATCATAGAAATAATGATGGCTTAATGAAAATCATTGCAATGCAAATGTGTTGATGGTCATGAAATGTGAAATGTGAAGTCTGTGATGATTTTGAGAGCAGTGGTGCTTTTGTCGTGCATATGCAGTGTGTAGCGCTGGACTCACCTTGTGACCCTAGCACCCACTTCTCCTCTAATAACCTCATTTGTGTTTTTCAGCTCAGCCAGCAGCGCATCCCAAGGCAAGACCACCGAGGCCAGAAGGTCGGGGCACGGGGCAGGAGTCGGTGGACAATCCTACATCTGGTGCTGAGGAGCTCCAATTCTCGCCCGTCAATCCACTAGGACTGTTCTCCACGGATGAGAGTGCGGACTTCGAGGAACCTGCATCGCCACGCTCCAGAAGCCATTCCACTCCAAGGCCATCTAGTGGTCCTCCGGTCATTCCTGCCTCCACTCTGGAGGTGCCAGCCTGAAGTACCTCACCACAGGGCACCCCATTTGTCCCCAGGATGGCGCCGACTCCACGGAGTCCCGTGGACGCGGCAGGTCTGTTCCACGAGCGCCACATGACAGCGGAGAGATGGTAGAGTTGTCCAGGAGGACGGTAGACGTTGGTGACCAGATCATCGGAGCAGTGGGGGGTATATCCCGTCACCCCGACCGATAGCCAGGAACACTGCTGCCACAGGCCTCCCAGTAGTCCCTGAGCGTGGCACTCCACCCCTAGGTTCTGCACCACCACTGCGAACAACAGATGAGAGCAAGGACCAAGATCCTGCTTCTGCATCAAAGAATGTTGCCCCCTCGGCACCCCCCGCTCCTGTACCCATGCAACGACCGCATCTTTGGTTCGGTATTCACGAAGGAGGACACAAACAACCTTCTGGATATAAAAGGGGTCAGAGGGTCTAGTAAGGAGGAGGAACTGAGGGAAATCCTTATTAGTGAGGAAATTGTGTTGGGGAAATTGATGGGATTGAAGGCCGATAAATCCACAGGGCCTGATGGACTGCATCCCCGAGTACTTAAGGAGGTGGCCTTGGAAATAGCGGATGCATTGACAGTCATTTTCCAACATTCCATTGACTCTGGATCAGTTCCTATGGAGTGGAGGGTAGCCAATGTAACCCCACTTT
Organism: Pristiophorus japonicus; assembly: GCF_044704955.1. Classification (NCBI taxonomy): domain Eukaryota; kingdom Metazoa; phylum Chordata; class Chondrichthyes; family Pristiophoridae; genus Pristiophorus; species Pristiophorus japonicus. The sequence goes on along the minus strand of NC_091990.1, from coordinate 95,562,853 downwards.
TTAAAAAAGGAGGGAGAGAGAAAACAGGGAATTATAGACCGGTCAGCCTGACATTGGTAGTGGGTGTCATGTATTCAACCAGCATTGTAACCCATGTATAAACTGACCTAAGTTGTACACCGTGAGAACACTGACCACTAGGTGGGAGACACTCCTAACCTGGACCTTCAGGTATAAAAGGGGAAGCTCCACCCACCTTCATCACTAGAGTGCTAAGGAATAAAGGACAGGTCACAGACTGACCTTCTCTCAAGCATGGGCCACGTGTGCATTTATACGGTGTAGTAAGGACGTATCAATGGTGACAAGAAACTGGGATTTAAACCCCGCGAGCATGGCCACTAGCAGAACAGACGAGAGGTACTGTGTTAAGGAATGGTTGGGACAGAGATTCAACATTGTTAAAGCAGCACACAGTTCTCCAGGCAGACAAGGGCAGTCAGGCATGCCCCAACATGTAGTCGAACCCAGAGGGGAAGTTCGACAGAGACAATGGCAAGCTGAACAGCGATTCACGCCATTGCAAGGGACAATGCGGCCAGTAATGGGGCCATCAACACCTGTTAATGGTGCACTCAAGGACAATAACAGGGGCAGTCAGGGACGATCGACTGGCAAGGGACCTTTTGTTTCAAACCGCAACTCATGCTGGAGGCGTGGAGGCATACATTCAGCCGGAGTTTGCAGAGATGAGCAAAATACCTGCAGAAATTGCAGAAATGGACACTGGGGGAAATCGCTGGAAGCTGAAGTTCAGCGAGTTCATGTGGAGCACGTATACAGTTCATACACCAGGACGCCACCGATAATGATGAAAGTGCTCCTCAGTGGCATCCCAGTATCAATGGAGTTAGACACGGGTGCCAGCCAGTCCCTGATGGGTATCAAACAGTTCGAAAAGTTGTGGGCGTCCAAGGCCAGGAGGCCAAAATTATCGCCGATTGACACACAGCTACGGACTTACACAAAGCAGATCATTCCGGTGCTAGGCAGCGCCACGGTAGTCGTGACCCACAAAGATTCGGAGAACAGGTTGCCACTCTGGATTGTCCCAGGGGATGGTCCTGCACTACTGGGGAGGAGTTGGCTTGCTGTCATGAACTGGAAATGGGGCGATGTCAATGCAATTTCTTCTGTGGAGCGAGTATCATGCTCACAGGTCCTGGACAAATTTGACTCCTTATTTCAACCCGGCATTGGCACTTTCATGGGGGCCAAGGTAGTGATTCACATAAACCCGGACGCCAGACCAGTACACCACAAGGCCAGAGCGGTGCCGTACGTGATGCGGGAAAAGATAGAAGGCGAATTGGACCGCCTGTTGAGGGAAGGCATCATCTCGCCAGTCAAATTCAGTGACTGGGCGAGCCCGATTGTGCCGGTGCTCAAGGCGGATGGGTCGGTCAGGATATGTGGTGATTACAAGGCCACCATCAATCGGGTGTCACTCCAAGACCAGTACCCGCTACTGAGAGCGGAGGACCTCTTTGCGACGCTATCCGGTGGCAAACTTTTTTCAAAATTGGACCTGACCTCAGCTTACATGAGAGCTGGCAAGTGAGTCGAAGAAGCTGACCACCATCACGACACACAAGGGGTTGTTTGAGTACAACAGATGTCCGTTCGGGATTCGCTCGGCCGCCGCGATCTTCCAACAAAATATGGAAAGCCTCCTCAAGTCGATTCCAGGGACGGTGGAATCCTCATTACGGGGTACAATACTGAAGAACACCTCCACAACCTGGAGGAGGTGCTACGCAGACTGGACCGGGTAGGTCTGCGACTGAAAAAGGCGAAGTGCGTCTTCCTAGCTCCAGAGGTAGAATTCCTGGGGATGAGGGTAGCAGCAGACGGGATCAGCCCTACTGCATCCAAGACGGAAGCGATCCAGAGAGCACCCAGACCCCGTAACACGACGGAGCTGCGTTCGTTCCTGGGGCTCCTGAACTATTTTGGTAACTTTCTTCCCAAATTGAGCACGCTGCTAGAGCTGCTACACATGCTCCTACGCAAAGGTCGTGAATGGGTCTGGGGGGACAGCCAGGAAAGGGCTTTTAAGAGAGCACGCAATTTGTTATGTTCCAAAAATCTGTTAACGCTATATGACCCATGTAAGAAACTTGTGTTAACGTGCGATGCGTCGTCCTATGGTGTCGGGTGTGTGTTGCAGCATGTCAATGCCAAGGGTCAGTTACAGCCAGTAGCTTATGCCTCCAGGAGTCTGTCCCAGGCAGAAAGGGGCTACGGGATAGTAGAAAAGGAGGCACTCGCATGTGTATATGCGGTAAAGAAAATGCACCAGTACCTGTTTGGCAGGAAATTTGAGCTGGAGACAGATCACAAACCCCTAACGTCCTTTTTGGCCGACAACAAGGCCATAAATGCAAACACATCGGCCCACAGAGGTGGGCACTCACATTAGCTGCCTATGACTACACAATTCGGCACAGACCGGGCACCGAAAACTGCGCCGATGCACTCAGCAGGCTCCCACTAGCCACCACTGAGGGGGTTACCGAGCATGGTGCTGAGATGGTCATGGCTGTTGAAGCTTTCGGAAGCGAAGGCTCACCCATGACGGCCCGTCAGATTAAAGTTTGGACAAATAGAGACCCGCTATTGTCTCTAGTCAAGAAATGTGTCCTGAATGGGGACTGGGCAGCCACGTACAGGGCATGCCCTGAGAAATTTAAATAATTTCACAGGCGCAAGGATGAACTCTCGATTCAGGCCGATTGCCTACTGTGGGGAAACCGCGTAGTCATGCCCCAGATGGGCAGAGAGGTGTTCATCAGAGAACTCCACAATCGGCACCCAGGCATTGTCACGATGAAGGCAATTGCCAGGTTACACGTTCGGTGGCCAGGGATAGATGCAGATCTGGAACTTTGTGTTCGCAGGTGCAACACGTGTGCCCAGCTGGACCATGCGCCCAGGGAAGCCCCCCTTAGCCCCTGGCCATGTCCCGCCAAGCCTTGGTCACACATCCATGTGGACTATGCAGGTCCTTTCATGGGGAAAATGTTTTTGGTTGGAGTAGACGCCCACTCCAAATGGATCGAGTGTGACATTTTAAATTCAAGCACATCCTCTGCCACGATAGAAAGTCTACGGGCAATGTTCGCCGCCCACGGTCTACCGGACATCTTGGTCAGCGACAATGGCCCATGCTTCACAAGCACTGAATTCCACGACTTCATGGCAGGCAATGGAATTAACCATGTTAGAACGGCACCGTTCAAGCCGGCCTCAAACGGCCAGGCAGAACGAGCAGTGCAGATAATTAAACAGGGGATGCTCAGATTCCAAGGGAGTTCCCTACAAACCCGCTTATCACGCCTCCTGTTGGCCTATAGATCCCGACCACACTCACTCACAGGGGTTCCACCCGCAGAGCTACTAATGAAAAGGATGCTCAAAACCCGATTATCCCTTATACACCCCACCATGAAAGAAATTGTCGAGAGCAGGCGCCAGTCACAATATCACTACCATGACAGGAATGCGAGGGCACGATGTATTGATGTAAATTATCCTGTTTTTGTCCTCAACTACGTTGCAGGGCCCAAATGGCTCGCAGGCACTGTGGTTGCCAAAGAGGGAAATAGGATTCTGGTAGTTAAACTTACCAATGGACAAATCTGCCGCAAACATGTGGATCAAACAAAAAGGAGGTTCAGCAACCCCATAGAAGAAGCAGAGGAAGAACACGATATAGAGTTCACTCCACCACAGGTGACCGAACACTGGAACCAAAGGAAGGAGAGCCCAGTCACTGTGGGCAGTCCGGACAGGCCTGAGGTACTGCAAACAGCAGACACTCAGGCCAGCGCCCAACAACCGGAGCCCCAACTCAGGCGCTCTACAAGGGAGCGTGAACCACCAGAGAGACTCAACCTGTGATCCCAATAAGACTTTGTGGGGGGAGGTGATGTCATGTATTCAACCAGCATTGTAACCCATGTATAAACTGACCTAAGTTGTACACCGTGAGAACACGGACCACTCGGTGGGAGACACTCCTAACCTGGACCTTCAGGTATAAAAGGGGAAGCTCCACCCACCTTCATCACTAGAGTGCGAAGGAATAAAGGACAGGTCACAGACTGACCTTCTCTCAAGCATGGGCCTCGTGTGCATTTATACTGTCTAGTAAGGATGTATCAGTGGGTAAAATGATGGAATCAATTATTAAGGATGTCATAGCAGTGCATTTGGAAAGAGGTGACAAGATAGGTCCAAGTCAGCATGGATTTGTGAAAGGGAAATCATGCTTGACAAATCTTCTGGAATTTTTTGAGGATGTTTCCAGTAGAGTGGACAAGGGAGAACCAGTTGATATGGTATATTTGGACTTTCAGAAGGCTTTCGACAAGTTCCCACACAAGAGATTAATGTGCAAAGTTAAAGCACATGGGATTGGGGGTAGTGTGCTGACATGGATTGAGAACTGGTTGTCAGACAAGAAGCAAAGAGTCGGAGTAAATGGGTACTTTTCAGAATGGCAGGCAGTGACTAGTGGGGTACTGCAAGGTTCTGTGCTGGGGCCCCAGCTGTTTACACTGTACATTAATGATTTAGACGAGGGGATTAAATGTAGTATCTCCAAATTTGCGGATGACACTAAGTTGGGTGGCAGTGTGAGCTGCGAGGAGGATGCTATGAGGCTGCAGAGCGACTTGGATAGGTTAGGATGAGTGGGCAAATGCATGGCAGATGAAGTATAATGTGGATAAATGTGAGGTTATCCACTTTGGTGGTAAAAACAGAGAGACAGACCATTATCTGAATGGTGGCAGATTAGGAAAAGGGGAGGTGCAACGAGACCTGGGTGTCATGGTACATCAGTCATTGAAGGTTGGCATGCAGGTACAGCAGGCGGTTAAGAAAGCAAATGTTGGCCTTCATAGCGAGGGGATTTGAGTACAGGGGCAGGGAGGTGTTGCTCCAGTTGTACAGGGCCTTGGTGAGGCCACACCTGGAGTATTGTGTACAGTTTTGGTCTCCTTACCTGAGGAAGGACATTCTTGCTATTGAGGGAGTGCAGCGAAGGTTCACCAGACTGATTCCTGGGATGGCGGGACTGACCTATCAAGAAAGACTGGATCAACTGGGCTTGTATTCACTGGAGTTCAGAAGAATGAGAGGGGACCTCATAGAAACGTTTAAAATTCTGACGGGGTTAGACAGGTTAGATGCAGGAAGAATGTTCCCAATGTTGGGGAAATCCAGAACCAGGGAACACAGTCTAAGGACCGAGATGAGGAGAAACTTCTTCATCCAGAGAGTGGTGAACCTGTGGAATTCTCTACCACAGAAAGTTGTTGAGGCCAATTCACTAAATATATTCAAAAAGGAGTTAGATGAAGTCCTTACTACTAGGGGGATCAAGGGGTATGGCGAGAAAGCAGGAATGGGGTACTGAAGTTGGATGTTCAGCCATGAATTCATTGAATGGCAGTGCAGGCTAGAAGGGCCGAATGGCCTACTCCTGCACCTATTTTCTATGTTTTCTTTGTTTTTTATGTTTTCTATGTCTATCTGCCTTCATCCCCCTCAATGAGGCACCGCCTGAGAGCTCCTCGGCCAGGCGTCATGGAGCGAGGAGGGGAAGGGTTAGAGGTGGGGAGAAGAAGGGGAGGTGAGAAGGAAAGTGAGGTGCATGTCCACAGGTGATGGCGGTGTTGTGTTTCCATCTGGGTCTATGCAATTTGTTTCAATGTACGGGGGGCTGGGACCACACTCCTGCTTTGCCTTTGTATTCTGCGTTGATGGACATGTTGCACATGTGATTGATATCAATGGTGGAAAAAATGTTGTGTGGGCGGGGGTTGGGTGTTATTGCCTGTAATATTTATGATTTCAGACCAACGTTGGTATTAAATTTTTGTTATTGAACATAACTTTGTTGCGCATTGTCTCAGATAGCTGCACTGTTACACAATGTTGATTCCTTAACATGAAAGATTTAAATACAACTTAACATCAATCAACGTAAACTTTAACTGGCACCAGTGTGATGGGCATCATTGATGTCAGAGCTGCACACACACAGCAGTGTGTCAGCATTGTCATTCACACCAACGCTCTTTCAGGCAAATCGTTCAGATTTCAGCTCCCCATATAAGAGTGGGATTTTTAAAATGCCAGCCACATCACTGGCGTTCATTCAGAACAGTTCCACTTTTTGTGGGTGGTTTTTTGGGCAAGCAATATTTTGGGCGATATGTGTGCGAGGTTGGGAACGTGACTGTGGGTGAACTCCTGGACGTTCGTTTCGCCAAATGTGCTCTTTACGACAATGGGCGGGCGGTAATACTTTTTCCCAGCATTATCCACATGGGGAAAGTAATGCTCGGCGCTAACTTTTCTAAAAATGCCCGTCAGTTTCCATTTTGTGCCAAAATGGGTGTGATCTGGGCATTATACATCATTTCAACGGTAAAATGGGTGTTAAGTGGGCGTTAACCATGCAAAAAAAGTGGAGGTTCTAGCCCTAGGTGCTTTGAGAATGGTTGAGAAGCTGGCGATCTGAAAACCCTTTTTTAACACCCATGTTTGGATGATAAGCTTGAAAATGGAGGTTCTAACCCACTATATTGTCAATGTTTGTGTTTCACTACAGACAGTATTTTAGTAAGTGTCCTAGTATTCATGTGTCAGAACAGACAGTATATTACTCGGTATCTCAGTACAGACAGTATATTAGTCAGTGTGTCAGTACAGACAGTATATTACTCAGTGTCATAGTACAGACAGTATATTACTCAATGTCTCAAAACAGAGAGTATATTACTCAGTGTCCCAGCACAAACAGAATATTACTCAGTGTCAGAGTACTGACAATATATTACTCACTGCCACAGTACAGACAGTATATTAGTCAGTGTGTCAGCACTGACATTTTATTACTTAGTTTGTCAGTACTGGCAGTACATTATTCAGTGTCTCAGTACAGACAGTATATTACTCAGTGTCTCAATATAGACAGTATATTACTCAGTGTCTCAGTATAAACAGTTTATTACTCAGTATCATAGTACAGACAGTGTATTACTCATGTGTTAGAACATACAGTATATTACTCAATGTCTCAGAACAGAGAGTATATTACTCAGTGTCTCAAAACAGACAGTATATTACTCAGTGTTTCATTACGGACTGTATATTACTCATTATCACAGTAAAGACAGTATATTACTCAGTGTGTCTGTACTGGCAGTACATTATTCAATGTCTCAGTACAGACAGTATTTTAGTCAGTGTCACAATATCGACAGTATATAGTCAGTGCATCAGTAAACACAGTATATTACTCATTGTCACAGTACAGAAAGTATATTACTCAGTGTCTCAGTACAGTCAGTATATTACTCAGTGTCTCAGTACAGACAGTATATTACTCAATGTCTCAGCACAGGCAGTATATTACTCAGTCTCTCAGTACAGACAGTATATTACTCATTATCACAGTAAAGACAGTATATTATTCAGTATCACTGTACAGAAAGTTTATTACTCAGTGTGTGAGCACTGACATATAATACTCAGTGTGTCAGCACTGATGTATATTACTCTGTCAGTACTTGCAGTATATTACACAATGTGTGAGAACTGACGTATATTATTCAGTGTGTCAGTACAGACAGTATATTACTTAGAGTCTCAGTACAGACAGTATATTACTCTGTTTCACAGTACAGACAGTATATTACAGAGTGTCACAGTACAGACAGTATATTACTTTATGTGTCAGTTCAGACATTATAATACTTGACATCTCAGTTCTGACTATATTACTCAAATATCTGAGTACATAGAGTATATTACTCAGCTGCTCAGTACAGACATTATATTACTCAGTGCTACGTTACAGACATTATATTACTCAGTGTGTCAGCACTGATGCATATTACTCAGTGTGTCAGAACGACAATATATTACTCAGTGTCTCAGTATATATAGCACATTACTCAGCTTCTCAGTACATACAGTATATCACTCAGTCACAGTATAAACAGTATATTAATCATTGTCTCAGCATAGAGAGTATATTACTCAGTCTCTCAGTACAGACAGTATATTACTCATTATCACAGTAAAGACAACATATTACTCAGTGTCACTGTACAGACCGTATATTACTCAGTGTGTCAGCATCTGATGTATAATACTCAGTGTGTCTGTGTAATATACTGCTAATACTATGTCTCAGTACATACAGTATATTACTCAGCTTCTCAGTACAGACAGTATATTACTCAGTGTCTCAACACAGGCAATATATTACTCATTATCACAGTACAGACATTATATTACTCAGTGTATCAGCACTGATGCATATTACTCAGTTTGTCAGTAGTGGCAGTATATTACTCAGTGTGTCAGAACAGACAATATATTACTCAGTGTCTTAGTACATATAGCATATTATTCAGCTTCTCAGTACATACAGTATATCACTCAGTGTCACAGTATAGACAGTATATTAATCATTGTTTCAGCAGAGAGTATATTACTCAGTCTCTCAATACAGACAGTATATTACTCAATGTCTCAAAACTGCGACTGTTTTACTCAGTATCTCAGCACAGACAGAATATTATTGTGTCTTAGAACAGAGAGTATCATATTCAGTGTCACAGTGAAGACAGTATATTACTCAGTGTCTCAGTACTGACAATATATTACTCAGTGCCACAGCACAGACAATAAATTACTCAGTGTGTCAGCACTGACAGTGTATTACTCAGAGTCTCAGCACAGACAGTATGTTACTCAGTGTGTCTGCACTGACAGGTATTACTCAGTGTGTCAGGACAGACATTATATTAATCAGTGTCACAGTAAAGACAATATATTACTCAGTCTTAGTACAGACAGTATATTACTCATGTCTCAGTACAGACAATATATTACTCAGTGTCTCAGTACAGACAGTATATTACTCAGTCTCTCAACACAGACAGAATATTATTCAGTGTCTTAGAACAGAGTGTATAATACTCAGTGTTTCAGTACAGACAGTATATTATTCAGTGTCGCAGTAAAGACAGTATATTACTCAGGCTCAGTGCAGGCAGTATATTACTCAGTGTCTCAGTACATACGAGATATAACTCAGGTTCTCAGTGGAGACAGTATATTACTCAGTGCCACAGCACAGACAGTATATTATTCAGTGTGTCAGCACTGACAGGGTATTGCTCAGTGTGCCAGTACTGGCAGCGTATTACTCAGAGTCTCAGCACAGACAGTATAATACTCGGCGTCTCAGTTCTGACTATATTACTCAAGTGTCTCAGTACATACAGAATATTATTCATCTGTTCAGTACAGACAGTATATTACTCAGTGTCTCAACACAGGCAGTATATTACTCATTATCACAGTACGGACATTATATTACTCAGCGTTACAGTACAGACATTGTATTACTCAGTGTGTCAGCACTGATGCATATTACTCAGTGTGTCAGTAGTGGCAGTATATTACTCAGTGTCACATTACAGACAGTATATTACTCAGTGTCTCAGCACAGAAAGTATATTACTCAGTCTCTCAGTACAGACAGTATATTACTCATTATCACAGTAAAGACAGTATATTACTCAGTGACACTGTACAGACCATATATTACTCAGTGTGTCAGCACTGATGTATATTACTCAGTGTCAGTACTGGCCATATATTACACAGTGTGTCAGCACTGACATATGTTACTCAGTGTGTCAGTACAGGCAGTATATTACTCAGTATCTTAGTACATATATTATGTTACTCAGCTTCTCAGTACAGACAGTATATTACTCAGTTTCTTCGTACAGACTGTATATTACTCAGTGTCTCAGGAGAGACATTATAATACTCAGTGTTACAGTACATACAGTATATTACTAAGTGTCCCAGTACAGACAGTACATTACTCAGTTTCTCAGTACAGACAGTATATTACTCATTACAACAGTAAAGCCAGTATATTACTCAGTGTCACTGTACAGGCAGTATATTATTCAGTGTGTCAGTACTGGCAGTATATTCTCAATGCCTCAGAACAGACAGTATATTACTCATTGTCTCAGTATAGACATTATATTACTCAGTGTCACAGTATAGACAGTATATTACTCAATGTCTCAATACAGACAGTATATTACTCAGTGTCACTGTACAGACCCTATGTTACAGAGTGTGTTGGCACTGACATGTATTACTCAGTGTGTCAGTAGTGGCAGTATATTACTCAGTGTGTCACATGCAAACAGTATTTTAGTCAGTGTCTCAGAACAGACAGTATATTACTCAGTGTCTCACTACAGACAGTATACTACTCAATGTCTCAAAACTGCGAGTGTATTACTCAGTATCTCAGCACAGACAGAATATTAATCAGTGTCTTAGAACAGAGAGTATCATACTCAGTGTTACCGTAAAGACAGTATATTACTCAGTCTCAATACTGACAATATATACTCAGTGTCTCAGTACAGACAGTATGTTACTCATTATCTCGGCACAGACAGTATATTATTCGGTGTCTCAGTACAGACAGTATATTACTCATTATCACAGTAAAGACAGTATATTACTCAGTGCCACTGTACAGACAGTATATTACGCAGTGTATCAGCACTGACAAATATTACTCAGTTTTTCAGTACTGGCAGTATATTACACAATGTCTCAGAACAGGCAGTGTATTACTCATTGTTCCCCGATAGACAATATATTACTCAGTGTCACAGTACATACAGTATATTACTAAGTGTCCCAGTACAGACAGCATGTTACTCAGTTTCTCAGTACATAAAGTATATTACTTAGTCTCCCAGTACAGATAATATATTACTCACTGTCTCACTACACACAGTATATTTCTCATTATCACAGTAAAGACAGTCTATTACTCAGTGTCACTGTACAGACCATATATTTTTCAGTGGGTCAGCACTGATGTATATTACTCAGTGTGTCAGTACTGGCAGTATATTACTCAATGTCTCAGAACAGGCAGTGTATTACTCATTGTCTCCGTATAGACAGTATATTACTCATTATCACAGTACAGACCGTATATTACTCAGTGTCACTGTACAGATGTTATATTACTCAGTGTGCCAGTCGTGGCAGTATATTACTCAGTGTGTCAGAACAGACAATATATTACTCAGTGTCTCAGTACATACAGTATATTACTCAGCTTCTCAGTACAGACAGTATTTTACTCAGTCTCAATACTGACAGTATATTACTTAGTGTCTCAGTATGTATAGTATATTACTCTGCTTCTCAGTACAGACAGTATATTACTCAGTTTCTCAGTACAGACAGTATATTACTCATTATCACAGTAAAGACACTATATTACTCAGTGTCATTGTTCATACAGTATATTACTCAGTGTCACAGTATAGACAATGTATTACTCAGTGTTTCTGCAATGACGTATATTACTCAGTGTGTCAGCACTGATATATATTACTCAGTGTTAGTACTGGCAGTATGTTACACAGTTTGTCAGCACTGACATGTATTACTCAGTCCACCATTACCAGCAGTGCATTATTCAGTACTGACAGTATAATACTCAGTGTCTCAGTACATACAGTATATTACTCAGCTTCTCAGTACAGACAGTATATTACTCAGTGTCTCGGTACAGACAGTATATTACTCAGTGTCTCATGACAGATAATATATTACTCAGTGCCTCAGCATAGCCAGCATATTTTTCAGTTCACAATATAGACATGATATTACTCAATGTCTCAGTGCAGAAAGTATATTACTCAGTGTCTCAGTACAGACAGTATATTTATCAGTGAGTCAGCACTGACGTATATTACTTTGTGTAATACACTGCCAGTACTGACACACTATGTCTCAGAACAAACAGTTTATTACTCAGTGTCACGGTACAGACATTATATTACTAAATTTCCCAATACAGACAATATATCACTCAGTTTCTCAGTACCGACAGTATATTACTCATTGTCTCAGCACAGACAGTATATTACTCATTATCACTGTAAAGGCAGTATAATACTCAGTGTCACTGTACAGACAATATATTACTCAGTATCTCAGTAAAGGCAGTTTATTACTCAGTGTCTCAGAATAGACAGTATATTATTCAGGGTCTCACGACAGACAGTATATCACTAAATCTCTCAAAGCTGCGAGTATATTACTCAGTATCTCAGCACAGACAAAATATTACGCAGTATGTTGGAACAGAGAGTATAATACTCAGTATCACAGTACAGACATTATATTTCTCAGTGTTACTGTACAGACATTATATTACTCAGTGTGTCAGCACTGATGTATATTACTCAGTATCAGTACTGGCAGTATGTTACACAGTGTGTCAGCACTGATATTATATTACTCAGTGTCTCAGTACATACAGTATATTATTCAGCTTCTCAGTACATAAAATATATTATTCAGTGCCACAATACAGACAATATATTACTCAGTGTCTCAGTAAAGGCAGTTTTTTACTCAGTGTCTCAGAATAGACAGAATATTATTCAGGGTCTCACAACAGACAATATATCACTCAATATCTCAAAACTGCGAGTATATCACTCAATATCTCAGCACAGACAGAATATTACGCAGTGTGTTAGAACAGAGAGTATAATACTCAGTGTCACAGTACAGACAATATATTACTCAGTACCTCTGTATTGACAATATATTACTCAGTGCCACAGCACAGACAGTATATTACTCAGTGTGTCAGCACTGACATGTATTACTCAGTATGTCAGTACTGGCAGTACATTACTCAGAGTTTTAGAACAGACAGTATATACTCAGAGTCTCCGTACAGACAGTATGTTACTCATGGTCTCAGCACAAACAGTATATTACTCAGGGTCCCAGTACAGTCAGTATATTCCTCAATGTGTCAAAATAGGCAGTATATTATTCAGTGCCTCATTACATATATTATATTACTCAGTGTCTCAGTACAGATATATTACTCAGTGTCTCATTACAGACAGTATATTACTCAGTGTCACTGTACAGACATTATATTACTCAGTGTGTCAGCACTGACATATATTACTCAGTGTCTCAGTACATAAAGTATATTCCTCAGTGTCACAGTACAGACAATATATTACTCAGTGTCTCAATACAGACCGTATAAACTCAGTGTCTCAGTACAGACAGCATGTTACTCATTATCACAGTAAAGACAGTATATTATTCAGTGTGTCAGCACTGACGTATATTACTCAGTGTGTCAGTACTGGCAGTATATTACACTATGTCTCAGAACAGAAAGTATATTACTCAGTGTCTCAGGACAGACAGTATATTACTCATTGTCTCAGCACAGACAGTATATTACTCATTATCACAGTAAAGGTAGTATATTACTCAATGTCTCACGACACACAGTATATTACTCAGCCTCTCATTATAGACAGTATATTACTCAGTGTCCCTGCACAGACAGTATATTACTCAGTGTCTCAGAACTGACAATATATTACTCAGTGCCACAGCACAGACGTCACATTACTCAGTATGTCAGCACTGAAAGTGTATTACTCATTGTGTCAGTACTGGCAGTAAATTACTCAGAGTATCAGTACAGGCAGTATATTATTTAGTGTGTCAGCACTGACAGTTTATTACTCAGTGTGTCACTACTAGCAGTACTTTATTAGTGTCTCATTGTAGACAGTATATTACTCAATGTCACAGTAATGGCAGTATGTTACTCAATCTTAGTAGAGGCAGTATTTTACACATGTCTCAGTACATACAGCATATTACTCAGCTTCTTAGTACAGACAGTATATTACTCAGTATCTCAGTACAGACAGTATATTATTCAGTGTCACAGTACAGACAGTATATTACTCAGTGTCTCTATATATAAAGTATGTTACTCGGTGTCATAGTATAGACAGTATATTACTCATATCTCAGTACTGACATTATATTACTTAGTGTCTCAGTATGGTCAGTATATTTCAAACTGTGTCAGCACTGACATATATTAGGCAATGTGTCAGTACAGACATATATTACTCAGTGTCTCAGTACAGACAGTATATTACTCAGTATGTCAGTATTGGCAGTATATTACTCAGTGTGTCAATACTGGCAGCATATTACATTTTGTCTCAGAACAGATACTATACTACTCAGTGTCCCAGTACAGACAGTCTATTACTCAGTGTCTCAGTAAAGGCAGTTTATTACTCAGTGACTCAGAACAGACAGTATATTACTCAGTGCCTCTTTACAGACTGTATATCACTCAACGTCTCAAAACGAGTATATTACTCAGTATCTCAGCACAGACAGAATATTACTCAGTGTCTTAGAACAGATAGTATTATACTCAGCGTCACAGTATAGACAGCATATTACTCAATGTCTCAGTACTGACAATATATTGCTCAGTGCCACAGCACAGACATTATATTACTCAGTGTGTCAGCACTGAAAGTGTATTACTCAGTGTGCCAGTACTGGCAGTACGTTACTTAGACTATCAGTACAGACAGTATGTTACTCAGTGTGTCCGCACTGACAGCGTATTACTCAGTGTGTCACCACTAGCAGTACTTTATTAGTGTCCCAGTTCAAATAGTATATCACTGACTGTCACAGTTATGATGGTATATTACTTAGTCTTAGTACAGGCAGTATATTACTCATGTCTCGGTACATACAGCATATTATTCAGCTTCTCAGTACAGACAGTATATTACTAGTATCTCAGCACAGATAGTATATTATTCAGTGCCTTATTACTGCCAGTATATTACTCAGTGCCACAGTATAGACAGTATATTACTCAGTGTCTCAGTATGGACAGTATATTACTCAGTGACACAGTATAGACAGTAGATTACTCAGTGTGCCATTACTAGCAGTACATAACTCGGTGTCTCAGTACAGACAGTATATTACTCACTGTCACAGTAATGAAAGTATATTACTCAGTCTCAGTACAGACAGTATATTACTCAGTGTCTCAGTACTGACTATATTACTCAGTGTCTCATGACAGACAGTATATTACTCAGTGTCACAGTACAGACAGTATATTACTTATTGTCTCAGCACACACAGTATATTACTCAGTGTCATAGTACTGACAGTATATTACTCAGTGTCTCAGAACAGACAGTATGTTACTCATTGTCTCAGCACAGACAGTATATTACTCGGTGTCACAATACTGGCAGTACATTACTCAGTGTGTCCGCACTGACAGTGTATTACTCAGTGTATTATTACTAGCAGTACATAATTCAGTGTCTCAGTATAGACAGTAGATGACTCTGTCGCAGTAATGAAAGTATATTACTCAATCTGAGTACAGACAGTATATTACTCAGTGTCTCAGTACAGACAGTATATTACTCAATAGCTCAGTATAGACAGTACATTACTCAATGTCACAGTACAGACAGTATATTACTTAGTGTCTCACTATGGACAGTATATTACAAAGTGTGTCAGCACTGACATATAGTTATCAGTGTGTCAGTTCAGATGGTGTATTACTCAGTGTCTCAGTACTGACTATATTACTCAGTGTCTCACTACAGACAGCATATTACACAGTATCTCAGTACATACAATATATTACTCAGTGTCTCACGACAGACAGTATATTACTCAGTGTCTCAGTACATACAGTATATTACTCAGTGGCACAGTACAGACAGTATATTATGCAATGTCTCAGTACATACAGTATCTTACTCAGCTTCTCAGTGCAGAAAGTATATTACTGAGTGTCTCAGTATAGAAAGTATGTTACTCAGTGTCACAGTACAGACAGTATATGACTCATTGTCTCAGTACTGACAATATGTTACTCAGTGCCACAGTACAGAGAGTATATTACTCAGTGTGTCAGCACTGACTGGGTATTATTCAGTGTGTTATTAATAGCAGTACATAACTCAGGGTCTCAGAACAGCCAGTATATTACTCACTGTCACAGTAATGAAAGTATATTACTCAGTGTCTCAGTACATACAGTATCTTACTCAGCTCCTCAGTACAGACTGTATATTACTGAGTGCATCAGTACAACCAGTATATTACTCAGTGTCTCAGTACAGACAGTATATTACTCAGTATCTCATTATAGACAGTATATTACTCAGTGTCAAAGTAGAGACAGTATATTACTCAATTTCTCAGCACAGACAGTACATTACTTAATGTCTCAGGATGGACAGTATATTACAAAGTTTGTCAGCACTGACATGTATTAATCAGTGTGTCAGTTCACACAGTATATTACTCAGTGACTCAGTACTGTCTATATTACTCAGTGTCTCAGTACAGACAGTATATTACTCAGTGTCTCAGTACAGACAGCGTGTTACTCAGTGTGTCAGTACTGGCAGTATATTACACTAGATCTCAGAACAGACAGTATATTACTCGTTGTCTCAGTACAAACAGTATATTACTAATGACTCATTACAGGCCGTACATTACTCAGTGTGTCAGTAGTGGCAGTATATTACTCAGTGTGTCAGAACAGACATTATATTACTTTGTTTCTCAGTGCATACAGTATATCACTCAGTGTCACAGTTTAGACAGTATATTACTCATTATCTCAGCACAGACAATATATTTACTCAGTCTCTCAGTACAGACAGTATATTACTCATTATCACAGTAGTGACAGTATATTACTCAGTGTCACTGTACAGACAGTATATTACTCAATGTGTCAGCACTGATATATATATTACTCAGTGTGTCAGTACAGGCAGTATATTATTCAGTATCTCAATACTGACAGTGTATTACTCAGTGTCCCAGTACATACAGTATATTACACAGCTTCTCAGTACAGACAATATATTACTCACTGTCTCGGTACAGACAGTATATTACTCAATATCACGCGACAGACAGTATATTATTCAGTGCCTCAGTATAGACAGTATATTACTCAGTCTCTCAGTACATAAAGTATATTACTCATTATCACAGTAAAGACAGTATATCACTCAGTGTCACTGTACAGATAGTATATTACTCAGTGTGTCAGCACTGATGTATATTACTCAGAATGTCACTACTGGCAGTATATTACACAGTGTGTCAGTACTGGCAGTATGTTACATTTTCTCTCAGAACAGACATTATATTACTCAGTGTCTCAGAACAGACAATATATTACTCAGTGTCTCAGTACTGACAGTATGTTACTCAGTCTCTCACTGAAGGCAGATTATCGCTCAGTGTCTCACTACAGACAATATTGCACTCAATGTCTCAAAACAGCGCGTATATTACTCAGTATCTCAGCACAGACAGAAGATTACTCAGTGTATCAGTACAGAGAGTGTCAGCACTGATGTTTATTACTCAGTGGCCATACTGGCAGTATGTTACACAGTGTGTCAGCACTGACATATATTACTCAGTGTGTCAGTACAGGCAGTATATTACTCATTATAACAGTACAGACAGTATATTACTCATTGTCTCAGTACTGACAATATATTACTCAGTGCCACAGCACAGACATTATATTACTCAGTGTGTCAGCACTGAAATTGTATTACTCAGTGTGTCACTGCTAGCAGTACATTATTAATGTCTCAGTGCATATAGTATATTACTCACTGTCACAGTTAAGACAGTATATTATTCAGTCTTAGTACAGGCAGTATATTACTCATGTCTCAGTACATACAGCATATTACTCAACTTCTCAGTACAGACAGTATATTACTCAGTGACTCAGAACTGACAGAATTTTAATCAGTATCTCAGTACTGACAGTATATTATACAGTGTCACAGTGCAGACAGTATATTACTCAGTGTCTCAGTATAGGAAGTATGTTACTCATTGTCACAGTGTAGACAGTATATTACTCATTGTCTCAGTACTGACAATATATTACTTCGTGTCTCAGTACAGACAGTATATTAATCAGTGTCTCACGACAGAAAGTATGTTACTCAGTGTCACATTATAGACATTATATTATTTAGTGTCTCAGCACACACAATATATTACACAGTGTCTCAGTACTGACAGTATATTACTCAGCATCTCAGTACAGGCAGTATATTACTCAATGTCACAGTACAGATCGTATATTACTCATTATCACAGTAAAGACAGACTATTACTCAGTGTCACTGTACAGACAGTATATTACTCAGTGTCTCAGTACAGACAGTATATTACTCAGTGTCTCAGTACAGACAGTATATTACTCAGTGTCTCAGCACAGGCAATGTATTACTCATTATCACAGGACTGACATTATAGATAGTATATTACTCAGTGTTACTGTACAGACATTATATTACAGACAGTATATTACTCAGTGTTTCAGTACAGACAGTATATTACTCAGTTTCTCAGTACATAAACTATATTACTCAGTGTCCCAGTACAGACAGTATATTACTCAGTTTCTCAGCACATAAAGTATATTACTCAATGCCTCAGTACAGACAGTATATTATTCATTGTCTCAGCACAGACAATATATTACTCAGTGTCTCGGTACAGACAGTGTATTACTTATTATCACAGGAAAGACAGTATATTACTCAGTGTCACTGTAGAGACAGTATATTACTAAGTGTGTCAACCCTTACTTATATTACTCAGTGTGTCAGTACAGGCAGTATATTACTCAATGTCTCAGCACAAATACTATATTACTCAAAGTCTCAGTATAGGCAGTATATTACTCAGTGTCACAGTATAGACAGAATATTACTCATTGTCTCAGTTTAGGCAGTATATTACTCAGTGTCACAGTATAGACAGTATATTACTCATTGTCTCAGCACAGACAGTATTTTACTCAGTGTCTCAGTACTGACAGTATGTTACTCAGTCTCTCACTGAAGGCAGATTATCGCTCAGTGTCACTGTACAAACAGTATATTACTCAGTGTGTCAGCACTGACATATATTATTCAGTGTGTCAATACTGGCAGTATATTACTCAGTGTGTCAATACTGGCAGTATATTACTCAGTGTGTCAGTACAGGCAGTATATTATTCAGTATCTCAATACTGACAGTGTATTACTCAGTGTCCCAGTACATACAGTATATTACACAGCTTCTCAGTACAGACAATATATTACTCACTGTCTCGGTACAGACAGTATATTACTCAATATCACGCGACAGACAGTATATTATTCAGTGCCTCAGTATAGACAGTATATTACTCAGTCTCTCAGTACATAAAGTATATTACTCATTATCACAGTAAAGACAGTATATCACTCAGTGTCACTGTACAGATAGTATATTACTCAGTGTGTCAGCACTGATGTATATTACTCAGAATGTCACTACTGGCAGTATATTACACAGTGTGTCAGTACTGGCAGTATGTTACATTTTCTCTCAGAACAGACATTATATTACTCAGTGTCTCAGAACAGACAATATATTACTCAGTGTCTCAGTACTGACAGTATGTTACTCAGTCTCTCACTGAAGGCAGATTATCGCTCAGTGTCTCACTACAGACAATATTGCACTCAATGTCTCAAAACAGCGCGTATATTACTCAGTATCTCAGCACAGACAGAAGATTACTCAGTGTATCAGTACAGAGAGTGTCAGCACTGATGTTTATTACTCAGTGGCCATACTGGCAGTATGTTACACAGTGTGTCAGCACTGACATATATTACTCAGTGTGTCAGTACAGGCAGTATATTACTCATAACAGTACAGACAGTATATTACTCATTGTCTCAGTACTGACAATATATTACTCAGTGCCACAGCACAGACATTATATTACTCAGTGTGTCAGCACTGAAATTGTATTACTCAGTGTGTCACTGCTAGCAGTACATTATTAATGTCTCAGTGCATATAGTATATTACTCACTGTCACAGTTAAGACAGTATATTATTCAGTCTTAGTACAGGCAGTATATTACTCATGTCTCAGTACATACAGCATATTACTCAACTTCTCAGTACAGACAGTATATTACTCAGTGACTCAGAACTGACAGAATTTTAATCAGTATCTCAGTACTGACAGTATATTATACAGTGTCACAGTGCAGACAGTATATTACTCAGTGTCTCAGTATAGGAAGTATGTTACTCATTGTCACAGTGTAGACAGTATATTACTCATTGTCTCAGTACTGACAATATATTACTTCGTGTCTCAGTACAGACAGTATATTAATCAGTGTCTCACGACAGAAAGTATGTTACTCAGTGTCACATTATAGACATTATATTATTTAGTGTCTCAGCACACACAATATATTACACAGTGTCTCAGTACTGACAGTATATTACTCAGCATCTCAGTACAGACAGTATATTACTCAATGTCACAGTACAGATCGTATATTACTCATTATCACAGTAAAGACAGACTATTACTCAGTGTCACTGTACAGACAGTATATTACTCAGTGTCTCAGTACAGACAGTATATTACTCAGTGTCTCAGTACAGACAGTATATTACTCAGTGTCTCAGCACAGGCAATGTATTACTCATTATCACAGGACTGACATTATAGATAGTATATTACTCAGTGTTACTGTACAGACATTATATTACAGACAGTATATTACTCAGTGTTTCAGTACAGACAGTATATTACTCAGTTTCTCAGTACATAAACTATATTACTCAGTGTCCCAGTACAGACAGTATATTATTCATTGTCTCAGCACAGACAATATATTACTCAGTGTCTCGGTACAGACAGTGTATTACTCATTATCACAGGAAAGACAGTATATTACTCAGTGTCACTGTAGAGACAGTATATTACTAAGTGTGTCAACCCTTACTTATATTACTCAGTGTGTCAGTACAGGCAGTATATTACTCAATGTCTCAGTATAGGCAGTATATTACTCAATGTCTCAGTATAGGCAGTATATTACTCAGTGTCACAGTATAGACAGAATATTACTCATTGTCTCAGTTTAGGCAGTATATTACTCAGTGTCACAGTATAGACAGTATATTACTCATTGTCTCAGCACAGACAGTATTTTACTCAGTGTCTCAGTACGGACAGTATATTACTCATTATCACAGTAATGACAGTATATTACTCAGTGTCACTGTACAAACAGTATATTACTCAGTGTGTCAGCACTGACATATATTATTCAGTGTGTCAATACTGGCAGTATATTACTCAGTGTGTCAATACTGGCAGTATATTACTCAGTGTGTCAGTACTGGTAGTATATTACTCAGTGTCACAGTATAAACAGTATATTACTGACTGTCTCAGTACAGACAGTATTTTACTCAGTATCTTAGCACAGGCAGTATATTACTCATTATCGCAGTACAGACACTGTATTACTCAGTGTGTCAGCACTGACGCATATTACGCAGTGTGTCACAGTAAAGACAGTATGGGCTAGATCCTGCACTTTTTTTGCATGGAAGCTGATGGGCTTTTTTAGGAGAATTATCGCCGAGCATTATTTTCCCAATGTGCTCAACACCGAGCAAAAATATCACCGCCCGCCCACTTTTTTGGGGCGGAATCAGCAGAATGGGCGAAATCAACGGCCATAATATCAACCAGCGTTACTTTCCGCACAGAATTAACGCCGAGATTCAATATGAATGCCCGCCTACTGTTTTTTGTTGTAAAGAGCAGATTTACCCAAACTAGCGGCCATGGAGATCGTCCATCTTCAATTTCACTACCTCGCACACATATCGCCTGCAATATTGCTCGCTCAATAACTGGCACCAGTGTGATGGGCACCATTGATGTCTGAGCTGCACACAGCAGTGTATCAGCGTTGTCACTCACTTCAACGCTCTTTCAGGCAAATCGTTCTGATATCAACTCCTCACTTAAGAGTGGGGTTTCACAAATGCCAGCCACACAGCTGCCGTTCGTTCGGAACAGTTCCACTTTTTGTGGGCAGTTTTTTGGGCAAGAGATAATGTGGGCGATATGTGTGCGAGGTGGTGAAATTGACGCTGGACGATCTCATGGCCGCTAGTTTTGGTAACAATGCTCTTTTCGAATGGCCGACTCCTCCACCGATTTTCTATGTTTACGACAAAAAAAAGTGGGCAGGCATTAATATTGAATCTCGGTGTTAAATCACTGCGGAAATTAACGCTGGGGGATATTAGGCATTGATTTCGCCCATTCTGATGATTCCGCCCCAAAAAGGTGGGCGGGCAGTAATATTTTTTCCCAGCGTTAAGCACATGGGGAAAGTAACGCTCGGTGATACGTTTCTGAAAAATGTCTGCCAGTTTCCATTTTGTGCCAAAATGGGCGATATTTGGGCGTTATATGCCATTTCAGCGGTTTAATGGGCATTAAGTGGGGGTTAAGAATGCAAAAGAAAAGTCGAGGTTCTAGCCCATAATTACTCAGTGTCTCAGTACAGGCAGTATATTACTTAGTGTCTCAGCATTGAATTGATGTATATTACTCAGTGTGTCAGTACTGGCAGCATATTACTCAGTGTCTCAGAACAGACAGTACATTACTCAGTATCTCACTACAGACAGTATTTTTGTCAGTGTCACATAAAGATAGCATATTACTCAGTTTCTCAGTACTGATAATATATTACTCAGTGCCACAGCACAGACAGTAAATTACTCAGTGTGTCAGCACTGACAGTGTATTACTCAGAGTGTCCGCACTGACGTATATCATTCGTGTGTCAGTATTGGCAGTATATTACTCCGAGTGTCATTACTGGAAGTATATTACTCAGTGTCTCAGAACATACATTATATTACTCAGTGTCTCATTACAGCCAGTATATTACTCAGTGTCACTGTTCAGTCAGTATATTACGCAGTGTGTCAGCACTGACTTATATTACTCAGTGTGTCAGTACTGGCAGTATATTACTCATTGTCTCAGTATAGACAGTATAATACTTAGTGTCACAGTACATACAGTATATTACTCAGCGTCTCAGAACAGACAGAATATTACTCAGTGTCTCAGCACAGAGAGTATATTACTCAGTGTCACAGTATTGACAGTATATTACTCAGTGTCACAGTACAGACAATATATTACTCAGTGTCTCTGCACAGGCAATATATTACTCAGTGTGTCAGTAGTGGAAGTATATTACTCAGTGTGTCAGAACAGACAATACATTACTTAGCTTCTCAGTACATACCGTATATCATTCAGTGTCACAGCTTAGACAGTATATTACTCGTTGTCTCAGTACAGGCAGTATATTACGCAGTATGTTAGTAATGGCAGTATATTACTCAGTGTGTCAATACTGGCAGCATATTACATTTTGTCTCAGAACAGATACTATACTATTCAGTGTTCCAGTGCAGTCTATTACTCAGTGTCTCAGGAAAGGCAGTTTATTACTCAATGACTCAGAACAGACAGTATATTATTCAGTGCCTAATTACAGACGGTATGTCACTCAACGTCTCAAAACAGCGAGTATATTACTCAGTATCTCAGCACAGACAGAATATTACTCAGTGTCTTAGAACAGATAGTATTATACTCAGCATCACAGTATAGACAGTATATTACTCAGTGTCTCAGTACTGACAATATATTGCTCAGTGCCACAGCACAGACATTATATTACTCAGTGTGTCAACACTGAAAGTGTATTACTCAGTGTGCCAGTACTGGCAGTACATTACTCAGACTATCAGTACAGACAGTATGTTACTCAGTGTGTCCGCACTGACAGCGTATTACTCAGTGTGTCACCACTAGCAGTACTTTAGTAGTGTCCCAGTTCAAATAGTATATCACTCACTGTCACAGTTATGACGGTATATTACTCAGTATCTCAGTACAGACAGTATATTATTCAGTGCCTTATTACTGGCAGTATATTACTCAGTGACACAGTATAGACAGTAGATTATTCAGTGTGCCATTACTAGCAGTACATAACTCGGTGTCTCAGTACAGACAGTATATTACTCGCTGTCACAGTAATGAAAATATATTACTCAGTCTTAGTACAGACAGTATATTACTCAGTGTCTCAGTACTGACTATATTACTCAGTGTCTCATGACAGACAGTATATTACTCAGTGTCATAGTACAGACAGTATATTACTTATTGTCTCAGCACACACAGTATGTTACTCATTGTCTCAGCACAGACAGTATATTACTCGGTGTCACAATACTGGCAGTACATTACTCAGTGTGTCCGCACTGACAGTGTATTACTCAGTGTGTCATTACTAGCAGTACATAATTCAGTGTCTCAGTATAGACAGTAGATGACTCTGTCACAGTAATGAAAGTATATTACTCAGTCTCAGTACAGACAGTATATTACTCAATAGCTCAGTATAGACAGTACATTACTCAATGTCACAGTACAGACAGTATATTACTCAGTGTCTCACTATGGACAGTATATTACAAAGTGTGTCAGCACTGACATATAGTAATCAGTGTGTCAGTTCAGACGGTTTATTACTCAGTGTCTCAGTACTGACTATATTACTCAGTGTCTCACTACAGACAGCATATTACACAGTGTCACAGTATAGACATTATATTACTTAGTGTTTCAGCACACACAGTATATTACTCAGTGTCCCAGTACTGACAGTATATTACTCAGTGTCTCAATACTGACAGTATGTTACTGATTGTCTCAGAACAGACAGTATATTACTCGGTGTCTCAGTACAGACAGTATATTACTCATTATCACAGTAAAGACAGTATATTACTCAGTGTCACTGTTCAGTCAGTATATTACGCAGTGTGTCAGCACTGACTTATATTACTCAGTGTGTCAGTACTGGCAATGTATTACACTATGGGTCCAAGTTTCCACATGATTTGCGCCTGATTTTTAGGAGCAACTGGTGGAGAACGGACTATCTTAGAAAACGCAATTCTCCACATTTACTTTTCTGCAGTTCTAGTCAGGTAGAACAGTTCTACTTTGGAACAGAATTTTTTCTTCAAAAGGGGGCGTGTCCGGCCACTGACGCCTGATTTGAAAGTTTCCACAGTGAAAACGTACTCCAAACTAAAGTAGAATGGAGCAAGTGAAGATTTTTGCAGAACTGAAAAAACCTGTTCTACACATTAAAAAATCAGGCGCAGGTTACAAATTAGGCGTCCAGAACGAGGGGGGTGGGGGGGAAGGGAAGTCATTAAATTCTATAATAAATCCTTATTTATACTTATACAAATATTATACAAATAAATCCAACCTGAATAAACATTTATAAGCAAAGAAAAGATTAAATAAACCATCTTCCTACCTGTGTGAAAGTGCTTCAGGCAGGCCTTTCGGGACCGAAGGCTGAACGGGCCGGCCCGAGACTTCGGGCAGGGCCCGTCCCCAGCACCAGATTTACAGGTAAGTGGCGTTGGGTCGGGTCGGGTCGGGGAGGTTCGGGTCGGGTCGGGGAGGGAGAGAGAGAGAGAGGGGTGGGAGGAGAGAGAGAGAGAGAGGGGGAGAGAGAGAGGGAGAGGGGGGCAGAGAGGGAGAGAGGGAGAGGGGGGGAGAGAGGGGGATGTCAGGTCGGATCCAGTCTGGGAGCGGGAGTCGAGTCGGGTCGAGTCGGGTCGGGTCGTGGGGGGGGGGGGTTGGGTCGTGGGGGGGGTCGGGTCGGGTCAGGGGCGCGGGTCGGGTTGGGTCCAGTCGGGGGGGCGGGGAGCGGGAACAGGAGCGCGGGGCGGGGCGGGTCCAGTCGGGGAGGGGGGTGCGGAGCGGGAACAGGAGCACGGGTCAGTCGGGGGGGAGGGGGGAGCGGGTGTCGGGTCTGGTCCGGAGGCGGCGGAGAGCGGGTGTCGGGTCTGGTCGGGGGTGGGGGGGTGGAGAGCAGGAGCTGGCCATGGGAGGAGCCTTATTCACGCAGCCCCAGTGAGGCCATTCGGCCAGGGCTAAGGGCTGCATGCTTCGGGCCCCTCCCACACAGTTTCGGGCGCCTGGAGCTACTGCACTTGCGCGCCCACTGTAGCGCGCATGTGCAGAGGTCCCGGCACTGTTTTCGGCGCAGGGTCCTAGCTCCGCCCCCTACAGCTCGTGCTGCGCTGCGCCAAGGGCCAGAGGACCAGCAGGTATGTGGAGAATACCGAGGATTTTTTTAGGCGCACTTTGTGGCGCGAAAAACGGGCGTCCAGGTCGGGACTGCGCCGTTCGAGGCGCGTGTGGAAACTTGGGCCCATTGTCTCAGAACAGACTGTATATTACTCATTGTCTCAGTATAGACAGTATAATATTTAGTGTCACAGTACAGACAATAGATTACTCAGTGTCTCTGCACAGGCAATATATTACTTGGTGTGTCAGTAGTGGCAGTATATTACTCAGTGTGTCAGAACAGACAATACATTACTTAGCTTCTCAGTGCATACCATATATCATTCATTGTCACAGCTTAGACAGCATATTACTCATTGTCTCAGTACAGACAGTATATTACTCAGTGTCTCAGTACAGACAGTATATTACTCAATAGCTCAGTATAGATAGTACATTACTCAATGTCACAGTACAGACAGTATATTACTTAGTGTCTCACTATGGACAGTATATTACAAAGTGTGTCAGCACTGACATTTCGCAATCAGTGTGTCAGTTCAGATGGTTTATTACTCAGTGTCTCAGTACTGACTATATTACTCAGTGTCTCACTACAGACAGCATATTACACAGTATCTCAGTACATACAGTATATTACTCAGTGTCTCACGACAGATAGTATATTACTCAGTGTCACAGTATAGACATTATATTACTTAGTGTCAAAGCACACACAGTATATTACTCAGTGTCCCAGTACTGACAGTATATTACTCAGTGTCTCAATACTGACAGTATATTACTCAGTGTCTCAGTACATACAGTATATTACTCAGTGTCTCAGTACATACAGTATATTACTCAGTGGCACAGTACAGACAGTATATTACGCAATGTCTCAGTACATACGGTATCTTACTCAGCTTCTCAGTGCAGACAGTATATTACTGAGTGTCTCAGTATAGAAAGTATGTTACTCAGTGTCACAGTACAGACAGTACATTACTCATTGTCTCAGTACTGACAATATGTTACTCAGTGCCACAGTACAGAGAGTATATTACTCAGTGTGTCAGCACTGACTGGGTATTATTCAGTGTGTTATTAATAGCAGTACATAAATCAGGGTCTCAGAACAGCCAGTATATTACTCACTGTCACAGTAATGAAAGTATATTACTCAGTGTCTCAGTACATACAGTATCTTACTCAGCTCCTCAGTACAGACAGTATATTACTGAGTGTATCAGTATAACCAGTATATTACTCAGTGTCTCAGTACAGACAGTATATTACTCAGTATCTCATTATAGACAGTATATTACTCAGTGTCAAAGTAGAGACAGTATATTACTCAATGTCTCAGCACAGACAGTACATTACTTAGTGTCTCAGGATGTACAGTATATTACAAAGTTTGTCAGCACTGACATGTATTAGTCAGTGTGTCAGTTCACACAGTATATTACTCAGTGTCTCAGTACTGTCTATATTACTCAGTGTCTCAGAACATACATTATATTACTCAATGTCTCATTACAGCCAATATATTACTTAATGTGTCAGAACAGACAGTATATTACTCAGTGCCTCAGTACAGACATTATATTACTGAGTCTCTCAGTACAGACAGTATATTACTCAGTGTCACAGTACAGACAGCGTATTGCTCAGTATCTCAGTACAGAGAATATATTACTCAGTGTGTCAGTCCTGGCAGTATATTACTCAGTGTTTCAGAAAATACATTATATTACTCAGTGTCTCATTACAGCCAGTATATTACTCAATGTGTCAGAACAGAAAGTATATTACTCATTGTTTCAAAACAGAGAGTATATTACTCAGTGTTTCAGTACAGACAGTATACTACACAGTGACACAGTACAGGCAGTATATTACTTAGTGTCTCAATACACACAGTATATTATTCAGTTTGTCAGCACTGACATTTATTACTCAGTATGTCAGTATTTGCAGTTTAATACTCAGTGTCTCGGAACACGCATTATCACACTACAGACTGTATATTACTAAGTGTATCAGCACTGACGGTATATTACTCATTGTGTCAGTACTGGCAGTATATAACTCAGTGTATCAGAGCAGACATTATATTACTCAGTGTCTCACTACAGACAGTATTTTAGTCAGTACTCAGTATAGACATTATATTAATCAGTGTCTCAGTACAGACAGTATGGGCTAGATTTTCCACTTTTTTCGCGTGCTTAACGCCCACTTAACATCCATTTTACCACTGAACTGACGTATAATGCCCATTTATCGCCCATTTAGCCACAAAATGGAAACTGACGGGCATTTTTCAAAATCTTATCACCGAGCGTTACTTTCCCAATGGGCGTAACGCCAGGAAAAAATATTACCGCTCGTCCACTTTTTTGGGCAGAATCATCAGAATGGGCGAAATTAACGCCCATAATATGGCCCTGCATTAGTTTCCGCACGGAATTAACGGCGAGATTCAATAATACCGACCGCCCACTTTTTTCTTTTGTAAAGATCACATTTGCTGAAACTAGCGGCCATGAGATCGCCCAGCGTCACTTTCTCCACTTCGCACACATATCGTCCACAATATCGCTCATCGAATAACCGGCCTGGAAAAAGTGGAACTAACCGGAACTAATCACAGCGTTATAGACGCCATGTTCTACATCACAGGTCACATCTTTTAAAAGGCTGCTCTGCTTCAACCTCGGGGGAGTTCGGATGTACTCTGGAGGTCTTTGGAGGTGATGTGAACATCTGCACAAACCTCTTGACCATACTGTGAATGATTGGAATTTAATAGATGTCTTCGTCGGGACATTCATCCTTTATCACCAATCGTTGATAAACAGAGAGCTATTGCAATGGGGCATGTCTTTTCTCACCCTCTCTTGATGACTAATTGCATGCTGCAGACTCGAGATGGCTGAAGGTACACTCCACAGCATTATGTGCCCTATGTAAGACATGCCAGACTGATGAGGAGGACCAGACATTTCACCCCCCGCAAGTACAGGGACAAGCAGTCTTACCTCAACTTGCCTGACATCACTTGCCTTCGAAGACTGTGCTTCCACAAAGATGCTATCACTGAGATATGCCAGTTCATAAGGGGAGATCTGCAGCCTGCCAGCACCATCAGTACTGCACTGTCCATTGAGGTCAAAGTCACCGCTTCACTGTTGTTCTATGCCTCAGGTTCTTTTCAGGCCTCAGCTGGCGACATTTGTATTCTGTCTCAGCATGCCACACATTGCTGCATTAGACAGGTAACTGATGCCCTGTACTCATGCAAGAGGGACTTGATCAGCTTCCTTTTGACCAGGGAGGCACAGAGTGAGAGGGCTCTAGGATTCTCCAGAATTGCAAACATCCCCAAGATGCTGGGAGCAATAGACTGAACGCACATCGCGATGCTGGCGTCTTTTCAGGATGCAGAGGCTTTCAGGCACCGCAAGGGATTCCACTCCCTGAATGTCCAACTCGTTGACCACCAGCAAATTATTATGGCAGTGAATGCTAACTTTCAGGGCAGCATCCATGATGCTTACATCCTGTGTGAGAGCACTGCATCTGACTTGTTTAACAATCAGCCACAAGGTCAATGCTAGATGCTTGCTGACAAAGGATATGGCCTCGCCATCTGGCTGATGATCCCCCTGCGTGACACCCACGCCGAAGCCAAGAGGAGATACAAAGAGAGCCACAGAGCAACTCGCAATATCGAGCAGAAAACCATTGGAGTGCTGAAGCAGCGCTTTAGATGCCTGGACCACTCAGGAGGCGAGCTCCAATACCAATGTACATGCCGCGTCCGCGAGGCCTCCGCTGGGCCGGCACCATCCTGGGAACGAATGGGGTGCCCAGTGGCTAGGTGCTTGGGGCCGGTACTTCCAGAGTGGAGGCGGGAATGACTGAAGGACCACTAGATGGCCTTGGAGTGGAATGGTATCTGGAGCGTGGCAATGCAGGTTCCTCGAAGTCGGCGGTCTCATCCGCGAAGAACAGAGCCAGCGGATTGATGGGTAAGAATCGGAGCACCTCAGCGTATGTAGGATCGTCTGGAGAGTCGGGCCTCGCGCCCCACCTTCTGGCCTCCGTCGTCTTGTCTGGGGCCGCGCTGCTGGCTGAGCTGCAAAACTCAAATGAGGAGAAGGGGATGTTAGGGTCATGAGATGCGTCCAGCGCTACACACAGCATATGCACGACAAAAGCACTAGCGCTCTCAAAATCTTCATACACATCACATTTCATGACCATCAACACATATGCATTGCAATGATTATCATTAGGCCAGCATTATTTCGATGACAATTTTATAAATCATCTATCATATATGATTGTTCGGACATGATCTTATTGAATGCTGGTGCAGGCTTGAAGAGCCGAATGGTCTACTCCTGCACCTATTTTCTATGTTTTTGTGTTTCTATAAGTGGGTGTGGCATCTATTGACTTTACATCACACAATGGTGTAAGCTTTACTCACGTGGCATCACTTCAGGGTCTGAAGATGTGTCCGTGGCTGTCCGGGGGTGCTTCCCCACAAGTGTGAGCACCCGCTGCTCCATCTCAGTGATGTCGCTGGGGATTGGTGGCCCCCCCACCCGTTCGCCTCTGCATGGACCTCATCGTCAATAGCTTCCTCTGTAATAGGTAACAGGATGATATGGCATGAGATTATTGCATGATATCATTGCTAGGTAATGTCACAGAGACTGATACAACACATAACCGACAGAAGTAATCATGCTTAATATGATAATTAATCATTCTTTACCTAAAGACACGCAGTGTGTGGCCGCAGGCTTTCAGTAAAACATTCTCGGTAAAAGTGGAAGACCTCACATCTGCTGATAGTCACTCATGACTGTTACAAATCAAATTATATTAAGACATAAGTACATGTAAACAAATGTAATACTTACTCTTGCAGATCCCGCAAGGTCGTTCCATCATTTGTGGCATTGGTTGCCCTCACGTTGGTTGCCGACGAGACCACCTCTGCTATCTTGGTCCATATCCTCTGCTCGGTCTTTGAGTGGGCTTCCTACGCCCACCCTGTGTCAAACCAACCCAGTGTAACTCGACCTCCTGCAGGAGGGAGGCATTGCCTCATCTGAAAACCTCCTTGCTCTTTTGCACCCTCCAATGTGCTCCTCTCCCACCTCACTGCTCTCTCCATCGTCAGTCTCCACACCGTGCTGTGATGCCTCCTCCTCTCCCTCCATTATAGGACAAATTCAGGCAAATATGTGGCTGGTAACAGCTAATTTTGTTTGCCTACTTGCTGTGAAGCTCTAAAGTCTCCCTCCTTCCTCCCAAAGCAGCCATACCACACCCAGACACGCCTTCAGTCCCTCTGAGCTCCCTCCTACTCTGTCTCCTCTTCTCCGCATGTCATGATAACCCTTGACCTCCTGAATCATAGGAATCGAGCGTTGCCATGCTGTTGCTAAGGATGGCGACACTTTACTTCAGAAGGTCAGTGAGATTTAACGCTACCGCCCATTTCATATCGCTCACGGTAACACCCATTTTCAAAAATGGAGACGAGGTGCTTTGAGAATGGGCGCGAAGCCAACGATCTGTAATCCTATTTTTACCACCCACGCCAGAACTAACGTCCATTTTTGGGCGATAAGCACAAAAGTGGAAAATCTAGCCCTATATTACTCAATGTCTCAGTACAGACATTGTATTACTCAGTTTCTCAGTACAGACAGTATATTACTCAGTATCTCGCGACAGAAAGTATATTATTCAGTGCCTCACTATAGACAGACTCATTGTTACAGTATATACATTATATTACTCAATATCTCAGTACAGACAGAATATTACTCATTATCACAGTAAAGACAGTATATCACCCAGTGTCACTGTACAGACAGTATATTACTCAGTGCGTCAGCGCTGACGTATATTACTCAGTGTCGCAGTTTAGATAATATATTACTCAGTATCTCGACAGACAGTATAGTACTCAGTGTCTCAGTATAGATAGTATATTACTCAGTGTCACACTCTAGACATTATATTACTCAGTGTCTTAGTACAGACAGTATATTACTCAGTGTCTCAGTACAGACAGTATATTACTCAGTGTCTCAGTCTAGACAGTATATTACTCAGTGTCTCAATACAGACAGTATATTACTCAATGTGTCAGTGCTGGCAGTATACTACTCAATGTCTCAGAACAGACAGTATATTACTCATTGACTCAGTATAGACAGTATATTACTCAGTGTCACAATATAGACAGTATATTACTCAATGTCTCACGACACACAGGGGTCAAGTTTCGGCCTGAGTTGCTCCTATTTTTTTGGAACAACTGGTTTAGAATGGAATATCTTAGAAATTGCAAAGCTCGGCATTTAGTTTGCTGCAGTTCTTGTCAGTTAGAACAGTTTCATTTTGGAACAGATTTTTTTTTTCAAAAGGGAGCGTGTCCGGCCACTTACCCTTGTTTTGAAAGTTTAGTCAGTGAAAACTTACTCAAAACTAACTTATAATGGAGTAAGTGTAGATTTTTGTACGCTCAGAAAAACCTTGCCTAAACTTTACAAATCAGGCATAGGTTACAAATCAGGCATAGTGAACGAGGGGGTGGGGGGGCGGGGGGGTGGTGGAGAGGGGTGGGGGGGAAGGGAAGTAATTAAATTCTACAAGCATTCAACAGTCTTACTTATACAAATAAAGAGCCATCTGACGAAAAAATTATAATCAAAGCAAAGACAGAGTATTGAATATTCCTACCTGTGAAAAGCAGCAGCAGCCTTCGAGCTGCGGTGCTTCAGGCAGGCCTTCTATGTTGGAGACAGGGGCGGCGTCAGTGGCTCGACGGCAGCCGAAGACACAGCAAGCAGCCTTCGAGCTGCGAGGGAGACTGAGGCCATTTGGCCAGGGACAGGGAGAGGCAGCCAGATAGCCAGGTTGAAACTTAAATTTGCAGAATCAGACACAAAAAAATCACCAACTTTCAATCCCAAGCCTTTCCAGGGGTACACGAGACAAATCAACACTTTTCTTTAAGTCCCTTTAAAAATGGCCACGTGCCAATGTTTCTGGGCTACTGAGCATGCGCGCACGCTCCAATGCGCACGCGCAGGGCTGCCAGCACGATGTTGCCTCATTTAACTTAGCACCGCCCCCCTCCACTTGCAGACTCGGCGTGACTCTGTGGCTCCGATGCTGTCTGCACACCGAGCTCCCAGGGACCAGCAAGGAGCCGGAGAAATAAGAGGTATTTTTCTGTCGCACATTTAGGCGCGAAAAACGGGCGTCCAGGTCGGGGCTGCGCGTTCTAGATGCGGCCCGAAATTTGACCCCGCAGTATATTACTCAGTCTCTCAGTACATCAAGTATATTACTCAGTGTCACATTACAGACAGTATATTACTCAGTGTCTCAAAACGGACTGTATATACTCAGTGTCTCAGTGCAGACAGTATATTACTCATTGTCTCAGCACAGACAGTATATTACTCAGTTTCTCAGTACAGACAGTATATTACTCATTATCACAGTAAAGACAGTAAATTACTCAGTGTCACTGTGCAGGCAGTATATTACTCAGTGTGTCAGCACAGGCAATATATTTCTCATTATCACAGTCGAAACAGTATATTACTCAGTGTTATTGTACAGACATTATATTACTCAGTTTATCAGCAACATAGAAAAACATAGAAACATAGAAATTAGGTGCAGGAGTCGGCCATTCAGCCCTTCAAGCCTGCACCACCATTCAATGAGTTCATGGCTGAACATTCAACTTTAGTACCCCATTCCTGCTTTCTCGCCATGCCCATTGATCCCCCGAGTAGTAAGGACTACATCTAACTCCTTTTTGAATATATATAGTGAATTGGCCTCAACAACTTTCTGTGGTAGAGAATTCCACAGGTTCACCACTCTCTGGGTGAAGAAGTTTCTCCTCATCTCGGTCCTAAATGGCTTACCCCTTATCCTTAGACTGTGACCCCTGGTTCTGGACTTCCCCAACATTGGGAACATTCTTCCTGCATCTAACCTGTCTAAACCCGTCAGAATTTTAAACATTTCTATGCGATCCCCTCTCATTCTTCTGAACTCCAGTGAATACAAGCCCAGTTGATCCAGTCTTTCTTGATATGTCAGTCCCGCCATCCCGGGAATCAGTCTGGTGAACCTTCGCTGCACTCCCTCAATAGCAAGAATGTCTTTCCTCAAATTAGGAGACCAAAATTGGACACAATACTCCAGGTGTGGCCTCACCAAGACCCTGTACAACTGTAGTAACACTTCCCTACCCCTGTACTCAAATCCCCTCGCTAAGAAGGCCAATATGCCATTTGTTTTCTTAACCGCCTGCTGTACCTGAATGCCAACCTTCAATGACTGATGTACCATGACACCCAGGTCTCTTTGCACCTCCCCTTTTCCTAATCTGTCACCATTCAGATAATGGTCTGTCTCTCTGTTTTTACCACCAAAGTGGATAACCTCACATTTATCCACATTATACTTCATCTGCCATGCATTTGCCCACTCACCTAACCTATCCAAGTCACTCTGCAGCCTCATAGCATCCTCCTCGCAGCTCACACTGCCAACCAACTTAGTGCCATCCGCAAATTTGGAGATACTACATTTAATCCCCTCGTCTAAATCATTAATGTACAATGTAAACAGCTGGGGCCCCAGCACAGAACCTTGCGGTAACCCACTAGTCACTGCCTGCCATTCTGAAAAGTACCCATTTACCCCTACTCTTTGCTTCCTGTCTGCCAACCAGTTCTCAATCCATGTCAGCACACTATCCCCAATCCCATGTGCTTTAACTTTGCACATTAATCTCTTGTGTGGGACCTTGTCGAAAGCCTTCTGAAAGTCCAAATACACCACATCAACTGATTCTCCCTTGTCCACTCTACTGGAAACATCCTCAAAAAATTCCAGAAGATTTGTCAAGCATGATTTCCCTTTCACAAATCCTATCATGACTTGGGCCTATCTTGTCACCTCTTTCCAAATGCGCTGCTATGACATCCTTAATAATTGATTCCATTATTTCACCCACTACCAATGTCAGGCTGACCGGTGTATAATTCCCTGTTTTCTCTATCCCTCCTTTTCTTAAAACTGGGGTTACATTGGCTACCCTCCACTCCATAGGAACTGATCCAGAATATATGGAATGTTGGAAAATGACTGTCAATGCATCCGCTATTTCCAAGGCCACCTCCTTAAGTACTCTGGGATGCAGACCATCAGGCCCTGGGGATTTATCGGCCTTCAATCCCATCAATTTCCCCAACACAATTTCCCGACTAATAAGGATTTCCCTCAGTTCCTCCTTCTTACTCGACCCTCTGACCCCTTTTATATCCGGAAGGTTATTTGTGTCCTCCTTAGTGAATACCGAACCAAAGTACTTGTTCAATTGGTCTGCCATTTCTTTGTTCCCCGTTATGACTTCCCCTGATTCTGACTGCAGGGGACCTACGTTTGTCTTTACTAACCTTTTTCTATTTACATATCTACAGAAGCTTTTGCAGTCTGTTTTAATGTTCCCTGCAAGCTTCCTCTCGTACATACAGTATATTACTCAGCTTCTCAGTACAGACATTTTGGCCCCAAGTTTCCACATGATTTGCTCTTGACTTTTAGGAGCAACTGGTGTAGAACGGAGTATCTTAGAAATCGGAATTCTCCACATTTAGTTTGCTCCAGTTCTAGTCAGGTAGAACAGTTTCACTTTGGAACAGAATTTCTTTTCAAAAGGGGGCGTGTCCGGCCACTTACGCCTGATTTCAAAGTTTCGTGAGTGAAAACTTACTCCAAACTAACTTAGAATGGAGTAAGTGAAGATTTTTATGCGCTCGAAAAAACCTTTAGAAAATCAGGCGTAGGTTACAAATTAGGCGTAGGGAACGAGGTGGGGGGGGGGGAGGGGGGGAAGGGAAGTCATTAAATTCTACAATCAATCCTTAGTTATACTTCTACAAATATTATACAAATAAATCCAACCTGAATAAAAATTTATAAGCAAAGAAAAGATTAAATAAACCATGTTCCTACCTGTGTGAAAGTGCTTCAGGCAGGCCTTTCATGTTGGAGACAGGCAGCGGTGTGGCGTCAGTGTCTCGACGGCAGCGGCAGCAAGCTTCGAGCTGAGCTGCAGTGCTTGAGGCAGGCCTTCATTCTCTTCGTGGCTGGCCGCGAAGAAGCAGCACCGGATGGACCCAAGGCCATTTGGCCATGAGATATCAGCGGCGTCAGTGGCTGGCCGGCAGCCGAAGAATCAACGCAGGATACACACAGCTCATTAAGGTTCTTGAGGCCATTCGGCCACGCTTTAGGGGCGGCGTCAGTGGCTGGCCGGAAGCCAAAGAATCAGCAGCGGATGGACGTGAGGCCATGCGGCCATAGGATATCAGCGGCATCAGTGGCTGGCCGGCAGCCAAAGATACAGCAGCAGCCTTCGAGCTGTGAGGGGGACTGAGGCCATTTGGACAGGGAGAGGCAGCCACATCGACAGTTTTATATTTAAATTTGCAGAATGGGTGCTGCATTGTCAACACCACGTATTATTGCAAAGTTGAATTGGCACTCTTATTTCTCCAAACACACAGTCCTTAATTTGCATGCACCAATGCAGCACTGGTTCTGCAAGTTTAGCAGTGAAAAGCTGAACTCACTGATTTCAGCAGGTGATTTATTCAGCAGTGCTGCTAAAAGCACTCCCTCACACACAGAAATATCAAAAAAAATTAAATTACCAGCCTTTGCAGGGGTCCAAGAAACAAATCTTCACTTTTTCTGCAGTATTTTTAAAAATGGCCGAGTGCCAATGTTTGTGTGAGACTGCGCGTGCGCGAACGCTCCAACGCGCACGTGCAGCGTTGCCGGCACCACGAAGGCTAATTTAAATTGTACCCGCCTCCTGCTGCTTAGAAAATCGGCGTGAGTGTTAGGCTCCGCACCCTGCTGCGAAGAGCGCGCCGCGCCAAACAGACATATATCGGATTTTTTTTTAGGCGCAGTTTGCGGCGCGAGAAACAGGCGCCCAGCTCGGAGGTGTGCCGTTTTTGCCGCGGCACGAAACTTGGGGCCTATATTACTCAGAGACACACTAAGTACAGTATATTACTCAGTGTGTCAGTATATACAGTATATTACTCAGTGTCTCAATACAGACATTATAATACTCAGTGTCTCAGTATGGTCAGTATATTACTCATTATCACAGTAAAGACACGATATTACTCGGTGTCACTGTACAGCCCTTATATTACTCAGTGTGTCAGCACTGACGTATATTACTCAGTGTGTCAGCAGTGGCAGTATATTACTCAGTGTCTCGGTACAGACAGCATATTACTCACTATCTTACAACAGACAGGATAGTACTCAGTGTCTCAGTACAGACAGTATATTGCTCAGTGTCTCAGTGCAGACAGTATATTATACTCAGTGTCTCAGTACAGAGAGTGTCAGCACTGATGTTTATTACTCAGTGTATCAGTACAGGCAGTATATTATATTTTGCCTCAGAACAGACAGTATATTACTCAGTGTCTCAGAACGGATTGCATATACTCAGTGTCTCAGTGCAGACAGTATAGAAACATAGAAACATAGAAAATAGGTGCAGGAGTAGGCCATTCGGCCCTTCTAGCCTGCACCGCCATTCAATGAGTTCATGGCTGAACATTCAACTTCAGTACCCCATTCCTGCTTTCTCGCCATACCCCTTGATCCCCCTAGAAGTAAGGACCTCATCTAACTCCTTTTTGAATATATTTAGTGAATTGGCCTCAACAACTTTCTGTGGTAGAGAATTCCACAGGTTCACCACTCTCTGGGTGAAGAAGTTCCTCCGCATCTCGGTCCTAAATGGCTTACCCCTTATCCTTAGACTGTGACCTCTGGTTCTGGACTTCCCCAACATTGGGAATATTCTTCCTGCATCTAACCTGTCTAACCCCGTCAGAATTTTAAACGTTTCTATGAGGTCCCCTCTCATTCTTCTGAACTCCAGTGAATACAAGCCCAGTTGATCCAGTCTTTCTTGATAGGTCAGTCCCGCCATCCCGGGAATTAGTCTGGTGAACCTTCGCTGCACTCCCTCAATAGCAAGAATGTCCTTCCTCAGGTTAGGAGACCAAAACTGTACACAATACTCCAGGTGTGGCCTCACCAATGCCCTGTACAACTGTAGCAACACCTCCCTGCCCCTGTACTCAAATCCCCTTGCTATGAAGGCCAACATGCCATTTGCTTTCTTAACCGCCTGCTGCACCTGCATGCCAACCTTCAATGACGGATGTACCATGACACCCAGGTCTCTTTGCACCTCCCCTTTTCCTAATCTGTCACCATTCAGATAATAGTCTGTCTCTCTGTTTTTACCACCAAAGTGGATAACCTCACATTTATCCACATTATACTTCATCTGCCATGCATTTGCCCACTCACCTAACCTATCCAAGTCGCTCTGCAGCCTCACAGCATCCTCCTCGCAGCTCACACTGCCACCCAACTTAGTGTCATCCGCAAATTTGGAGATACTACATTTAATCCCCTCATCTAAATCATTAATGTACAGTGTAAACAGCTGGGGCCCCAGCACAGAACCTTGCGGTACCCCACTAGTCACTGCCTGCCATTCTGAAAAGTACCCATTTACTCCTACTCTTTGCTTCCTGTCTGACAACCAGTTCTCAATCCATGTCAGTACACTACCCCCAATCTCATGTGCTCTAACTTTGCACATCAATCTCTTGTTTGGGACCTTGTCGAACGCCTTCTGAAAGTCCAAATATACCACATCAACTGGTTCTCCCTTATCCACTCTACTGGAAACATCCTCAAAAAATTCCAGAAGATTTGTCAAGCATGATTTCCCTTTCACAAATCCATGCTGACTTGGACCTATCATGTCACCTCTTTCCAAATGCACTGCTATGACATCCTTAATAATTGATTCCATCATTTTACCCACTACCGATGTCAGGCTGACCGGTGTATAATTCCCTGTTTTCTCTCTCCCTCCTTTTTTAAAAAGTGGGGTTACATTGGCTACCCTCCACTCCATAGGAACTGATCCAGAGTCAATGGAATGTTGGAAAATGACTGTCAACGCATCCACTATTTCCAAGGCCACCTCCTTAAGTACTCTGGGATGCAGTCCATCAGGCCCTGGGGATTTATCGGCCTTCAATCCCATCAATTTCCCCAACACAATTTCCCGGCTAATAAGGATTTCCCTCAGTTCCTCCTCCTTACTAGACCCCCCGACCCCTTTTATAACCGGAAGGTTGTTCGTGTCCTCCTTCGTGAATACCGAACCAAAGTACTTGTTCAATTGGTCCGCCATTTCTTTGTTCCCCGTTATGACTTCCCCTAATTCTGACTGCAGGGGACCTACGTTTGTCTTTACTAACCTTTTTCTCTTTACATATCTATAGAAACTTTTGCAATCCGTCTTAATGTTCCCTGCAAGCTTCTTCTCATACTCCATTTTCCCTGCCCTAATCAAACCCTTTGTCCTCCTCTGCAGAGTTCTAAATTTCTCCCAGTCCCCAGGTTCGCTGCTATTTCTGGCCAATTTGTATGCCACTTCCTTGGCTTTAATACTATTCCTGATTTCCCTTGATAGCCACGGTTGAGCCACCTTCCCTTTTTTATTTTTATGCCAGACAGGAATGTACAATTGTTGTAGTTCATCCATGCGGTCTCTAAATGTCTGCCATTGCCCATCCACAGTCAACCCCTTAAGTATCATTTGCCAATCCATCCCAGCCAATTCACGCCTCATACCTTCAAAGTTAGCCTTCTTTAAGTTCTGGACCATGGTCTCTGAATTAACTGTTTCATTCTCCATCCCAATGCAGAATTCCACCATATTATGGTCACTCTTCCCCAAGGGGCCTCGCACAACGAGATTGTTAATTAATCCTCTCTCATTACATAACACCCAGTCTAAGATGGCCTCCCCCCTAGTTGGTTCCTCGACATATTGGTCTAAAAAACCATCCCTTATGCACTCCAGAAAATCCTCCTCCACCGTATTGCTTCCAGTTTGGTTAGCCCAATCTATGTGCATATTAAAGTCACCCATTATAACTGCTGCGCCTTTATTGCACGCACCCCTAATTTCATGTTTGATGCCCTCCCCAACATCACTACTACTGTTTGGAGGTCTGTACACAACTCCCACTAACGTTTTTTGCCCTTTGGTGTTCTGCAGCTCTACCCATATAGATTCCACATCATCCAAGCTAATGTCCTTCCTAACTATTGCCTTAATCTCCTCCTTAACCAGCAATGCTACCCCACCTCCTTTTCCTTTTATTCTATCCTTCCTGAATGTTGAATACCCCTGGATGTTGAGTTCCCAGCCCTGATCATCCTGGAGCCACGTCTCCGTAATCCCAATCACATCATATTTGTTAACATCTATTTGCACAGTTAATTCATCCACCTTATTGCGGATACTCCTTGCATTAAGACACAAAGCCTTTAGGCTTGTTTTTTTAACACCCTCTGTCCTTTTAGAATTTTGCTGTACAATGGCCCTTTTTGTTCTTTGCCTTGGGTTTCTCTGCCCTCCACTTTTCCTCATCTCCTTTCTGTCTTTTGTTTTTTGCCTCCTTTTTGTTTCCCTCCATCC
Source organism: Pristiophorus japonicus (assembly GCF_044704955.1). Classification (NCBI taxonomy): domain Eukaryota; kingdom Metazoa; phylum Chordata; class Chondrichthyes; family Pristiophoridae; genus Pristiophorus; species Pristiophorus japonicus. The sequence goes on along the minus strand of NC_091990.1, from coordinate 95,522,120 downwards.
CCCTGCCATATTAGTTTAACTCCTCCCCAACAGCACTAGCAAACACTCCCCCGAGGACATTGGTTCCGATTCTGCCCAGGTGCAGACCGTCCGGATTGTACTGGTCCCACCTCCCCCAGAACCGGTTCCAATGCCCCAGGAATTTGAATCCCTCCCTGCTGCACCATTGCTCAAGCCACGTATTCATCTGAGCTATCCTGCAATTCCTACTCTGACTAGCACGTGGCACTGGTAGCAATCCCGAGATTACTATTTTTGAGGTCCTACTTTTTAATTTAGCTCCTAGCTCCTTAAATTCATTTCGTAGGAACTCATCCCTTTTTTTACCTATGTCATTGGTACCAACGTGCACCACGACAACTGGCTGTTCTCCCTCCCTTTTTAGAATGTCCTGCACCCGCTCCGAGACATCCTTGACCCTTGCACCAGGGAGGCAACATACCATCCTGGAGTCTCGGTTGCGGCCGCAGAAACGCCTATCTATTCCCCTTACAATTGAATCCCCTATCACTATCGCTCGCCCACTCTTTTTCCTGCCCTCCTGTGCAACAGAGCCAGCCACGGTGCCATGAACTTGGCTGCTGCTGCCCGCTCCTGATGAGTCATCCCCCTCAACAGCACTCAAAGCAGTGTATCTGTTTTGCAGTAGGATGACCACAGGGGACCCCTGCACTACCTTCCTTGCACTACTCTTCCTGCTGGTCTTCCATTCCCTTGCTGGCTGTGGACCCTTCTCCTGCGGTAAGACCAACTCCCTACACGTGATACTCACGTCATTCTCAGCATCGTGGATGCTCCAGAGTGAATCCACCTTCAGCTCCAACTCCGCAACGCGGACCGTCAGTAGCCGGAGGTGGACACACTTCCCGCACATGTAGTCGTCAGGGACACTGGTATTGTCCCCGTGTTCCCACATGGTACAGGAGGAGCATATCACATGACCGAGCTGTCCTGCCATGACTTAACCCTTAGATACACTTAAATTGCCGACAACAATGTTAAAAGTTACTGACTAATAAAGAAAAAGAAAAACTACTCACCAATCAGCAGCCAATCACTTACCACGTTGGCTGTGACGTCACCTTTTGATTTCTTTCTACTTCTTTTTTGACTTCTCTCAGCTGGAGCTGCACAAGTACGCCTCTCTCGACGCTCCCCGGACTGCTGAGCCTTTTATAGGCCGCTGCCTCTCTCGACTCCCGCCTCTCTCGACGCTCCCCGGACTGCTGAGCCTTTTATAGGCCGCTGCCTATCTCGACTCCCGCCTCTCTCGACGCTCCCCGGACTGCTGAGCCTTTTATAGGCCGCTGCCTCTCTCGACTCCCGCCTCTCCCCGGACGGCTGAGCCTTTTATAGGCCGCTGCCTCTCTCGACTCCCGCCTCTCTCAGTTTCTCAGTACAGACAGTATATTACTCATTATCACAGTAGAGACAGTACATTACTCAGTGTTATTGTACAGACATTATATTACTCAGTTTGTCAGTACATACAGTATATTACTCAGCTTCTCAGTACAGACATCATATTACTCAGTGACACACTAAAGACAATATATTACTCAGTGTCTCAATACAGACATTATAATACTCAGTGTCTCAGTATGGACAGTATATTACTAATTATCACAGTAAAGACACTATATTACTCAGTGTCCCTGTACATACAGTATATTACTCAGTGTCACTGTACAGACCGTATATTACTCAGTGTGTCAGTACAGGCAGTATATTACTCAGTGTCTCGGTACAGACAGCATATTACTCACTATGTTACGACAGACAGGATATTACCCAGTGCCTCAGTATAGACAGTATATTATTCAGTATCTCAGTATAGACAGTATATTACTCAGTGTGTCAGCACTGAAAGTGTATTACTCAGTGTGTCAGTACAGACAATATATTACTCAGTGTGTCAGTGCAGACAGTATATTACTCAGTGAGTCACTACTACCAGTACATTTTTAGTGTCTTAGTGAAGACAGAATATTACTCACTGTCACAGTAAAGACAGTATATTAGTCAGTCTTAGTGCAGGCAGTTTATTACTCATGTCTCAGTGCATACAGCATATTACTCAGCTTCTCAGTACAGACAGTATATTACTCAGTGTCTCAGAACTAACAGTATATTAATCAGTATCTCAATACAGACAGTATATTACTCAGTGTCACAGTATAGACAGTATATTACTCAGTGTCCCAGTACTGACAATTTATTACTCAGTGCCACAGCACAGACATCAAATTACTCAGTGTGTCGGCACTGAAAGTGTATTACTCAGTGTGTCAGTACTGGCGGTACATTACTCAGAGTATCAGTGCAGACAGTATATTACTCACTGTCACAGTAATGACAGTATATTACTCAGTCTTAGTACAGGCAGTATATTATTCAGTTTCTCAGTACAGACATTATATTACTCAGTGACACACTAAAGACAGTATATTACTCAATGTGTCAGTACAGACATTATAATACTCAGTGTCTCAGTATGGACAATATATTAATCATTATCACAGTAAGGACACTATATTACTCAGAGTCATTGTACATACGGTATATTACTCAGTGTCACTGTACATACAGTATATTACTTAGTGTCACTGTACAGACAGTATATTACTCACTGTGTCAGCACTGATGTTTATTAATCAGTGGCAGTACTGGCAGTATATTACTCGGTGATTCATTACTGACAGTATATTACTCAGTGTCTCGGTACAGACAGCATATTACTCACTATCTTATGACAGACAGGATAATACTCAATGACTCAGTATAGACAGTATATTATTCAGTGTCTCAGTACAGAGAGTGTCAGCACTGATGTTTATTACTCAGTGGCAGTACTGACAGTATATTACTCATTATCACAGTAAAGACAGTATATTACTCATTGTCACTGTACAAACAGTATATTACTCAGTGTGTCACTACTGGCAGTATATTACATTTTGTCTCAGAACAGACAGTATATTACTCAGTGTCTCAGTGACGGCAGTTTATTGCTCAGTGACTCAGAACAGACAATATATTACTCAGTGTCTCACTACAGACAGTATATCACTCAATGTCTCAAAACAGCGAATCTATTACTCAATATCTCAGCACAGACAGAATATTACTCAATGTCTCAGTACAGGCAGTACATTACTCAGAGTATCAGTACAGACATTATATTACTCAGTGTATCTGCACTGACAGTGTATTACTCAGTGTGTCACTACTAGCAGTACATTATTAGTGTCTCAGTGCAGACAGTATATTACTCACTGTCACAGTAAATACTGTATATTAGTCTTAGTATAGGCAGTATATCACTCATGTCTCAATACATACAGCATATTACTCAACTTCTCAGTACAGACAGTTTTTTAATCAGTGACTCAGAACTGACAGTATATTAATCAGTATCTCAGTACTGACAGTATATTATTCAGTGTCACAGTACATACAGTATCTTACTCAGCTCCACAGTCCAGACAGTATATTCCTCACTGTATCAGCATAGGAAGTATGTTACTCAGTGTCACAGTGTAGACAGTATATTACTCAATGTCTCAGCACAGACAGTATGTCAGTTCAGACAGTATATTACTCAGTGTCTCAGTACTGACTATATTACTCAGTGTCTCACTACAGACAGGATATTACTCAGTGTCTCAGTACAGACAGTATATTACTCAGTGTCTCACGACAGAAAGTATGTTACTCAGTGTCACATTATAGACATTATATTACTTAGTGTCTCAGCACACACAGTATATTACTCACTTTCCCAGTACTGACAGCATATTAATCAGCGTCTCAGTACAGACAGTATATTACAGTGTCTCCGTACAGACAGTATATTACTCAGTGTCTCAGTACAGACAGTATATTACTCATTATCACAGTAAACACAGTATATTATTCAGTGTCTCAGCACAGACAGTATATTACACAGTGTCACAGTACAGACAGTATATTACTCAGTGTCACAGTCCAGACTGTATATTACTCATTATCACAGTAAAGACAGTCTATTACTCAGTGTCACTGTACAGACAGTATATTGCTTAGTGTGTCAGCACTGATGTATATTACTCACTGTGTCAGTACTGGCAGTGTATTACTCAATATCTCAGAACAGACAGTATATTACTCATTGTCTCAGTATAGACAGTATATTGATCAATTTCACAGTACAGACAATATATTACTCAGTGCCTCAGTACAGACAGTATATTGCATAGTGTCTCAGCACAGGCAATGTATTACTCATTATCACAGGACAGACATTATAGACAGTATATTATTCAGTGTTACTGTACAGACATTATATTACAGACAGTATATTACTCATGTCTCGGAATGGACAGTATATTACTCAGTGTCTCACAACAGACAGTATATTACTCAGTGTCTCAGTATAGTCAGTATATTTCTCAGTGTCACGGTGTAGATATTTTATTACTCAGTGTCTCAGTACAGACAGTATATTACTCAGTTTCTCAGATCAGACAGTACATTACTCAGTATCTCACTACAGACAGTATTTTAGTCAGTGTCCCAGCACAGAGAGTATATTACTCAGTGTCACAGTGCAGACAGTATATTACTCAGTGTCTCAGATCAGACAGTACATTACTCAGTATCTCACTACAGACAGTATTTTAGTCAGTGTCCCAGCACAGAGAGTATATTACTCAGTGTCACAGTGCAGACAGTATATTACTCAGTGTCTCAGATCAGATAGTACATTACTCAGTATCTCACTACAGACAGTATTTTTGTCAGTGTCCCAGTACAGACAGTATATTACACAGTTTCTCAGTACATAAAGTATATTCCTCAGTGTCCCAGTACAGACAGTATATTACTCAGTGTCTCAGTACAGACAGTACATTCCTCATTGTCTCAGCACAGATAGTATATTACTCAGTGTCTCTGTAGACAGTATATTACTCATTATCACAGTAATGATAGTGTTACTCAGTGTCACTGTACAGACAGCATATTATTCAGTGTGTCTGTACTGGCAGTATGTTACTCAGTGTCACAGTATAAACAGTATATTACTGACTGTCTCAGTACAGACAGTATTTTACTCAGTGTCTCAGCACAGGCAGCATATTACTCATTATCGCAGTACTGACAATATATTACTGTAAAGACAGTATGGGCTAGATCTTCCACTTTTTTTGCATGGAATCTGATGGGCTTTTTTAGGAGAATTATCGCTGCGTGTTATTTTCCCAATGGGTTTAACGACGAAAAAAAATATCACCGCCCGCCCACTTTTTTGAGGCGGAATCAGCAGAATGGGCGAAATAAACGGCCATAATATCAACCAGCGTTACTTTCCGCACAGAATTAACGCCGAGGTTCAATATGAACATCCGCCTACTGTTTTATGTCGTAAAGAGCAGATTTACTCAAACTAGCAGCCATAGAAATCGCCCATCGTCAATTTCACCACCTCGCACACATATCGCCCAAAATATTGCTCGCTCAATAACTGGCACCTGTGTGATGGGCACCATTGATGTCTGAGCTGCACACAGCAGTGTGTCAGCGTTGTCACTCACTTCAACGCTCTTTCAGGCAAATCGTTCTGATATCAACTCCTCACATAAGAGTGGGATTTCACAAATGCCAGTCACACTGCTGGCGTTCGTTCAAAACAGTTTCACTTTTTGTGGGCAGTTTTTTGGGCGAGCGATATTGTGGGCGATATGTGTGCGAGGTGGTGAAATTGACAATGGGCGATCTTATGGCCGCTAGGTTTGGTAACAATGCTCTTTTCGAATGACCGACTCCTCCACCTATTTTCTAAGTTTACGACAAAAAGATGTGGGCAGGCATTAATATTGAATCTCAGCGTTAAATCACTGCGGAAACTAACGCTGGGGGATATTAGGCGTTGATTTCACAAATTATGATTCCGCCCCAAAAAAGTGGGCGGGCAGTAATATTTTTTCCCAGCGTTAAGCACATGGGAAAAGTAATGCTCGGTGATACGTTTCTGAAAAATGCCCGCCAGTTTCCATTTTGTGCCAAAATGGGCGATATTTGGGCGTTAAATGCCATTTCAGCGGTAAAATGGGCATTAAGTGAGGGTTAAGCATGCAAGAAAAGTGGAGGTTCTAGCCCATAATTACTCAGTGTCTCAGTACAAGCAGTATATTACTCAGTATCTCAGAACAGAGACGCTATTACTCAGTATCTCAATACAGACAGAATATTACTCAGTGTCTCAGCATTGATGTATATTACTCAGCGTGTCAGTACTGGCAGCATGTTATTCAGTGTCTCAGAACAGTACATTACTCAGTATCTCACTAGAGACAGTATTTTAGTCATTGTCCCAGTACAGACAGTATATTAATCAGTGTCACAGTACAGACAGCATATTAATCCGTGTCACTGTACAGACAGTATATTGCTCAGTGTGTCCGCACTGACGTATATTATTAGTGTGTCAGTACTGGCAGTATATTACTCAGTGTCTCAGAACATACATTATATTAATCAGTGTCTCATTACAGCCAGTATATTGCTCAATGTGTCAGAACAGACAGTATATTACTCAGGATCTCAGTACAGACAGTATATTACTAAGTGTCTCAGTAGAGACAGTATATTACTCAGTGTCATAGTACAGACAGTATATTGCTCAGTATCTCAGTACAGACAGTATATTACTCAGTGTCACAGTAAAGACAGTATATTACTCCGTATCACTGTACAGACAGTATATTACTGAGTGTGTCAGCACTGACATATATTACTCAGTGCATCAGTACTGGAAGTATATTACTCAGTGTCTCATTACAGCCAGTATATTACTCAATGTGTCAGAACAGACACTATATTACTCATTGTTTCAAAACAGAAAGTACATTACTCAGTATCTCAGTACAAACAGAATATTACTCAGTGTCTTAGAATACAGAGTATAATACTCACTGTCACAGTACAGACAATATATTACTCACTACAGACAATATATTACTCAATGTTTCAGTACAGACAGTATATTACTCAGTGTTTCAGTGCAGACAGTATACTACTTGGTGACATAGTACAGACAGTATATTACTTAGTGTCTCAGTACAGACATTATATTATTCAGTTTGTCAGCACTGACATATATTACACAGCGTGTCAGTCCTTGCCGTTTAATACTCAGTGTCTCAGAACACGCAATATATTACTCATTATCACAGTACAGACAGTATATTACTAAGTGTGTCAGCACTGACAGTATATTACTCAATGTGTCAGTACTGGCAGTATATTACTCAGTGTATCAGAACAGACATTATGTTACTCAGTGTCTCACTACAGACAGTATTTTAGTCATTACTCAGTATAGCCAGTATATCAATCAGTGTCTCGGTACAGACAGTGTGGGCTAGATTTTCAACTTTTTTCGCCTGCTTAACGCCCACTGAACGTTCATTTTACTGCTGAAATGATGTATAACACCCATATATCGCCCATTTAGCCACAAAATGTAAACTGATGGGCATTTTTTTAAATCTTATCACCGAGCGTTACTTTCCCGATGGGCGTAACGCCAGGAAAAAATAATACCGCTCGCCCACTTTTTTTGGGCTGAATCATCAGAATGGGCTAATTCAACGCCCATAATATGGCGCAGCGTTAGTTTCCGCCCGCAATTAACGCCGAGATTCAATAATACCGACCACCCACTTTTTTGTCGTAACGAAAACATTTGCTGAAACGAACGGCCATGAGATATCCCAGTGTCACTTTCACCACCTCGCACACATATCGCCCACAATATCGCTCGCGCAAAAACCCGACCGGAAAAAGTGGAACTAACCGGAACTAGTCAAAACGTTATAGATGCCATGTTCTACATCACAGGTCGCATCTTTTAAAAGGCTTCTCTGCTTCAACCTTGGGGGAGTTCGGATGTACTAAGAAGGCCTTTGGAGGTGATGTAAACATCTGTACAAACATCTTTATCATACTGTGAATGATTGGAATTTAATAGATGTCTTCGTCGGAACATTCATTCTTTGTGACCAATCAGTGATAAACAGAGAGCTATTGCAATGGGGCATGACCTTTCCCACCCTCTCTTGATGACTAATTACATGCTGCAGACTTGAGATGGCCGAAGGTACACTCCACAGCATTAGGTGCCCAATGTAAGACATGCCAGACTGATGAGGTGGACCAGACGTTTCACTCCCCGCAAGTACAGGGACAAGCGGTCTTATCTCGACTTGCCCGACATCACCTGCCTTCGGAGACTGTGCTTCCACAAAGATGTTCTCACTGAGATATGCCAGCTCATAAGGGGAGATCTGCAGCCTGCCAGCACCATCAGTACTGCACTGTCCATCGAGGTCAAAGTCATCGCTTCACTGTCGTTCTATGCCTCAGGTTCTTTTCAGGCCTCAGCTGGCAACATTTGCATTCTGTCTCAGCATGCCACATATTGCTGCATTAGACAGGTCACTGAAGTCCTGTATGCATGCAGGAGGGACTTGATCAGCTTCCCTATGACCAGGGAGGCACAGACTGAGAGGGCTCCTGGATTCTCCAGAATTGCAAACTTCCCCAAGATGTAGGGAACAATAGACTGTATGCACATCGCGATGCGGGCACCTTTTCAGGATGCAGAGGTTTTCAGGTACCGCAAAGGATTCCACTCCCAGCGTTCTCAAAATCTTCACACACAACACATTTCATGACCATCAACACATTTGCATTGCAATGATTATCATTATTTCGATGACAATTTTAGAAATCATCTATCATATATGATTGTTCGGACATAAGTGGTGTGGCATCTATTCCCTTCACATCATGCAATGGTATAAGCGTTACTCACGTGGCATCACTTCAGAGTCTGAAGATGCATCCGTGGCTGTCCGGGGGTGCTTCCCCACGAGTGCAAGTACTCGCTCCTCCATCTCAGTGATGTCGCTGGGAATGGTGGCCCCCGACCCGTTCGCCTCTGCACGGACCTCATCGTCTATAGCTTCCTCTGTAAAAGGTGACAGGATGACATGGCATGAGATCAATGCGTGATATCATTGCTAGGTAATGTCACAGAGACTGATACAACACATAACTGACAGATGTAATCATGCTTATTATGATAATTAGTCATTCTTTACCTAAAGACATGCAGCATGTGGCCGCAGGCTTTGAGTCAAACATTCTCGGTAAAAGTGAAAGACCTCACATCTGCAGATAGTCACTCATGACTGTTACAAATCAAATTATATAAATACATAAGTACATGTAAATAAATGTAATACTTACTCTTGCGTATCCCACAAGGTCGTTCCATCAGTTGCGGCATTGGTTGCCCTCACGCACCTCGTTGGTCGCTGACGAGACCACCTCTGCTATCTCGGTCCATATCCTCTGGTAGTCCTTTGGGGTGGGCTTCTCACGCCCTTCCTGTGTCAATTCACCCCAGTGTAACTCGACCTCCTGCAGGAGGGAGGCATTTGCCTCCTCGAAGAACCTCCTCGCTCATTTGTGCCCTCCAATGTGCTCCTCTCCCACCTCACTACTCCCTCCAGCATCAGTCTCCACACAGTGCTGTGATGCCACCTTCTCTCCCTCCATTATAGGACAAATTCGGCAAATATGTGGCTGGTAACAGCTAACTTTTGTTTCCCTATTTGCTGTGAAGCTCTAAAGTTTCCCTCCTTCCTCCCAAAGCAGCCATACCACACCTAGACATGCCTTCAGTCCCCTTGAGCTCCCTCTCTCTCCGTCTCCTCTTCTGCACATGTCATGTTGACACTTGACCTCCTGAATCGTGGGAATCGAGCGTTGCCATGCCGTTGCTAAGGATGGCGACAGTTTACTTCAGAAGGTCAGCGAGATTTAACGCTACCGCCCATTTCATATCGCTCGCGGTAACGCCCATTTTATAATGGAGACGCGGTACTTTGAGAATGGGCGAGAAGCCACCGATCTGAAATCCCATTTTTACCGCCCATTTTTGGGCGACTAGCACAAAAGTGGAAAATCTAGCCCTATGTTACTCAGTGTCTCAGTAGAGACAGTATATTACTCAGTATCTCAGTACAGACAGTACATTACTCAGTGTCATAGTATTGGCAGGCTATTGCTCAGTGTCTCACTACAGACAATATATTACTCAGAGTCTCAGAAGGGAGAGTATATTGTCACTTTGTTACTCAATGCCCCAGAACAGACAGTATATTACTCAGTGTCTCACTGCAGACAGTATTTTAGTCATTACTCAGTACAGACAGTATATTAATCAGTGTCTCAGTACAGACAGTATGGGCTAGATTTTTCACTTTTTTCGCATGCTTAACGCCCACTTAATGTCCATTTTACCGCTGAAATGATGTATAACACCCATATATCGCCCATTCAGCCACAAAATGGAAACTGACGGGCATTTTTGAAAATCTTATCGCCGAGCGTTACTTTCCCCAGGTGTGTAACGCCAGGAAAAAATAATACCGCCCGCTCACTTTTTTTGGGCGGAATCATCAGAATGGGCTAATTCAACGCCCATAATATGGCACAGCGTTAGTTTCCGCCCGCAATTAACGCCAAGATTCAATAATACCGACCACCCACTTTTTTGTCGTAAAGATCACATTTGCCAAAACGAACGGCCATGAGATATTCCAGTGTCACTTTCACCACCTCGCACACATATCGCCCACAATATCGCTCGCCCAAAAACCCGACTGGAAAAAGTCGATCGAACCGGAACAAATCACAGCGTTATAGACGCCATGTTCTACATCACATGTCACATCCTTTAAAAGGCTGCTCTGCTTCAACCTCGGGGGAGTTCGGATGTACTCTGGAGGTCTTTGGAGGTGATGTGAACATCTGTACAAACATCTTGACCAAACTGTGAATGATTGGAATTTAACAGGTGTCTTCGTTCGGACATTAATTCTTTGTGACCAATCAGTGCAAAACAGAGAGCTATTGCAATGGGGCATGTCTTTGCTCACCCTCTCTTCATGCCTAATTACATGCTGCAGACTCGAGATGGCCGAAGGTACAATCCACAGCATAATGTGCCCAATGTTTGACGTGCCAGACTGATGAGGCGAACCAGGCGTTTCACCCCCCGCAAGTACAGGGACAAGCGGCCTTACCTCGACTTGTCCGACATCACCTGCCTTCGGAGACTGCGCTTCCACAAAGCAGTTATCACTGAGGTATGCCAGCTCATTAGGGGAGATCTGCAGCCTGCCAGCATCATCAGTACTGCACTGTCCGTCGAGGTCAAAGTCACCGCAGCACTGTCGTTCTATGCCTTGGTTACTTTTCAGGCCTCAGCTGGAGACATTTGCATTCTGTCTCAGCATGCCACACATTGCTGCATTAGACAGGTCACTGAAGCCTTGTACGCACACAGGAGGGACTTGATCAGCTTCCCTATGACCAGGGAGGCACAGACTGAGAGGGCTCTAGGATTCTCCAGAATTGCAAACTTCGACACGGTGCAGGGAGCAATAGACTGTACGCACATCGCGATACGGGCATCTTTTCAGGATGCAGAGGTTTTCAGGAACCACAAGGGAATCCACTCCTTGAATGTCCAACTCGTTGTCGACCACCAGCAAATTATAATGGCAGTAAATGCTAAATTTCCGGACAGCATTCATGGTGCTCACATCCTGCATGAGAGCACTGCATCTGACTTGTTTAACAATTAGCCACAAGGTCAATGCTGGATGCTTGGTGATAAAGGATATGGCCTCACCATCTGACTCGTGATTCCCCTATGTGACACTCACACTGAAGCTGAGAGGCGATACAATGAGAGCCACAGAGCAACTCGCAATATCATGGAGAAAACAATTGGAGTGCTGAAGCAACGCTTTAGATGCCTGGACCACTCAGGAGGTGAGCTCCAATACCACCGTACGTACCGCATCCACAAGACCTCCACAGGATCGGTGCCGTCCTGGGGACAAATGGGGTGCCCTGTGGCGAGGTGCTTGGGGCCGGTACTTCCAGAGTGGAGGCGGGAATGACCGGAGTACCACTAGATGGCCTTGGAGTGGAATGGCATCTGGAGCGTGGCGATGTAGGTTCCTCGAAGTCGGCGGTCTCATTCGTGAAGAACAGACCCAGCGGATTGATGGGCGAGAATCGGAGCTCCTCAGCATATGTAGGATCGTCTGGAGAGTCGGGCCTCGCGTCCCACCTTCTGGCCTCCGTGTTCTTGCCTGGGGCCGTGCTGCAGGCTGAGCTGCAAAACACAAATGAGGTTGTTAGAGAAGAAGGGGATGCTAGGGTCATGAGGTGAGTCCAGCGCTACACACAGCATATGCACGACAAATGTACCAGCGCTCTCAAAATCTTCACACACATCACATTTCATGACCATCAACACATTTGCATTGCAATGATTAACATTAGACCAACATTATTTTGATGACAATTTTATAAATCATCTGTCATATATGATTGTTCGGACATTACCTTATTGAATGTTGGTGCAGGGTCGAAGGGCCGAATGGCCTACTTCTGCACCTATTTTCTGTTTCTGTGTTTCTATAAGTGGGTGTGGCATCTATTGATTTTACATCATGCAATGGTGTAAGCTTTACTCACGTGGCATCACTTCAGGGTCTGAAGATGTGTCCGTGGCTGTCCGGGCGTGCTTCCCCACAAGTGTGAGCACCCGCTGCTCCATCTCAGTGATGTCACTGAGGATTGGTGGCCCCCTACCCGTTCGCCTCTGCATGGACCTCATCGTCAATAGCTTCCTCTGTAAAAGATAACAGGATGACATGACATGAGATCATTGCGTGATATCATTGCTAGGTAATGTCACAGAGACTGATACAACACATAACCGACAGAAGTAATCATGCTTAATATGATAATTAATCATTCTTTACCTAAAGACATGCAGCGTGTGGCCGCAGGCTTTCAGTAAAACATTCTCGGTAAAAGTGAAAGACCTCACATCTGCTGATAGTCACTCATGACTATTACAAATCAAATTATATAAATACATAAGTACATGTAAACAAATGTAATACTTACTCTTGCAGATCCCACAAGGTCGTTCCATCAGTTGCGACATTGGTTGCCCTCACGCACCTCATTGGTCGCCGACGAGACCACCTCTGCTATCTCGGTCTATATCCTCTGGTAGTCCTTTGGGGTGGGCTTCTCACACCCTCCCTGTGTCAAATCACCCCAGTGTAACTCAACCTCCTGCAGGAGGGAGGCATTTGTCTCGTCCGAGAACCTCCTCGCTTTTTTGCGCCCTCCAATGTGCTCCTCTCCCACCTCACTGCTCTCTCCAGCATCAGTCTCCACACCGTGCTGTGATGCCTCCTCTTCTCCCTCCATTATAGGACAAATTCGGGCAAATATGTGGCTGGTAATAGCTAATTTTTGTTTTCCTATTTGCTGTGAAGCTCTAAAGTCTCTCTCCTTCCTCCCAAAGCAGCCACACCACACCCAGACATGCCTTCAGTCCCTCTGAGCTCCCTCTCTCTCTGTCTCCTCTTCTGCGAATGTCATGATGACCCTTGACCTCCTGAATTGCGGGAATAGAGCGCTGCCATGCTGTTGCTAAGGATGACGACAGTTTACGGCAGAAAGTCCCGCCCATTTCATATCGCTCGCGGTAGACGCCCATTTTCAAAAATGGAGACTCGGTGCTTTGAGAATGGGCGAGAAGCCACCGATCTGAAATCCCATTTTTACCGCCGATTTTTTGGGCGACTAGCACAAAAGTGGAAAATCTAGCCCTATATGTTACTCAGTATCTCAGTACACACAGTATATTACTCAGAGTCTCAGTACAGACAGTATATTACTCAGAGTCTCAGTACGGAGAGTGTATTAGTCAGTTTATCAGTACAGACAGTATTTTACTTTTTGTGTCAGTACAGCCAGTGTATTACTCAGAGCCACAGTCCAGACAGTATTTTGCTTAGCGTTGTCAGCACTGACAGTATAGTACTCAGTGTATAGGAACAGACAGTATATTACTCAACTTCACCGTACAGACAGTATAGTACTCAGTGTCTCAGTACTGACGGTATATGACTCAACTTCACAGTACAGACAGTATATTACTCAGTGTCTCAGTACAGACAGTATATTACCCAGTGTGTCAGCACTGACATATTACTCAGTGTGTCAGTACTGGCAGTTTAATACTCAGTGGCGCAGTACACACAATATATTACTCATTATCACAGTACAGACAGTATATTACTCAGTGTGTCAGTACTGACAGTATATTACTCAGTGTCACAATGTAGATATTACATTACTCAGTGTCTCACTACAGACAGTATTTTAGTCAGTGTCTCAGTACAGACAGTATGGGCTAGTTTTTCCAATTTTTTTTGTGTGCTTAACGCCCACTTAACGTATATTTCACCACTGAAATGGCGTTTAACGCCAATATATCGCCCATTTAGCCACAAAATGGAAACTGACGGGCATTTTTCGAAATCTTATCGCCGAGCGTTACTTTCCCCATGTGCGTAATGCCAGGAAAAAATAAAACCACCCGCCCACTTTTTTTGGACGGAATCATCAGAATGGGCTAAATCAACACTCATAATATGGCCCAGCGTTAGTTTCCGCACGGAATTAACGCCGAGATTCAATAATACTGACCGCCCACTTTTTTTGTCCGTAAAGGTCACATTTGCCGAAACTAGCGGCCATGAGATCGCCCGGTGTCACTTTCACCACCTTGCACACATATCGCCCACAATATCGCTCGCCCAAAACACCGCCCAGAAAAAATCGAACTAACCGGAACTAATCAAAGCTTTATAGACACCATGTTCTACATCACATGTCGCATCCTTTAAAATGCTGCTCTGCTTCAACCTCGGGGGAGTTCGGATGTACTCTGGAGGTCTTTGGAGGTGATGTGAACATCTGTACAAACATCTTTACCATACTGTGAACAATTGGAATTTAATAGGTGTCTTCGTCGGGACATTTATTCTTTGTGGCCAATTGGTGGAAAACAGAGAGCTATTGCAATGGGGCATGTCTTTTCTCCCCCTTTCTTGATGACTAATTACATGCTGCAAACTCAAGATGGCCGAAGGTACACTCCACAGCATAATGTGCCCAAGGTAAGATGTGCCAGACTGATGAGGAGGACTAGACGCTACCCCCCCGCAAGTACAGGGACAAGCAATCTTACCTCGACTTGCCCGACATCATCTGCCTTCCGAGACTGCACTTTCACAAAGCGGTTATCACTGAGGTATGCCATCTCATAAGGGGAGATCTGCAGCCTGCCAGCACCATCGGTACTGCACTGTCCGTCGAGGTCAAAGTCACCGCTACACTGTTGTTCTATGCCTCAGGCCTCAGCTGGCGACATTTGCATTCTGTCTCAGCATGCCACACATTGCTGCATTAGACAGGTAACTGAAGCCCTGTACTCATGCAGGAGGGACTTGATCAGCTTCCTTTTTACCAGTGAGGCACAGAGTGAGAGGGCTCGAGGATTCTCCAGAATTGCAAACATCCCCAAGATGCTGGGAGCAATAGACTGTATGCACATCGCGATGCGGGCATCTTTTCAGGATGCAGAGGCTTTCAGGAACCGCAAGGGATTCCACTCTCTGAATGTCCAACTCGTTGTCAACCACCAAATTATAATGGTAGTGAATGCTAAATTTCCGGGCAGCATCCATGCTGCTCACATCCTGCGTGAGAGCACTGCATCTGACTTGTTTCACAATCAGCCACAAGGTCAATGCTGGATGCTTGGTGACAAAGGATATGGTCTCGCCATCTGGCTGATGATCCCCTGCGTGACACCCACACCGAAGCCGCGAGGCGATACAACGAGAGCCACAGAGCAATTCGCAATATTGCGGAGAAAACCATCGGAGTGCTGAAGCAGCGCTTTAGATGCCTGGACCACTCAGGAGGCGAGCTCCAATACCACCATACATGCCGCGTCCGCGAGGCCTCTGCTGGGTTAGCGCTGTCCTGGGGACAAATGGGGTGCCCTGCGGCTAGGTGCTTGGGGCCACGAGATGGCCTTTGGGTAGAATGGTATCTGGAGCGTGGCGATGTAGGTGCCTCGAAGTCGGCGGTCTCATCCATGAAGAACAGAGCCAGCGGATTGATGGGTAAGAATCGGAGCACCTCAGCATATGTAGGATCGTCCGGAGAGTCGGGCCTCACGCCCCCACCTTCTGGCCTCCGTCGTCTTGTCTGGGGCCGAGCTGCAGGCTGAGCTGCAAAACACAAATGCGGTTATTAGAGGAGAAGGGGATGTTAGGGTCATGAGGTGTGTCCAGCGCTACACACAGCATATGCACGACAAAAGCACTAGCGCTCTCAAAATCTTCACACACATCACATTTCATGACCATCAACACATTTGCATTGCAATGATTATCATTAGGCCAGCATTATTTCGATGACAATTTTAGAAATCATCTATCATATATGATTGTTCGGACATGATCTTATTGATTGTTGGTGCAGGCTCGAAGGGCCGAATGGCCTACTCCTGCACCTATTTTCTATGTTTCTGTGTTTCTATAAGTGGGTGTCATCTATTGACTTTACATCACACAATGGTGTAAGCTTTACTCACGTGGCATCACTTCAGGGTCTGCAGATGCATCCGTGGCTGTCCGGGGGTGCTTCCCCACGATTGTGAGCACCCACTGCTCCATCTCAGTGATGTCGCTGGGGATTGGTGGCCCCCCACCCATTCGCCTCTTCACGGACCTCATCGTCAATAGCTTCCTCTGTAAAAAGTAACAGGATGACATAGCATGAGATTGTTGCATGATATCATTGCTTGGTAATATCAGAGACTGATACAACACATAACCGACAGAAGTAATCATGCTTATTATGATAATTAATCATTCTTTACCTAAAGACTTGCAGCGGTAAAAGTGGAAGACCTCACATCTGCTGATAGTCACGACTGTTACAAATCAAATTATATAAATACATAAGTACTTGTAAACAAATGTAATACTTACTCTTGCAGATCCCACTAGGTCGTTCCATCATTTGCGGCACTGGTTGCCCTCACGCACCTAGTTGGGCGCTGACGAGACCACATCTGCTATCTCAGTCCATATCTTCTGCTAAGCCTTTGAGTGGGCTTCCTACGCCAACCCTGTGTCAAATCAACCCAGTATATCTCGAACTCCTGCAGAAGGGAGGCATTTGCCTCGTCCGAGAATCTCCTCACTCTTTTGCGCCCTCCAATGTGTTCCTCTCCCACCTCACTGCTCTCTCCAGCATCAGTCTCCACACCGTGCTGTGATGCCTCCTCCTCTCCCTCCATTTTAGGACAAATTCAGGCAAATATGTGGCTGATTTTGTTTTCTTATTTGCTGTGAAGCCTGAAGTCTCCCTCCTTCCTGCCAAAGCAGCCACACCACACCCAGATACGCCTTCAGTCCCTCTGAGCTCCCTCTCTCTCTGTCTCCTCTTCTGTGCATGTCATGATGACCCTTGACCTCCTGAATCGCGGGAATCGAGCGTTGTCATGCCGTTGCTAAGGATGGCGACACTTTACTTCGAAGGTCAGCGAGATTTAACGCTACCGCCCATTTCATATCGCTCACGGTAACGGCCATTTTCAAAAATGAAGACGAGGTGATTTGAGAATGGGCGAGAAGCCACCGATCTGAAATCCCATTTTTACCGTCCACGCCAGAACTAACGTCCATTTTTGGGCAATAAGCACAAAATGGAAAATCTAGCCCTATTTTACTCAATGTCTCAGTACAGACATTATATTACTCAGTGTCTCAGTACAGGCAGTATATCACTCATTGTGTCAGCACTGACAGTATATTACTCAGTATCCAAGTACAACAGTATATTACTCAGTGTCACAGTACAGACAATACATTACTCAGTGTCACACTACAGACAGTATATTACTCATTATCACAGTACAGACAGTATTTAATCAGTGTCTCAGTACTGACAGTATATTACTCAGTGTTTCAGTACGGACATTATATTGCTCAGTCATACAGTTCAATATACTAGTCAGTGTGTCAGCACTGACAGTATATTACTCAATGTGACAGCAGTGGCATTATATTATTCAGTGCCACATTACAGACAGTATATTACTCAGTGTGTCAGTACGGACAGTGTATTACTCAGTATCCCAGTACAGACAGTACATTACTCAGTGTCACACTACAGACAGTATTTTAGTCAGTGTCTCAGTACTGATAGTATATTACTCAGTGTTTCAGTACGGACAGTATATTACTCAGTGTATATCGTCCATGCCTCTGATCCATACAGGAGGGCAGGTATTACTACAGCCCTGTAGACCATGCGAGGACACAGTATATACAGTTCTGATGAAGAATCGTCGACCTGAAACGTTAACTTTGTTTTTCTCTCCATAGACGCTACCTGACACGCTGGGATTTACAGCATTCCCTGTTTTTATTTCAGATTCCACCATCTGCAATATTTTGCTTTATATATAGTATCACAGTATAGACAGTTTATTACTCAATGTTTCATAACAGACAGTATATTACTTAATCACTCTGTACATATAGTTTATTACTCAGTGTTCGAATACAGACATTACTCAGTATCTCAGGACAGACAGTATATTACTCAGTAACTCAGTGCAGAAACTTATTACTCAGTATCTCAGTCAGTCCATATATTGCTCAATGTCACAGTACAGTCAGTATATTACTCAGTGTCTCAGTGCAGTCAGTATATTACTCAGTGTCTCAGTACAGACAGTATATTACTCAGTGTCACAGTACAGACAGTATAATACTCAGTGTCTCAGTATAGACAGTATATTACTCAGTGTCTCAGTACAGACAGTATATTACTCAGTGTCTCAGTACGGACAGTATATTACTCAGTATCTCAGTACAGACAGTATATTACTCAGTATCTCAGTACAGACAGCATATTACTCAGTGTCTCAGTACAGAGAGTATATTACTCAGTGTCTCAGTACGGACAGTATATTATTGAGTGTCTCAGTACAGACAGTATATTACTCAGTATCACAGTACAGAGAGTATATTACTCAGTGTCTCAGTACAGAGAGTATATTACTCAGTATCACAGTACAGAGAGTATATTACTCAGTGTCTCAGTACAGACAGTATATTACTCAGCTTCTCAGTATAGACAGTATATTACTCAGTGTCTCAGTACAGACAGTATATTACTCAATGTCTCAGTACAGACAGTATGGCCCCAAGTTTCCACATGATTTGCTCCTGATTTTTAGAAGCAACTGGTGTAGAACGGAGTATCTTAGAAATCGGAATTTCCACATTTCGTTTTCTGCAGTTCTAGTCAGGTAGAACAGTTTCAATTTGGAACAGAATTTTTTTTTCAAAAGGGTGCGTGCCCGGCCACTGACGCCCGATTTGAAAGTTTCCACAGTGAAAACGTACTCCAAACTAACTTACAATGGAGCAAGTGAAGATTTTTGTACGCTTGAAAAAACCTTGTCTACACTTTAAAAAATCAGGCGCAGGTTACAAATTAGGCATCGGGAACGAGGGGGGGGGGATGGGGGGGGGGGAGGGGGGAAAGGGAAGTCATTAAATTCTACAATCAATCCTTAGTTATACTTATACAAATATTATACAAATAAATCCAACCAGAATAAAAATGTATATGCAAAGAAAAGATTAAATAAACCATGTTCCTACCTGTGTGAAAGTGCTTCAGGCAGGCCTTTCAGGCAGCGGTGTGGCGTCAGTGTCTCAACGGCAGCTACAGGCAGCAAGCAGCCTTCGAGCTGAGCTGTGGTGCTTGAGGCAGGCCTTCATTCCCCGCGAAGATGCAGCACCTGGACGGACTTGAGGCCATTCGGCCATGGGATTGCAGCGGCGTCAGTGGCTGGCCGGGAGCCGAAGAAAGAACAGCAGCAGCCTTCGAGCTGTGAGGGGGACTGACTGAGGCCATTTGGACAGGGAGAGGCAGCCACATCGATATCTTTATATTTAAATTTGCAGAATGGGTGCACCACATATTATGCAATGGTTTGCTTCCTCATGCAAGGAATTCTTTGTTCTTGGTGGAAGTTGATCCATTGCAAAGTTGAATTGGCACTTTTATTTCTCCAAACACAGTCCTTAATTTGCAGGCACCGGTTCTGCAAGTTTAGCAGTGAAAAGCTGAACTCACTGATTTCAGCAGGTGATTTATTCAGCAGTGCTGCTAAAAGCACTCCCTCACACACAGAAATATCAAGAAAATTAAAATACAAGCCTTTGCAGGGGTCTAAGAAACAAATCTTCACTTTTTCTGCAGCACTTTTAAAAATGGCCGAGTGCCAATGTTTACTTCCGACTGCGCGTGCGCGAACGCTCCAACGCGCACGCGCAGGGTTGCCGGCACCAGGAAGCCTCATTTAAATTGTACCCGCCCCCTCCTACTTACAAAATCAGCACGAGTGATAGGCTCCGCCCCCTGTGCGCCGCGCCAAGCAGACATCGAGCTCCAAGGAGCTCGAGAATAACGCATTTTTTTTCAGGCGCTGTTTTTGGCGCTAAAAACAGGCGCCCAGCTCTGAGGTGCGCCTTTTTCGCCGCGTGTAGAAACTTGGGGCCTATATTACTCAGTGTCTCAGTACAGACAGTATATTTCTCAGTGTCTCAGTACAGACAGTATATTACTCAGTGTCTCAGTACAGACAGTATATTACTCAGCGTCTCAGTATAGACAGTATATTACTCAGCGTCTCAGTATAGACAGTATATTATTAATGTGCGTGATGGTCAAGAATGTGACGGCCAAACACCGGGCATCTCCAATCCGGCAACATCGGGCAGCGAGTGGCGAGGAAACCGGTTAAAAAAGGGTAAAAATCGCAGAACTGAGTGCTGGGGGGACCTGGGCGGAGAGAATCGCCGGGCGGCAGGCAGCGAACTTGGGAGGACCGTCGAGAATTGGCGGGCAGCGAGAACCGGCAGCAATTGTATTACTCCTCTGCCTTCCACTCCCGATGCACAGGTCTTGTGCAGTCAACCAGATTACCAAATAAAAACTTCCCAGGGGCCAGCATAGTGGTCTGTACAGCACGGAGCAGTAGAGAGGTTGGGACAGCAAGGAGCAGCAGAGAGGGCGGACAGCACAGAGCAGCAGGGAGGTCTGGACCTGAGGTCCAATTATGCGCTGCCATTAGCAAGGACCCAGCGGCCAAAGCGAGAGTGGCTGGAGAGAGAACGGGAATAGTGCAGCAGAGCCTGCAAATGGAGAGCAGCAAGCTGGAGCCTGGGGGCCCAGAGTACAGTGGTAGTATCGTACGGACAAACCCACAAGCTGCTCCAAGATTAATGCACTCATCTACACTGTGATCCCTGAAAACCAGGGGCCGAGGACATGAGGGAGGGAGGGGGTCAGTGGGAATATGTATGTGTGTTTGTGTGTGTGCTAGGCCCATGCAGCAGAGCCCGATCTTCAATCGTCTTGGGTTCCCTTGTCATTGGACCTAGACATTGTTCTCTCAATTTTGTGTGGTAGTTGGTGTGCAACGGCCACCCCACGTTAAAATATTTCACGTACAGGCATCTTCCACCCTCTAAAATGAAGTTCGGGATCTGGAACATCAGGTGCTACAACCTCCACTTTTGTGCTTATCGCCCAAAAATGGGCGTTATTTCCGGCGTGGGCGCTAAAAAAGAGTTTTCTGACCACTGGCTTCTTGCCCACTCTCAAAACACCTCGTTTCCATTTTTGAAAATGGGCATTACCGCGAGCGATATCAAATGGGTGGTCGCGTTAAATGTTTTTGACCTTCTGCCGTAAAGTGTGGCCGTCCTTAGCAACGGCATGGCAACGCTCGATTCCCATGATTCAGGAGGTCAAGGGTCATCATGACATGCGCAGAAGAGGAGACAGAGAGAAAGGGAACTCAGAGGCACTGAAAGCATGTGTGGCTGTGATGTGTGCTTGTCTGACTATAGTGGGAGGCATGATGGAAATTCACCAGCAGCAAAAAGCCTACTAAGCACCAAGAACATAGTTGGCACCGAGTTTTTGTCCAACAATTATGATATAACATGTAAGAGATGGAGAAGGCCCTGGAGCTGGTAGCCAGGAACACTGGTGGCAGAAGGCTCCCAGTGATCCCAGAGCACCGCACTGCACCCCAAGGTACTGCACCCCCATTGCCAACCACCCATGAGAGCCAGCAGCAACATCTTGCTTCTGGCTCAGAGCACGTTCCCACCTCGGGACCGTCCTCTCCCGTATCCGTCCAAGCAGCGCTTCGGCCGTCACCTCCCTCCCGCCAATGAAGCATCATCTGAGGACCTCCTCGGCCAGGCGGCTTGGAGTCAGGAAGGGAAGGGTAAGGGGTAGAGGTGGGGAGGAGAATCGTGGAGGGGAGGGGAGAAGAGGGGGGAAAGGATTGGTTTGTACAGAAATACTGATGATTTCAGACTAATGGTCAGTTGAAATGTTTTTTATTTAACAAAACCTTGCAGCACATTGGCACAGATAGCTGCGCCATTACACGCTGGTGATTCCTTAACATCAAAGGGTATAATCACACTTACCTTCAATCAACTTAAACTTTAACGGGCACCAAGGTGATGGGCACCATTGATATCTGAGCTGCACACACGCAGCAGTATGTCAGCGTTGTCACTCACATCAGCGCTCTTTCAGGCAAATCTTTCAGATATCAGCTCCTCGCGTAAGAGTGGGAGTTAACAAATGCCAGCCACATCGCTGGTGTTCGTTCCGGTTAGTTCCACTTTGGTGGGTCTTTTTTTGAGCGAGCGATATTGTGGCCGATATGTGTGTGAGGTGGTGAAATTGACGATGGGCGACCTCCATGGCCTCTAGTTTGGGTAAATATGCTCTTTACGACAAAAAACAGTGGGCGGGCGTTAATATTAAATCTCGGCGTTAATTCCGTGCGGAAAGTAACACTGGGCGATATTATAGGCGTTGAAATCGCCCATTCTGCTGATTACATCCAAAAAAAGTAGGCGGGGGGTAATATTTTTTCCCGCCATTAATCACATGGGGAAAATAACGCTCAGCGATACGTATCCTAAAAAAGCCCGTCAGTTTCCATTTTGTGCCAAAATGGCCGATATATGGGCGTTATACATCATTTCAGTGGTAAAATGGGAGTTAAGTTGGCGTTAAGCATGCAAAAAATGTGGAGTTTATAGCCCCAGGACTCTCATGGACAACCCCAACAGTGACAGACCTGAACGTCGTACTTCTATTGTTGCCCAAGAACTCAGATGCTTCGACATTGACAGCGCCACCCTGAGGTGGACACGGCGGACAGGAGAAGTTGAGCTCAAGGAACAAGGTGATGGATACACCTTCTTCCGGAAAGGCAAACCAGAAGAAGAATGCCATCACCATGGGGTTGGCTTTGCCAGCAAAAACAAGCTCATTTGGCATCTTAGAGATTATCCTTGCAGGCTAAACGAAAACCTCAGGTCCCTCTGGCTCACCCTAACCCCGAACCAGTGCGCTACTGTCATCAGTGTGTACACCCAACCCTGGAAACTTCGGATGAGGCCAAAGTGGAAATCTACTCCAGCCTTGAGCAATCCCGGTCCCAAGTGCCAACGGGCGACAAGCTGATTCTCCTTGGCGACTTTAATGCCAGAGTCGGAAAGGACACAGACCTCTGGAGAGGGGTGATTGACAGGGAAGGGGAAGGGAAAGCCAACTCCAATGGTACCCTCCTCCTGACGAAATGCTTAGAACACGGTCTTGTCATATCGAACACTTTGTTTCATCAGAGAGACAAGTATAAGGCCTCATGGCAACACTCTCATTCCAGGCACTGGCTTCTGCTAGATTATATCATCGTCCGAGAGAGGTAACGCAAGAACGTGCGCATCACCCACGCCATGTACAATGTTTACACAGTGCAGGGTGGTGAGCCTCTGAGTTTGCAGCAGCAGACAGACATAGCAGTTCAGCTTGAGAAAACGTCATTTCAAAAACTTTAATCGGGGCATTACTAGTTCGTCAGCATCGCATTCTACATACTCTAGCAAGGTATCGTGGAGAGAGAAGAACTGTTGGCCATGTTGGCAGCCAAAGGAGGAGAACCCCTAGACTTTGGAGCAGGGGGCCTTAACCCCCGTGGCTTTACCGCCGGCAACGCTCAAAGCTGGACCTGTCCGAGGAGCGGTGTGTCAGAAGACTGCAATTCCGAAAGGAGGTTGTTACAGTGATATGCCATCTCCTGAGATATGGCCCCAGCACTGATCCAAGTGGCATCCCATTAGTTACAGTTTGTCAACTTAAAAAAGGACCCATTTATCCCGACTCTGTTTTCTGCTAGTTAGCCAAACCTCTATCCACGCTAATAGATTACTCCCAACCCCCTGAGCTCTTATCTTGTGCAGTCCCCTTTTATGTGGCACCTTATCGAATGCCTTCTGGAAATCCAAACACACCACATCTATTGGTTCCCCTTTAGCCACCCTGTTTGTTACATCCTCAAAGAACTCCAGCAAATTTGTTAAACATGATTTCCTTTTCATAAAACCATGCTGACTCTGCTTGACTGCATTATGATTTTCCAAATGTCCTGCCATTGCTTCCTTAATAATGGATTCCAGCATTTTCCCAATGACAGATGTTAGGATAACTGATAGTTTCCTGTTTTCTGTCTTCCTCCTTTCTTAAACAGGCCCATTACATTTACAGTTTTCAAGTCCTCAGGGACCTTTCCAGAATAGAGGGAATTTTGGTAAATTACAGCCCGCTGTAATTTACCCATTATCTCTGCAGCCACTTCTTTTAAGACCCTAGGATGCAGGCCATCAGGTCCAGGGGACTTGTCCACCTTTAATCCCATTGATTTGCCTAGTACTTTTTCTCTAGTGATAGTGATTGTTTTATGTTCCACCCACGCCCCCCCACCCCCGCACCCCCCCCCCCCCACCATAGCCCCATGATTATCAATTACTGGGATGCATTTAGTGTCTTCTACCGATGCAAAATATTTGTTCAAAGTCTCTGCCATTTCCATGTTTTCCATTATTAATTCCCCAGTGTCATCTTCTAAGGGATCAACGTTGACGTTAACTACTTACTTCCTTTTATATACCTGTTACTGTCTGTTTTTAGATTTCTTGCTAATTTACTCTCGTAAGCTACCTTCTCTCTCTTTATCATTTTTTAGTCATCCTTTGCTGGTTTCTAAAAATTTCCCAATCCTCTGGCCTTCCACTATTCTTTGCAACACTGTATGCCTTTGTTTTCAATTTGATACCATCCTTTACTTCCTTAGTTAGCTATAGATAGTTCATCCATTTCTTTGAGTCTTTCTTTCTCATTGGAATATATCTTTGTTGAGAGTTGTGAAATATCTCCTTAAATGTCTGCCACTGCTTTTTTACAGTCTTACCCTTTAATATATTTTCCCAGTCCTCTTTAATGAGCTCTGTCTTCTTACCTTTGTAATTGCCTTTATTTAAGTTCAGGACACTAGTTTCAGAACTAGCTTTCTCACCCTCAAACTGAATTTGAAATTCTACTATGCTATGATCACTCTTCCCAAGAGGATTCTTCACTACAAGATAATTAATTGAACCAGACTCATTATACATTACCAGATCTAAAATAGTCTGCTCCCTGGTTGGTTTCACAATATATTGTTCCAAGAAACCACCCCGAAATCACTCTATGAACTTTTTCTCAAGGCTACCTTTACCAATTTGATTTGTCCAGTAGTTTAAAATTGCCGTACATTTTTTACAAGCCTCAATTATTTCTTGATTTATACTCTGTCCTACAGTGTTTGAGGCATATACACCACTCCCACCATTGATTTCTTCCCCTTTTTATTCCTTATCTCCACCCAAACTGATTCTACATCTTGATCTTCTGAGCCAACATCATTTCTCACTACTGCACTGATCTCATCCTTTATTTACAGAGCTACCTCACCTCCTTTTCCTTTCTGTCTATCCTTACAAACTGGCAAATACCCCTGAATATTCAGTTCCCAGCCTTGCAACAACGTCTCTGTAATGTCTATCAGATCATACCCATTTATTTATATTTGTGCCGTCAACTCATCTATTTTTTTTATGAATGCCTCGTGCATTCAGATACAGAGATTTTAATTTTATCTTTTTATCAGTTTTCCCTACTCTGACCCCTCTTTCAGATGCACTCTTATGTGTACACGCTCTGTCCCTTCCAGTCACACTCTGGTTATCATGACGCTTATCACCACCCTCCATTTTTGCCTTCATTCTCTTATTAAATTTCTGCTCACCGGATCCCTCGCCCCACCGCCCCCCCACTATTTAGTTTAAAGCCCTAGTTATTCGATTTGCCAGGACACTGGTCCCAGCCTGGTTCAAGTGCAGTCCGTCCCGCTGGAACAGCTCATTCTTATCCCAGTACTGGTGCCAGTGTCCCATGAATTGAAATCCATTCCTCTCACACCAATGTTTGAGCCACGCATTCACCTCCCTGATCCTATTTACCCTATACAAATTTGCTCGTGGCTCAGGTAGTAATCCAGAGATTATTACCTTTGTGATTCTGCTTTTTAATGTAGCCCCTAGCTACTCATACTCCCTCAGCAGAATCTTTCTTTGTTCTACCTATGTCATTCATACCTACATGGACCATAACAACCGACTCTTTCCCCTCCCACTCCAAGTTCCTCTCCAGCCCAGAGGAGATGTCTTTAGCCATGACACCGGGCAGTCAACACATCCTTTGGGACTCATGCTTTCGGCTGCAGAGAACAGTATCTATCCCCCTAACTATACTGTCCCCTACCACTACCCCATTTCTTTTTACTTCCCCAACTTGAATGGCCTCCTGTACCACGGTGTTGTGGTCAGTTTGCTCATCCTCCCTGCAATCCCTGCTCTCGTCCACACAGGGAGTAAGGACCTTGTACCTGTTAGACAATTGCAAGGGCTGAGGTTCCTCCATTACTGGAACATGGAGCCGAAGTTCCTCAAGCAACCAACACTTACTGCAGATGTGGTTGTCGCGGATTACACTGGTGTCCACCAGCTCCCACATGCTACAACAGTAACACATCGCCTCCCCTGCCATCTCTAATGTATTTAATTTAATGAATTATGTTTTCAGTTTTGAATGTACACTTTTTAATCCCAGATCTTAAATTAAACCAATGCCCAAGAAAAAGAGAGAAATACTGACCAACCAAACACTTCCCTGCTTTCCTGTCACATCACACTTTGATTTCTGTTTACTTCTTACCCTCCCAGGTCCGTTGGTGCTGCTCTGAGCCTAGCTCCTTTACCTCCTGCTCCGATCTGTAGGTCGCGCGCTGGTTGGCTGTTCCTTTATTTTGTGCTCCGATCTGTGGTTCTCACAGGATAGCAGGAGACATTGCTTGCATGGCAGCAATCTGAGACTGCATAAAAGCAGGGATCGCCTGAAACGTTGCAGTCGGCTCTTCAGCTGCTGCAGTCTGAGATTGCATGCTAGCAGCCAGTGTCTGCATGACATCACAAAAACCTTGCATATCTTTGGCCTGTGATGTCATGGCTGCTGCCATGTCAACCATGGCAGAGACTTTGAAAAAAT
This sequence comes from Pristiophorus japonicus, assembly GCF_044704955.1. Classification (NCBI taxonomy): domain Eukaryota; kingdom Metazoa; phylum Chordata; class Chondrichthyes; family Pristiophoridae; genus Pristiophorus; species Pristiophorus japonicus. The sequence goes on along the minus strand of NC_091990.1, from coordinate 95,494,562 downwards.
ATTTTGTATTGGTCTTCATGGTAGAAGACACTAAAAACATCCCAATAATAGAGAATCAAGGGGCTATAAGGAGGAGACAACTTAATACAATCACTGTCACTAAAGAAAAAGTACTCAGTACAAATAATGGAATGAAAGGTGAACAAGTCCCCTGGACCTGATGGCTTACATCCTCAGATCTTAAACAAAGTAGCTGCAGAGATAATGGATGGATTGGTTGTAATCTACCAACATTCCCTGGAGTATGGAGAGATCTCAGTGGATTGGAAACAGCAAATGTAACACCCCTACTTAAAAAAGGAGGGAGACAAAAAGCAGCAAACTATAGACCAGTTAGCCTAACATCCGTCGTTGGGAAAATGTTGGAGTCCATTATTAATGAAGCAGTAGCAGGATATTTGGAAAATCATAATGCAGTCAAGCAGAGTCAGCATGGTTTTATGAAAGGGAAATCATGTTTGACAAATTTGCTGGAGTTCTTTGAGGATGTAATGAGCAGGGTGGATAAGGGGGAACCAGTGGATGTGGTGTAATTGGATTTCCAGAAGGCATTCGATAAGGTGCCACATAAAAGGTTACTGCACAAGATAAGAGATCATGGGGTTGGGGGCAATATATTGGCATGGTTTTTTTTCATAGGCAGTCCCTCGGAATCGAGGAAGACTTGCTTCCACTCCTAAAGTGAGTTCTTTAATGGCTGAGCAGTCCAACACGAGAGCCACAGACCCTGTCACATGTGGGACAGATATTCTTCAGGGGAAGGGGGTGGGGGGGTTGCACTGATTTACCACACGCTCCTTCCGCTGTCTGTGCCTGACCTCTTCACGCTCGCAGCATTGAGATTCGAAGAGCTCAACGCCCTCCCGGATGCACTTTCTCCACCTAGGGCGGTCTTTGGCCAGGGTCTCCCAGACGACAGTGGTGATGTCGCACTTCACCAGGGAGGCTTTGAGGGTGCCCTTGTAACGTTTCTGCTGCCCACCTTTGGCTCGTTTGCACAGAGCAGTTGCTTAGGGAGCCTTGTATCTGGCATATGAACTAAGTGGCCTGCCCAGCGAAGCTGATTGAGCGTGGTTAGTGCTTCAATGCTGGGGATGTTAGCCTGGGTGAAGACACTGATGTTGGTGCGTCTGTCCTCCCAAGAGATTGCAGGATCTTGTGGCGACATCGTTGGTGATATTTCTCCAGCGACTTGATGTATCTTCAGTAAGTCGTCCATGCCTCTGATCCACACAGGAGGGCAGGTATTACTACAGCCCTGTAGTAATTAGCATGGATAGATTGGCTAACTAACAGAAAACAGAGTTGGGATAAATGGGTAATTTCCGCTTGGCAAATGGTAACTAGTGGGATGCCATAGGGATCAGTGCTGGACCTCAACTATTTACAATCTATATTAATGATTTGGATGAAGAGACTGAGTGTAATGTAGCCAAGTTTGCTGATGATACAAAGATGGGTGGGAAAGCAAGTTGTGAGGAGGACACAAAGAATCTGCAAAGGGATATTGATAGGCTAAGTGAGTTGGCAAATATTTGTCAGATGGAGTATAATGTGGGAAACTATGAGGTTATTCACTTTGGCAGGAAAAATTAAAAAGCAAGTTATTATTTAAATGGAGAGAGATTACAAAAAGCTGCAGTACAGAGGGACCTGGTGGTCCTTGTGCATGAAACACAGAAAGTTAGTAAACAGGTACAACAAGTGATCAGGAAGGCAAATGGAATTTTGGCCTTCATTGCAAGGGGGATGGAGTTTAAAAGCAGGGAATTTTTCTCACAAATATACAGGGATTGGTGAGTCCACACCTAGAGTACTGCATACAGTTTTGATCTCTTTATTTAAGGAGGAATATACTTGCATTGGAGGCAGTTCAGAGAAGGTTCACTAGGTTGATTCCTGAGATGAAAGAGTTTACTTATGAAGAAAGATTAAGCAGGTTATGCCAATGCTCATAGGAGTTTAGAAGAATGAGAGGTGATCTTATTGAAACATGTAAGATACTTAGGGGGCACGACAGGGTAGATGCAGAGAGGATGTTTCCATTCGTGGGGGAATCTAGAACTAGGAGGCATAATTTAAGAATAAGGGATCTCCCATTTAGAACTGAGATGAGGAGGAAGTTCTTCTCTCAGAGGATTGTAAATAAGTGGAATTCTCTCTCCAGACAGCTGTGGAGGCTCGGTCATTGAATATATTTAAGGTGGAGATAGATAGATTTTTGAGCGATAAGGGAGTGAAGGGTTATGGGGAGTGGGCAGGGAAGTGGAATTGAGCCCCCAAGATCAGATCGGCCTTGATCTTATTAAATGGTGGAGCAGGCTCGAGGGGCCAAATGACCTACTCCTGCTCCTATTTCTTATGTTCTTATGTTATTATGTACAGACAGTATATTGCTCAATGTCACAATACACATAGTATATTACTCAGTGTCACAGTACAGACAGTATATTACTCAGTGGCTCAGTGCAGACAGAAAATTATTCAGTGTCTCAGTACAGACCGGATATTACTCAGTTTCTCAGTACATAGAAACATAGAAACATAGAAAATAGGTGCAGGAGTAGGCCATTCAGCCCTTCTAGCCTGCACCGCCATTCAATGAGTTCATGGCTGAACATTCAACTTCAGTACCCCCCTCCTGCTTTCTCGCCATACCCCTTGATCCCCCGAGTAGTAAGGACTTCATCTAACTCCCTTTTGAATATATTTAGTGAATTGGCCTCAAATACTTTCTGTGGTAGAGAATTCCACAGGTTCACCACTCTCTGGGTGAAGAAGTTTCTCCTCATCTTGGTCCTAAATGGCTTACCCCTTATCCTTAGACTGTGACCCCTGGTTCTGGACTTCCCCAACATTGGGAACATTCTTCCTGCATTCAACCTGTCTAAACCCGTCAGAATTTTAAACGTTTCTATGAGGTCCCCTCTCATTCTTCTGAACTCCAGTGAATACAAGCCCAGTTGATCCAGTCTTTCTTGATAGGTCAGTCCCACCATCCCGGGAATCAGTCTGGTGAATCTTCGCTGCACTCCCTCAATAGCAAGAATGTCCTTCCTCAAGTTAGGAGACCAAAACTGTACACAATACTCCAGGTGTGGCCTCACCAAGGCCCTGTACAACTGTAGCAACACCTCCCTGCCCCTGTACTCAAATCCCCTCGCTATGAAGGCCAACATGCCATTTGCTTTCTTAACCGCCTGCTGTACCTGCATGCCAACCTTCAATGACTGATGTACCATGACACTCAGGTCTCGTTACACCTCCCCTTTCCTAATCTGTCACCATTCAGATAATAGTCTGTCTCTCTGTTTTTACCACCAAAGTGGATAACCTCACATTTATCCACATTATACTTCATCTGCCATGCATTTGCCCACTCACCTAACCTATCCAAGTCACTCTGCAGCCTCATAGCATCCTCCTCGCAGCTCACACTGTCACCCAACTTAGTGTCATCCGCAAATTTGGAGATACTGCATTTAATCGCCTCGTCTAAATCATTAATGTACAATGTAAACAGCTGGGCCCCCAGCACAGAACCTTGCGGTACCCCACTAGTCACTGCCTGCCATTCTGAAAAGTACCCATTTGCTCCTACTCTTTGCTTCCTGTCTGACAACCAGTTCTCAATCCACGTCAGCACACTACCCCCAATCCCATGTGCTTTAACTTTGCACATTAATCTCTTGTGTGGGACCTTGTCGAAAGCCTTCTGAAAGTCCAAATACACCACATCAACTGGTTCCCCCTTGTCCACTTTACTAGAAACATCCTCAAAAAATTCCAGAAGGTTTGTCAAGCATGATTTCCCTTTCACAAATCCATGCTGACTTGGACCTATCATGTCACCATTTTCCAAATGCGCTGCTATGACATCCTTAATAATTGATTCCATCATTTTACCCACTACTGAGGTCAGGCTGACCGGTCTATAATTCCCTGTTTTCTCTCTCCCTTTTTTAAAAAGTGGGGTTACATTGGCTACCCTCCACTCGATAGGAACTGATCCAGAGTCAATGGAATGTTGGAAAATGACTGTCAATGCATCCGCTATTTCCAAGGCCACCTCCTTAAGTACTCTGGGATGCAGTCCATCAGGCCCTCTGACCCCTTTTATATCCGGAAGGTTGTTGGTGTCCTCCTTAGTGAATACCGAACCAAAGTACTTGTTCAATTGGTCTGCCATTTCTTTGTTCCCCGTTATGACTTCCCTTGATTCTGACTGCAGGGGACCTACGTTTGTCTTTACTAACCTTTTTCTCTTTACATATCTATAGAAACTTTTGCAATCCGCCTTAATGTTCCCTGCAAGCTTCCTCGCGTACTCTATTTTCCCTGCCCTAATCAAACCCTTTGTCCTCCTCTGCTGAGTTCTAAATTTCTCCCAGTCCCCGGATTCGCTGCTATTTCTGGCCAATTTGTATGCCACTTCCTTGGCTTTAATACTATCCCTGATTTCCCTTGATAGCCACAGTTGAGCCACCTTCCCTTTTTTATTTTTACGCCAGACAGGAATGTACAATTGTTGTAGTTCATCCATGCGGTCTCTAAATGTCTGCTATTGCCCATCCACAGTCAACCCCTTAAGTATCATTCGCCAATCTATCCTAGCCAATTCATGCCTCATACCTTCAAAGTTACCCTTCTTTAAGTTCTGGACCATGGTCTCTGAATTAACTGTTTCATTCTCCATCCTAATGCAGAATTCCACCATATTATGGTCACTCTTCCCCAAGGGGCCTCGCACAATGAGATTGCTAATTAATCCTCTCTCATTACATAACACCCAGTCTAAGATGGCCTCCCCCCTAGTTGGTTCCTCGACATATTGGTCTAGAAAACCATCCCTTATGCACTCCAGGAAATCCTCCTCCACCGTATTGCTTCCAGTTTGGCTAGCCCAATCTATATGCATATTAAAGTCACCCGTTATAACTGCTGCGCCTTTATTGCATGCACCCCTAATTTCCTGTTTGATACCCTCCCCAACATCACTACTACTGTTTGGAGGTCTGTACACAACTCCCACTAACGTTTTTTGCCCTTTGGTGTTCTGCAGCTCTACCCATATAGATTCCACATCATCCAAGCTAATGTCCTTCCTAACTATTGCATTAATCTCCTCTTTAACCAGCAATGCTACTCCACCTCCTTTTCCTTTTTTTCTATCCTTCCTGAATGTTGAATACCCCTGGATGTTGAGTTCCCAGCCCTGATCATCCTGGAGCCACGTCTCCGTAATCCCAATCACATCATATTTGTTAACATCTATTTGCACAGTTAATTCATCCACCTTATTGCGGATACTCCTTGCATTAAGACACAAAGCCTTCAGGCTTGTTTTTTTAACACCCTTTGTCCTTTTAGAATTTTGCTGTACAGTGGCCCTTTTTGTTCTTTGCCTTGGGTTTCTCTGCCCTCCACTTTTCCTCATCTCCTTTCTGTCTTTTGCTTTTGCCTCCTTTTTGTCTCCCTCTGTCTCCCTGCATTGGTTCCCATCCCCCTGCCATATTAGTTTAACTCCTCCCCAACAGCACTAGCAAACACTCCCCCTAGGACATTGGTTCCGGTCCTGCCCAGGTGCAGACCGTCCGACAGGATATTACTCAGTGACTCAGTATAGACAGTATATTACTCAGTGTCTCAGTACAGACAGTATATTACTCAGTGTCTCAATACAGACAGTATATTAATCAGTGTGTCAGTACAGACAGTATATTACTCAGTGTCTCAGTACTGACAGTATATTATTCAATGTCTCAATACAGACAGTATATTACTCAGTGTTTCAGTATGGACAGTATATTACTCAGTGTCACACTACAGACAGTATACTACTCAGTGTCTCAGTACGGACAGTATATTACTCAGTATCTCAGTACAGACAGTATATTACTCAGTGTGTCAGTACAGACAGTATATTACTCAGTGTCTCAGTACTGACAGTATATTACTCAGTGTCTCAGTACAGACAGTATATTACTCAGTGTCTCAATACAGACAGTATATAAATCAGTGTGTCAGTACAGACAGTATATTACTCAGTGTCTCAGTACTGACAGTATATTACTCAATGTCTCAATACAGACAGTATATTACTCAGTGTTTCAGTATGGACAGTATATTACTCAGTGTCACACTACAGACAGTATACTACTCAGTGTCTCAGTACGGACAGTATATTACTCAGTGTCTCAATACAGACAGTATATTACTCAGTGTTTCAGTATGGACAGTATATTACTCAGTGTCACACTACAGACAGTATATTACTCAGTGTCTCCGTACGGACAGTATGAGAAATAGGACAGCACCAAGGATAGATCCTTGGGGGACACCAGAGTTAATGATGCGCGGGTGGGAAGAGAAGCCCTTGCAGGTAATTAAAGTACATAAAGAGCAAGAGGATAACGAAGGAAAGAGTAAGGTCTATTCGGGAGCAAAATGGAGATACATGGGTGGAGGCGGAGGATGTGGGTAAGGTACTAAATGAATAGTTTGCAGCCATCTTTACAAAAGAGAGGGACAAGGCCAACATTGAAGTTCAGGGGGAAGATAGTGAAATATTGGATGGGATGAACATTGCACGTGATGAAGTTTTAAGGGGCTTCGCATCCTTGAAAGTAGATCATCACTCAGACTGGATGAAATATATCCAAAGCTACTAAAAGAAGCAAGGGAGGAAATTGCGGAGGTTCTGACCATCATTTTTCAATCCTCCCTGGATACAGGAGTTGTGCCAGAGGATTGGAGAACTGCTAGTGTTGTACCATTGTTTAAAAAAGGAGGAAGAGATAAACCGAGCAATTACAGGTCAGTTAGTTCAACCTCGGTGGTGGGTAAATTACTGGAATCAATTCTGAGGGACAGTATAAACCTTCTTTTAGAAAGACACAGATTAATCAAGGACAGTCAGCATGGATTTGTTAAGAGAAGCCGTTTCTGACCAACTTGATTCAGTTCTTTGAGGAGGTAACAAGGAGGATCGATGAGGGGAGTGCATTTGATGTAGTCTACATGGATTTTATCAAGGCTTTTGACAAGGTCCCATATGGTAGGCTGATCAAAAGAGTAAATGCCTATGGGATCCAAGGGAAAGTGGCAAATTGGATCAAAAATTGGCTCAGTACTCAGTCGCTTACTTTTTGTAGTATATATTAATGATTTGGACTTAAATGTGGGGCGCATGATAAAGTAATTAGCAGATGATACAAGGATTGGTCGTGTGGTTGACAGTGAGGATGAAAGCTGTAGACTGCAGGATGTTATCGATGAACTGGTCAGTTGGGCAGAAAAGTGGAAAATGGAATTCAATCCGGAAAAATGTGAGGTAATGCATTTGTGGAGGGGCAACAAGGGAATACACAATAAATGGGAGGATACTGAGTGGTGTGGAGGAACAGAGGGTCTTTGGAATATATGTCCACAGATCTTTAAAGATAGCAGGCCAGGTAGATAAGGTGGTTAAGAAGGCATACGGAATGCTTGCCTTTATTAGCCGAGGCATAGAATACAAGAACAGAGAGTTATGCTATAACTGTATACAACACTAGTTAGGCCACAGTTTGAATATTGCGTGCACTTCTGGTCACCACATTACAGGAAAGATGTGAGTGCACTAGAAAGGGTGCAGAGGAGATTTACAAGGATGTAGCAAGGACAGGAAAAATTTAGCTATGAGGAAAGATTGGATAGGCTGAGGTTGTTTTCCTTGGAACAGAGGTGGCTAAGGGGAGATTTAAGTGAGGTGTATAAAATTAGGGGAGCCTAGTAAGAGTTAATAGGACAGACCTATTTCCCTTAGCAGAGGGGTCAACAACCAGGGGGCATAGATTTAGAATAGTTGGTAGCTCGATTAGAGGCGAGTTGAGAAAATATTTCTTCACCCAGATGGTGGTGGGAGTCTGGAACTCACTACCTGAAAGGATGCTAGAGGCAGAAACTCTCATCACATTTAAAAGGAACGTGGATGGACACGTAAAGAGCCGCAACTTACAGGGCTACAGACCTAGTGCTGGAAGGTGGGATTAGGCTGGGTAACTCTTTTTCAACTGGGCTTGACATGATGGCCTCTCCCAAATGGCCTCCTTCTGTGCCGTAAATTTTCTATTATTCTACACAGACAGTATATTACTCAGTGTCTCAGTACAGACAGTATATTACTAAGTGCATTAGTGCAGACAGTATAGTACTCAACATCTCAGTACAGACAGTATATTACTCAGTGTCTCAGTACAGACAGTGAAGCACTGACCACAATGGATCAGCTCCACTGGGCAGGCCACATAGTTCGCATGCCAGACATGAGACTCCCAAAGCAAGCGCTCTACTCGGAACTCGTCCACGGTAAACGAGCCAAAGGCGGGCAGAGGAAACGTTACAAGGACACCCTCAAAGCCTCCTTGATAAAGTGCAACATCCTCGCTGACACCTGGGAGTCCCTGGCAAAAGACCGCCCTAAGTGGAGGAAGTGCATCTGGGAGGGCGCTGAGCTCCTCAAATATCGTCGCCGAGAGCATGCAGAAATCAAGCGCAGGCAGCGGAAGGAACGTGCGGCAAACCAGACTCCCTGTCCACCCCCTTCCCCTCAATCACTGTCTGCCCACCTGTGCCAGACTGTGGTTCTCGTATTGGACTGTACAGCCACCTAAGAACTCATGCTAAGAGTGGAAGCAAGTCTTCCTCGATTCCAAGGGACTGCCTATGATGACAGATAGTATATTATTCAGTGTCAGTACAGACAGTATATTACTCAGTTCCTCATTAATGACAGTATATTACTCAGTGACTCGGTACAGACAGTATATTACTCAGTGTTTCATTACGGACAGTATATTACTCAGTGTCTCAGTACAGACAGTGTATTACTCAGTGTTTCATTACGGACAGTATATTACTCAGTGTCTCAGTACAGACAGTATATTACTCAGTGTTTCAGTACGGACAGCATGAGAAATAGGAGGGCACCCAGGATAGATCCTTGGAGGACACCAGAGTTAACAATGCAAGGGTGGGAAGAGAAGCACTTACAGGTAATTAAATTACATAAAGAGTAAGAGGATAAGTAAGGAAAAGAGTTGGGCCTATTAGGGAGCAAAATGGTGATATATGGGTGGAGGCGGAGGATGTGGGTAAAGTACTAAAGGAATAGTTTGCCGCCATGTTCACAAAAGAGAGGGACGATGCCAATGTTGAAGTTGAGGAGGATGATAGTGAAATATTGGATGGGATGAACATTGTAAGAGAAGAAGTTTTAAAGGGTTCAATTGTTCGCAGTTTGGTCAACATCTTTTTCTCTTAGGTTGACGTATCTGACCACTCCAGAAAAACCTGCTGGTCAGTTAAGAAAACCAGAGCACATCCACAAATCTGCACTGAAAGACACCATTGTTTTTAAATCGAAGATTTTGGAGGTAGTCAAGAACCCTGTCAATATCAATAATGAAGTTCAACTTTTTTTTCCCTGTCAACATAAAGATTTCAGAAGTTTTCTCAATTTTTTACTCACGCACATGCCACCAGCGAACGGGGTCATATGTTTGGCTGGCAGAATTGGCCTCGCGCCCGGACACAGCGGCTCGGGGTTCAGCTACAATTCAAGTCATGGGGGAGAGATAGAGAGCAAGGTGCTGACTGGCAGGCTTGGAGCCCGGGAAGGGGGAGGGAGAGAGAGAAATCACAAGACTCCAATTAGCAAAGGATGGGGGGGGCGCGGCAGGGATAGGAGAGGAGAGAGAGAGAGAGGAGGAACTTAACACAATCACAATCACTAAGAAGGCGATGCTCGATAAGATAATGGGACTAAAGGCAGATAAATCCCCTGGACCTGATGGCATGCATCCTAGGGTCTTCAGAGAAGTAGTGGCAGGGATTGTGGATGCATTGGTTGTAATTTACCAAAATTCCCTGGATTCTGGAGAGGTCCAAGCAGATTGGAAAACTGCAAATGTAATGCTCCTATTCAAAAAAGGAGGCAGACAAAATGCAGGAAACTATAGACCAGTTAGCCTAACATCTGTGGTTGGGAAAATGTTGGAGTCCATTATTGAAGAAGCAGTAACAGGACATTTGGAAAAAGCAAAATTCGGTCAGGCAGAGTCAGCATGGATTTATGAAGGGGAAGTCATGTTTGGCAAATTTGCTGGAATTCTTTGAGGATGTAACGAACAAGCTGGATAAAGATAAACCAGTGGATGTGGTATATTTGTACTTCCAGAAGGAATTTGACATGGTGTCACTGCACAAGATAAAAGTTCACAGGGTTGGGGGTAATATATTAGCCTGGATAGAAGATTGGCTGACAAACAGAAAACAGAGAGTCAGGCTAAATGGTTCATTCTCTGGTTGGCAATCTGTAACCAGTGGGGTGCCACAGGGATCAGCGCTGGGACCCCAACTATTTACAATCTATATTAACGACTTGGAAGAGGGGGCTGAGTCTAACGTAGCTAAGTTTGCTGACGATACAAAGATGGGAGGAGTGGGAATGAGTGAGGAGGACATAAAGAGGCTGCAGGAGGACATAGACAGGCTAAGTGAGTGGGCAAATATTTCTGCTTTGGCAGAAAAAAATCAAAGAGCAAGTTATTATTAAATGGAGAAAGATTGCAAAGTGCTGCAGTACAGCGGGACCTGGGGGTACTTGTGCATGAAACACAAAAGGATAGTATGTAGGTATAGCAAGTGATCAGGAAGGCCAATGGAATCTTGGCCTTTATTGCAATGGGGATGGAGTATAAAAGCAGGGAAGTCTTGTTATAGCTGTACAGGGTATTGTTGAGGCCACACCTGGAATACTGCGTGCAGTTTTGATTTCCATATTTACGAAAGGATATACTTGCTGTGGAGGCAGTTCAGAGAAGGTTCACCAGGTTGATCCCGGGGATGAGTTGGTTGACTTATGAGGAAAGGTTGAGTAGGTTGGGCCTCTACTCATTCGAATACAGAAGAATGAGAAGTGATTCTATCGAAACGTATAAGATTATGAGGGAGCTTGACAAGGTGGATGCTGAGAGGATGTTTCCACTGATGGGGGAGACCAGAACTAGAGGGCATGATCTTAGAATAAGGGGCCACCCATTTAGAACTCAGATCAGGAGAAATTTTTTCTCTCAGAGGGTTGTGGATCTGTGGAATTCAGAGAGCTGTAGAAGCTTGGACATTGAATAAATTTAAGACAGAAATAGACAGTTTCTTAAACGATAAGGGGTTATGGGGAGTGAGCAGGGAAGTGAAGCTGAGTCCATGATATTGAATGACGGAGCAGACCCGATGGGCCTTATGGACAACTCCTGCTCCTATTTCTTATGTTCTTACAGAGGAGCTGATCGGAAGGCTTGGAGCCCGGGGAGGGGGAGGGAGAGAGAGAAGTCACAAGACTCAAGGGGTGGGAGGATCCATTCACACAGACCTGGAGAGATACAATTGCGAACCTATGCTGCCTGCTTTCCTGCCATTTTGAGCTTCTTTCAAAGGTTAAATTTAAGTATGGGGGCAATACTGCCATTCATTGTGCGAGCCTTCTGCATCATGGTGCTACATAGGAGACAATTGATTTGACATCACATCAGGAACATCAGAGTCCGTAGGGTTCTGGACAGGAGGCCTTACCCACCTCGGGTATATCGAGACAGGCGTTCGTACCTCCACCTGAGTGATGCAGACTGTGTCAGAAGGCTGTGTTTCCACAAAGAAGTTGTAAGTGAGATTTGTTAGTTGGTCAAAGCAGACCTGCAACCTAGAAGCATCAGGATGATTACTTTATCAGTTGAAATGAAGACTAAGCTGTGCTTTCATTCTATGCCTCCAGATCGTTTCAAGCTACAACTGGGGATGTGTGTACCATCTCTCAACATGCAACACATGTCTCCATTTGCCAGGTCACTGCTGCACTGTATGCGTGGAGGAATGACTTCATAAAATTCCGCATGACTGCCCAAGCAATCCATGACAGGGCTGTGGCTTCTCCAGGATTGCTGGCTTCCCAAAGGTACAGGGCTGCATTGATCGTACCCACATCACCTTGCGGAAGGATTCTGAGATGTACAGGAACAGAAAAAGCTTCCACTCCATTAATGTGCAGCTCATTTGTGACGACATGCATCATATCATGTCAGTCGATGCAAGATACCCTGGGAGCACACATGATGCGTTCATCCTACACGAGAGCATTATATCTGCCACAGCAGCAGCCAGAAGGGCAGAGCTGGCTACTGGGAGACAAAGGGTACGGCCTCACCACCTGACTCAGGGCGCCCTACGTGTAACCCGGATGGAAGCTGACTGATAGAGAATTCAAGCTCTGCAGCCCGGCTGCAGTTTTGAAGAAAACACAGACCACATTGCATTAAGTCATCAATCAACTTGACATTTTAGGACCTTTGGTAGTGAGCCAATTAAAAGGTTAACAGGCTATCAAATGAGCCAATAAGGTCAAAGAAGGCGAGTTCTTTTCTGTAAATTGAACCAGGTATAAGTACAGCCATTTTGGCCATGTGGTCTTAGAAGGACAAAGGCCTGGCTTAAAGCCAGAAGCTTGTTGCTGCTGCCAGAATAAAGTTACATTAAAACTACAACCGGAGTTTGCATTTCATTGAAAATTAAGAGATCTAACACTGACCGTCAATACAGCATGTCGCACATTGTGACGCGCAACATATTTGAGAGGACCATTGGCATCTTGAAACAACGTTTCCGATGCCTGGACCATTCTGGAGGCTACTTGCTGTAATCCCCTGAGATTGTCGGTCAGTTCACTATTGTGTGCTGCATGCTGCATATCTTCGCCATCATGAGGCAGCAGCAGCTGGTAGTGGAAGACCCACCTGCGGTGTGAGTGGCTTATGATAATGATGGGGAAGCTGCATGTGATAAGCAGGAGAAGGAGAAGGAGGATGAGGATGAGGAAGCCGTGCAAGTGCCTGAGGCCAGAATATGACGGCAGAAGAGGGCGGACCATTGTGTTCCTTTAACGATTGCTCGAGCCTTGCGCCAGCAGTTCATCTGTGAACGCTTTACTGATGCCTGAGGGCTCAGCGACAACTGTTTGGAACTGTTCCGTAATGTTGTGCTGTGTTAATGGAACATGATTCAGTTTTAATGTAAAATATTTTTTATCCAAAAGTTTACAATGCACTTAACTTTAATAAAATTATTCTTACATCAAACTTTACTTTAGTATCACTTTTTAAGGTGACTTAAAAACTTTAAGATCACATAAACTTGAAAATTTACATAACTTACAAAAAACTTTACATTTGAGAACAGTTACAACAGTAACAATAATAATAACAACAACAGCATCAAAGAAAGGCTGCACCCATCTCTCATCCCCCTTATTCTAAGACCACCCGCTGTGCTTGGTCTTCGACTCTCCACCACCCCTTCCCGCAGGCGGTGGTGCAGTGTTTCTGAGCTTGGTACCAAGCTTATTCTTTCTAACATCTCGGGTACTGGTCACCTCTTGAGAGTGGGGGCATCAGCATCAGGCGGCAAGTTGGAAGGACCAGGCGGCAAGTTGGAGGGTCCGGCTTTGGGCTCTTCAGAGACTGGTGTGGGGATTGGAGTGGGAGTGACGTTGATTCTGTCAATGGACGTGGGGTCTGGGTGTGTTTGCCTATTGCAGCAGCTAACTTCAACATGCCATCCCTCATGCACCCTGACAGTGCCTCAATGACCTGTAACATTCCCTCATGTTGAGCAAAACTGTCTGAACTACCTGCAACATTCCCTCCTTCATGGTCAGTGACGTGGTTTGTACCATCTCTGAGATTCCCTCTCTCATGGCCACTATTCCCTCACTGATGGTCCCAGATATCATTCCTATTTCTCGTGTCATTGCTGTTACTTCTCTCGACAGTCCCGATACCTTATCACTCACCCCACTGATGGCATCCAGGAGTGATCGGGTAAGGTCAATGCTCTTCGCACTCAATGACATCATCTGAACCACATCTGTTCGATCCTGCACCTCCTGAGAGCGCGGTCGAGCTCTCCTTCCCCTCCTCCCCACGGGTGTGACTCGCATCCCAACACTGGGACCCGCAGCCTGGGACTGTGGGGCCTTGGGTGTGCCTCGCTGCAGCCCACCACTGGGATCGCAACCTCGGAAGGTGGGGCCCTGGGTGTGCCTCGCTGCACCACACCACTGGGACCTGCAACCTCGGAAGGTGGGGCCCTGGGTGTGCCTCGCTGCACCCTATCACTGGGACCTGCAACCTCGGAAGATGTGAAACCATGGAATGTCCCACCAACACTCAAACCACTAGTCACAGAAGGGGCTGTCACCTCCATGAGCGGCACCTTCTCCAAAGTCAGTACAACAATGGGAACTTCATCCAGCTCCATCCCCTCCCCCTCCCCTCACCCCCATGTTCTTGGTCTGGAGGGTTGGATTGGAAGATGTTCTCCTCTTCAGGCTCATCCTCGTCTGAATCTTCTTCTGCATTGTCAGGGTTGGCCTCAAGTTCTGCAAAAGATAACAGAACAGTCAAATGGTTAGCACAGAGGAGGGGACAGGGTGGGTGGTATGAGTAGCCACACACATCGCAGGCCGGGCAGCAGGCTGATTTGAAGCACCATGATGAATTTGCAGGACTTACCCTCTCCCTCGAGTGTGGGCCCAGCTTGTGCAGTATTGATTGCTTTTTTCCAGGCAGGACCCATCCTCTCTTCTAAGGGTGTCAGTGGGTGCAGATTTGCCGGGCCTCCTCCTGTTCGAGTTCTTTCTCTTTTATTATGTGCTATCTTCCTCTGCAAAGATGAAAATGCAACTTTTTAGAGAGGGTGTCTTTCTGCTGGGTGGGACATACAGATGGTCACATTTACAATTGCAATTGCAATTCCATTGAATAAATGAAAATAATACTTACACTAACTACTTGACCAAGGTCCTGCCATTTCTTTTTGCACTGGCCTCCAGATCTTGTGGTGATCACCACTGCGCAGTAATCTTCTGCAACTTGGTTCCAGCGTTTCTTCATTTCTTTGGGTGGAACTTTTATATGACGTCTGCTGGTATCCAGCTCCTGCCATCTGTTCTCAATCACAGTAACTATTGCCTCCACTTCTTCCTGTATAAATTCTTGGTCCTTGCTCCGCGTTGCATCTTGTATTGCTGCAGCTACGATTTTTCCAATGCTCTCACACAGCACTTGTAACACACACAACTGGCTCTTTAAAAATGGCCAATTGCCAAATCCGAGCTGTACTGAGCATGAGCGTCCATTGGAACAACGTCAAAAACGTAACTTTTTTTTCCCGCGCATGCGCAGAAGGTACGGCTTCGTTTTTCAGCACAGACAGCAGGCTCCATCCCCCCCCCCCCCCTCCTCCCCACATCCCCCCCCCCCCCTCTGAGGTAACTGGACACTACACGGCGCCAAATTTGAATTATTCATCAGGGAAACTTTGGCTAAATATTTCTGGCGCATTTCTGGCCTAGAAAAATGGGCGTATCTCTGACAATACGCCAGAAAACGGGCTTGGGGAAAATTGAGCCCTATGTTACGCAATGGGCTGGATTTTCAGTTGTCTATAACCTCAGTTAGCGGTCAGAGGGGGCTTTAATGCGAGTGTTAGAGCTTAGTGGCCAGTGCGCAGACTTTTGCGCCCCGACGGAAAATTGATTAGAACTTTAACAGGGTGCAAACTGCTAGTGCCTGGCTGCTAGCGATCACTCCGATCACGAAGTATACCTGATGCACACACACGCTTGCATCCCAGTCGGTAACTTCGGTGCATGTGCCTCATTGAGTGCCCGCCAATAACAACATCTGGAAAAACAGTCGGTACAGGCTTACAGGGTAGTTAATGTGGCTACATAAAGGAATGAGGAAGCGTTTATTTCAGAGGACACAGTCAGTACAACGACCTACTCCAGCCCCTCTTTCAGATGCACTCTTATGTGTACACGCTCTGTCCCTTCTGGTCACATTCCGATTATTATGACCCCTATCGCTACCCTCCACTTTTGCCCTCTCCTTTCTCTTTTTAAATTTCTGCTCACTGGATCCTTCCCCCCCACTATTTAGTTAAAGCCCTAGTTATTTGATTCGCCAGGACACTGTTCCCAGCCTGATTCAAATGAAGTCCGTCTCAATGAAACAGATCATTCTTATCCCAGTACTGGTGCCAGTGGCCCATGAATTGAAACCCATTTCTCCCACACCAATCTTTGAGCCACGCATTCATCTCCCTGATCCTATTTACCCTATGCAAATTTGCTCGTGGCTCAGGTCGTAATCCAGAGATTATTACCTTTGTGGTTCTGCTTTTTAATTTAGCCCCTACCTGCTCATACTGCCTCAGCAGAACCTCTTCCTTTGTCCTACCTATGTCGTTGGTGTTATATATGAATAAAGAGTGACTGGATACTGTGAGCTCAAAGTAAAGTGTGACCTTAGTCTTTTATTGCAGGTCTCCAGAGTGCCTCTCCAGCCTGTGAGACCTCTTTAAATACCTGTGCTCCCAAAGTCAACAGTGTAACTATTTACAAGGTGAGTCGATCTGGGGCCTTTCTTTTCCTGGTTGATCGTCTCGGTGCAAATGCTGATATTGAAGAATCATCTGCTGGGCCCTCGCTGGGCTGCTGTGCAGCTGGCCTTGCTGGGCTGCCTGGTGTAGTGAGTCCTTCTGGACTGCTGCGGATGATGGGTTCTGTTTCGTGGCCAACCGCGGTGTCGGTTTCCACTGGTGTGTATGTTGGGGGCCAAAGAAGGTAAGGTCCAAAGTGGGTTGCTCAGGATAGTCCGTGAATCTGAGTTTGATTTGGTCCAAGTGTTTCCGGTGAATGAGTCCATTTGAAAGTTTGACCCGAAACACCCTGCTCCCCTCTTTGGTCACAACAGTGCCGGGAAGCCACTTGGGACCTTGTCCATAATTCAATACAAATACCAGGATCATTGATTTCAATTTCGTGTGAAACATTGCGCTATCCTGATATGTACTTTGTTGAAGCTGCCTGCTCTCTACCTGTTCATGTAGATCAGGGTGGACTAACGAGAGCCTTGTCTTAAGTGCCCTTTTCATGAGCAGTTCAGCACGTGGAATCCCAGTGAGTGAGTGGGGTCCCATGCGGTAGCTAAGCAGGACTCGGGATAGGCGAGTCTGCAGTGAGCCTTCAGTTACCCTCTTTAAGCCTTGCTTGATAGTTTGCACTGCTCTCTCTGCCTGACCATTGGATGCTGGTTTGAACGGGGCAGATGTGACATATTTGATCCCGTTGTGGGTCATGAATTCTTTGAACTCGGCACTGGTAAAACATGGCCTGTTGTCGCTCACAAGGACATCGGGTAGTCCGTGCGTGACGAACATGGCCAGTAGGCTTTCTGTGGTGGCAGCGGAAGTGCTTGCCGACATTATCTCACATTCAATCAATTTGGTATATGCATCTACAACCACAAGGAACATTTTACCCAAGAACGGGCCTGCATAGTCGACATGGACCCTAGACCCCGGTTTGGAGGGCCAAGACGATAAACTTAGTGGCACCTCCCTGTGTGCATTGCTTAACTGCGAGCATGTGTTACATCTGTGCACACAGGACTCTAAGTCCGCATCGATACCGGTCCACCACATGTGGGACCTTGCTATCGCTTTCATCATTACGATGTCTGGGTGGGTACTGTGGAGGTCAGTGATGAAGGTGTCTCTGCCCTTCTTGGGAACCACTACCCAATCTCCCCACAGAAGGCAGTCAGCCTGTGTAGACATTTCATCTTTGCGCCGCTGGTACGGCTTTATCTCTTCCTGCATTTCCACTGGGACACTGGACCAGCTCCCGTGAAGCACACAGTTTTTAACAAGGGATACTAAGGGGTCCTGGCTCATCCAGGTTCTAATCTGTCGGGCTATGACGGGTGATTGCTCATTCTCGAATGCTTCCATAACCATGACTAAATCATAGGGCTGCGCCATTTACACCCCCGTGGTGGCCTACTGAGAGCATCGGCACAGTTTTCTGTGCCTGGCCTGTGGCAGATGGCGTAGTTGTATGCGGACAATGTGAGCGCCCATCTTTGGATGCCGGCCTATGCATTAGTATTTATCCCCTTACTCTCGGAAACCGAGATATTAGTGGCTTAAGGTCAGTTTCCAATTCAAATTTTAGTCCAAACAGATATTGATGCATTTTCTTTACCCCATAGACACACGCTAACGCTTCTTTTTCAATCATGCTGTAGGCTCTCTCAGCCTTAGACAGACTCCTGGATGCATAAGCAACCAGTTGCAATTTCTCCAAATCATTAGCTTGTTGCAATACACAACCGATGCCATACGACGACACATCACATTCTAGTACCAAACACTTACATGAATCATACAACATAAGCAATTTGTTTGAGTATAACAATTTTCTAGCTTTTACAAAGGCATTTTCTTGGCTTTTTCCCCATACCCATTCGTCTCCTTTACGCAGTAAGGCATGCAGTGATTCTAACAGTGTGCTGAGACCCGGTAAGAACTTACCAAAATAGTTCAGGAACCCTAGAAACGACTGTGCCCTGGTGCATTCTCGATTGCCTCCATCTTCGAATTGGTGGGTCTGATGCCATCTGCCGCGATTCTCCTCCCCAGGAACTCCACTTCAGGCACTAGGGAAATGCACTTTGAGCATTTTAACCTGAGCCCCACGTGGTTGAGTCGACTAAGAACTTCCTCCAGGTTCTGCAGATGCTCGCTTGTGTCCCGACCTGTAACCAAGATGTCGTCCTGGAAGACCACCATGCGCGGGACCGACTTCAGTAAGCTTTCCATGTTTCTCTGGAATATCGCTGCCGCTGATTGAATTCCAAACGGCTATCTGTTGTAAATGAAGAGACCTTTGTGCGTGTTGATGCAGGTGAGGGCCTTCGATAATTCCTCCAGCTCCTGGGTCATGTAGGCCGAGGTCATGTCCAGCTTCGTAAACATCTTTCCTCCCGCCAGTGTAGCAAAAAGATCGTCGTTTTTTGGTAGTGGGTATTGATCCTGCAGGGAGAAACGATTGATAGTTACTTTGTAATCACTACAGATTCTGACGGTGTCATCTCCCTTGAGGACAGGAACGATCAGACTGGCCCACTCTTTGAATTCGATCGGCGAAATGATGCCCTCTCTTTGCAGCCAGTCTAGCTCAATCTCTACCCTTTCTCTCATCATGTACGGTACTGGTCTCACCTTGTGATGGATGGGTTGTGCCCCCAGAATTAGTTGGATCTGCACTTTTGCTCCTTGGAACTTCCCGAACGACGAAGGATTAACTTGTTTAAGACCTGGGCACACGAAGTGCCGTCAGTGGACAAGAGCGCTCGGACGTCGTCCCAGTTCCAGCGTATCTTTCCCAGCCAGCTCCTGCCGAGCAGCGTGGGACCATCACCCAGTACCATCCAGAGTGGTATCTTGTGCACCGCTCCATCATAGGAGACTTTTACAGTAGCACTGCCGATTACGGGAATCAGCTCCTTTGTGTAAGTTCTCATTTATGTGCGAATTGGAGTCAAGACTGGCGTTGAGGCCTTGCTGCACCACAATTTTTCAAAAGTCTTTTTGCTCATAATGGACTGGCTCATGCCCATGTCCAGCTCCATTGACACCGGGAGTCCATTTAGTTCAACCTTCAGCATTATCGGGGGAAACTTTGTGGTGAATGTGTGCACCCCATATATCTCTGCCTCCTCGGTCTCAGGCTCTGGTTCATCGTGATCTGCCATGGATCTGTCCTCCTCTGCAACATGGTGGTTTGCAGGATTAACAGGATTTTCAGCTCGCCTGCACATACATTGAAGGTGTCCCATTGTTCCACAGACCTTGCAAACGTATCCTTTGAAGCGGCATGAATGGAAACAATGATCACCCCCGCAGCGCCAACAAGGTGTTAATGGCCTTGCATTCATAACCTTTGATGGTGGACTCTGAGACATCTGTGGGCGTGCAGCTACAGGCATATGGGGCCTGCCCTGTACATTGCGATTTGAAAACAACATCACTTTGTTCACAGTACTTGTAGCAGCACTCGTGTGCTGAGGGATTTGCTTAGTATTGTCACTGGTGGCAATGAACACCTGGGCTATCGCTATGGCCTTGCTCAAGATTGGGGTCAAAAGTTTGCGAAGTATCACTTCATGGCCAATGCCAAGTAAGAAAAAGTCTCTGAGCATGTGCTCCAAATGTCCTTCAAATTCGTAATGTATGCAAGGCGCCTTAGCTCGGCGACATAACTCGCCACTTCCTGGCCTTCAGACCTTTGTAGGTGTAGAACTGGTACCTCGCCATCAGAACGCTTTCCTTCGGGTTCAGAGGCTCCCAGACCAGTGTGCACAAATCATCGTATGATTTCTCTGTGGGTTTCACTGGAGCAAGCAGATTTTTCATGAGGCCATACGTTGGTGTCCTGCAAACGGTGATGAGAATCACCCTTTGTTTGGCAGTGTTCGCTTCTCCTTCCAATTCATTGGCCACAAAGTGTTGGTCGAGTCCCTCCATGAAGGTTTCCCAATCATCTCCCTCCGAGAATTTCTCCAGAATGCCCACTGTTCTCTGCATCGTTGGGTTCGTCGTCTATATCTTGTTGCCAGTTGTTATATATGAATAAAGAGTCTGACTGGATACTGTGAACTCAAAGTAAAGTGTGACCTTAGTCTTTTAGTGCAGGTCTCCGGAGTGCCTCTGCAGCCTGTGAGGCCTCCTTAAGTATCTGTGCTCCCAAGGGATTATGGATGGGATTCCTTGGGACTCCAGGGGATGAGCCCTCTGGTGGCTGTACAAGGTATATACAAGTTTATATATATATATAACAGTCGGTACCTACATGGATCACGAAAACTGGATCTTTCCCCTCCCACTCCAAGTTCCTCTCTAGCCCAGAGGAGATGTCCTTAACCACGACACCAGGCAGGCAACACATCCTTCAGGACTCATGGTCTTGGCTGCAGAGAACAGTATCTATCCCCCTAACTATACTGTCCCCTACCACTACTACATTTCTTTTTGCTCCCCCAACTTGAATGGCCTCCTGTACCACAGTGCTGTGGTCAGTTTGCTCATTCTCCCTGCACTCCCTGCTCTCGTTCACAAAGGGACTAAGAACCTTGTACCTGTTAGACAATTGCACGGGCTGAGGTTCCTGCATTATTACATCCTGGGTCCCCATACCTTTCACTCGTAGTCACAACCATCTGTCCCTGAACATGGACCAAATTTGAATGATTTAACTTAAGGGATGTGACTGTCTGCTGGAACACCGCGTCCAGGTAATTCTCCTCCTGCCTGATATCTCGAAGTGTTTGAAACTTGGATTCCAGCCCATCAACACGGAGTCGAAGTTCCTCAAGCAACCAACAATTACTGCAGATGTGGTTGTCGTGGATTACACTGGTGTCCACCAGTTCCTAAATGCTGCAGCAGTAACACATCGCCCCCCCCCCCCTGCCATCTCTAATGTATTTAATTTAATAAATTAAGTTTTCAGTTTTCAATTTTAATACCGGCTCTTAAATTAAATCAATGCCCAAGAAAAAGAGAGAAATACTGACCAACCAATCACTTCCCTACTTTCCTGTCACATCACACACTGATTTATTTTTACTTCTTACCCTCCCAGGTCCGTTGGTGCTGCTCTGAGCCTAGCTCCTTTACCTCCTGCTCCGATCTGTGGTTCTCGCGCTGGTTGGCCATTCCTTTATCTCCCGCTCTGATTTGTCGTTCTCGCGCTGGTTGGCCGTTCCTTTATCTCTCGCTCCGATCTGTGGTTCTCACGCTGGTTGACAGGATAGCAGGAGACATTGCTTGCATGGCAGCAATCTGAGACTGCATTAAAGCAGGGATCGCCTGAAACGTTGCAGTCTGCTTCTCAACTGCTGCAGTCTGAGATTGCATGCTAGCAACCAGTGTCTGCATGACATCACAAAAACCTTGCATAGCTTCTGCCTGTGATGTCATGGTTGCTGCCATGTTAACCATGGCAGAGACTTTGAGCAAATATTTTGTATCGGTCATCATGGTAGAAGACACTAACAACATCCCAATAGATAATCAAGGACTATAGGGTAGGGGGAACTTAATACAATCACTGTCAACGAAGAAAAAGTACTCAGTAAAATAATGAAACAAAAGATGGGAAAGTCCCCTGGATCTGATGGCTTGCATCTTAGGGTCTTAAAATAAGTGGCTACAGTGATAGTGGATGCACTGGTTGTAATCTACCAAAATTCCCTGGAGTCTGCAGAGATCTCAGTGGATTGGCAAACTGCAAATATAATGCCCTTATTTAAAAAAGGAGGGAGACAAAAAGCAGGAAACTACAGACCAGTTAACCTAACATCCATCGTTGGGAAAATGCTGGAGTCCATTCTTAAGGAAGCAGTAGCAGGATATTTGGAAAATCATAATGCAGTCAAGCAGTGTCAGCATGGTTTTATGAAAGAGAAAGCATGTTTGACAAATTTGCTGGAGTTCTTTGAGGATATAACGAACAGGATGGATAAGGGGGAACCAGCGGATGTGATGTATTTGGATTTCCGGAAGACATTCGATAAGGTGCCACATAAAAGGTTACTGCAAAAGATAAGAGCTCAGGGGGTTGGGGGCAATATCTTAGCATGGATAGAAGATTGGCTAACTAACAGAAAACAGTGTTGGGATAAATGGGTAATTTCTGCTTGGCAAACCGTAACTAGTGGGATGCCACAGGGATCAGTGCTGAGGCCTCAACTATTTAAAATCTATATTAATGACTTGGATGAAGGGACCGAATGTAATGTAATCAACTTTGCTGATGATACAAAGATGGGTGGGAAAAAGTTGTGAGGAGGATACAAAAAATCTACAAATCGCTATAGACAGGCTAAATGAATGGGCAAAAATTTGGCAGATGGAGTATAATGTGGGAAAGTGTGAAGTTATCCACTGTGGCAGGAAAAATAAAAAAGCTAATTTTTATTTAAATGTCAAGAGATTACAAAATGCTGCAGTACAGAGGGACCTGGGGGTCCTTATGCATGAAACACAAAAAGTTAGTATGTAGGGACAGCAAGTAATCAGGAAGGCAAATGGACTGTTGGCCTTTATTGCAAGGTGGATGGAGTATAAAAGTAGAAAAGTCCTGCTACAACTGTAGAGGGTATTGGTGAGCCACACCTAAAGTACTGCGTAGTTTTGGCCTCCTTATTTAGGGAGGAATATACTTGCATTGGAGGCAGTTCAGAGAAGGTTCACTAGGTTGATTCCTGAGATGAAAGAGTTGACATGAAGAAAGATTGAGCAGGTTGGGCTCACTGGAGTTTAGAAGAATGAGAGGTGATCTTATTGAAACATATAAGATACTTAGGGGGCTCGACAAGGTAGATGCAGAGATGTTTCCACTTTTGGGGGAATCTAGGACTAGGGGGCATAGTTTAAAAATAAGGGGTCGCCCATTTAGAATTGAGATGAGGAGAAATTTCTTCTCTCAGAGGGTTGTAAATCTCTGGAATTCTCTGCCTCAGAGAGCTGTGGAGGCTGGGTCATTGAATATATTTAAGATGGAGATAGACAGATTTTTGAACAATAAGGGAGTGAAGGGTTATTGGGAGCGGGCAGGAAAGTGGAGCTGAACCCAAGATCAGATCAGCCATGATCTTCTTAAATGGCGGAACTGGCTCGAGGGGCCAAATGGCCTACTCCTGTTAGTATTCCTTATATTCTTATGTTCTTATAGGCAAGCGCTTTGGGACCCCACTGTCACTTATTGAGGCCATTTCTCTGTTTAGTTGGGCATTGAATGTCTCAGTGGAATGCTGAGAGACATGGGCCATGCTGGAGTTGGCCTCCGCCACACTCACAGCAAATGCATCCACGGCTGTTGCACACTCCGAATGCACCCATAATCTCACGGTGCATCTGTAATGACTCCCGGGCTAGAGCCTCCCAATCCAGGTCCTCATCTGCCTGACTGTGGGCAGGACTCTTGGGCCGACGTACCCTCCGGAGATCTGGCCCCCGAGCTCCCGCTCACGCAGCACGTTGCTGCATGCCACTTGGTCCAGGAGCGTCAACATCCGTAAAGCCCCGGAAACTCCACCGAGTATCCTCCACCGAGCTGGTATCCCCACTTGCGGGTACTGGGGTTGCCACAGGGGGAAGCAGTGGATCTGATGTATTTGGATTTCGAGAAGGCATTCGATAAGGTGCCACATAAGAGGTTACTGCAAAGATAAAAGCTCACGGGGTTGGGGGTAATATATTTGTATGGATAGAGGATTGGCTAACTAAGAGAGAACAGAGAGTTGGGATAAATGGGTCATTTTCCAGTTGGCAAACAGTGACTAGTGGGGTGCCACAGGGATCGGTGCTGGGTCCTCAGCTATTTACAATCTATATTAATGCCTTGGATGAAGGGACCGAGTGTAATGTAGCCAAGTTTGCTGATGATACAAAGATGGGTGGGAAAGCAAATTGTGAGGACATAAAAAATCTGCAAAGAGCTATGGACAGGCTAAGTGAGTGGGCAAAAATTTGGCAGATGGAGTATAATGTGGGAAAATGTGAGGTTATCCAGTTTGGCAGAAATAATAGAAAAGCAAATTATTATTTAATTCGAGAAAAATTGCAAAATGCTGCAGTACAGAGAGACCTGGGGGTCCTTGTGCATGAAACACAAAAAGTTAGTATGCAGGTAAAGCAAGTAATCAGGAAGGCAAATGGAATGTTGGTCTTTATTGCAAAGAGGATAGAGTATAAAAATGGAGAAGTCCTGCTACAACTATACATGGTATTGGTGAGGCCACACCTGAAGTACTGCGTACAGTTTTGGTCACCTTACTTAAGGAAGGATATACTTGCATTGGAGGCTATTCAGAGAAGGATCACTAGGTTGATTCCGGAGATGAGGGGGTTGACTTATGAGGATAGGTTGAATAGGTTGGGTCTCTACACATTGGAGTTCAGAAAAATGAGAGGTAATCTTATTGAAACTTATAAGATAATGAGGGGGCTCGACAAGGTGGATGCAGAGAGGATAGTTCTACTCATCGGGGAAACTAAAACTAGGGGCATAGTCTTAGAATAAGGGGCCGCCCATTTAAAACTGAGCTGCGGAGAAATTTCTTCTCTCAGAGGGTTGTAAATCTATGGAATTCTCTGCCTCAGAGAGCTGTGGAGGCTGGGTCATTGAATATATTTAAGGCAGAGATAGACAGATTTTTGAACAATAAGGGAGTAAAGGGTTATGGGGAGCGGGTGGGGAAGTGGAGCTGAGTCCATGATCAGATCAGCCATGATCTTATTGAATAGCAGAGCAGGCTCGAGGGGCCAAATGGCCTACTCCTGCTCCTATTTCTTATGTTCTTATGTCTCAACATTATTCTCATCCTCCCCCTTGTGTGAGGACGCTGGCTGACCGGCAAGCTGCGGCTCATTTGGCTCATCATCTGTTAGCACAAAACAACACAAGTGTGGGTAGCAGTTGGGGAGGGGGCAGGAAGGCAAGAGGGAGGGGGCATCGTTATTGTACAGGTATATGTTGTAAGGCATGAGGGATTCAGAGTCAGGGCTGTCACAGAAAACAAACATCTCATTGACAAACCATCCATATCCTTCCTGCGGGGGCTCTGCTTCTCCGGCCGCCGCCACTCCGACTGCTGGGCCCGCGAGGGAAGACACTTGCTCCTCGATGGTGGTGAGGTCCTCGAGGTCAGGCTCCCCTCCTCCCATTCACTCCTGCTCTTGCCTGTTGTGGGCGAGCTTGGGCTGCAATGAGCAAAACAAGATGTTGTCAGTGGGTCTGTACCTACTGCTGTGCAACATCTGTCTGTAGTAAGTGAATTGCTACTGATGTCGCGAGGTGTGAATGTCTGCATCTCAGACGGCGTGGCAGCTCACAGTGGATATGTAAAAGGTGGGGTCTGGGCACAAGGAGCTACGAGTAAGTATGAGGCTGAAGGCCTGTGACCACATATAGAGATTTAAAAGATCTTGTTGGTGTCCTCAGGCTGAGTTGTGAGCTAGAAGGTGAGAGATGCTTGGATGGGCGGGTCATGTCTGGGGAGGCTACAGGGAGCTTTGAGGGTGTCTACAGCAATGAGAAACATGGCCTTGCATACATTGAGAAGATGTGGTGAGTGTGAAGCAGTAGGGCTGACAGGAAGGCATTGCAAGTATAATGAAACTGGTACCCACCCTGACAACTCTAATCAGGTCATTGAATTTCTTGCGACATTGAGTCGCGGTCCTGTGCACCATATCGTGGGCAGGAACATGCGTGGCGACATCTCTACACAGCCTCCTAAATGCTCTGAGGCATGGCCTTCGTCCCCCTCCAGGCAGCTGGGCATCTTTCGGCCGTTCCATGGCCTCCAGCAGCTCCTCAAGGCCTGCGGCGCTCGTTGTCTGCCTGCCCGCACATCCATTCTCCCGCTCTCAGGTGAGTGAGAATCTTCAACTACACATGCGCATACTTGATTTGCCACGCCTTTAAGAGTCAGCTTTTCCTGGGATCTGATTCGGAGTTCCGCGCATGCGCAATGTGTCCACAAAATGTACCGACCAAACTTTCGTTATTGCCCCCAGCTCCGGTGTGCAGCGGCTGATTTAGCGGCCTTTCAGTTCTTCGACCGACTCTGACGAATTTCTGGGCGGGTGATACAAACTTTGTTAAGGCGCTAAAAGTACTGCTGTGCCTCGATTAATGTCGCAACAGAGGCATGACCGAATTTCTCCCCTAATGTCTCAGTACAGATAATATATTACTCAGTGTCACATTGCAGACAATATATTACTCAGTGTCAAAGTACAGAAAGTATATTACTCCATGTAGCAATACAGACAGTATATTACTAACTATTGCAGTACATTACACAGTGCCTCAGTATGGACAGTATATTTCTCAGTGTCACATTACAGACAGTATATTATTCAGTGTCACAGTACAGACAGTATATCACTCAGTGTCTCAGTACAGACAGAATATTACTCAGTGTCTCAGTACAGACATATATTACTTAGTGTCACAGTACAGACAGTATATCACTCAGTGCCTCAGTACAGACAGTATATTACTCACTGTCTCAGTAGAGACAGCATATTACTCAGTGTCTCAGTACAGACAGTATATTACTCAGTGTGTCAGTACAGACAGTATATTACTCAGTGTCTCAGTACTGACAGTATATTACTCAGTGTCTCAGTACAGACAGAATATTACTCACTGTCTCAGTACAGACAGAATATTACTCAGTGTCAAAGTACAGACAGAATATTACTCACTGTCTCAGTACAGACAGTATATTACTCAGTGTCTCCGTACACACAATATATTACTCAGTGTCTCAGTAATGACAGTATATTCCTCAGTGTGTCAGTGCAGCCAATGTATTACTAAGTGCATCAGTAAAGACAGTATATTGCGGAGTGTCACCGCACAAACACAATTACTCAGTATTTAATCATCATATCATTTTGGGCTGTTGGGGAGGCATTGCTCATCATTTATGTTAATAAAAATGTTTCTTGGACCTTTGCCATTGGTGTCATGTATCTCATTGCAGAATTCAGTGTAGATGCACCTCAATCCGAATTCAGCTAAAACATTCTTCGGGTGCCGAGCGGTGCCGCTGACAGTTTTTTCTGTCGGTGCACTGTGTTTTCAGTGTGTGCAACATGATTGTGCGGTAGCCATTCAACAGGAGGGTGCAATGCAGCGGTCGCCGTTTTTTTTTGTCGGCCGGCTATCAGGTCGACCCGACAATTATACCCCCGGGTTCGACCGGGCCGCCAATAGGCAGACTGGCGCTCCCTGTTGGATATCAGGCCACTGGCCCGGCCGTAACCTTCCCTGATGGCCCAGTGGACAAAACTGAAATAATTGCAGAGCTCGCAACATCTCTCCCCTTTAAATGAAGGGTAGAGACGTGGTGACACACAAGCATCATAATGTCTGACAGCGACGGAGACTCTGTTCCATCTCCACTTCCACCCCTCTAGTGTGCTCATCGCCGCACTGCCGCCCCATTATAACCGACTTCTGGACCTCTCGAAAAAAAATGACAAAGAGCTGAATTTCGCGCAAGAGGCCACCTGATCCAATTCGGCAGAGAAAACACATCAAAAGCGGTGGGTGCGACCCATTTCGGGCAGACCTCAATTTCGGCCGCTATATTACTCAGTGTCTCAGTATAGACAGTATATTACTCAGCATGTCAGTACAGACAGTATATTACTCAGTGTCTCAATACAGACAGTATATTACTCAGTGTCTCAGTACTGACAGTATATTACTCAGTGTCTCAGTACAGACAGTATATTACTCAGTGTCTCAATACAGACAGTATATTACTCAGTGTGTCAGTACAGACAGTATATTACTCAGTGTCTCAGTACTGACAGTATATTACTCAGTGTCTCAGTACAGACAGTATATTACTCAGTGTGTCAGTGCAGACAGTATATTACTCAGTGTGTTAGTACAGACAGTATATTACTCAGTGTCTCAATACAGACAGTATATTACTCAGTGTGTCAGTACAGACAGTATATTACTCAGTGTCTCAGCACAGACAGTATATTACTTGTGTCTCAGTTCAGACAGTATATTACTCAGTGTCTCAGTACAGACAGAATAATATTCACTGTCTCAGTACAGACAGTATATTACTCAGTTTCTCAATACCGACAGAATATTACTCAGTGTCTCATTACAGACATATATTATTCAGTGCCTCAGTACAGACAGTATATTACTCAGTGTCTCAGTACAGACAGTATATTACTTGTGTCTCAGTACAGACAGTATATTACTTGTGGCTCAATACAGACAGAACATTACTCACTGTCTCAATACAGGCAGTCTATTGCTCAGTGTCATGGTGCAAGTAAGTGCGCATAATTTGCAGTCAGTGGCAAAGGAAAGGCGTTTGCCCCTGGCCCCGAATAAGCTTGCCACATAGAGCTTGTGATCACTCTGGTGAGAAGTTTTGCTTTTCCGAAGTGCAGTGCAGTTGAAATCTGAAGAGTTCTGAGGGAATCCCTGATATGAGCTGCTGTAACATCAACAATTTGTCTTTGCAGCCAATCACAATGCAGAAGTCTCACAGACCAAGTACCAGGAAGTGAGTAAGTTCCTTTGATTCTAACTTTTTCATATAGAGCGCAAAACCAAGTTTGATGCTCTGACATGGGGAAAAGTTAAACCTGAAATAAAAATGATAAAACTTTAAAAATGTAATTTTTATTACAATGGATACAATTGACATTCCAAAAAATAAAAATTGTTTTTTAGAGGCCATAATATTTGTTTAGAATCAATATGCTTTTAAAACCCCAGTTGCACCTAATCCAAAAGAGTTTAACTATTAATGGGTTATTGAACAGCGACATTACTGCAGAAAAGCTTAAGTTTTCATCAGTTTAACTGATTTGACAGATTACACTGATTGCCAGCTATGGGAGCATTGGTGCCACAGTCCAGCCAGTGTCGGAGCAGTGAATAACTGACCGCAACATCAGAATTTCCGTGTTAGGATGCATCTGCGCTACATCCTGAATTTGTGGTCAGTTTCAAAGGGGTAATAACAGCTAACGCTGTTGACTCGGTCTTATCACCCAGCGCAAGTTCCGAGCCATTAAATTAGTCTGTCACAGTATCAATGCAACATTTCTACTAACACGTTGAGTATCATAAAATTTGCACTGTGCCACTGAGTAACACGCCGTCTGTACTGTGAGACTGAATATTATAGTATTTGTACTGTGAAACTGAGTAATACAATGTCAGTACTGTGACACTAAGTAATACTGTCAGTTCTGTGTTACTGAGTTACACAGTGAGTAGTGCTACCACAATGACTCACATAGATTGGCTACAAACTCCCCACTGAGGCACATACCTAGCTTTCATGTCCATGCAGCCACAGTCACTGTTGTAGTCACTGCTGCAGTCACTTGTGCATATTGTTGATTTTTTTCCCCCTTCCTCCAAAAAATATAGTTTCAATACATCAAACATGTGTCGCTAGACAGTGAGACTTTGCTGCCATTCACTGCATGGCACATGGTTTAATACTAGTGTTTTGCAGTGACATACTGATCCACTTTTATCAAAAGCATCATTCATTGCAATTCAATACATTAACTGTCTACTTTGAAAGGGTAAAGGTATTAAATCTATGCTGCTGTTTATCAAGATGCTATTTCTTGTATTTTCCTATGCAACATACATTCTCTCTCCTCCGCACCCCCCCCTCCACCCCCCCGCTCCCCCCACCCCACACTCCCCGCCAAACTCATGCACACTTTTCATTTTGTTCTTGATCACCTATTGTTCATGTAAATCCTCCCCATATATTTTATGAGTGCCTTCGGTCTAAAGGAACAGATGGTGTCCTGTTCTGTCTTCTGAAGCGATTTGCAACCTACATTCCATCACTTGATGCTGACAGATAACTGAGTTATACAGCACACGACCATCTGGTGTATGACACATCTTATGTCTTCCAGACAATACTCCATCAAACCTTCTCAGGGGAGAGGTTAGTCTCTATGGCGACGGCAGCATGTGCAGCTCCAGGCCTTATTCAGGCACAAGCCTCCTCGCTCCTTCCCTTTTCTTCCTTTGCCATTGTTGTCGGTAGGTTCTTAGCTGCATGGCTACTCAGCTGCTGACAATATCCGCGAAGGTTTTGTCTTTGGTCCAGTTGCCATTGTCTGCAAACTTTACTCCATTATTTGTATTTTCAATATCCAATGGCTGACTGGAGCATCTGCTCTGGCTTGATGCAGCAAGTTCACTTTAGCTCTTGGGTCTTGACTACTCTTGCTTATTGACATGCTTCAGCGAGTATGCTGAATGACTCTGTTTGTGACAGGGTTCAATCTTTCTTTTTTTTTTGGCCAGGCTTTGCTAATATTGTTTCTGCATCTATGTTATCACTGACAGTGTTTTGTTAAAGGTGCAGAAGGGAGGATTCTTCCAAACTCTACATTTTTAGGGATGCTTTGGCACTTCCATTAGTAAGAACTTGTACGTATTTTCCCACTTGCTGCTGCACCTATCGATTTCCAGGCCCCAGACTGCTGCCGGCAAAATACACGCTTCCTCCGCTATTTTAATCCTCCTGCTCCTCTTTCTCTTTCTTTGTTTTTTTGTTAAATCCCTATAGATTTCTTCTAAACAGGGGGGACCTTATGTTGTCTCCTACTCAAAGAAAGTTTTACTGATGCACTGAAAGAATGCACGGATCAGTGAGGGAGCTGGGGCAGATTGAGGCCGTGGGCTTTAGAGTACCCAACGTCAGGTGCGCTCTCAACTTTCAGCGGTACCAGTGAATTAAATAACCAGCAAACACCATTCATCAGACAATGATAGCCAGGCACATAATAGACAGGTGTCAGAGGAGCATAAGCAAGATCTCAAAGTGAACAGATCTGCTTGTTGTCGTGGAGCATTATAGAACCTCTACTGCTCCCCCTGCTCTTGCAAGGTTTGTTCTACGGCCTTACCTAACTCCAGCAAATCACAAAGAGTTGAAAATCTGACAGTAGTCCTTCCATTTCTTCCTCTCCTGCCCCTTTTTTGATCTCCTCTCCTGAAATAGCTGGTCTGTGGTTCCCTGGGTGCTAGCAGGCCTCCTGTACTTCAGCCAATTGAGGCCAGATCAGTCTGTGTCATTCCACAAGCTGTTTTTCCACAAGTGGTAACACAACCAAGCCTGACCCTGTCGTCACCAACTGACGTACATTCCAACAACGTCAACGGATAGCAATCAGGAGCTGAAACCCTGATCGATTTTCCCCCCTCCTTAGATCACTGGCACAAAGGCAAGAGTACTGCCCTACCACAACTCCAAGTGAGATCAGCTAATTCTGACAGCAAACCTGAGACGGTGCTGGTCTAAATAGGTTGAAAGCACACTAGGCAGTGTCAGTGCAGGACAGTCAGACACAGATCCACCCATTTCTAACTTACAAGTTTTTTAAGTAAATGTTGTATGTCAAGATTCAAGATGAAAGATGTAATTGTTAGGAGAATATTTTTCCCCCCAGCTTTTGCACCGTGTACTTGTCGGTTAAGTATGTTATGGGTCAGATGCAAAGTAAAGTTTCTCATACCTTGCTTCAACCATGTGTCTTAAACCACTCCGAAAACAAGCACTGCTCACCATGTCAACGTGACACCCCCATTTCTCATGCCAGACATTCTTACGGCCAGTTTATTCAGTGGGCTCATGCCCAGTAAGTACTGGGTGAGACTGCCCCAACTCACATGTAAGTCTCTTACCCAATCAGCTGTTATTTAGCTGATGTTCATCTCTTTAGTTGGTGCTGGATTTAAAGCCAAATCCCAGCATTGAAAGAACAGTGTGGAGATGGACGCACCCAGTTCCACAATTTGTTTGTAATTTGAGGAGTGTTTTCCTCTTCTTTTTCTAGATCCTTTCTCTTCACTCCTCACCCCCCTCACCCCCGACCCCACCCCCAGAAAATGGTCCTCCTATCTATAACTGGAATCTGCTACATGAGAATGATCCAGTGAGCTCATCCTTAATTTCCTCCCCATCCCTTTGTGTTATGCCTGTTCTGATGAACTGGTTGAGAACAAACCCATATCTGAGCATTTTTACTCAGTGTTCTGGAAGTGCCTCTTTTTGTTAATATTTGTTCATGGGATGTGGGCGTCGCTGGCGAGGCCAGCATTTATTGCCCATCCTTAATTGCCCTTGAGAAGGAGGTAGTGAGCTGCCTTCTTGAACAGCTGCAGTCCGTGTGATGAAAGTACTCACACAGTGCTGTTAGGGAGGGAGTTCCAGGATCTTGACTCAGCGACGATGAAGGAACAGCGATATATTTCCAAGTTAGGATGGTGTGTGACTTAGAGTGGAACTTGGAGATGATGGTGTTCCCATGTCCCTGCTGCCCTTATCCTCCTAGGTCGTAGAAGTCGCGGGTTTGGGAGGTGCTGTCAAAGAATCCTTGGCAAGTTGCT
This sequence comes from Pristiophorus japonicus, assembly GCF_044704955.1. Classification (NCBI taxonomy): domain Eukaryota; kingdom Metazoa; phylum Chordata; class Chondrichthyes; family Pristiophoridae; genus Pristiophorus; species Pristiophorus japonicus. The sequence continues at coordinate 95,461,627 of NC_091990.1, read as the reverse complement.
ACAGTGCATCTTGTAGATGGTACACACTGCAGCCGCAGTCATCATCATATCATCATAGGCAGTCCCTCGAATCGAGGATGACTTGCTTCCACGTCAAAAAGTTCACAGGTGTTTCAATGATGGACCTAAAATTCCAGGTCCTGAACTAAATCTTGAAGATGCCTGTGCTTGGAATTTTTTTTAATGTGTGGTGACCATTGCACACCAGCCACCACATGGGCTTGACAGAGCTAGGTCTTGGTCTAGTAGCAAGGATTAACCAGGACGGCTGGAGACCTGCTCTGCTGCACAGACTTAGTGCGCACACATATCACAGTGTGGGCTGGCCTGTGCTGTCCCTGAGCCCTCGCCTCTTCTGGGCCCCGAACTCGTGCCACTCCTGGGCCCGGATCACGTCCCTTTATGAACTCTTGCTGTTCCTTTTCCCCAACCTCGCTGCTCCTGCTGTATCTGCCCACGCTCCAATCACCGACCTGGACCTTGATGACGTCACTCTTCACTGCCGTTGCTCTCCTGCTCCAGCACATGCTGCTCCCTGGAGTGGTAGGCTGCTGTTCCTTCCGCTCCCCGGCCTACTCCGATGGTGCTCGCAGGCCGGGGGCCGCACAGACTGCTGGGCCAGGCTGCCACACTGCTCCTTCCACTCCCCACAGTGCACCGGTGGTGGAGGGAGTGAATGTTGAAAGTGGTGGACGGGGTGCCAATCAAGCGGGCTGCCTTGTCCTGGATGGTATCGAGCTTCTTGAGTGCTGCTGGAGCTGCACTCATCCAGGCAAGTGGAGAGTATTACGTCACTCTCCTGATTTGTGCCTTGTAGATGGTGGAAATGAGTCAGGAGGTGAGACACTCGCCACAGAATACCCAACCTCTAACTTGCTCTTGGGGACACAGTATTGGCCATTGTGACCATTAGTTGTTGCCTGGCACTTGAGTGACGCGAATGTAACTCTTTAATGAAATAAAACTACATAGGTTATCCTGATGGCTCAGTAAGTTCAGTCATTGTGCTGTTCAGGCCACTAGTTAATTATTGTTCTGTGCTGAGTTAGCTAATGTCAGTTAGGGTCACAATAGAGCATGTACCTCTGACATGCAGCAGTCCTTCAGTACTGCACTGGAGTGTCAGCCTAGATTTTGTGCTTGTCTCTAGAGTGGGACTTGAACTCACAACCTTCTGACGCAGAGATGAGAGTGCTACCAACTGAGCCACGGCTGACATCTAATCAATTTGTTTGATAAGCACCTCATATCCACTTCATTGGAAGGTTTTTAATCTTGTTCTGATTGTGAATTGTCAGGAATAAAGCAGGATATATGACGCCTAAATATTAGTTTAGCTTTTGCAATAGAAGTTGCAGCTGATAGGAAAGATAGGCTCCAGAATTTGTGGGGTATAAATTCGTCTTGGGCGGTAAAACAGGCGATAGCGAATCAGCAGCCTGAAGTGCCAAGCAATAACTATCTTCAACAAGAGAGAGTCTAATTTTCTTTCCCATTGATTTTGCGTTTTATGCTACCACCCATGACGAATTTCGACCTCAGTCTGTTTGAGACACACAAGACAAACCGCTGAAATGGGATAGCATAGCATGTTCATTAGTTTCATGTCATTACACAGAGAGAAGTTGTATCAATTGAATTAAATTAATCTTATCTGTCTTGCTCCGATCTTTCACCTTACTGTGGAACAAAATAATTAAATTCAAACCTCGCCTAATCAAGTGTTAATTTTGCCTTCGGAAAGATTGAAGGAACACAAATGCAAAAGATGCACTCCAGGTCACCACGGAGTTTCATTGTTACATTCGCAGACCCAACTACCACATAAGTATGGGGCAGTGTGAGTAAACTCCCAAAAAAGTAAAATGCACAGAGTGCTTACGGGAATGATTGACGCCACTGAACCCAAGAAGGTATCTATGGCAGACCTGAACTCATAACGCTCACAAGGAAGTAATGGGGAGCATATTCTGGAGAGCAAGGTCAGAGAAAATGAGCAGAGGAAACTGACTAGAAAGTTATAACCGCAATGAAAAAAATATATGTAAAATTCACGGCAAGTGTAGCGACGCGAACCGGTGCAAGGTCTTGCGGTTCTACTTATGACCCATACCCATTTAGAAAATGAGTCTGCACGGAGTAAGCTGAGAGCTTTCCAGCTAATTTGCCTCAGATGTACCAGTTGGGGATGGAATCGATTAGCAAGTGTAATCCAGCAACCTCGTTCAGGGTAATATTACATTCTTGCAATTGGTGCCTCAGAAGATTGCTGTGTACCTTGTAAAATTAACCAGATCAAATCTGTTAAATATCACCGGTTTAGTAAAAACAGCAGGTGAACACAATTCCGTACGTTCATCAAAAGGAACCACAGTATTTAAAAATCTTCAGTTATTTCCTCTCCCTGTCACTGGCAAATTAAGATAAAGTTTTGCAGGTTAGCCAAACATTCTCACAGAGGTCCTGAATGCCTGTTACTATCCGAAGCATTTACCTTAAAATGAGCCTAAGGATCAGGTAATTTACTCCACTTACTCTTAATGTACTGTACACTTATGTCAACACAGTCCCCACATACCATGAACACTTCTTTATAGCTCTTTAGAATTGCATTAATTGCATTTTAATGAACCGGTTTCATTTAAGCTCCTTCTGTTATTCTTGGCTGCTGGAAGGCTGTCCCTCAGGGAACAAATGTATCGGCCCATCTGCTGGCTGAGATTATGGAGCGTGAGCACTGTACGATCAAAGTGCTTTGCAGCAGCTACACTCCGCATTTGGCTATTCCACAGCACACATTTGATGCATTTACTCCATTCTATTTTCATATGTACCTCAGTCACAGGAGGTGCTTATGTCAAAGGTCCATAGTGCCCATCCAACCATGCAGGTTTTTAAAATAAATCACCCAATCTTCAAATATAAGATCTAGATTGTGAGGGGAGCGGTATAAATATGGCAAATAATGAGAAAAATAGCGTCTATTTTGGGTTTTTTTTACGTAAACTTCATAAGACATTGTAATGTTATCCTTCTTGTTAGGGTGTCAGCCAAGGCTCAGTGGTAGCACTCCCTCTGAGTCAGAATATTGTGTGTTCAAGTCTCACTCCAGAGACTTGAGCTCAAAATCTAGGCTGACACTCCAGGGCAGTACTGAGGGAGGTGCCATCCTTTGGATGAGATGTTAAACCGAGGCCCGGTCAGCTCTCTCAGGTGGATGCAAAAAATCCCATGACATTATTTTGAAGAAGAGCAGGGGAGTTCTCCCTGGTGTAGTGGTTAATATTTATCCCTCAGCCAACATCATTAAAACATCTGGCCATTATCACATTACTGTTTGTGGAATCTTGCTGTGTACAAATTGGCTGTCGCATTTCCTACATTGCAACAGTGAGTACAATTTAATAGTACTTCATTGGCTGTAAAGCGCATTGAGACATCCTGAGGTCATGTAAAGTGCAGTATAAATACAAGTATTTCTTTCTTTCCTGATTGATTCTGATATCTGTTGAATAAATAGTAACTTTGAGATGTATTTGCATTAAGGCACAAGTTTAAATGTCATCCAAAAACTTGGAGGGAAGGGTGAAATTGAAACTGCTTGAAACCAAATAAAATCCTACAACTCCATTCTACAGAATCTCGTCCGGACATGAGGTTCAGCTCTGCACTGATCACTGATAATAAGCCCTGTGTGTTCCTGTTGCAAGCACTTTGTGCAGCTGTTTTAGAAGAGGTGTATCATTGTGTCCGCACTATAGGAAAGCATATCATGATACTGGCACCTTACAGCTGGTGGGCCGATGCTTTATAGAAAGTGCACTATTGTGCTGGTGCTTTTAAAAGAGGGACATCATTACATTCACGCCCTAGAGGACAAAGCCCCAACAGTCAAGAAATAAGCATTAAACATAATTCCAGAATATGGTAGAATTCTGTGCTGAATTATGTATTTAATCTACTTACTGACCATGTAAGGACAGTAGTTCAGTAGTTTCTCCTGATTATATGTTCAGCATTTTAGACTTGGTAATTTATTGCACACTCCGCTGTCTCATCAAGCTGCACCTGCCTTCTCTAAATATATATTTATGAATGAAATAAAAGGAAATCTTCATGGTCATTGCTCTAAAGGAAGTGAGTGAAATGGCAAAGCACTTTGGTGGACCAACAGTGAGGAGGAGGACACAATATGGACTGATTTCCCCCCCCTCACCAAACCCCCGCCTGCTGCTGGTCAAGTAGCTCACCCTGTGCCCTCTGCCTGATTACCTGAACCTATCCGCATTTCCAGGTTCATCTGATAGGCCAGATAGTTCGCAAGTGCTGGCCCATCTTTTTGGCCGGGCCTAGCACCTAGCAGTGGGGAAGGAAGGTGCTACTGCAGTCCTCTCAGCAACAATGGCCCCCGATAACAGAGCATTCAGGCCCTCTTCTTCCTCCACCTACAAAAGTAGGGACTTAACCTTCAGCATGGCTCCCAACAGGTGGCATCTAGACCCCGCTCAGATCCTCTGAGTAGGGATGGGCCCCTGACCTTAGGCTCACTTCTTCTGTGCATTCCTCCAATTGGACCTGTCTGGCATTCCGACAGAAAAATGAGAAGGCAGTGCCAGTTATGTCCCTCTCACCTCATTTGCAAGGGATGATCCTGCTTACACCTGAAATGCACCTCAATATTCCACCCTGCCCAAAAACTCCCAGGAAATCCCTGAACAATGCAAAAGGGATGGAGTCCTGGTGTAATGAGGGTCTGCCCTTTTTTTCCCCTCTGTTTTGTGCCCAGGAAACTGTGAGTTCCCCAGAGGTAGAGGAAAATCGGCCCTGATGGTTGCTCGCGCAGTGAGTTCCTAATCTCAGCTGGGATATTAGGGGAGACAACGCGTGGTCCTCCCAAAAATGGAGGATGGAGAGGAAAAGTCAGGCCATTCTGACAAATCTCTCAGAGCATTATTGGCAGGCTCGTGGGAGTAGGGCGCCTTTCTGTCTGAGGATGATGTGAGCCCTGAATCCACTCATGAAATGGAGAGGAAGAAAAGCACAACGTGTTTTTTTTTAACTACCTAGAGAATAGTAGGATTGCTAGAATCGTGGTAGTGTGTCGGGAAAGGGCTTCCGGCTGCCGAATGTCCAGGGCATTGACTTCACCCCAAAATCCTGGGGAAGGGTTATTTTAATATTCAGGGTGAGAGGCAGGTTTCCAGACCTGTAGAGACACAACAGAGGCACTCGCCTCATGTTGGCAGTGGAAAATCGGAATGGCACCTGCCACTTCGAATGGGAACAGACTGAGGATACTTTCTTTCTTAGAATCATAGATTGATGCAGCACAGACTCTGTGTCCTTTGGTTACTGACCCGTCTGCCACTCGAAACAGTTTCTCCTTATTTACTCTATCAAAACCCTTCAAGATATTGAACACCTCTCTCAAATCTCCCTGTAACCTTTTCTGCTCTAAGAAGAACAACCGCAGTTTCTATAGTCTCTCCATGTAACTGAAGTAATTCTAGTAAATCTCCTCTGCACCCTCGCTAAGGCCTAGACATCGTTCCTAAAGTGAGGTGCCCAAAATTGGCCACAATACTCCAGCTGGGACCTAACCAGCGTTTTATAAAGGCTTAGCATAACCTTGTTGCTTTTGTACTCTCTATTTATAAAGCCAAGGATCCCGTATGCCAATTTAACAGCCTTCTCAACTTGTCCGCACACCTTCAAGGTCCTATGTATATACACTCTCGGGTCTCTCTGTTCCTGCACCCCCTTTAAAATTGCAGGGAGCTGAAGGCCTGCATTGTGAAAGAAATCAATCCCTCTGTGATCGACTGCCTTTGGCTTGAGCATCTCTGGAGCCTTTACGAGGCCCACAATGGAACCATGCCTGTTGTCAGCAGGCAACAGATCCAGTGGGCCTAGCAGGGGCATGATTGGTGGAATTCCCAGGTCAGCCTGGGAATGACAGACAACATGGCCCCAAAATACTACCAGGATATAGAGGGTGTGGCTGGAAGAGGTGCCCAACTCCCCCCTCCCCCCAGTTGAGATTTCTGATGTTGTTCGAATGGGACAGGAATTGGTCAGATCCGGGTTCTTCCCCAAATTACACCCCCACATTGGGAATCTAAAGAAAGAAACTGTGACTGCTAGGAATTTGGAAGGAGAAAAAATATATACTATTGTGCACAGATTTATTTGAAGTAAATTTGAAAAATGTTTGATTTGAAAGACTTTTTACTTCACTGTGCTAAAGAAAGAATAGGCCGAGACTCAAGTCCTGTTCTCCCTTTGTGGTATGGTAGAGTACGCTCCTGTTATTGCTGTTTGCCATTCTCTTGTGCACCTGGGTAGATGTGGCCATGCTTTGTCCCAACATCATCTCTGCCTAACTAAACATCCCAGACCAGCAACAAAGCTTTCAATAGGCTTGCTTGTATGGACAGTGACCTTAGGGTGACCTTGAGTTGTGAGTTAAGGATCAAGTTACAAGTCCTCATCTATCCTTCTGCATCCAGTCTTTAAGCTTCAAAAGAAAAACGCAGTACATTTTTAACAGGTGAAAGCTGGCATATCTTCACTAAAAGAAATTAGTGACCTCTTCAGCACTTGGCTGTCACAATAATGTCCACAGGCTCCTTATTTCAGGGAGACACCTGCTCCAGCACCATGTCTGCTGTAACTAAGAAAATAAACTCGAAGAAATGATTGAACAGCTAAGTCCTTAAAACACTTTAACCCTTAAGACACGATGTGATGTTAGTGCACTCACTGGGTTAATGCTTCTTTTAAAATAGCAGGCAAAGGAATTTGATGCAAACACATTAAACTTTTAACACACTGGTGGGGTCATTTTAAGCCTTGGTGATAGTGTTAAACGGGCAATATCGAATCTGCCACCCATTACATACCACTCCTGATTTTCCTTAATAATCACCAAGATATCCAACAAGGGAATGTAGAAGAAACCTATTTATCCAGAGAGTGGTGAGAATGTAGCACTCGCTGCCACAGGGAATGGTTGAGGCAAATAGCATTTAAGGTTGATGCATTTAAGGGGAGGCTAGATAAGCATATGAGGGAGAAGGGAATAAAGGGTTATTCTGATAGTTAGATGAGGAAAGACAGGAGAAGGCTCGAGTGGAGCATAAATGCCGGCATGAAGTGTTTGGGCCGAATGGCCTGTTTCTGTGCCGTATATCCTATGTAATCCTATGTAATCCTTTCCATTGACTTACTGACAGCCTGCTCTAAGGCTCTGGCTGCCTGCAAAGGTAGTTTTCACAGGACTATCCTCTGGCTCCTTATCTTCATCTTAATCAACTTCTGACTGTGGGAGGGTGTTTCTCTCCTTCATCTTTTCCCTTGTACATTTGCTAAATTGTTTCTTCTTCCTGTGACCAAGCCACATAATAATGACCAACTTAGGCCGACGGGGCTGTTCCAACACTTTTATTTCACAAAGAATGAATGGAAAATTGAATTGTTGAAGATTGCTGCCTCATTGTGTATACTACCCGCCGTTTTGGTGAAAAGCCAATCTTGCATAGCGGCTCACTACACGTCACAGCACAACTAGAGGTATGTCACCACTGCTAGTGACAGCAGGTGGTGGAGGAGTTGGGAAATCTGGCACAGATCCCAACTGCCAGGCCTCTTACCCATAATGCACCACGTGCACTGCCAGGAGAGTTGCGAGCTTGATTATATAATTAAAATTAAGTGAAATGATATGCTAATGCACACACTTGTAATTTCTTCTGATTCTTGCTGGGAATGCACTGAGCATTGTTTTTGGACATCCATTCCAAGCCTAGTTGGTGCTGACAGGAAGTCAGAATTTAAAGAGAGTCTGCAATGTTATGTGGAGATTTGTAATACAGGTTATTTTGACTGCTTTTTTTTTGCCAGGTCATTTTTTGCATATATTGGGTCAATTTTGGTAGAAATATTGCCTCACACATATTTTACCTCATTTTTATTCTGGTGGGAATGCTATTATTTTTTCGTTATTTGGAGGAAGAAGAGGAGAAAAGCCAGGACACCAGACAACAACAACAATTTTTATTTACATAGCACCCTTTAACATAGTAAAATGTCCCAAGGCGCTTCACAGGAGTGTTATAAGACAAAGCAGATAAATTTGACACCGAGCCACATAAGAAGAAATTACGGCAGATGACCAAAAACTTGGTTAAAGAGGTAGGTTTTAGGGAGCGTCTTAAAGGATGATAGAGAGGTGGAGAGGTTTAGGGAGGAAGTTCCAGAGTTTATAGTCCAAGCAGCTGAAGGCACGGCCACCGATGGTTGAGCAGTTATAATCAGGGATGCTCAAGAGGGTAAAATTTGAGCAGCGCAGACATCTCATGGGGTTGTGAGGCTGGAAAAGATTACAGAGATAGGGAGGGGCAAGGCCATGGAGAGATTTGAAAACCAGGATGAGAATTTTGAAATCGAGGTGTTGTTTAAGCAGGAGCCAATGTAGGTCAGCGAGCACAGTGGCGATCGGTGAGTGGGACTTGATGCGAGTTAGGAGACGGGCTGCCGAATTTTGGATGACCTCAAGTTTACGTAGGGTAGAATGTGGGAAGCCAGCCAGGAGTGTGTTGGAGTAGTCAAGCCTAGAGGTAACAAAGGCATGGGGGTTTCAGTAGCAGAAGAGCTGAGGTAGGGGCGGAGGTGGGCGATGTTACGAAGGTGGTAATAGGCGGTTGTAGTTATGCTGTGGATATGTGGCCGAAAGCTCATTTCAGAATTAAATATGACGCCTAAGTTGTGAACAGTCTGGTTTAGCCTCAGATAGATGCTAGGGAGAGGGATGGAGTCAGTGGTTAGGGAACGCAGTTTGTGGTGGGGATCAATGATAATGGCTTTGGTCTTCCCAATATTTAACTAGAGAAAATTTCTGCTCATCCAGTACTGGATGTCGAACAAGCAGCCTGACAATTTAGATACCATGGAGGGGTCGAGAGAAGTTGTGGAGAGGTAGAGCTGGGTTTCGTCAGCGTACATGTGGAAACTGACTCCGTGTTTTCAGATGATATCGCTAAGGAGATTTTCTCGTTATGATTAGATAGATGAGAATGGAACCAGGTGAATGCAGTCGCACCCAGCTGGACAATGGTCATCATCATCATTGGCAGTCCCTCGAAATCGAGGAAGTCTTGCTTCCACTCTAAGAGTGAATTCTCAGATGACTGTACAGTCCAATACAGGAATTACAGTCTCTGTCACAGGTGGGACAGAGAGTCGTTGAAGAAAAGGATGGGTGGGGAGTTTGGTTTGCCGCACACTCCTTCCGCTTGATTTCTGCATGCTCTCGGCGACGAGACTCGAGGTGCTAAACGCCCTCCCGGATGCTCTTCCTCCACTTAGGGCGGTCTTGGGTCAGGGATTCCCAGGTGCCGGTGGGGATGTTGCACTTTATCAAGGAGGCTCTGCAGATGTCCTTGGGGCTTGCTTGCCGTGTAGGAGTTCCGAATAGAGCGCTTGCTTTGGGAGTCTCATGTCGGGCATGTGAACGATGTGGCTCACCCAATGGAGCTGTTCGAGTCTGGTCAGTGCTTCCCAGTGGATTTGTAGGAGTTTGGACGATGGTGGAGAGGCATTGGAGGAGTATGGAGTGGTCAACTGTGTCAAAGGCTGCAGACAGGTCCAGGAGGATGAGGAGAATAGTTTGCCTTTGTCACAGTCACAAAGAATGTCATTTGTGACTTTGATGAGAGCCGTTTCAGTATTGTGGCAGGGCGAAAACCAGATTGAAGGGATTCAAACATTGAGTTCCAGGAAAGATGGTCACGGATTTGGGAGGCGACAACACGTTAAAGGACTTTGTACAGGAAAGGAAGGTTGGAGATGGGCGATAGCTAGAAAGTTGAGATTACACTTGAGATGGCCTACAGGCACCTACCATTACCCACAAACCCCTAGCTATAGCCAGAGGCACACCTACCATAGCATATCTGACAAAACGGAAGTGGAAGAATTGTAGCATCTCCTGGAAACAAATCTGCAGCCAACCTCCATCACAGGAACAGCACTGCCAGTGGTTGTAAGGTCATCGCCATTGTGACCTTTCAGGCTTTAGGCTCCTTCCAAGATGCCACAAGGGACTCCAGTCAATATGCAACTCACAGACGCATCAGACAGGTGACTAATCTGTTGCTCGCCAGAGCAAACAATGTTATCACTTTCCCCATGGAAACTGGCAGTTGAGTCTGAGGTGGCTGAATTTCTAGATTACCCAAAGGACAGTGTGTCATTGGCAGTAATGATCAGTTTCTATGGTGCTGCAGTAAAGAAAGAACTTGCATTGCTATACCAAAAGCAAAATACTGCAGGTGCTGGAAATCTGAAATAAAAACAGAAAACGCTGGAAATACTCAGCAGGCCAGGCAGCGTCTGTGGAGAGAGAAACAGAATTAATATTTCAGATCGATGATTCTTTGTCAGAACTGGAAAAAGTTAGAGATCTAACAGATTTTAAGCAAGTACAGTGGCAGGGAAAGTGGGAGGGAGGAAATAACAAAAGGGAAGGTCTGTGATAGGGTGGAAGCCAATAGTGATTAAATGACAAAAGGGATGATGGTGCAAGGCAAAAGGGGGTGCTATGAGACAAGTAACAAAATAAAAGATGGGACTAAAGGTGCTGTAAATGGCAACAGCAGAGCCATTACCAGCTCCTGCTGTCAAAAAAAATGGGAGCAGTGGTTATGATCTGAAATTTGTTGAACTCGATGTTGGTTGTAAAGCGACTAATCGAAAGATGAGGTGCTGGTCCTCAAGCATCCATTGAGCTTCATTAGAACTGTGTAGGAGGCCAAGGGCAGAGTGGATGTGGGATGGAGAATTGAAATGGCAAGCGACCAGAAACGCAGGGTCATGCTTGCGGAGTGAACAGAAGTGTTCAGCAAAGCGATCACCCAATCTGTGTTTGGTCACCCCAGTGTGTTTCTATAGCACCTTTCATGAACTCAGAATGTCCCAAAACATTTTACAGCCAATGAAGTACTATTGAAGTGTTGTCACTGTGTTAATGTAGGCAACCCAGCAGCCAAGTCGCACACAACCAGGTCCCACAAACAGCTGCTTTTTTGTGATATTAGTTGAGGGAAAAATATTGGCCAGGACACCGGGGAGAACTCCACATTGGTGCTCAAGCGTGTAGTGCCACCGAATGTTTCTATAGAGATTTAGCACCGAATTTGATTCAGGTTCTCGGTTTGGACTAGATTTGAACCCAAATCTCAGACATATGTTACCTCCAAAACTCCTTTGCTTTACAGACACGAGCCTCTATAGGGGACGGATACATTCTCCCTGAGGTAGAAATTTTAAATATATCCTATGGTAGTCTTGAATAAGTTTTGTTTATAAATATCTGTGCTGGGATTTATCATTGTGCTAAGCATTATAGCTCCCAGGTACTTCAGTCAGCCTGACAAAAATAGCATTAGACATTTCCTGTTGTTCTGGGAATAGACCTCTGCATTGGTTTGAAATGCAAATGTATGCATTCATTTATCCAAGGCCATGCTGGTTTGACATCTGTGTATTATGTATATTCTTGCAGATGATGTTGTAGATGTCTGAGCTTCTGAATTGAATTTTAATGGTGCCATCTGGTACATTTTCAGTGTTGTGAGGAACGTGTATTTTAGTGTTCTTCCATTAACTGTTTGAAGTGCAGGACAGTTAGGCCTCTGAAACTGCCTAAACATTCACAGATCAATTGCCAAGGATTTCCTGCACTTTACATCATCAGGTCACTCTCACTATTTTACATCCTTGGTAAAGGATTTTTTTTCTGTTAATCTGATGCTATTGGAGATCAAAGAAGAAGTATGTTTACGAACTGCTGCTTGAGGAGAAATCTTCGAAGAGCATCTTTAAAACAGGCGTTGTGCTGATTTTCAGAACCAATTCTTTTAATCAAATTGGGCTTTAAACTGGCAAAGACCTCCTGTTTTCTGCAGTAGAGTGGCCAAAATAGATTGGTGCTTTGATGAGCTTCCTCTGCTATTTGTGCAACAGTATTGCCTAGTGTGTATAGTATTTTGCCTCATCTTAGTATAATGGCTGCAGTATATTGCAGACTATTCTGTAATTTGTAAATAAATATCATAATTGTAGCCCATATTAGTCTTGTCTTCCACGCTACATTTCTGCTTTTTAGATTGATTGGAGACTAATTAAAGTGTAGTTTGCAGTTTTACTGTAATTAGGGTAATTGCTAATCTGGTGCTATCCAGCCTAAGACCTGCATCAGGAGAGACATGAATCACTAGCAGGGAACATGTTATAACTGTTGACTGGGGAAATTGTCTTAAAAGCCAGGATTATTACATTCTCTATTACATTCCCCAATAGTACAATGTATTTTGTATATTGTGAAGTATTTTTCCAAGTGGCGGAGAGGTACACAGATTTATTTTTTCAAACGTATTACGTTAATTTGTACCTAGCTTTCTCACTGTGTTGATCTGTAACAATGAATTATATCCATAAGTAAGGATTTTCCTTTGGCAATGAATCTCCTGTGATGTTTTTCATGAACATTTTTTTGAATGCTTCTATCTTCCAATAACCATCTCTCCACTGTCTCCCACAATTTAATTTTGTTTTCCACTCTGTTTTTCTATTTGTCTTCCATTTATTCTTTCTCCATCTGTACGGCTTTTCTCTCATCATCATGTCTATATCTTTCTTTCTCTTAATTTTTTTCACACTCTTTCTGTTTCTGTAGATCTGTCTTCTCTCATCTGTATGTCTTCCATTTTGCATTCCAGAGGTCTCTCTCCTTTACTTCACATGATGTCCTTCCTGTATATCATATTCTCTATGTGCCTCTCACACACTTTCATTCCCTTTCTCTCTGCATACCTCTCTCTCTACTTCTAGATGAGACTTGAAGGCAGAATCGGGAGTCTCTAGTAACTGCAGACATTTATCTCATCTTGTTACATAGTCATGTGTCTCCTCTCAGTCATCTTCCTAATCCTCGAATCACCTTTCAGAAGTTTGATGTCCATTTCAGCCAAGTAATGGAGTTGAATATCTCTCCCATCACTATCTGAGGAAGTATTCCTGATCTCCACTCCAGTACCGCCTGCTTGGTCTGTTTTCTATATTTTTTCTTGGCAAGTTGCTAGAGATTGGGAGAAACCCAGTGTTCATCCCAATCGCAATTTCTCCAAGGAAAATCCTTCCTTCAAGGAAGTTTAGAATTCCACTCTCACGGCAACATTTCCAGATGAGAGAGAAACCGAGGGACAAGACCTGGGTCTGGAAGGTAGTGGGAGGCCAAAGACTGGAATGGTGCCAGGGGAGGGAGGGAGGCAGACTAAGGGGCTGGGGTGGAGCAGGGGGGAGGGGGGCAGCAGAGGGCCTGGTCCTAGGCTGTAATGCCCTCTTCTCTTGTACAGGTGGGCTATATTGACTGCCTAGGTAGGAAAGAGTCCAAGAGTGGATTGGCTCCAGACTAAGCCCAGCAGCCACTACGTACCAGGGCTGAACAGGGAGTAGCCATAAGCCTGATCCACATGTCAACGGAAAATATTGCTGTCTCGCATTCAACATGATACAAATGGTTGGGAAAGAGTGGGTGGCCGAGGTGGGAATGGGCAGCAGGGGATTAGTTAGCAGGAATCAATCCTGGGTACCTACCATATACTGTGAGATGTTCAGGTCATGTGGTTCGCATGGATGAATCAGATCTAGGGGCGATGACAAAAGCAATCGCTTAATTTATATCTGGATAGACAGGCCATCTTTGAAACTGTGTTACACTAAAGTACTCTTTTTTATCTAGGTCATTTGGAGTAAATTTCATTTTACCTGAATCAGCTCAGTAGGACCAGTAACTAACAAACCAAAACTACCTCGAACCAACTAGTAATAGAAAGGATGAAAGGGACAAAATAATAATTGAGGGGTTTGTAGATGTATATAAACTAAAAAATCATCGTTGATTTCCTTTCCCACCATCCCCCACCACCTCCAACTCAACAACTACTTTGTATCTTTCTAAAGGCCTCTTATACAGAAACAATGGGATGTGGTTTTGGGGCATATTACACCACACATCGTGTATTGGTACAAAGTGGTTTTCTCAGAAAGGCTGGAACACCACTGTGCAGAACTGGTGTCAATTTGCCAGTTTTCTTGTGGTGTCAGTAGGTGATCTTCCATTACATGACCTTCACACTGCTTGGAAAGTCACTGGATGTAAATCAACCCCGAATTTTGAAAACAGAATGTTCAACCGATATCAGCGAGCCAATTTAATTATTCTCAATGTCCGCAAAATAATTGTTTTGATAATCCGCTCCTTTGTATCCATGGAAACAGAAAAATGCAATCATCTGTTGGTTGCCAGAGAGTAGGACGTGATGCAACCCTTTAAGACTACTCTTATACTTCCACCTGAATGCAGAGCCGTTTCTGCTGTGATCTGCGGCAAGAGCATTTATGTTCTGACCTGACTCCTTGTTGCACTGAAGTTAGGAGATGTGGGACCACCACTAGCAGGCTGTCTGCTGATGCCTTGGGGTAGGGTAGCATAATGGTTATGTTACTCAACTAATAATCCAGAGGCCTGGACTAATGATATGGGGTCATGAGTTCAAATCCCATCACGGCAGCTGGCAAATTTAAATTCAGTCTATTAAATAAATCTGGAATTAAAAAGCTAGTATCAGTAATGGTGACCATGAAACTGTTGTAAAAACCCATCTGGTTCACCAATGTCCTTTAGGGAAGGAAATCTGCCGTCCTTACCCAGTCTGGCCTATACGTGACTCTAGATTCACAGCAATGTGGTTGACTCTTAATTTCCCTCTGAACTGGCCTCACAAGCCACTCAGTTGTAGAAAGCGACTTCGGGGCAATTAGGGGTGGGCAATAAATGCTGGCCTTGGCAGTGATGCCCACATGCTGTGAATGAATAAAAAAAAATACCATCCATAGCATTAAAAAAAGAAGAAACACTTGCATTCATATAGGCCAGAATTTTCCGAGATGGTTGTGGAGGTGGGTCGGGTGGGAAAGTTGATATTTTTGGGAGCGGGTCGGGAACCCACCGTCATCCCACTCCCCTGCGTGCATTTGCCTCAGGCACGTCTGCCAGCAGAGCAGCAAACTGACCAGCAGAGGCGGGTAACACAATTTAAAGTATTAATGCTTATTCTCAGACCCTTAAGAGTCTTTTAATCTTAGCTTTTAAATTTACCTGATGGCCACGGGAACCATGCTGCTCGTCAACCTGAGGCGGGGATTCAGTGGACATTGCTCCAGCTGTTCGGTTGACAGCATGAAATATTCTATAAAAGCTCCCACCTGACAGCTGATCACTTTCCTCAGGCAGCAGCAGTTGCTCACTGCATTTCCAGCACAGATTCTGCAGGCTGCAGGTCTCTCCAGCAAAGTCTCCATCCAGTGTCACCTCATTGGAAGAACGGCGCTCATCATTGACAGATTGTTTCTGTCTGTGGCAGAGAGGTTGTTTCCACTGGTCGGGGAGACTAGAACTAGGGGGCACAGCCTCAAAATATGGGGGAGCCAATTTAAAACCGAGTTGAGAAGGAATTTCTTCTCCCAGAGGGTTGTGAATCTGTGGAATTCTCTGCCCAAGGAAGCAGTTGAGGCTAGCTCATTGAATGTATTCAAGTCACAGATAGATAGATTTTTAACCAATAAGGGAATTAAGGGTTATAGGGAGCGGACAGGTAAGTGGAGCTGAGTCCACGGCCAGATCAGCCATGATCTTGTTGAATGGCGGAGCAGGCTCGAGGGGCTAGATGGCCTACTCCTGTTCCTAATACTTATGTTCTTATGTTCTTATCTATACTTCACCTGGCATGTATTCAATTAACATAGGTGCTGTTTATATTGTCTCACCTTGGTCCTCAGAATCTGACCACGATGAGCCCCAGCACCAGTAGCACCAGGCACAGCCGCAAGACCAAAAACAACAACACCAATCTTCACCGCAATCTTCTGATGCTGCACAAGTCAGAGGGCATCAGCACCCGAGCATAATGCTGCCAGGGAGGCCAGGGATGGCCTCATCATGGCAAAATTTTGCTTAACTTGATGCTGTACACTCATATGGCTGCCACATGATGTGCCAGGTTGACACCACCCCACACCAACACTATAAAGCATCCCTGCAATGACCAAGTCATTCCTTTCACATTCACCACCATTGTTAGAGGTACCATTATATCTCACCATTCACTTCCAAAGGTGCATGCAAATCTGTCCAAGACAGGGAAGGGTTGCAAATAAAGATTTGTATGTTTGAAAGCACATTAACGTAAACTTTACATAAACATCAGCTACCCTTGTGAATCTACTTGTGTGTCATCTTTCTCTTCTGCTTCCTTCGACAAGGTGCCCACCTGGCCTCAGCAGAGGTGGAAGCAGACTGCTCACTTCCCTGCTGCCAAGGAGCTGGCGAGCACCTCGCAAAACCTGTCAGAGTCCTGCACTTCCAGGATTGCTATCTTTCTGGATGGCCCCCGAGGCTCAGCATCTGCATGCAGCTGAGCAGAGCTAGAAGCATCCTGCACTCTCCGGCGAGAAGTCTCCACTGCTGTCCCTGTCACCACAGTCTGCTCTTGTTCACTTGTGACTTGTGACACACCAGGTGACAACATCACTCTATAATGCGTGGGAACCACCAAGGTATGCGTATCGGCGCTGGTGCTGGGTGCCGGGGTCTGGTGACAGTGCATCGTCAAAGGCTGGAGGTTGCTCTGAGGAGTCGTCTTCCCCTTCCTTCTGGACAGTGGGGGGGGGGCTCTTGATGGACCTGTGGGAGAGTAAAGAGATGGGTTAGATATGTCATATGAAGAATGGTTACGGATACCATTATGCGCATGATGACCATTCATTGCTGCTGACATCAGTCCTAATACGAGTGACTGCTTTATGCCATGTAGCCCTTTGATATGTAATTCTGTCACAAGGTTACTGAGATGTCCCCCTTTCTCCGTCTCTCACCTCCAGCTGCTCGGCCACTCCTGATATTTCTAAAGCAGCGTCCTCTGCTATCGTAAAGTTTTCAAATGATGGAGGGCCACCGCAGGTTCTCCCCCTCTCCCTCTTATTTAGGGCTCTCTTTTCCTGCAAGGAGGGAAAGAGAACGTTGAGTGAGAGTGATGGAATGAGTGTAAGGAATGGATGGGTTAGATCTTTAGAGGGAGACTATGATGGAATGAGGTGCCAAAGCCAAGTGGCCTCCGTGTGTGTTGTTAGTTGGTTTGATTGCACTAGGATGAGGGTGAATGTGAGGGGTGCCTAGTGAGATGGGGATGTGATAACTTAAATGGAGAGAGAGGGATGGGTGGACATGCAAGTTATGTTAGTGTGAGTAAGGATGTGCAGGAGAACATAAGAAATAGGAGCTGGGGTAGGCCATTTAACCCCTTGAGCCTGCTCCACCATTTAATAAGGTTATGGCTGATCTGATCATGGACTCAGCTCTGCTTCCCTGCCCGTTCCCCATAACACTTTATTCCCTTATTGTTCAAAAATCTGTCTATCTCCGTCTATATATATTCAATGACCAAGTCTCCACAGCTCTCTGGGGCAGAGAATTCCACAGATTTACAACCTTCTGAGAGAAGAAATTCCTCTTCATCTCAGTTTTAAATGGGCGGCCCCTTATTCTGAAACTATGCACCCTAGTTGTAGTTTCCCCTATGAGTGGAAATATCCTCATTGCATTCATCTTGTCGAGCCCCCTCTTTATCTTATATGTTTCGATAAGGTCACCTCTCATTCTTCTGAACTCAAATGTCTATCAGCCCAACCTACTCAACCTATCTTCATAAGTCAAACCCCTGATCTCCGGAATCAACCTAGTGTACCTTCTCTGGCCTCCAAAGCAAGTATATCCTTCCTTAAATACGGAGACCAAAACTGCACGCAATACTCTAGGTGAGGCCTTACCAATAAACTGTACAGTTGTAGAAGGAATTTTCCTGCTCCCAAAGCAAGCGCTCTCCTCAGAACTCCTTCATGGCAAACGAGCTAAAGGTGGGCAGCGGAAACGTTACAAGGATACCATCAAAGTCTCCCTGATAAAGTGCAACATCCCCACTGACACCTGGGAGTCCCTGGCCAAAGACTGTGCTAAGTGGAGGAAGTGCATCCGGGAGGGCACTGAGCACCTCGAGTCTCGTTGCCGAGAGCATGCAGAAATCAAGCGCAGGCAGAGGAAAGAGCGTGCGGCAAGCCAGTCCCACCCACCCCTTCCCTCAATGACTATCTGTCCCACCTGTGACAGACTGTGGTTCTCGTATTGGACTGTACAGCCACCTAAGAACTCATGTTAAGAGTGGAAGCAAGTCTTCCTCGATTCCGAGGGACAGCCTATAATGATGATCTTTGCTTTTATACTCTATCCCCCTTGCAATAAAGGCCAAAATTCCATTTGCCTTCCTGATTATTGCTGTACCTGCATATTAACTGTTATGTTTGCAACCCTAGGCAACCTATATCATACTGCCACCAGAGGGCTTACCTGTTGGAGTCCCAAGGGATCCCAGCATCCCTTGGGAGCACTGCTATTAAGCAGGCCTCCAATCTTTACCAACACTCTGGAGTTTGAATAAAGGAGCTAAGGCCACACTTACTCATTGTCTACAGTACTCAGCTGCATTACTTTATTATGAGCTTAACAACTGGCGACAAGATAACGAACAACCGCGCGAAAATGCAGAGAACTGTTGGTATCCTGGAGAAATTCTCAGAAGGGGACGATTGGGAGGCCTTCGTGGAGCGACGCGACTAATACTTCATGGCCAACGAGCTGGAAGGGGATGAGAACGCTGCCAAATGAAGGGCGATCTTCCTCACCGTCTGTGGAGAAACAACCTATGGCCTCATGAAGAATCTTCTAGCTCCGGTGAAACCAACAACCAAATCCTATGAAGATCTGTGTACTCTGGTCCGGGAGCACCTAAATCCGAAGGAAAGCGTTCTGATGGCAAGGTATCGATTCTACACGTGTTAACGATCTGAAGGCCAGGAAGTGGTGAGCTACGTTGCCGAACTAATTCGCCTTGCAGGACATTGCGAATTCAATGGATTCCTTGAGCAAATGCCAAGAGACTTTTTTGTGCTTGGCATTGGCCATGAGGTTATCCTTCGCAAACTATTGACTGTTGAAACACCGAATCTGAGCAAAGCCATAACGATAGCCCAGGCATTTATGTCCATCAGTGATAACACCAAACAAATTTCGCAGCATAAAGAGGTTTCGGCAAGTACTGCACACAAAGTAACATCGTTTTCAGGCAGGAATGCATATGGCAGAACATACTCGCCGGCAGCTGCACGACCTCAGATGACCCAGAATCTGCCATCAATCGTTAATGTGTGGCAGTTAACACCTTGTTGACGCTGTGGAGGTGATCATCAAGCCCATCAATGCCACTTCAAACACTATGTGTGCAAAGGCTGTAGAACAATGGAACGCCTCCAGTGAATGTGCAGATAAGCTGCAAACCCTGCAAACCACCACATTGCAGAGGAGGATCAATCCATGGCGGATCAGGCTGAACTAGAGGCTCGATCCGAGGAGGCAGAAGTATACGGGGTACACACCTTCACCACGAAATGTCCACTGATCATGCTAAAAGTCGATCTGGACGTTATCCCAGTATCCATGGAACTGGACACGGGTGTGACTCAGTCTATCATGAGCAAAAAGGCCTTCGACAGGCTGTGGTGCAACAAGGAACATAGGCCCAAGCTTAGCCCCATTCATACCAAGCTAAGAACTTACACTAAAGGGCTGATCCCTGTTATTGGCAGCGCAGCAGTAAAAGTCGCCTATGATGGAGCAGTGCACGAACTCCCAATATGGATTGTACCAGGATATGGCCCCCCACTGTTCGGCAGCAGCTGGCGGGGGAAAATCCGCTGGAACTGGGATTATATCCAAGCGCGCTCATCCATCGACGACACCTCATATGCCCCCAGGTTCTGAGCAAGTTCCCGTCGTTGTTTTGGCCATACATCGGAAGTTTCTCGGGGGCGAAGGTGCAGATCCACTTGGTTCCCGATACACGACCTATCCACCACAAGGCACGGGCAATGCCATAAACGATGCGAGAGAAAGTGGAAATTGAGCTGGACAGGCTGCAACGAGAAGGAATCATCGCACCGGTGGAGTTCAACGAGTGGGCCAGTCCGATTGTTGCAGTTTTCAAAGGCAATAGCACAGTCAGAATTTGTGGGGACTATAAAGTAACGATTAACCGTTTTTCACTACAGGACCAGTACCCACTATCCAAGGCAGATGACCTATTTGCGACCCTGGCTGGAGGAAAGACGTTCAGCAAGTTGGACCTGACCTCGGCCTACATGACGCAGGAGCTGGAGGAATCTTCGAAAGGCCTCACCTGCATCAACACGCACAAAGGTCTGTTCATCTACAACCGGTGTCCGCTCGGGATACGGTCAGATGCGGCAATTTTCCAAATGAACATGGAGAGCCTGCTAAAGCCAATTCCGCGCACCATGGTTTTCCAGACGACATACTGGTCACAGCTCGGGACACCATCGAACACTAGAAGAAAGTGGAAGAGGTTCTAAGTTGGTTAGATTGCATGGAACTCAGGTTAAAACACTCAAAGTGTGTTTTCCTGGCGCCAGAGGTCGAGTTCTTAGGGAGAAGAATCGCGGCAGACGACATCAGACCCACCGACGCCAAGATGGAGGCCATCAGGAACGCGCCAAGACCATAGAACGTGACAGAGCTGCGGTCGTTCCTGGAACTCCTCAACTATTTCGGTAATTTCCTACCCGGATTAAGCACCTTGCTCAAACCCTACATGTGCTGCTACGCAAGGGAGACGACTGGGTATGGGGGAATTCACAAGAGGCTGCTTTTGAGAAAGCCAGTAATCTGTTATGTTCCAACAAACTGCTTGTTCTGTAAAACCCATGTAAACGTTTAGTGCTAGATTGTGATGCATCTTCATACAGGGTGTGTGTTACAACAGGCTAACGAATCGGGAACACTGCAACCGGTCGCCTATGCGTCCAGGAGTTTGTCCAAGGCCGAAAGGGCCTACAGTATGATTGAAAAAGAAGCTCTGGCATGAGTTTATGGGATGAAAAAAATGCACTAGTAGCTGTTTGGTTTCAAGTTTGAGTTAGAAACTGACCATAAGCCGCTCATTTCGCTATTAATACCAATGCCTCTGCCCGCATCCAAAGATAAACGCTCACGCTGTCTGCATACAACTATGTAATCCACCACAGGCTAGACACAGAGAACTGCTCTGATACTCTCAGTCAGCTACAATTGCCCACCACCAGGGTAGAAATGGCACAGCCTGCAGACTTGCTCTTGGTGATGGATGCATTCGAAAATGAAAAGTCACCCGTTACGGCCCGCCAGATCAGGACCTGGACCAGCCAGAATCCTTTACTGTCCCTTGTAAAAAACTGTGTCCTCCATGGGAGCTGGTCCAGTGTCCCAGCGGAGATGCAAGCCGTTCCAGCGGCGCAAAGACGAAATGTCCATACAGGCGGATTGTCTTTTGTTCGGTAATCATGTGGTTTTGCCCAAGAAAGGCAGGGAAACTTTCATACGTGACCTACACAGTACCCACCTAGGCATAATAATGATGAAAGCTATAGCTAGATCCCATGTGTGGTGGCCCGGCATTGACTCAGACTTAAGAGTCATGTGTGCACCAATGCAACACTTGCTCTCAACTGAGCAATGCACCAAGAGAGGCACCGCTAAGTTTGTGTTCATGGGCCTCTAAACCGTGGTCTAGGATCCACGTTGACTTTGCAGGCCCGTTTCTAGGCAAAATGGTTTTGGTTGTTTTGGGTGCCTATTCAAAATGGATTGAATGTGTAATAATGTCTGCAAGCATGTCCACTGCCACTATCAAAAGCCGACGAGCCATGTTCGCCACGCACGGCCTGCCTGATGTCCTTGTCAGTGACAATGGCCCGTGCTTCACCAGTGCTGAATTCAAGGAATTCATGACCCGCAATGGGATTAAGCACGTCACATTTGCCCCGTTCAAGCCCGCATCCAACGGCCAGGCAGAACGGTCAGTCCAAACCATCAAGTAAAGCTTGAAACGTGTGTCAGAAGGCTCCCTGCAGACCTGCCTGTCCCGAGTTCTGCTCAGCTACCACACCAGACCCCACTCACTCACCGGGATTCCCCCAGCCGAGCTGCTCATGAAAAGGGCACTCAAAACAAGGCTCTCTCTTGTCCACCCTGATCTCCATGATCACGTCGAGGGCAGGCGGCATCAACAAAGCATGTACCATGATTGAACAAACTTGTCACGCGACATTGAAGTCAACGACCCTGTATTTGTACTCAGCTATGGACATGGTCCCAAATGGCTTGCTGGCACCATCATAGCCAAAGAAAGGAGTAGGGTGTTTCAGGTCAAACTTGCCAATTGTCTAACTTGCAGAAAGCATTTGGACCAAACCAAACTGCGATTCACAAACAGCCACGAGCAACCCGAAGAGGACACCATCAACTTCAACCCTCCAACACACACACAAGTGGCAATCGACATCACGGTTGACCACGAAGCTGAACTCAACATTACAGCTCGACATCCAGAACTCTGAATCTAGCCACTGGCAAGACCAGCTGCCCAGCAGCCCAGCAAAGAACCAACCAACTCACCCACACCTGCATTTGTACCACGATGATTGACAAGGGAGTGAAAAGCCCCAGATCGTCTCACCCTGTAAAAAGTGTACTATTGATTTTGGGAGGGAATGATGCTATGTAAGCAACCCTAGACAACCTGTATCATACCACCACCAGAGGGCTTACCTGTTGGAGTCCCAAGGGATCCCAGCATCCCTTGGGAGCACTGTATATAAGCAGGCCTCTCTTGCTGTACCAGATCTCTGGAGTTTGAGTAAAGAAGCTAAGGTCACACTTACTCATTGTCTACAGTACTCAGCTGCATTACTTTATCATGAGCTTAACACTAACTTTTTGTGTTTCGTGCACAAGGACCCCCAGGTCCCTCTGTACTGCAGCACTTTGCAATTTTTCTGCATTTAAATTATAATTTGCTTTTCTATTTTTTCTGCCAAAGTGGATAACCTCACATTTTCCCACACTGTACTCCTCATCTTTCAAATTTTTGTCCACTCACTTAGCCTGTCTATATCCCTTTACATATTTTTTGTGTCCTTCTCACAATTTGCTTTCCCACCCATCTTTGTATCATCAGTAAACTTGGCTACATTATACTCAGTCCCTTCATCCAAGTCATTAATATAGATTGTAAATAGTTGAGGCACCGATCCCTGCGGCACCCCACTAGATACTGTTTGCCAACCGGAAAATGACCCATTTATCCTGACTCTCTATTTTCTGTTATTTAGCCAATCCTTTATCCATACTAATATATTACCCCCAAACCCGTGAACTTTTATCTTGTGCAGTAACCTTTTATGTGGCATCTTATCGAATGCCTTCTGTAAATCCAAATACACCACAACTCTTTTAGGGGGGGGGAGACAAAATACACATTAAATCAAGTGCCCCCCGATCTGGGGGATACTCCAGACACTTATACCTGCCCTCTTTTTTTTTTGTTGGTTTTTTTTGTGTTTTTTTTTCCTTTTGTGATTTTTTGGGGGCATTAAAATCATATAATTTACAAGTGCCCCCTATAAAAGGAGAGGGGGACACTAAAACCGGCAATTAAAACAAATTAAACTATAAAATAAATAAAATCAAATTAAAATTTGGTTGCCGGGGGTTATAATGCACTCCAGTCCCTCCGGCGCCCAGCTCTCGCGGAAGGCCGCGAGCGTACCGGTGGACACCGCGTGCTCCATCTCTAAGGACACCCTGGCTCGGATGTAGGCGCAGAAGAGAGGCAGGCAGTCAGTATGAACGACCCCCTCGACCGCCCGCTGCCTGGACCAGCTGATGGCACCCTTGGCCGTGCCCAGGAGCAGTTCTATGAGGACCAAATACACCACATCCACTGGTTCCCCCTTATCCACCCTGCTCGTTACATCCTCAAAGAACTCCAGCAAATTTGTCAAACACTGTTTCCCTTTCATAAAACCATGCTGACTCTGCTTGATTGAATTATGCTTTTCCAAATGTCCTGCTACTGCTTCCTTAATAATAGACTGCAGCATTTTCCCAACGACAGATGTTAGGCTAACCGGTCTATAGTTTCCTGCTTTCTGTCTGCCTCCTTTTTTAAGTAGGGGCATTACATTTGCGGTTTTCCAATCTGCTGGGACCTCCCCAAAATACAGTGAATTTTGGTAGATTACAACCAATGCATCCACTATCTCTGCAGCCACTTCTTTTAGGACACTAGGATGCAAGCCATCAGGTCCAGGGGACTTGTCCGCCTTTAGTTCCATTATTTTACCGAGTACTACTTCTTTAGTGATAGTGATTGTTCCTCCCTCCCTATAGCCCCTTGATTATCCACTATTGGGATGTTTTAGTGTCTTCTACCGTGAAGACCGATATAAAATATTTGTTCAAAGTTTCTGACATTTCCTTGTTCCCCATTATTAATTCCCCAGTCTCATCCTCTAGGGGACCAACATTTACTTTAGCCACTCTTTCCCTTTTTATGTACCTGTAGAAACTCTTACTGTCTGCTTTTATATTTCATGCTAGTTTACTTTCATAATCTATCTTCCCTCTCTTTATTATTTTTTTAGTCGTTCTTTGCTGGCTTTTAAAAGTTTCCCAATCCTCTGGCCAGCCACTAGGGTAGGGTAGGGAAGGCAGAGTGATGGGGATGTGATGAGAGGCAGGATGAAGTGGAGTGTGGCTTTGCTTTCAAGTTTCCTGATCTATTAAGAACATTTATGGCACTGCACATATCTGACCACATCCCTGCTCGTGTCCTCCTCTGCAATCTCCAACCAGGAAGTTTTGGTCTCCTGGAGAGGTCTCTTCCGCCCATTGGAAGGGAATAGGAACTCCCTGCATGTTCTTGCTCCCTCCATAAGCATATGGAGGGAGTCATTGGAGAACCTGTGTGCAGCACTCTGCCTCTGTGCAGTGATTGTCAGTGTTTGCAGTGCTTCAATGCTGTAGTGCACTGACAGCACTATGTTACATTAAGCTTCAAATGTAAAGTGGCCATGGCCCCTTTAAAGAGCCTGGCTGAAAACGATCATGAATGATGTCATCAGTTCCGCACCACTTAAATTAGGCCAGATAACGTGTAGGGCGGGATTAATAGGCTCTCTTAATGTAAAGTTGTTCTATGGAGCAGGATGGAGCCAGCAACGGGGTTGCAACCCATCATGGCCACCGCCTGCACCGGACTCGCCAGGTAGGGAAAATTCCAGCCATTGTGTTTTTCACAACCTCAGGACGTCCCAAAGCACTTTACAACCAATGAAGTACTTGTGACATGTAATCACTGTAATAATGTAGGGAAATGCAGCAGCCAATCTACACATAGCAATGTCCCATAAACAGCAATGAAATAAGTGGCCAGATAATCTGTTTCAGGTGTTGGTGAGGGATTGGCCAGGAAACTGGGAGAACTTCCCTGCTCCTCTTCAAAATAGTGCCATGGGGGGAAATTTTAATCTCAAAAAAATCAGTTGGGTTTGGAGCGTGAGGGTAGTTAACTTGTTAAAAATGGGGATCCCAACCTGATCCTGCCTCCAACTTCTGGTTTTAATGGAGGTGAGATGGGGGCGGGTGACCAACCCACTCGCAGGGAGCAAAACATCAATTTAAATATTATAATGAGACTGGAAACCTGTCTTTTAACCTCCATTTTGTTTTCAACTGCATATGGCTGGGTTTCACATAATTCGAGAAACCCAGCAGTTAAAGCAAGATGGGGACTGCCGTTATACCTACCTCCTCGATCCAGGGTCGCTGCCTAGCCCACTCCCGCGATTGGAGACTCCCCATGGGGGCACTGATCACCCACCTAGACTTCCCCTTCCCCTTCACCGCCGCCCCCCCCACCCCCCTAGAAAAGATGATGCTGAGATCCGCCGGTGGCCAGCCCCGATCTTCACTTCACCTACCCCAATCACCCGGGCCCGATCCTCTCTCCATAGTCACACCCCCCCCCCCAACTGATTGGCCGCCCGACCCCAACCCCCCAACCCCTGATCCTCCCCGATCTCAATCCCCGATCCTTTCGACCCCATCTCTGCCCAACTCTCCCGATCCTTTTAACAGCACAGTCTGATCCCCAATTGCTGGACAACTCCCCCCCTCCCCCCCTCCCCCCCCCCCCACGGATCCTTTCCACTATCTGATCCCTGATCCTCATTCCCCCCGATCGTCTGCCCAGCCCCTGATTCCCAGTCCTCTCTCGCACCACCACCCTCCCCGATCATTTCCTCGATCCCCGGTCCTCTCTGACCCTTCTCCTCCCCCCCCGGATCATCTGTCCAGCCCCTGATTCCCAGTCCTCTCCTCCCTGACCCTTTCCCCAGTCCACTATCCTCTCTCCTACCACTACCCCCTCCCCCACCCCGATCGTCTGCCCAGCCCCCAATCCCCGCTCCTCTCTCCTCCCCGATCAATTCCTTGATTCCCGGTCCTCTCTCCACCCCCGATCCTTTTAACAGCCCGGCCCTCATGCGAACCCTCCCTCCCTGCTCCATCCAACTAAAGGCCTACCTGCCCGCAGCCAGACAGCCTCTCAATCTGACTGGCTACGGGCAGGAATCCGAGGCCTCACATGCCAATCAGGCCCTGCCGTTAAAGTCCGCAGGGCCTGCGGGAAACCCGGTCGCCTCGCCCCCCCAAACCGCCTTCCTCCTAAAAATTCCGCCACGGGGTCTTTTACGTCCACCTGAGAGGGCAGATGGAGGCGTCAGTTTAACACCTTATCTGAAAGATGGCACCTCCGACAGTGCAGCACTCCCTCAGTACTGCGCTGCAGTGTTAGCCTAGATTGTGTGTTCGTATCTCGAGAGTGGGGACTTGAATCCCAGCCAAGGCTGACACCTACACCATGCACCAAAGTTACCCAGACTTGCAGTTAGGCAATTTATCAGCTTAGTATGGAGTGTTTCAATTGTCAGGAGAGATCGCACGCTGCCTCAGCCCTTCCCCCATCGAAAAATACCCATTTCTCTCATGTGTCCAAGCATGCATGTTTTGTTGTCGACTTCAACTCGAGATGCAGCTGGCAGTTTAGTTCTGGTTTGTCGGGTATGCATGGTTCTACACAGGTACCAGTCTCCAGTCTCGAGTGGTGCCAGTGGCTACTGTAAATCCGCCGCCAGCTGCACGCTGAATCAAACTATTTACAGCAGCCTAGGGATGCACAGACAGTGGTGGCAATTGTTAATGGTGATAGGGGATAGCAGAGCACCTCCAAGCAAAACCTGTCACCAAAGCACTGCGTTATCGGACACTTTAAAATCCAATCTCCACAACTTTCGTGCAATGGCATGACTGCGTTCTCCAGACTTAAAACCATGAATTATTTCTAACCTGCTTTACCCGGGTCATATTTATCACAAATAGCTATTGAGTAACAAATTGCTCGAATAAAACAAAACAGATGTGTTGAAAGCAGAACGCAAGTAAAACTGTACAGGCAGATTCCAATACCTTGAAAAAAATATATTCGTAAGATTTTAAAAAGATGAGTGTGATCATGGCGGTAGCGTTTGGACTGAGGCGGGTTCTCGCCCTCCATCGGAAAAGCTGCCACGAGTTTCTTGTCACTCAGCCTTCTGCCTGGACGCTTTGCCTGAATGAGCCTCTATTGTTTGCACTGGACATGAATGCAGATGGAAAACAAGCACCAGCTCCCTACACCTGGGAGCGAGCAGCCAGCCGGCAAGAAAGCAGGGGGGGGGGGGGGGAAATCAACTCCCTGTTTTCAGTACAACACCGGCTAAACCGGGCCCCGTATTTTATTCAATAGGACGATCCTCGGAGAATTGGAAAACGGTTGTGTAGAATTCTCTTTGTAGCAACAGGAGAACACTACATCTTGCATTTATATAGCGCCTTTAAAGTTGTAAAATGGCCCAGAGCGCTTCGCAGGAGAGAAAATTTGGCACTGAGCGACATAAGGAGATTTTAGGATAAGGGACTTGGTCAAAGAGGTAGATTTAAAGGATAGAGATGTAAAGAGGGGTAGAGGTTTAGGGTGGGAATTACAGCTCCAAAATAGCCAAGTCCCGGCTTGTATTTTACTTCCGAGCAAATATTATGCTTTTCGGGGCTAACTATAGAATACACCAGTAGACGGGCAAACGATTTATATTCCGGATTACTCAACACCCCACCCCACCCATGAGTGTCTTTATTCACTACTCGGGAGTTGTTAGGGCAGCAGATTCCCCACATCGCCCAAATGCAGATTTAAAGAGCCGTGTAGTTTCTGTTGACTTGATCTGCAAGATTTCGAGAGAGCTGCAACTGGCTATGTGTGCTTCTTATAACGTTCTGTTATTTCTTGTCTTTAAATAGTCGTGACCTGTGTGTGTGTGTTTTTTTTTAAAAACAAGGATTGCCCTGCAACTATGTTTTAGTATAGAAGAAAATTCTTCCTAACTGGTCATGTGAACTCCCCGGGAGCTGTATATATTAAGGCGTTTCTGTACTGACTTGGCCATCCGCCTCCCCCAGTCCCGCACGGCCGGTCAGTTTCATTCTGGCGCCCCCCCCGGGGGATTTGATTGATCGATCGCGCTGGTTAGTGACCAGCTCCCCCGCGGTCACTTTCATTCGCGCCCCTAAGATTGATTGATCGATCGGTCAATTTCGCTGGTTCGGAGGAGATTCTGGTTGCCGAGCGCTCTCTGTAACCCCCGCTCTTTGCAGGCGCGGAATGAGAAAAGGAGCCGCTTTTTTCGCGCGCAAAGATGATTGCGAAATAAATGTGTGGTCTGGGCAGGTACAGTTTCTACTCGCCAAGTAGTTCCACCCCCTTTAAACCAAAGCATTAAAGGGGCAGGTGCAGGATGCCCAGCAGGATATTTCATGTCGAATCTGCCACAGCACGACTCAAAAAAAGACACGAAATAAATGACGTGTGTAACCTCTCCACGCTCTCCGGGCAGTATTTCGGACTCCTGGTCAAACCGATATTCCTCTTATTTCAATTCACGACCAATTATGTTTGTAATGAACTATCGGTTTGCTTCCAGTTTAAATTTGACGAGACAAGGAAATGTTCTCCTGCAGTCTTGTGTCACTGTAGTCAGAAATCTCACTCACAAAACCGCACTTTGCATTATTGCCTATAAGGTTAGAAGCCACAACGGCAGAGTATTTGAGGTTGGCTGATATAATTCATTGAAAGAGACAGGTTGTTAACACCGTGACCTCGTCCCCCAGGAAACTAGCGGCTGCGCTCAGGGTGCTTTGGAAGATGAGCACAATACTGTGAGCGCCCAAGGAGCTGCTGATACCGCTAGTAACTCCCGCAGTCCCTCCTTGTTGTTATCGGGGCCCTTAGTACATAACTCTTTTTGAGTAAACAAAAGAAACATCAGATCAAGTGCCCCCCCGATCTGGGGGACACTACAAACATTTCACACGGCCCTTTTTTTGGTGTTTTTTTGGTGATTTTTGTGTTTTTTTGGAGGCATAAAATCATGGTTTTTTTCTCCAAGTGCCCCCTATAAAAGAGGAGGGGGACACTAAAAACACTGGCAATTAAAACAAATTAAACTTTAAAACATAAAATCAAATTAAAATTTGGTTGCCGGGGGTGATGATGCACTCCAGTTCCTCCGGCGCCCACCTCTCGTGGAAGGCCGCGAGCGTACCGGTGGACACCGTGTGCTCCATCTCCAGGGACACCCTGGCGCGGATGTAGGCGCGGAAGAGAGGCAGGCAGTCAGGCTGAATGACCGCCCGCTGCCTGGACCAGCTGATGGCACCCTTGGCCGTGCCCAGGAGCAGTCCTACGAGGAGGCCCTCGGACCTACCCGCTCCCCTCCGCACAGGGTGCCCAAAGATCAGGAGTGTGGGACTGAAGTGCAACCAGAATTTCAGGAGCAGCCCCTTTAAATATTGGAACAGGGGCTGCAACCTCGTACATTCGATAAAAACGTGGAACACGGACTCCTCCAGACCGCAGAAATTGCAGGCGGCCTGGGAGCCCGTGAACCGGCTTAAAAATTTGTTGCACGGGACTGCTCCGTGCACCACCCTCCAGGCCAAGCCCCCGATAAACAGTGGGAGGACTCACGCGTAGAGTGCCCTCCATCGGGGACCCCGCCTCCTCCGGACAGCAAGATGGTACGCCATGGCGTGTCCGGACGGCAGACAAGGATGGTAAAGTTGAGAGTGTGCAGGAGCAGCCCGTACAGGAAACCCCTCCGTGCGGAACTGAAAGGCACGGAGGGGATTTCCCCGAGGTGGCTCAAGTTGTGAGGCGCCAGCTCCCGAGGGAGGTTCCGGGGTTTGGCGCCGATGAGGAATTCCGTCCGGACGGGGGTCAGTTCGGACGGGATCTCCCCACGTGCTTGAGCCTCCTCGATGCACCTAACTGAATCAGGGCCCAGAACTGTTTTTAGCGACTCGATGGCATTGGCCGCGCGGCGGACGTCGGCCGAATTTAGGCGCCATCCAGCCCGCTCCTCCGCCATCGAGCAGGTCCCTGACCCTGGTCACCTCACCAACCACAGCCCTCTCGTCCGACTGCCACCTAAAACCTCGGTCGTGGAGGTACGGATTCCCGAGCAGCGGCTCCTGCAGGACAGCCGCCACTCCAGCCGGTGGAGAGCTGCGCCCCTTAGTACATAATGGGAGTATGTGAGAAGGCAGACGGCACTCATTAGTGTTTTCGTTCAGATGGAGGCCGATCGGGCTGATTGCGAGCCCCGGGACGGTAGCGCTTTAATTCGGGAACAATGGCTTATTTACAGGTCAATAGCGTGGCACGCTCACTCCACTCCTCAGCCTAAACGCGCCATGAAACTCCCTTTTGTTATTCATCCCCAAACGTCGTCTGCTTCGAAACAAACCCTAGTGCCAGATGCCCTGTAAAATGCTAATTGTCTTAGCTTTTTTCTCTCTCTCTCGAATTAAATTGTATTGCTTTGCAGATGGGGCGATGTGTGTGTGTGTGCGGATTTATATTGAGGCGAGGTTTCCACGTCCAGAGCCTGAATGTACTAAATCTGATAAGTCAGCTTTGTAATGTTTAGTGTAAGTCTGATTTCGCCACCCCGTCCACCACCCTACTGTGTCAGTACCAATATTCGGCGCGTTGTGGGTATAAGAAAAATGCCTTTAGGTTCATACTGAGGTCACGTTTAGTCCTCTCTCAAAAGGCATAAATTTGGTTCTCCGCTGTTTACTTGCTATATGTGTTTTTTTAAAGGCGATGAACATACATCAGTAGTCTGTGTTACACAATAGAGTGCTGTGCGCAATAGGTGGAGTGGGCTGAGATGATTCGGACCTGTGTGCAACAGGATTGGCTATTAAATAAAACGAGGCAACGTTCAAATTTTACAACTGCGCTTACATTTTCTCTCTTATAAACGAGTCATGACTGGAAATGGGAATTACATTGTTTACAGTACTTTCAATGTCAGGGCGCGGGTTACCTGACATTTTGCACCTTATCAATGGACTCGGACTGCAATCTATAGAATACTGGAACATGGAGAAGTTATTAGGCTTTGCCTTTCTCCCAGTATAAGAACGTGCGAAGCTGTAACAGGACCCGTCCAGTTTCTCGGTGAGATTAACAGGTTTTCTGAAAGAAGGGTCGCGGATGTCTGTGTAAAATGAAGATCCCGTTTCTGTTCACACCAAATGAGCTGTAATCTATCTCCCTGTGAAAAGGCAACAACAAAATCCTATATTGGTAAATTCCGTTGATTTCCCCCTCTTTTTCTCTACTCCTCTTCCCTTCTCTCGCGAAAACACTGGTTTTATTGGTTCAATAGATTTTGAACATGGGTCTTGTATAGCGGTTTTCAATTATGTAACAGAAGTTACATTTCATTTAATGCTCTCCGAAAAACTATTTTTACTGTGGGGGAAAAAAACACAACTGAATTTGTTTACTTTCGGACTCCAATTCTTTTTATTAATAAAATGTACAAATGCTTCATGGAAGAAGCAACATTTTCTTTTGCAGCTAAGGATTTATTTCAGAACTAAAACCGCATTAAGTATTATACAACACTGGTGATAATCGCCTTATGGAGGAGCTGAAACCTTTACACATACAATGGCAGCAGATTGGGTTACGGAGACCACACAGTTATTTAAAGATCTCGCCTTTGTACGATCGAAGCAGCTTTGTGTGATATGCATGTCTGGCGAATAATATGTATATCAGAAATAGATCAACTTTGAGTAGCAGGTAAATCACACAGACCAATGAAATCAGACCAATGCAGTGGGTGTTGGACAAGACTAGAGAGACCGCCACTTTCTTGAATGGGTGACTTCTCACGATGTTTTTGAGGAGAAATATGAACTTATTTCTTTGAAGATCAGAGATTTCGAACAACATGTCTGAACGAAAATTCCCCCCACCCCTTTCAATCGAAATGAACACGAGGAGCTTGCCTGGACGACACAACACAGGTCAATGAGTAATAAGTAAACGGAAGCTGTGGCTAGTGATACATACATGACGCACAGTTACATTGGGCTGGTAAAGTTGCTCAATGTGTCTCGTGTGATTTTGATCCGTCTGATTACATCATCTATGGATCCTAAAACCACCTATTCAGATTATCAAAGTGAGTCACCCTCAATAGTTTTAATTTCATCCCTTGCCTTGCTTGTATTAAAATTCAACCAGAATCATAGATTCTCATGTACTACGATGAATATCAGGGCACATATATACCTGTGTGTTCCCTCTAATCCCTTGCTGAGTTCACACTGATTAAAACGCATTGCCCATGTAGAAAGATGCAGTTACACCTTCCTAAAAATCAGAACCCACTGACTCATTGTCTGTAAAGGCGGGCTTCATCATGTGAATTATTAACATACTTATACAGATCATTAATACAACCACAGATCAAATATAGTCGTAATTCCCTCACACACATTTATAGTACATATTCTGTGTATTAGAAAAAAAGGTCAGTGTTGCTCGATTTATATTCTGATATTTAAGACAAACGATTTGAGTTATTTAGACATACAACACACACACGTTATTTAATATATATGTTTATATATTTGTGTTTGATACACGGGAATTGTAATATTGAGTTTAATGTCAGATGGGTGTGCAATAGGGTATTTGACAGTGGTTGAATCTGACAAAATAGAGGAATGAAAAGTAACCACTAAAATGAATTGGTATTCCTCAAAATAAATTTGCATCGAATATGCTTCGACTCCATTGAGTCACTGAAGGTTGATAACGGTAATATTTAGGGCGTTGAATAGAAGTTATATCGCGTATGTCCCTGTTCAATTATTCATTCAATGTTTTTAAATAACTTATAATCAAGTTTTTATTCTCTTCTGTGTTGTATATATCCACACATATGGCTTATTTACCCTGCAAACTCGTGCAGTTCATTCAATTACTCTAAAACTATAGGCACATATGGGCTTGGTTTATAATTAGCTGGATATCTCTCATAGTTAGATTATTTCCCCCTCCCTCTCTCTCTCTTATTCGTTTCTATATAAAGCAGCCAAACAAAGTTCCAATTGTTCCCGATGCAAGACATTATCGCCCCGAATAAATGGATCTCGACTATGTCTACACGGATTTGCCATATGGCTACAAACCTCGTGAATAATAGGGGCCCAGTGTGCTTTGTGTCCGTAATGAGAACAAGACTCCTGCACTGTTACTGCAAAAAGTAGCGACAACAAAAAAACTGCACCAACCATCTACAACCTGGTCCACGGCGAGTGAAGAGAACACATCAGTTCATATTACATAATCGCGCTCACGCATATATACGTATATATTAATTCTATATCAAATTCGTATATTGTGGGCAGGGCACTCTATGAGGGCGTCATTGTGATTTCGATGAGGCTATTTTAGTTGCAGGCTGCCTACACAATGGTGCGCAAGACACCTGCTTCCATTCTAGCAGAAGAGAGCCTATAAATCGGGCTCCATACAGCTGCCTTTCCTGAGTCCATTGTTAATATTGTTTAACATGGTCACCGAAGTACAAAGACCATCCCCCTACCCCCTCCTCCTCGGGAAATAAAAATGATATTGCTCACACTCTGTATTGTGCAGGTTTCAGTCTCTCAATCGTTCAATGAGGAGACGGGCGATAATTCTGTCATTCAATTTCAGTCATATCGAAGTTGACTAGTCGTTTATTATTTGGCTATCGAATTCCATTCTGATGCTGCCTGACCTGCTGAGTGTTTATCAGCATTTTCTGATGTTTCTGCCTCCGCAGTATGTTGCTTTTATTTTCCCATTCTGATATCATTGTGTTTTGGAGGCGTTAATCTGTGGTTAAAACTTCTGACTACACGTTTGGCTTCTCCCATTCCTCCTTGCACTTTTGACAATGAAATGCTAACACTGGAAGACGGCGTTACGCAGGAAATATGAACCTCAGGGCTGACGATTTACAGAAACTGCATCACTCTTCGAAATTGCACTTTCTGTTTCACAGATTCACAAAAGTCAATCACAGCGCGAACGGGGAAACCCTAAAATCTGCACATCACAGCCGTCAGATGTTGCGTTTCTTCATCGTTTTAAAAAAATGTAGCTCTTGGTAACAGAATCAGCCAGTCTCTTGTATGTTTCCATTTTCTCGCCCGGTACACGATTCCCGCCTCAGGCGAACACGAATTAGGCGAAGACCAGAAATCAAGGCTGACTGCAAACCAGGCTATGTAATGGGCTGATGGCTAAAAGTGAAAAGCCCCTTTCTATGCTTGGAGGCAGGAGAGTTTAAAGCATTTTGTATCGTTTGAAACTTCCCTTCTCCCTAACCGCCCCCTCCCCCCAAAAAAGACCAAATCACGGCTGCCAGGTGATTAGTGTGTGTCGGACTGAAGAGTGGCTGATGAAAGCCAATCTGTTATTTTGTACAAATGACAACTGGACAGAAAATAACCCCGCCTCCTCAACACATACAGCTCCGAAAGAAGTCAGTTGTAATTTTAAAAAGGACTGAATTTTGTCTCTATTTATCCCATTTAAAAAGCGCATTGGACAGAATTCGAACGTGATTTCTTTCGTTGACAGTTCGTGAATTACATTAAAATGAATAACTTGCTGCGGGGCATTCTCTCCAAGACACATGTTTCTTAACTAACCCTCTGTGGGACAATGGAAGCGCTGCCTTCCTGATTCCCGAGTAAGAGAAAGTAACACAGAGGCCATCAATCTCAAAGGCGCACCCTTCCCCCCTCCTCTGTACGTTTTATTGTTGAGGAATTAAATGGAGAAGGCGGGAATTCGGCCAGCTTTTGCCTCGTAGCGAATAGGAGCAGGTGTTTAAAAGAAGTCAAGGCAGATTTAATGTGACGATTGGTGAATCACCGATGCCCGGGATAGGCGTGTGACCGTGAGTCAGCCGGGCTGAGTTGGTGGTGTAGGGACATTATTCTATTATTGTCATGTTTCTCGAGTTTTAGCTGAGTTCATTTGGAGGTCCAGTTCTGACTAACTGCTCGATCATTGAATTCCCTTTCAGTCTTACCTTAAAAATTAGCTTTATCCCAGCCAAATATGGTTACTTTTACCATATTTAATTATTTCGGCAGCCAAAGTTGCCTAACTGATGTACTTTTGAAGACTGAGTTATTTTTAAAAATCTAGTTTATATAAGATTGCACCGTCATTCCAACGGGAGGTTCCAGAGCAACTTTTGTAACGTAGTACCGCAAAGTGATAACAGGGCCAAATACCTCAACATACTACCAGAGTACACCCAGAAGCCACGGAGGCAATGGAGAGAGTTGTAAAGTAGTTTGGGATGTTCAAAGTTTCCACACACACAACCTTGCATGGCTTAAACGTGCCATAGACCATTCAGAATCAGGATAGAAGGTAACGAGACTCAGAACTGTATATAATTAAACTGTATTCATTTATTCAGCTGAAGTGTTTTTTTTTGTCTTTCAAAATTTTACCAACACACAAAAGTGGCAGTGGTACATGAACGGCTCAGAAACAAAAAAGGGACCCTATGCTCACCTTCAAGTATACTAAACATTTTTAGCTACAACCAGGATGTGAACGCAAGACACACAAACTAAAAAAATAAAAACATATTTACACATTTTGTAAATAAAGCAAGTCAAGAGTGCCCTTTCGTCCCACAACAAAGGGAGCGTATCGGGTGCCACCACTGATCAAAACCATTCTTAACATAAATAGGAAATATAAGTTAGTATAAGCTTTTGTATTTTACAAATATACATCTCGAGTTGTACTGAGAGATATCAGCAGAGCACTATTCAGAACTTATTTTTCCCCGTAATATATTCATTGTGAAGCATTACACTTTTGGCCAGTGTAGATACACAATGCAACCGTCTAGGTTTAAATTGCACGCTGTGCTCCTTAACACTGCTGCAGTGGCACGTCCACCACTGGGGGTTGGTTTGCTACATTTACTGTATATTCATTCCATATATTCGAAAGACGGTCAATCCTTCTCTCTTCTGCATTTCGGGTCAGTGTCCTTTCTCTTCTTTTGCTCAGTCTTAGGAACAGTCAAGATGTTGATCGTCACTGTCAGCCACTTCTTTCTTTAACTAAAAAAAAGTGGAGTGCAAATATCTAGAAGATTGAGAAGGAGGGGGGGGGGGGGGGGTTGGGGAGAGAGAAAAAAAAGTGTGAACATGGTTAGTGCCCGGACCCGACAGTAAACATTAGTATTTGGTAATGACATTACTAAATCAGATCTCCCCACGCACGGTGGTGAGTCAGCTCAATCCTACCGCACCGTGACGTCGACACAGCCAGCCCGCGGCTGACGTCACCGTGTCCCGGGGAGATGTTAAAGACTTGACAGTAACTTCAAGAATAAAGTTTGTAAAATCCTGAATATGCCACGGATTGAGAC
Source organism: Pristiophorus japonicus (assembly GCF_044704955.1). NCBI lineage: Eukaryota > Metazoa > Chordata > Chondrichthyes > Pristiophoridae > Pristiophorus > Pristiophorus japonicus. Next base: position 95,424,634 of record NC_091990.1, on the reverse strand, counting down.
ACTCGGGTCGTAAATTAAAAAGTCAGAAGTTAATCCACAGGTCATTAGTGTTGGCAGCTTGCTGCTAACCCTACACTTTAATCGCACACAGACAAATCTAAAATTTACATCAGTGACAAGAAGTCAAAATTAGTTATTTAAAAAAAATGTGGATGATTTGAGAGCTTCAGCCGCTTGGACACTAAATCGCTCGGTTACTGCAGTTCACAAAATACTAATAAGAGTCACGGGACAATGACAGTTCTAACCTCGCCCCAAAACCCTGACGTAAAAGAGTGAGCGAGTTGTTTACTACTCGCTACTACGACCCATTTCTCATGCCCGACTCGGCCGTTGTTTTTTTTTCCTCCCAATTCATGATTTCCAGTTATTTAACACGCCATCTACTCACTTTTGTTTCGTCCTTCTTCGTTTTCCCTCTTCCTCTTTATCGTATTCTCTTGCGTGGAGTCTGTTCCCCCGGCACCACAGACAGAGACCCGTTCTCACTCGAAACTTTAGATCCGATCGTCTTCTTTCGCTTGGCGAAGAAATCTATTCACAATTTTTTAAAAAACACGTTTAACTCTTTCATCGTTAGATTTCTCCAACCCCCGTCTAAATATACAATTCAAGAAATAAATCAATGTTCTCTAAAGGGATGCACATTCAATACTTGAAAAAAGCAAAATTAAAGCCGTAAAATGGTAGGAAGAAATGATAAAATTCTCTTGGCAAACAGTGAAATTAGATTGTAAACGCAGATCTCTTGTTTTTTTTTACCCTGAATGCAGAAAGTTGCTGTGCAAGCATTTCTCAGAGGGAGGGATCGCTACTACACTACACCAAAACATTTCGCCTTCCAACCCTTCAGTAACAACCACCACCAGAATAGACTGCAATCGCAACCGATCCCAAGCCAAGAAAAAAAACTATATAAAAAAAAAATCATATTAAAAGAGCATGTTAAATGAGTGGCAGAGCGGGGCGAGAACTGCTTCTCACCTGTGATGCACGGCATGGAGCCCCTTTTCCGAATGCACGACGGTCTGCCTGCTTTAATTCCTGAGTGCAAGTTATCCGATCGGTTTTCTTGGTTGGTCTCGGTGCTTTCCAGCCCCAACAAGCGGCTGACCGCCTCAGGCGAATCCCTGGTATCCAGGCCGGCGGGGCCGCTGCTGTCGGTGTCCGGGTGACAGGGTTGGTGAGCCGGGCAGTGAAGTCGGTCCTTTCCCCTCTGGACGCTCTCCCGGTAGAAGGCGGGCGCGTCGCCGCCGGCTTCCCACTCGTACTCCCCTCCTTCCAGCGGCGTGTCGGTGGCGAAGTTGAAGTTCCACTTTCGCCGGTCCCGCTCGCCGATTTCCCGCAGCTTGCTCTTGGTCTCCCGGCGCAGCTCTTCGTGGTCGATGGGCCCAAAGAGGCTCCTGCACACGGCCGTCCTGGCGTGGAGAGGGTAGGTTCTCCTGGCCGCCATCCTCTCCAGGCACCCGCTGGGGAGCTGCTGCACGCTGGACATGGCCGGTCGCTTCAATCCCCCTCCACACACACACAACGCACACAGGGAGCGGAGCAAAATGCAGAAACCAACCCGGGGCTCCTTCTGCAGGCTGTGCTGATACTGAATGCAAACAACACGCACAGCCCTTGAGGCAGGATTTTTAAAGAAAGGTGTTTTTTTTTGTTGCTGATCCCACTGCTGCGATGCCGCGTTTGCGATGTTTGTCCCGAGCACCTCCTCGATGCTATTTAACCAGCCCAGCTCTCCGCCAGCCCGCGAGGGTGGGACCGCCAGCACGCCCAGGCCCCGCCCCCCGCACTCCCCATTGGCCCATAGCTCCATTCACCGCGCGCGGTGCCGCCTCCTATCCTCGCCTCCCTGATTGGCCCCTCGCCTGACGCCTCCGCCTCTTCGATTGCTCCAACGACCCGTCAATCGGACTTTACTGGCAGGGGCGGGGCGGGCGCGCCCGTTTGATTGACAGCCCGCGCGCTCTCTTTGTTTATGCCAGGATCTACTACACTGGAGCAGCGACTTGCTGAGTGTGGACAATGTGCAAGGCAGACAGCGGCCTTTTAAACCTCTATCACTACACACCAGGAACAATAACAACTTTGCAGCTGCAAACCAGGTTATCAAACCAATTAGGAGATTGTGTGTGTGTGCCCGTGTGTTGTTTTTTTTGCCTTGCAATAATCTGGTTGTAAAACACGTAAAAAGCCATTCCCATTTTATTATACACATTTAATATACTCTCCAAAAATTACGTGGTAAAATATTATAACATGTAGGATTTATTTAACCCTTCCATTACCCAGTTGTGAATTGTATTTCTCCCGGTGCAGCCCAAGAAAGAGGTGCTTTTAATTCGAACATGGACTTTTAAAGAATGTTTACGAGTTTAAGGGCTAGTAAAAACATATTTGAGGTTTCTAGTTAATTATAGTTTTAGTTTCGACAAACAAAACAATACTTTATTCCTGTGGGGTCTGATTACTATGCAGATGGACCTTCAGCTAAAGTAAACACAAATCCGAGAAAACACGTTCCTTTGTTTTACATGAATACTGTACCAACTGTTTTTTTAGAAAAATAATACACACGTTGAGTTGCTGTGGTCGTTTCCTTCTGTCTCGTCGTGAAATTGACTTTGTCAACAAACTTTAGGGGTTGTTTACAACCGCCGCATCTTCCCGCTGGGAATACCGACAACATTCAGTCCCATTAACTGACGACTTTCTGACAAAAATACCGCCGAACATGGAGAAACTCCCTTACACCACACTCGGACACCCCCCCCCCCCCCCCAAAAAAAAAACCCGTAGAGGAGGCAGTTTCACATCATCGTTTTACAGACTGTTCCGGCTACAAAGAAGTTGAACGCAAATCTGTGTGTGTTTTGGAGCCTATTTTTTTTTTTAAAAAATTCTTAAACATACACAGGCTTGCTGCGATGTGGCTTTTGGGTGTTGGCGAGAGAAGGCGCCCCCCCACCAGTAATCGAGTCTTTGTCCTGTCTCCGGAAGGCGATTTACACCGAATCTAACCCCACCTTCGCCAGCTCACATATGCAATCTTTCCACTGCCTGATGCAATATTCCCAACAGCCCCACAGAATCCGGAAATAAAGAAACAGGATTTGGAAATTTGCACAGGTTATTAAAAATCACATCAAATAACCCAGTGAGTCCTCTATTTAAAAAAAACACACAATTGTGGAGCGATTGTTAATAACAGATCTGACCCAGTGGGTCTGGAGACAGGAGTTTCTGCCAGATTATTTAATGCACATAAAAATAAACTGACCGCACACGCTCGCTCGGGCAGACTTCATTACTAATCCATAGTTAAAATGCAGCGGAATCGATGCTTACGCAATGTGTCATTTAAAGCCGCAATGTCCCCTGCGGTCTTGTAACAAAGTTCAACTTGTCACTCAGCAGCTTTGCAATGTATAGTAATTGCTCTAAAAATACCTGGCTACTCCCTATTAATAAACACAGCATGACCCTCACCCCTCTCCAAAAAAAATATACTCACAGACATGGAAATATATTCTTTTCCAATCTCAACTGGTCCCGTGACTCACACGTTACTATCCATTACTATAAACTTCAAGTAAACATGACAAGTGTTCCAGGTGGGAGTAGACGACGGCGATTTAAACAAATATTTTTAAAGATTAACATTAAAAGCCACTTTCTCTCGCCTTTGGAGAACTTTTGAAATGCAATTTATCTTTGGAAGGTAGATTTTAAAGGGATACTCCCAGTTTTATGTCATCGTCATTGGGTTGAATGCGGCAGGGATGGGATTGAGGCTTTACAGAGATAATCTCCTGTCTGGTTCCTAATGACTACTAACGGTATCATCAAGGATCAGTGAAAGTGGTGCACTGGTTAAACTGGCGAGACAGAACGGGAGAGGTGTGGGTGTGCGCCTTTAAGTACACCAACCTCATACAATGTTCAAAGCTGTTCGACAGATTTAAACATTTAAAATGAATGGATGTAGCATAAAACTTGATCATACAAATACAGAGGGAATGTGTTCAGTCATTCATTAATAAAAACGCAAAAATATTTTATTCATGCGAGTGTGGGGGCAGCCAGTGTGGGCTATCAACTTTTTATTAAAAAAAAACTTTGTTCCAGGAATTCAGAGCACCGAATATGGAATACGCCATTTCTAAAATGATGGAATTGGTCCCGAGTGGCTGTAGTTTTATAACAGGACTGTTTTAATGGAAAATGCTTTGATAAAGTTATGATAATAGTTATGTAAATGCCAGAGACCACATCGCATTCCGATCGTTTTTGCAATACCGGAGTCTGCCCCACGCTATGAAAATGCACACGGAGCACATTTAGATTCACCATTCATAGGTAACAAGTCTTTCCTTTATAACATAAACTCAATTTTAAAATATGTACATAGGTTTTACTTCGCATAGGCCCAGTTGGTGGGTGAGTCGAAATAAATGACACACAATGGCACAACAGACTAGATGTTACTCTTTCACAGAAGTGGCGTTATCAAGGAGCAGATTTAAAGTTCTTGCTGCACTGCAGGCTCAGCATTAAAGTGCTATTTAAAGCACTGATTTATTCAGGCCAGCATCTTCCTACAAGAGCGATATTTACTCAGTGGGAAAATTAGCAAACAATGTTTTGGTAAGTTTACATATAAGTGAGAGGATGACTTAAAATGTGCCAATACCGAGTGATATGGCGTTCTGGTGTGAGAGCTCCTTTCCAAGGTGTCAGCCATGGCTCAGTGGTAGTATTTTCACCTCTAATCAGAAGGTTGTGGGTTCAAGCCCCTACTCCAGAGATTTGAGCACATAATCCAGGCTGACACTCCAGAGCAGTACTGAGGGAGGGCTGCGCTATCAGAGGGTACTGTCTTTCACATAAGATGTTAAACTGAGGTCCCATCTGCCCTCTCAAGTGGACTTAAAATATCCCATGGCACTTTTTGAAGACGACTGAGGGAGGTCTCATGGTGTCTTGTCCAATGTTTATCTCTCAGCCACTATAAGTAAAACCGATTATCTGGTCATTTATTTCATTGTTGTTTGTGGGAACTTACTGTGCAAAATGTCTGCCGCATTTTCTATAAAAGTGACTACGCTTCAAAAGTTTATCATTGGCTGTAAATGTACTGATTTCATAAAAGACGCTAGATAACTGCAAGTTGTTTCTAATCTCATCTGCAAGTGCCTAGCATCACTTCAAGAAGACCTTTTAAAAAGACCAAGAACAACAACTTGTATTTATATAGCTCCTTTAATGTAGTAAAACGTTTCAAGGCGCAGGAGTGTTGTAAGACAATAATTTGACACCAAGCCACATTAGAAGAAATTACGGCAGATGGTCAAAGAGATAGGTTTTAAAGAGCATGTTAAAGAAGGAAAGAGAGGTAGAGAGGCAGAGAGATTTAGGAAGGGAGTTCCAGAGCTTAGGGCCTAGGCAGCTGAAGACATGGCCACCTATAGTTGAGTGCTCAAGAAAGCAGGATTTGAGGAGTGCAGATATCTTGGGGTGGGGGAGGGTTGTGAGGCTGAAGGAGATAACAGAGGGGCGAGGCCATGGAGGGATTTGAAAACAAGGATAAGAATTTTTAAATCGAGGCTTTGCTTAACTGGGAGCCAATGTAGATCAGCGAGCACAGGGGTGATGGGTGAACAGGACTTGGTGCGTGTTGGGACACGGGCATCAAATTACATTGTGTAATATTACCCTACAAAAGCTTGATATATTATTATATTACTATGAAATTTCCTTGTCTGATATTTTAATGGAGGCATTAACCTGTTCACAGCCTAATATTGGTAATTTCAAGGCCCAAATAATGAAATAAGCAAGATATATTTAAAAAAAGAGGAAAGAACACTAGAAGGATAATTGGAAAAAAAATCAGTCAAAGATGGGGTGGCGAGGAGGGAGAGGCATTGCTGAGTGGGGGATGGAGGGTTGGAGTTGTATAAGAATTCTCTTGATCACTGTTGGCGAGACGAGAGATTCCTCTGTGGGTTATTCATAATGCGATCACAAGCCCATTCTTTATAAACAAGTTTATGATTTCTTCACACTGGCGTATGTGAACCGATCCCGTAATTTCATTTGGAAAAAATTCCTGTTTAACATTTCTCGCAAAATTATAAGTGTGTTTTTCAGAACATGTTTACATAGGAACTGTACAGAACCAGAAAGAACAATTGTGGTGCATCTGGCTGGTCCCAGTTTCTAGGAAATTTCAGTACATGATTTTAGTACACAGCGACTTGAAGACTTCCCATCCCAGAAGAAGTAAATGCTGTCAAAGAAAGCCATTCATGACATCAAATGAACTTGGCTGCCATCAATATTATTCAAATATATAACACCATTATCCAATCTGCGTCTCTTCCTTTCTGCTGCAAAGCTTACAGGCTGACACTAGGTTATCCAAAGGCAGACTTATCAGCAGTGGGATTGACAGGCAGGGGAAGGAGAGAAACCAAGAAAGGGGCAAGTAAATAAAGGTCGGGAAGAGGAGGAAGAGATCAACAGGACAAGGGTGCAATATCTTGACATTTCATTGTAAAAAAAAACATAGATTACAATCCTGTGGGACAAAATTGTACTTTATTATTTTTCTATTCTATATGGTAATTAAGATATAGTATCAGATACAGAATTAACATAACATCTTGCATTTATATAGAGTCTTTAATGTAGTAAAACAAGCGCATTATCAAACAAAATCGGACGTTGAGCCACATAAAGTGATAATAGGACAGGTAAGGTCAAAATGGTAGGTTCGAAGGAGCATCTTAAAGGAGGGCAGAAAGGTAGAAAGCGGTTTAGGGAGAGAATTCCAGAGCTTAAGGCCTAGTGTAACATTATCTAATTGAGTTCAGATATCTGCATAATTTTATTTCCTATTTTTCCCCCTTTTTTCCCTGAAGCTATTGACGAATCATCATCATTATCGGCAATCCCTCGGGGTCGAAGATGATTTGCTTCCACACTAAAAATGAGTACTTAGGTGACTGATTAACTCATTTTAAACAGTGGAAGATGCCAGTGTGTGAATTTTTTTAACGTGAATGGCCGTTGCACACCAGCCACCATACGGGCTTGACGGAGCAAGGTCTTAGTTCAGTGGCAAGGGGATCCAACATGACTGGAGACCAGGCTCCACCGCATGTGCTAATACATACACACAAACTCAAACATGAGGTCCTACTGTCCTCCTTCCATCCTCCTTCCCACAGGACCCCACTCTACATGGAATTCATAGTACGCAATAGCCTCATAGCCTCACGAATATTGACGAATACTCAAAATATGACAGCCCTCCAGGAACTCATCCAAGTGGCTATGCTTCATGTGCAAGCCCGAACTAATGAGTATTGAGAAGTTATTGTAACTGTGGAGAGCATCACAGCTGAGGCCAGTTCTGTTCTCACCCAACGTTCATGTATGCACGTCTGGTAGAGGTCACTGGATAGCAGTCAAGAAGGGGACCGCAATTCATTTTTTTCTCAACTTAGCCTAAAGATGCTCCAGCCAATTGTATCATGTCAGTTAATGCACCAGATCAGCTAACAGTATAGATAGTCAATACCTTTTCATTGCAATATTCAGGACGGTGCCTTTACCATCAAGGCCATTGGGGGAGTTCTTAGAAATTTTGGCGCCAAAATTCGGTGCGAGGACAATAACCGCTGCGAACGGGATGACTTGCGCCCGGCGCAGAAATCCCACCCTGGCAGCGAAATTGGGGTTACCGTCCCCAAGAGGATGTGGAGCGCAATGTCGCGCGCTCCACATCCTCTCGGTGGGCCGGACTGGGGCGCAAACCATGGGAATTTTCCAGTGTTACGCAGCACTGTTGGGAGCACAGGTCCATCCCCTTCTGTTAAAGAGGAGGGCACGCTGCCGATTCTGCATCGGGGAGAAGGGGCCACCACTCCACCCATTCCACCACTGGAGAGCGGGGTGCCATGGTAGCAGCCCAGCACAGTAGCAGATCGGAAAAGGGCCAAGCCACGCACCTCCCCTTTAATTTTCACACCGTGAGCGGAGTGAGACCCGGTTTGCGACCTGTGAAGCTGGTGCGGGCATTGCCTCACAGCTCGTTGATAAATTTTTGCTCCGGGGTGAAAACGGGTTGCTGCGCATGGTGATGACGCTGTCATTGCTGGCACAGCGGCCCGTGGCGCTACCGATTTGTGCCTCCGCTAACTCCATGGGGCGCTAACGGGAGGCACAAATGACACGTACTTCTCCTCCTGTATATCATGCAGAATTCTTAAGTAATCCTTTGTATCTCTCCAGACTGTTTGTTCAGTGCAAGTTCCAGCAAATTCAAAGCTCATATTCCAAGTATCACCAAGTAACCCTGTACCTGCCATTGGAGAATCTTGTTTTTTTTAAATAACAATAAATCTAATTTGGGATAAAATATCTTAAATTTTTACCCTAATTGAGAGCAATAATTTAAAATAATATTTTTGAACCAATCTTTGATTTTTGGTTAAAACAATCAGAGAATGTTTCTTCAGTAGCTCAATTGGTAAGTTTACTGCCCAGTTTGGAACTGAGCCATATGGACTGGGAAGGTTCCATCATTGGTCAGTGGTGAGTTTGTCGTGGTCAGCTGGGGTGGATTAAGGATAATACCATTGGACATCACCCATGGGCTAGGGAAAAAAGCTGTCAGGGTTTCCACACCCAACCACTATCCAATAATTCCCCTGAAAAGTGTGAAAGGGGACAGGATCAGGCTCAGCAGTGATGCCCTCCTTGGAAAAATAGTTTGCTTAGGTTATTTTCTAGATTCATGCATAAAGAAGTGATACTTGGACAAGGTATCAAAGGGCAGTATGCTCATGGAAGCATATCTCAGCACAAAGTACTGCTTTCATGAAAGTAGGGGAGAAACTGGAGTGGAAAACTACCACACTCTGAATCATTTCTCGCTTTCCATGCTCCATGAAATCTTCAGTGAATGTCATGGACATCTACACTGACATCCACTATTCCAACAGCATGAACTCCAAACTAAATAGTGTAAATATATATATATATATATATATTAAAAAAAAGGAAAAGCAAAAGACTGGAGTGCTTTAAAGAAATAACTTACATTTATATAGCGCCTTTCACAACCTCAGACTGTCCCAAACCACTTTACAGCCAATTAAGGACTTTTAAAGCATAGTCACCGTTGTAATGTAGGAAACATTGCTTTAAGGGCAATATATAATTGGAGTACAAATAATAGTTATAAACTGTTCATGTTTCCAGGCATCCAGTTTCTATGAAGTCTCTGAACAATTTGGTTAGATTAAGGCCTATAATTCATTCCCAAATATCCACTATGCTCTCTATAAGCCATTGGAACCATTTGATTAGATTAAAGCCTGTAGCTTACTCACAGATAATTATTATTCTACATATAAATCATTTGAATATCCTTATTAGATTCCAGTCTGTAACTTATTCCTACGTAGCCATTGTTCAACATATAAACCATCTGATCCCAATGACTAGATTGCAACTTGTAATTGACTCAGGAATCCTTTACTCTATGGCAGTAATTTTCTGAGCATTCACTGGTAATGGGGAACCTTGCCCACCAGCGCATATTGAAAAATCAAGGGTACACTGCCTGCAATTTTCTGATATACACTGGTGATGGACGAGATATGCCACTGCTAGGACATCTCAGACAAATTCTGCCTTATATGTAAGACAACTGAACACCGCAGTTTGACTCCATTCTGTAACTCATTCCCAGGTATTCAATATTCCATATTTAATCACTCGCAATCCTTATCTACATGTTGCCCCATGGTAATCATTTGAAGACATGGGACGGTCAAACTTGATAGCGCAAAAAAATTGGCATGGGCACCACGATGCGAGATATGCCCACGCCTGTTCAGAAAGTGCTGGCAATTTGGTGCTGCCTGCTAATTAACATGATAGGAGTGCACAGTCTAGCGAGGAGCGCGCTGCTGACAGGATGTGCACTCAGCAGGGGGCCGAAATTCACGTCGCTGGAGCCAGGCTACCTTTACTTAAAGCTAATCTGCACCTCATCAAGGCAGTCTGCAACTATTAAACTGCCTTCTGTACATACAAATAAATTAAAATCCATCAGAGTTAGGCAATCTGCAGCTCTTAAAGCTGAGCTGCCTTCTGCACATAAAAAAATACTAAAACACAAATGGCTCAACAGGCCAGGGAAAGGGCACTCAAGGTCTTGGACACAGCACTCCAGCTATGTGTAGGGGGTCAACATGGCAAGAATAGTCCTCTATGCACAGTGGGCCAGGAGGCCCTCTAGATTGAAGGATGTAGGACCAGATTGCTGAGGCAGTCACTGCCAGCAGTATCGCCCTCACGACCTGGCTCCAGTGCTCAAAGAAATTTAATGACCTCAAATGAGTGGTCAAGATCAGTGAAAGCATCTTCAACCACTGCACTGCTGGCCTCACACACTACTCAATGCATGCCACCCCCCCCTCCCATCATTCACCTACCAACAATCTCTACCAAACGTGAGGCACACCTCACATTCTTAGCTTCACTTCACCCCTTTGGTAGGGCCATGGCTGAACCTTTGGCCAGCGGCGGGGCTGAAAGAATACAATATCCTTCTTCTCACATCCCACTTGCCCCTCATCCCACAATCTCTTCTGATTTACAAGGTACACATGGTGTAAGCATGCACCTCTTGCCTTACCCCACTCCCCTCACCACAACCCTACCCTTGTGCACTCCTCATTTCAGACTCCCAAGAAATTTAGCCTGCTCAGCCAATGGTTCACCAAGAAGAGGGAGAGATGCGTGAAGATGAAAAAGAAGAAACACCGTCACTCAATTTCACACTCCCAGCCACCAGCTCCTCGAGGTCATCCTGCAAGGCCATCTGCGGTCTCCCCCACTGATAGTCAGCAGCCTTCCACAGCATAATATCACTAGAATAGGCAGAGGCAGACACAAGGCACTCACTAAGGGAATGCACAAGGATGATTAGTTGATTTTTTTTGATGTAATATTGGATGCATATATGGATAAAGTTGGAGTGGAAAGTTTGCTTTATGGTAGCTTTTATTTCAGCATTGTAGCCACAAGGACACTGTGATGGTCAGTAACAGAGGGAAGGGAAGGTGTGGGACTAATGTTGAAAGGGGAATTGGGGTTGTGTTCACTGGTACCGCAGGTGGATGATTCGATCCCGAATATCCCGGTAAGAAAGTGGCTCTCTGGTTTGCCTCCTGCCTTCTACATTTCCCTCTTCTGCTTCTTCCTTCTCTTCTGCTTCCTCCTCTTCTGCTTCCTCCTCCCTCTGCAAGCAGCTTGTCCCCTTTGCTGACTCTGCTCCATCTCCATGTGATGCTGCAGCCCAAGGGGGACTGCAACTTGAGCCTCCAGGACTGGGAGCAAGTGGTGTTCTCAGAGGCTTTCTTTTAACAGCCAATGCCTTGCAAACGTCGAACAGCACTCCCCACACTCCCTGCACACTTTAACACCATTTTAAATGTTTTGCACACTACTCCAATAAAATGTTAAAAAAAATTCTAAAAACAAAAATCTAAACTTACCTGAAAGTTGTGTGTGTCCCTTTAAGAAGCACTGGCAGCATCTCTGCTGTCCTGCTACACCCACATTCTTCCATACGTGATTTGGAGAGGGCAGTATCAAGAGCGGCGATTGACGATACGCTCTGCATCATTTAAATATGGGTGGCGAATGCAGACAACGGCAGCACTGCCGACCTGCCCAAAATGGCGGCCACCACATTATGTGCCTGAAGTGAGGCAGCCACCATTTTTTCTGCAAACCCTGCTTTAAAAGCCAGCGCTAAAGCTCCCAATTTCATGGACACGGGGTCAGGTTCCACATGTAATTGACAACACCCAGCCCTAGTTCTCCTTTCTGTCAGACTGCTTGTGCAACAGTCCTTGATGAGCCACTATTTCCTGTAGCTAAACATTGGGAAGACTGAAGCCATGGTCTTTGGCATCCATCACAATCTCCATACTCTCCCAATCAATTCCACTCCTGTCCCTGGACATTGTTTTAGGCTGAACCAGACTGTTCACAACCTCGGCGATCTATTTGACCCTGAGCTGAGCTTCCAACTCTATAGTCTCATCATCACAAAGACCATAGATTTCCAGTTTTGTAACATCATCTATTTCCACCCCTGCCTCAGCCCATCTGCTGCCAAATCCCTCATTCCTTTTGTCCTCTTCCTCTCTCTCCCACTTGAGGCCTTGTTTTGCTTCTTAAGAAATTTCTGTAAAAACCTCTCTGCATCCTCAGTAGACTCTGATTACTTTGGGCAGCTTATTATTGTGGCTCAATATCAGAGAGCTGATTATCTGATTGTCATTTTGAGGCTTAACCTTGACTGCTGATGTCATTCACCATGTTATTTAAATGTAGAGTTTGCAGAGAAGGAGGAGCTTTAGTTGCCTCTTTTTAGTTGATCCATAAAGATGATACTGGTTGCCCTAGTTTCAATGTATTATCCACTCCTTCCCCATGTGCCAACCCCAACCAGTCAGGGAGATGGCCCTCTTAAACAATTAGCCACTGTAACCAGTAAATATTGATGTCAGCCAAAACCCTCATCCATGCCTTTGTCATCTCCACTCTCGACAGTTTCAATGCCCTCATGGCCGGCCTCCAATCCGCTACACTCCAGAAACTTCAGCTCATCCAAAACTCTTCTGCCCATATCCTATCCTGCACCAAGTTCCGTTCATCCATCATCCCTGTGATCGCTGCCGTACATTAGCTCCCGGTCCAGCAATGCTTCAAAATTCTCATCCTTTCGTTCAAATCCCTTCATGACATAGCACCTCCCGATCTCTGTAACCTCCTCCAGCCCTACAACCCCCCAAGAACTCTGCGTTCGTAAAATTCTGGCCTCCTGTGCATCCCAAAATCCCTTTGCCCCCATTATTGGTGGCTGTGCCTTTAGCCGTCTAGGACCTAAGCTCAGGAACTTCCTCCACACGCCTCTTTATCCCACTCTGCTCCTTTAAGACCCTCCTTAAATACAACCTCTTTGACCAAGCTTTTATTCACCCTCTCCTAATATCTCTCTTTGGCTTGGTGGCAATTTTTGTCTGATTATAATTTTTGTCTGATTCTGTGAAATGCCTTAGGATATTTTTCTATGTTAAAGGCACTATATAAATGTAAGTTATTATTGTTATTTGGCCCCCCTGTTAGATTCCTGTCTATAACCCACTCTTTGTTCCATAATTCTATATGTAAACTATGTGAACTCCTTGATTAGATTCCAGCCTGTAACTCACTCTCAGGTATCTGCTATTCTCTATGTAAATCATCTGAACTCCTCGATTAGATTATAACCTGTAACTCACTCCTGTGAGTTCCTTACTCTATATTAAACTATTTGAACCAGATCCAGACTGTATCTCACTCTGGGTGTCCATTTATCCATATATAAACTATTCAAGTCAGCATTAAAAATTCAAGTAATTAATTCAATGTGAGATATAAAGATGATACACAGTGACACTCAGTGGTTTAATGATAAATAAAGTACAGAGTGAGTCAGTCCTATGGGTGAGTGAATTATGTGCCCAGCACTAAAGTTTGGTTTAACATTTGGCAAATCACCAAGTCCTATTGTGCGGTTTGCCACATTCTATTAAAATTGCTCTGGCAAGGAAGTCACACCCCTCTGTTTTTTGCCACTATTCAATTGTGCATTGTGTGGGAAGTTGCAATTTCTTAATGGAAAAAAATAAAAAAGCTACAAAAGTTTAAAATTCGATCAGTAGGTAGAGTACTGCAAGACCTTTTTTCTATCAAGCATGCTTCTTTGGCAGGATTGTCCTAACAGACACATTTTCATATACAAAGATAATGTTGCTGAAAATCAAGGTATATGTAATAATTGCCAGCATATTCTCAATAAAACAGTGTTCTTACTCTGAAAAATCACTTCCAAGAACTCTGGAACAGTTTAATAGGAAATGGGAAAGGTGGTATATCAGATTCAGTTACATGGTGCCAAATCCATTATTTTATCATTAATAAAAAAGTAACGGGAAGATTTGGAATACAGATCATCTCATTCTGCTACAAAGAAGATAAATAGTTTCCATTCTTTCTCTCATTCATGTCAATTCACAACAACTATTCTGTTAAAAACAAGTTCAAGATAAATAAGAAACTCAACCTCGCACAGCCCTGCCAAACACTTCCTGACACCACTGTAATGTCACAGCGCCATCACCTGGCGATACTTCTTCAAACCATGAGAGAGAAAAGTAGACCATTAAACTCATTCCATTCATAGAATCATAGAATGATAGATATAGCACGGGATTCCATTAGGCCTATTGTGCCTGTGCCGACTCTTTGAAAGAGCTAACCAATTAGTCCCACTCACCTGCTCTTTCCCCGCAGCCCATTACAAATTTTCCCTTCAATTATTTATCCAATTCCCTTTTGAAAGTTATTATTGATTCTGCATTCTCGATGATAACAATTTGCTGTGTCAATTTTTTTCCCCTTATGTCGCCTTTAGTTGTTTTGCCAATAACCTTAAATCTGTGTCCTCTGGTAACCAACCATTCTGTCACTGGAAACAGTTTCCTTATTTATTCTGGGTACCTCTATCAAATCTCTCCTTAACCTTCTATACTCTGAGGAGAACAACTCCAGTTTCTCTAGTCTCTCAATATAACTGAAGTCGTTCATTCCTGGTACCATTCTAGTACATCTCCTCTGCACCCTCTCTGAGGCTTTAACATCCTTCCTAAAATGAGTTGAGCAGAATTGGCCACAATACTCCAGCTGAGGCCTAACCAGTATTTTATAAAAGTTTAGCATGACTTATTGAATTTTGCACTCTATGCCTCTATTTATAAAGCCAAGGATCTTGTATGCCTTTTTAACAGCCTTCTCACCTTGTCCTGCCACCTACAAAGATTTGTGTGCCTACATCCCTTGGTCTCTATTCCTGCACCCCCTTCAAATTTGGTTTATATTGCCTCTCCACATTCCTTCTTCCAAAATGAATCACTTCACACTTCTCTATGTTAAATTTCATCTGTCATGTGTCTTCCCACTTTACTAGTCTATCTAGTTTCTCCTGAAGTCTTCAACTATCTTCCTCACTGTTTACTACATTTCCAAGTTTTGTGTCATCTGCAAATTTTGAAATTATGCCCTGTATACCCAAGTCCAGGTCATTAATATATATCAAAAGGAGTAGTGGTATCAACACTTACCCCTGGGAGGTGGGGGCACCACTGCACACTTCCCTCCAGTCTGAAAAATAACCGTTCATCGCTATTCTCTGCTTTCTGTCTCTTAGCCAATTTCGTATCCACATAGCCACTTCCCCATTAATCCCACGGACTTCACTTTTGCTAACAAATCTATTATGTGGTCCTTTATCAAAACACCTTTTGAAAGTCACATCAACCATCAACCCTCTCCATTACTTCATCAAAGAACTCAATCAAGTTAGTCAAGCATAATTTGCCTCAAACAAATCCATGCGGTCTTTCATTTATTAATCTATATTTTTCTAAGCGCCAATTAATTTTGTTGTGGATTAGTGTCTCTAAACGTTTCCCCATCATCAACATTAGGCCTACTGGCCTCTAATTGCCAGGCACCACTTCCTTATTTAAAGAGGATTGGAAGATTGTGGCCAGAGCCTCTAAAATTTCCACCTTTCTCTCAATAACCTATGATGCATTCCATCTGGCCTGGATAACTTTTCTACTTTGAGCTCTGCCAACCTTTTAAGTACCTCCTCTTCCCTCCATGAATTTATTGCAAAGGAAGTTAAATAGGTCCCAAGATAAATTCCCTGTTCTTTGAAGCCACCTCACTCTTGGAACATCGCTCACCTGTATAACCAATCACTCTTGGCTTCAACATTGCTCATTTAGAACTTGGATTCCTAAATTGGGACTGACATATTTTTGATGATTTAAATTTTGCTGCATTGGTTGACTGTTCACAATGCTGTTCCTGTATTATTGGTTTTGCACGCCTTTTTTTCTGCTGTTAATGAATTTTTGCAATGCAGGCCTCTTTTTCTGCAGACCTAGGGGTCGTTCAGCCCGACTGCTTGCCTCTCTTCTGCAGTTACATTCAAGCCAGGGTGTCCCTGGAGATGGAGCACGCGGTGTCCAACGGTATGCTCGTGGCCTTCCGCGAGAGATGGGCACCGGAGGGACTGGAGTGCATCATCACCCCCGGAAAACAAATTTTAATTTGAACCACTAATGTAAAAGTTAATTTGATTAATTTGTCGGTTTTAGTGCCCCTCTAGTAGGAGGCACTTGATTTATTGTTGTACACAAAATAGTTGTAGTTTCAACACAGTTGCTGCCAGCAGCTGCAAACCTGAGCTCTAACCCAACATGCTCAGCATGGGCATTCCATTGGGCCTTCCATTGGCATCATGTATTTGAAGGAGTAAGAGGACTTCAGGTAGAGGGAAGAAAAGCAGGTGCACTTGCACCTCAGCGCCTAGAGCTCATTTGGCATCAGCCCAGGAGTCACGTATTCCAGACACAAGCATATACATACTTGGGCATGTCTGAAGAGACCTGCTTTCATCACATCTGCTTCACGAAGCAGGCTGTGACAGAATGATGTCCTTTACTTGACCGGACCTGCAGACAAGATTTGCTCCAATGAACAAAATGTTGAATCATTGTGGGTGGAGATTAGAGATAGTAAGGGGAAAAAGTCACTGGTGGGTGTAGTTTATAGGCCCCCAAATAATAACTTCACGGTGGGGCGGGCAATAATCAAGGGAATAATGGAGGCATGTGAAAAAGGAACGGCAGTAGTCATGGGGGATTTTAATCTACATATCGATTGGTCAACTCAAATCGCACGGGGTAGCCGTGAGAAGGGATTCATAGAATGCATACGGGATTGTTTCTTAGAACAGTATGTAACAGAACCTACAAGGGAGCAAGCTATCTTAGATCTGGTCCTGTGTAATGAGACAGAAAAAATAAACGATCTCCTAGTAAAAGATCCTCTCGGAATGAGTGATCACAGTATGGTTGAATTTGTAATACAGATTGAGGGTGAGGAAGTTGTGTCAGAAACGAGCGTACTATGCTTAAACAAAGGGGACTACAGTGGGATGAGGGCAGAGTTGGCTAAAGTAGACTGGAAACACAGACTAAACGGTGGCACAATTGAGGAACAGTGGAGGACTTTTAAGGAGCTCTTTCATAGTGCGCAACAAAAATATATTCCAGTGAAAAAGAAGGGTGGTAAGAGAAGGGATAACCAGCCGTGGATAACCAAGGAAATAAAGGAGAGTATCAAATCAAAGACCAATGTGTATAAGGTGGCCAAGGTTAGTGGGAAACTAGAAGATTGGGAAAATTTTAAACAACAGCAAAGAATGACTAAAAAAGCAATAAAGAAAGGAAAGATAGATTACGAAAGTAAACTTGCGCAAAACATAAAAACAGATAGTAAAAGCTTTTACAGATATATAAAACGGAAAAGAATGGCTAAAGTAAATGTTGGTCCCTTAGAAGATGAGAAGGGGGATTTAATAATGGGAAATGTGGAAATGGCTGAGACCTTAAACAATTATTTTGCTTCGGTCTTCACAGTGGAAGACACAAAAACCATGCCAAAAATGGCTGGTCACAGGAATGTGGGAAGGGAGGACCTTGAGACAATCACTATCACTAGGGGGGTAGTGCTGGACAGGCTAATGGGACTCAATGTAGACAAGTCCCCTGGTCCTGATGAAATGCATCCCAGGGTATTAAAGGAGATGGCAGAAGTTATAACAGATGCATTCGTTATAATCTACCAAAATTCTCTGGACTCTGGAGAGGTACCAGCGGATTGGAAAGCAGCTAATGTAACGCCTCTGTTTAAAAAAGGGGGCAGACAAAAGGCAGGTAACTATAGGCCGGTTAGTTTAACATCTGTAGTGGGGAAAATGCTTGAAACTATCATTAAGGAAGAAATAGCGAGACATCTAGATAGGAATAGTGCAATCAAGCAGACGCAACATGGATTCATGAAGGGGAAATCATGTTTGATTAATTTACTGGAATTCTTTGAGAATGTAACGAGCATGGTGGATAGAGGTGTACCGATGTATGTGGTGTATTTAGATTTCCAAAAGGCATTCGATAAGGTGCCACACAAAAGGTTACTGCAGAAGATAAAGGTACGCGGAGTCAGAGGAAATGTATTAGCATGGATCGAGAATTGGCTGGCGAACAGAAAGCAGAGTCGGGATAAATGGGTCCTTTTCTGGTTGGAAATCGGTGGTTAGTGGTGTGCCACAGGGATTGGTGCTGGGACCACAACTGTTTACAATATACATAGATGACCTGGAAGAGGGGACAGAGTGTAGTGTAACAAAATTTGCAGATGACACTAAGATTAGTGGGAAAGCGGGTTGTGTAGAGGACACAGAGAGGCTACAAAGAGATTTGGATAGGTTAAGCGAATGGGCTAAGGTTTGGCAGATGGAATACAATGTCGGAAAGTGTGAGGTCATCCACCTTGGGGGAAAAAAAACAGTAAAAGGGAATATTATTTGAATGGGGAGAAATTACAACATGCTGAGGTGCAGAGGGACCTGGGGGTCCTTGTGCATGAATCCCAAAAAGTTAGTTTGCAGGTGCAGCAGGTAATCAGGAAGGCAAATGGAATGTTAGCCTTCATTGCGAGAGGGATGGAGTACAAAAGCAGGGAGGTCCTGCTGCAACTGTATAGGGTATTGGTCAGGCCGCACCTGGAGTACTGCATGCAGTTTTGGTCACCTTACTTAAGGAAGGATATACTGGCTTTGGAGGGGGTACAGAGACGATTCACTAGGCTGATTCCGGAGATGAGGAGGTTACCTTATGATGATAGATTGAGTAGACTGGGTCTTTACTCGTTGGAGTTCAGAAGGATGAGGGGTGATCTTATAGAAACATTTAAAATCATGAAAGGGATAGACAAGATAGAGGCAGAGAGGTTGTTTCCACTGGTAGGGGAGACTAGAACTAGGGGGCACAGCCTCAAAATACGGGGGAGCCAATTTAAAACCGAGTTGAGAAGGAATTTCTTCTCCCAGAGGGTTGTGAATCTGTGAACTTCTCTGCCCAAGGAAACAGTTGAGGCTAGCTCATTGAATGTATTCAAGTCACAGATAGATAGATTTTTAACCAATAAGGGAATTAAGGGTTACGGGGAGAGGGCGGGTAAGTGGAGCTGAGTCCACGGCCAGATCAGCCATGATCTTATTGAATGGCGGAGCAGGCTCGAGGGGTTAGATGGCCTACTCCTGTTCCTAATTCTTATGTTCTTATCACAGAGACGGCCCTGTCCATTTCTGTGAAAGTCACCACAGTATTGAACTATTATACGCCACATCTTTCAAGCCACCACTGGTGACATTTGCCACATTGGTCAGACTTTGATCTACCGATGCATTAGATGCCTTGTTGGCCAGGGGAACAATTTTGTTTGTTGGAAGGGCTTTCATTCCATTAACATTCAGGGGGCGTGGATGCAGAATATATATGTAATACCCTGGCAGTATTCACAATTTCATTTGGTGCCAATCCACTGTACCAGTCCTAGTTCAAAGAGCAGGCAGGCTTGGGTGAAAACTTCTAGGGAACCAGGACTACCACCTGGAACCTTTCTATAAGTACATGAGATACCTCCCAATAGACGCCTAAAGGACTTATGCTCCACCTGAATTTTGAGGGAACATGCAATTAGCATTCTGAAACACAGATTCCGTTGCCTGGAAAGATGGTGGGGTAAGGTTCTGCAACCCTGACAAGGTGTTTGAAGTGATCACTGTCTGCTGTATCCTGCATAATATTGCCATATAGCGAGAATCTCTTCATCCAGTGGACTAGGAAGGTTGGCTTGCAATGCTGGCAGAGGAGCAGGAGGCAGAAAAGGAAGAAGTGGAGAAGAAATAGGAAGAATGCAAAATGTGAAAGGTTCAATCAATGACTGATAGGACTTAAAAGCTATACTTGTAGCCCTGCATTAATAGCCCTATTCTCCTTTCCATAATATCCTGGGCCCATTAACAACTGACTCTGTCTAATCACCACTGCCCCTACAACCAACCCTGCTTAGAATCTGTAATAATATCTCCTTACTGACTATAAATCTACACAATACATTCCAAAGAAGGTACAACCAGTTTATTTCCCTACTCGAGTTGTGTGTCTCTGAGTCAATGCATACTTCCCCAGTGTTTTCTCTGGGTGATGATATAGGGTTTGCATCATCTAGTTTTTAGCCTTGTTCTCGTTCTAACTGCCACCTCAGAGGGGCTGGCGTGGTGACATGCTGCTGCTCCTCAATGGAGTCTTTATGACAGCTGCGGCAATTTATTTCTTTGTGCTGGGTTACGAGATGGCCCAACAACTACTGGCAGCACTTTGGCCCATGTGTTGGCTGGTATCTGCATCTTCTGCAGTCTTCTGAGGAGAGACAACTGGGTTGAGCAAATGGAACATCACACTGAGCGGCAAATGCCTCATCGATGTCTCTTCCTACCCTGCTTCAGGTACCGGGTGCCTCTTTTGTACAACCAGGGATTTGTGTGAGGACGGAGCCTTGAGCACCACTAAGGATTGTGAAGCCTGCCATCAAGGACCTCTTGAGTTGATCTCCTAGCCTCTCAATGCCAGAAGTGACAGCTTCCTGCAAACTGGAGTCCTACATCTCAATAACGACAGATAGAGTGTGGGACAGCAAACCTGCATCGACACTTGACCCCTCCATTTTCACAGTTATTTACCAGGATGATCATGTGATTAAAGCATTGGACTTAAGATCCAACTGATGACTATCTGTGTGGATTTTGTCCCAGTCATAGAAATTTCTCATTGCTGCAGCACAGAATGGCAGAAGACTGGCTTTTCATTGTGCGAGAAGGATAAGATTGAGCATTTCTAACTGCAATTGGCCAGTGTTCCCAAAAATTTGAGCTCAGGCTGATTTACTTCTGCTTTGTGCCCAGGCAACACTCAATTCCCATATGCACAGCAGAGCAAAAGGGTTCAGAGACCTATAATACAGGTCTCCAAGCGCTTCATGTTGCTCAGGGATTTTCCTCTGAGGGGCTACAGAGGGCTTGCACCTGGGGCAAGCATTCTAACCTCATGGAACTGAGGTGGGAGTGACATAACATCACCTCCTGCCTCATTTTCATCTTCCAACACCAGGCCGACACCCATTTGAAAGGATGCCCAGAAGCAGAAGCCTTAGGCCTTGTGCCCAGGCCTATTCAGATCAGAGGATTTGAGAAGGAAAAGAAAAAAGAAAGACTTGCATTTATCTAGAGTCTTTCACCACCACCGGAGTGCTTTACAGCCAATGAAGTCATTTTTTAAAATGTGTAGTTACGTTGTAATCTGGGAAACACAACAGCCAATTAGTGCACAGCAAGCTCCCACAAACAGTAATGTGATAATGAGCAAACAATCTGTTTTAGTGATGTTGATTGAGGGATAAATATTGGGTAGGACACCAGGGCTAATTCCCGTTCTTCAAAATAGTGTCATAGGATCTTTTACGTCCACCCGAGAGAGCTGACGGGCCCTCGGTTTAACGTCTCATCCGAAAGACGTCACCTCCGACAGTGCAGCACTCCTTCAGTACTGTACTGGAGTGGAGTGCCAACCAAGTTTTTTGTGCTTAAGTGAGTGAGACTTGAACCCACAACCTTCTGACTCAGAGGTGAAGGTGCTACCAACTGAGCCACAGCTGACAGGCAGCAAGAAAGTAGAGCCTGGAAAAAGGAAGATCTTCAGGATGGGAAACCTTTGCTATTTTTTATTTAGTTATTTGTTCACGGGATGTGGGCGTTGCTGACAAGGTCAGCATTTATTGCCCTTCCCTAATTTCCCTTGAGAAGATGGTGGTAAGCCGCCTTCTTGAACCGCTGCAGTCCGTGTACTCCCACAGTGCTGACCTTGTTGGAGCTGTTTGGTACAACTGAATGGCTTGTTGGACCAACAAAGGGCAGTTAGGAGTCTGTGGGTCTGGAGTCATATATAGGTCAGACCAGGTAAGGACAGCAGATTTCCTTCCCAAAGGGACATTAGTGAACCAGTTGGATTTTTCCTACAATCCAGTAGTTTC
Organism: Pristiophorus japonicus; assembly: GCF_044704955.1. Taxonomy (NCBI): domain Eukaryota; kingdom Metazoa; phylum Chordata; class Chondrichthyes; family Pristiophoridae; genus Pristiophorus; species Pristiophorus japonicus. Next base: position 95,402,488 of record NC_091990.1, on the reverse strand, counting down.
ATGCTCACCATTACTAATACTAGCTTTTTTAAATTACAGATTTATTTAATGTACTGAATTTCAATTCCCACAGCTGCTCTGGTGGGATTTGAACTCACGTCTCTGGATTATTAGTCCAGGCCTCTGGATTACTAGTCCAGTAACATAACCACTATGTTGCTGTTCCCCTTTTGTCGAGCAGTCAGAAGGCTCTGCAGCTGACAGCTGTTACGGTTTTCTCCAGCCTGCTCAGGCCAGCAGCAGTTTTTGGGTTTCCAACCCTGATTCTGTGAGCTTTCCCCTTGCCAAGTGGCAGGCCTGCACTGGAGAAATGTTGGACCCACATAAATGACCTGATTCTGGAAGTACAGACAAGTTGTGGTTATGTCAGGTAGAATGTACTTCAAGTGTGCTCCATCTGGCCTGTGATCAAAGGCAGTTGGTGGGGATGGCTGGGAGAGGAAGGGGGGTTAAGAAAAGCAGCCAAAGTATTGCCTGAACCTTGTCATTTTTTTCGTTGAAAAGGGCCATTATTTTGGGCAGGCCAGATTCCTGGGATTATTGGAGTTAGCTGTTCCAACAATTAATTTCCAAAGCAACCATTCAGCTACTGGGAAGCAACAGATCCAATACTGTCAGTTCTGACAATTGCAAAGCAGTTCTTCGGGGGAATGTTTAATTCTTTTACAGACACTTTTTACTAAATATGTATGTAGCACGTTATTGTGCACCTGTGTTTTATAAAACCGGCAGTTGTTTGACCAGGATAACGATGTCCCTTTGAAGAGAAACTGCTTTTATTGTCACATGTTTGGTTGCTCCTCCAATGCCTCAGCAGGTTAAACCAGCATGGACCAGAGTGTAAGGGCTGTAAGCATCGAATCCCCAAGGATCTGAACATTGCGTTTTAATCCCCAAGGATTTGCATTTTAATATTTTTCTCACCGCAGAAAAAAGCTGGAAGCTGTTTGTGGGAGGGGCCCGGGCACTGCTCCATGTTGGACTTAGAATGATGGGCAGGGGTTCTGGGAAGACAATGGCCAAGCTAAGGCAATTCATTGCAGGTGATGCGCAAATGGACTGTGTTTTGTTAAGCAATGTGAAATCGTCAAGTGAACTGATCAGTGATTGAGCCATTATCTGGATGAGATACCAGAACAATAGAAAGCTATGAAGCCCAATCTGCTCGGAAGCGAAACCCATCACTGGAAAAACAGGAAACCTCAAAACAAAGGAAGAAAACTTTATTGAGCTAAAAGCAGAAGACACACCCATAGGAAGCTCTCGAAACAAACTTTATTCAGCCTGAAAGGACAGACAGTATTGGGATATAAAAGAGGCCATGTGGCCACTCTCTCTCTCTTGCCTCGCTGCTTCGCCTCCACAAGAATCCAACCCTTCATATGGGACGGAGAGAAGAAACCAGAAGAGACACCTTTTCCTCGGAAGAAGCAGCGAGTAAGCTAGTGAATCGGTGAGCATCATCTCTGCACACACATCTTTTAAGATCACACTCACAGTGGGAGGAGTATCGTGCGTTCTCCCAACCAAATTCTTAGGGGTTTTCAGAGGAAGTGTTTTAGACATGAGTACTTCGCGTTAGGGGCCTGTTTAGACGGACCAGACTGTGTATTGTACTGCATTTGCTGGTTTTACACACCAGGATGTGTGTGGTTTTACTGGGTGCAGGTGTGAGCGTTAATTTAATAAAAGCATTGCCGGTACTTGGACCAAGGTACCCGTCCCTGACTCATTCATCTGTTCAGTACAGTAATTCCAGCGTTAGAACTATTGTAAAGTGCTTCGAAAACACCTAAGGGAAATCACTTACAGAATTTGGTGACCACAGGAGGACGCTGGGTATACTGAACAGAGAGTTATAGAGGATATTAAGGCTAAGGGGGCTAGGATTTCCTCATATAGCTTTGGGAAAGTTAACATAACACAGCAGTGGGTACTAGACCTTTTGCGGGCTGAGAGTCTGGAGGCCAAAGCTGCTGAGTGGACGGGGAGTAAGGACCATAGAAAGGCAAAAGGAAAGACCATCTGGCTCCTGTGTCTGCAGAAGCAAGTCCAACTGCTTAGGGAGCAGGTTGGTAGACTTAAGGCAGAGCTCAACGAGTCCTTAGAGCAGTCAGCCTCAAGGGCCGTGGTAGGAACAAGGCTTTTAGATGAGTTGAGTGAAGAAAAGCAGGAGAGGCATACTCAGGAGGAAACCTCCTGTAATACCGGGGAGTATCTGCAGTGTGCGGTAACAGAGGCCAAGCTCAATGAGCGGGTCGCACGGGAGGAGACCGCTCGTCTAGCGGGTAAAGTAAATGGGCTGGATGGGTAACTGAAGGATATTAAGACAGCGTATAGGGTAGCCACCAGTAAGGGTTTTGAGAGTGAGAATCACAGGCCCTGCCAAGAGAAAATCCAAAGCTTGACCCAAGCTCTATCCAAGGCCAAAGGAATGGTCTGCCTAAAGGCCCTGGGGGGAGCCCAGGTGGACTGGGGAAGAGGAAGGGGAAGACAGTGAGGATTGGGAGCTGGACAGGGACGCATGACCTCCGCCAGAAGCGCCGGGACCCATGCATCCCATACGGCAGCAGAAATACCGTGCGCCCATAGACAGCCAAGGTCACGGGGTGCTGCAAAGCGATTTTGTGGTCCCATTCACAACCACAGCTGAAAAATATGATTTCAGGGATGCCCAAGCTTACCAAAGAAGGAGACCCATTAGTCCACTTCCCGGAGCTGAACCAGGTGGAAGGGTTAATGGGTGTAACAAAGCAGAGGTTCACAAGCTGCTATTATTTTCCCTGGAAGGTAAGATGTATCAGGCCCTATCTGCCGAAAGGAAGAGTGGGCAGGGAACCATAGAGGGCTTAATGGAGGAAATCCTAAGAGCCATGGGTCACGCCCAGGGTAGTCCATTCTCCAGGGTGGAAAGGACGCTGCAACTGGCTGGGGAAGCACCTCAGGCTTTTGCGGACTGGCTCTGGTCTATAATAAAGACTGTCATGGAGTGCTGGACCGAGTGCAGTTGCAGGGGGAGCCAAGGAACCAGTGGCTCAGGACTCTAGTGTCAAAGAGTTTTCCCCAGATTAGGGTAAAGTCTGAGAACTGGTTTGACCCTGAGGATCTCCAGAACACAAAGGCCGGTGTGCTCCATCACATGAGTCTGACATTCAAGGCCGGCATGGAGGAGGAGGTCAAACCAGTTAAAGGGAAGGTTCATGAGATGAAGCCCAATGGGAGTAGTAAAAGGGAATGGCGCCAGGAAAGGGGTAGCTCAGAGAGGGCTAGGACGTGTTTCGAGTGTGGGAAGATAGGATACTGGAGGAGAGACTGCCCGACCCCGAGGAGGGGGCAGGGCAAATGGGATCCTCCAGTGCCTAAGACAAAACCTGTCGACACGAAGGGACCGACCCCAGAATAATTTTATGGTCTGGTGGCTGCCCTTCGGACAGCTTTTGTGCCAAAGCAGGGAAGGGTAGACGCTGCCGTGAGCAGGGAAATCCCGACCACTCCAGTAATCCCATCACCCTGACTAGCATGCACCCAGCCTGAGTACCTGTGTTCGCTCACGTACGATGAGTGGAGTAGACCATGCGTGAAGATGGGGATGGAGAAGCTAGTGGGGTAGTATTTGTTGGACACCGGGGCTTCCAGCACGTGATTCACGCAAATAATCCGACTACCTCACCTTTGTCTAGCAAGGTTCCACACAATCTGGTGGGGTTCACAGGGAATGAGCAGGCGAGGTTGATCTCCAGGCCGCTAGCCATAGATTTAGGATCACTCCACGCAAAATGGAAGTGCGTCCTGCTGAAATGGGAGCAGCCGGGATCAGGAGTTCTAGGGGCCGACTTTATGTTAGCCCTCAAAATCATAGTGGATTTGAGGAATCACTGCCTTTGGGGAGCATGGGTTCTGATAAGGAGGATGAAGCTGTAGTGATCCCAGGGAAAGGGCAAGGAAAAGGCACAGTGTGTACGATGAAGCCGAAGGGTAGTTACGACCTAGAACAATTGGTTAATACTACCCCGACCGAGTACCAGGCTTACGTGTGGAACAATCTTGCATCGTTCGCCACACATAAACACGACTGCGTTAGGGTGACGGGGGTTGAATTCAGAGTATAAGGAGACCCCATGTCCCGACTGCAGAAACAGTACAATTTCCCCAGGGAGGCAGAGGCCGACTTAGAGACGGCACTGGGATCCCTGGTAGCCCAGGAGGTGTTGAGGCCCATAGCCACACACGTGAACTCTCCACTTTGGCTGGTTCGGAAGCCGGACCAGTCATGGAGGGCCACCGTGGACTCTCGGTTGCTCAACAAGAACATCCCAGCTTGCGCGCCCACTGTCGCACCGTAGCCGACCTGATAGGGAGCATTCCAGCATCCGCGACCACATTCATGGTGCTGGATATATCGAATGGGTTCTGGTCAATTCCCCTCAAAAGAGAGGACTAGTACAAGTTTGCATTCACATTTAAAGGGCAACAGTATACCTAGACGGGCCTTCCCCAGGGCTTCCACAACAGCCCCTCCATCTTTCACCAGTGAATGGCCAACAGCTTAAAGGGTTTCAGCAGACCCCAGCAGTTGGTGCAGTATGTGGACGACCTGCTCTTGTTCTCCGACGAGGGGGAGGAGCATGGTCCGCCGCTGGCCGAGCTGCTGGAGTTGTTGAAGGACACCGGGTTCAAGGTCAATCCCAAGAAAGCTCAGATCAGTCAGAAGGAGGTCAAATTCTTCGGGCTGACCGTAAGGGCTGGGGAAAGTCTATAGACGAGGCCAAACGGAAGGCGGTACAGGAGTTACCAACCCCCACGATCGTGACGGGGGTGAGATCCTTCCTGGTGCTCACGGGGTACTGCAGGGATTTTATTGAGGATTACACTGCCATGGCAGCCCTTCTACTTCGGCTCCTCCGCAAGGGAGTCGGATGGGAGTGGGTGAGGATTGCACGGCAGCGTTCAATCGTCTCAAGGGAGACCTGCTGACGGCACCCACACTAGGGGCAATTAATGGTGGGGAGGACTTCTTTTTAGAAGCAGCAGCCAGCAGGGACAGTTTGAGCGTGGTGATGCTCCAGGAGCGGCACGGCAAACCGCGACCCGTGGCGTACTCCTCAAGAGTCCTCACAGATGTAGAACGGGGGTACTCCAATTGCGAGAGGCATCTCCTTGCCACGCATTGGACCGTGAAGCGCTCCCAACTCTTCACGGGGTCATCCCAGATCATTCTAATAACCCACCATACCCCCACTCAGATGTTATTAGATGGGAGGATACAGGATGGCACAGTGAGCAGCGTTCGCATTGCTCGCTGGGACTTTATTGCTCTCACAGATGAATCTGAGAGTGCAAGGCCTGTGGGAGCCCAAGCTGGCAGCTAACATGATCTATGCAGGGGCGGCCCATAAGTATTCGGTAGAGGGAGTATGGGACGTAGACATAGGATTACACCCCATGGGCCGCAAAATATATGTCGACGGATCCAGTTCGGTGGTAGCAGGGCAGCGTTTCACCAGGTGTGGGATTTATGACCTGACGGCAGGCATTGCAAGGGCCATTAAACTCCCGAGCACCCTGAACGCTCAACACACTAAACTGTCAGCGGTGTACGTCGTTACCCATGCTGACGAGTTCCCAACCTCACACACCATCTGTTCAGATTCCATGTTCACATGCAATTCGTGCACCGAATACTTGGCCGTCTGGTCTCGTCGTGGTTTCACTTCCGCAGACGGGAAGCCCTTAGCAACCAAACCACTATTGCAAAGGATCTTAGAGGCTACGGGAACCCAAGGAAGCCATTATATTCATAAAGTAAAGGCCCATTCCAAGCCAGAACCCAGAGGGGAAGGCAACCAAAAGGCGGATGAGTTAGCCAAGGAGGGAGCCAAAACAGACGAGTTTTGGGACCTATACGGGTCCAGCCAAGTAGCAGCAACCTGGGACAAAGGGGGAACACAAGGGAGTGTAGGGGTAGCATTGGCCCCGAATTCAGGAAAGTCCAGATACAGGATCCTGTTCTCAAGGTTGTCCTGGAACATCTGGCTAGGGGAGAAAAGGTAGAAGGCCCATTCGGGGCAGCGGGCATTACTTTAATAGAGGGAATGGTTTTCAGGGGAGACCAGTGGGTAGTTCCAGAACAGCACCAGAGAGAATTCCTCCAGATAGCCCATGGGAGCCCAGGAGCGGGACACCCAGGGCCGGAGAATACCTGGCAGAGGGTAGAACAAGCAGGGTGGTGGTCGCAACTGAGGGAGGATGTCTGCGACTGGTGTGCGCAGCGAACAACCCCGATCCCCAGAGAAGAAAGGTTCCCATGGGACACACGAGAAGGGTAGAGGGACCATGGCAGTCGGTACAAGTCAATTACATCGGGCATTGCCCACCGCAAAGGGGGGTTACAATTACTGTTTGGACCTAGTGGACGTTTTCTCGAAGTGGGTTGAAGCCTTCCCTTGCCAATCAGCCACAGCATTGGCGATGGCAAGGATCTTGGTGAGAGAAGTGTTCTCTAGGTGGGGACTGCCACAGATCGTGGAGTCTGACCAGGGGAGCCACTTCACAGGGCAGGTCATGCAGGCTACCTTGAAAGTGCTACGGATAGAAAGGAAATGGCATGTTGCTCACAACCCACAGTCATCAGGGGTTGTGGAGCGTCCTGATGGGGGTCCGAGCCAGCCTCTCCAGAGCACAGGGTATTCCCCGCATGAGCTCATGACTGGTAGGGTCATGCGGACGCCCACCCGTGTTCTGGCACCGGTTCTCACAGCGGGGCAGGTGAGAGGGGTAAACCGGGACAAATTTGTCAAGAATCTGTTCGAGCACTTGAAACAGATTCATTGGCAAGCTGCCAGCAACATGGAGAAGCAGCACCAGAGCAATCGGTTGCTGCTCGAGCCCCGGAGAACCAATGAGTGGAAGGTAGGGGATCAGGTCATGGTCCACAATTACGCTCGGGTGGGCAAGTTTGAGCTTTTGTACATGGGACTCTACAGCATCGTAGATAAGGCCAGTCCCATGGTGTACGCGGTTAAGCTTCTGAAGCGCACAAAGTGGTTCCATGTGAACCAGTGCAAGTTGTTTAACCCGGGGGAAAGAGCGAGAAACAGAAAGAAACACCAAGGCGCTGTAAACAGAAAAGTGGATGCGGGTCTTCCTCCCATAGTTTGGGACAGTGAGGAGCCCGTGGTGGTGGTGGTTAGGAGGAGTAGCAGGATCCCACAGCTGAGAACGCCGTGGTCGCCTCCTTACACACCGCCAAGGAGCCGTAAAAGGCCCAGGGTCGTAGAGACTTAGAGGGGCCACCAAGAGACGGGTGGCGGTGTATATAGTTTTCTTCCCAGTTTCATGTTTTTACAGAGTGTGTTTTGATGAAGCCAGACCTGTGGAGGTGTACCCTCTCACAGAAAGGTGGTTGTTTCTTTGTATCTTCAGAGGAAGCTGAAAGAAAGATGGAGACAACCCTGGTAATCGTTCTTTGGAGCTTGGCCGGAACAGGGTACAGCAGGAGGGGGGATGCCGAGTTGTCCTTCCTCTACGGATGTACTGAAGGGAACGGACCCACCATGACACAGTGGGGTAGGACAGGGGACACCGATGGAATGGCAGCCTACTTCTATGAGGGAAGGTGGCCAGGTGGCTGGGATCGAATTCAATGAAATACTCCAGCCATGCCGGGTTCACATACGGGGAGGCTTCCATACCGTGTCCAGACTGAAGGTCACAGCCACACGGGTTGGGGTGACCGAGGGCAAGCGCGTATGCTTGAAGTGCAAGGGACACATTCCCCTGGGACAATGGAAGTGGCTCAGGAAATTGAGTCAGGACACGGGGAAGCAGACAGCAGACTGGGAAACGATATGTACGGACAGATCACGGGGTCAAAGTGGGGAGTAGAAGTGTGCTGGGACAAGTGGTGGAAGGAAGAACAGGGAATTTTTGTGTGTAAGTGGGGGTCAGGGTGGATCTGCCCAGCAGGTGTGTCGATTGCCTTTCGAGGCAATGGCAGGACACCGGGGCTGGGATCAGATGGGATCGGAGTACCGACTCCTGCCTGATCCGAGACCCTCCCAATACAATAAATGCCACTGAACTTGTAGCACACAAGACTTGTGTGCCCCTGCCCACAGCCCCACCGGTACAGACGACAGAAGTTAAGTGTCCAGCTACCACACCAGGCCCAGGGAATGGTTTAGTTTTAGTCCCGATTGGAAAGGTTTTATTCCGGGGGTGCATTACGCGGTCGAGTCAGTCATTTTAAACCTAACCGGGGTACATCTGCCGGAGTGGTGTCCAAAAGAAACTGAGCAGCTTTATGAGGCGCTCATTAAAGAAATGTTCCGCCAGTTCTTTAAACTCAGTTACGGGGATGTGAGTCGGGAAAGATTGTATGATATGGGAGTGTATGATAACATTGGTCCGGGGAGGTAGAGGCGAGGAGTGCTCAATGATGTCGCTATGGCGTTTAGCGCATGTACATCTCTCGTCAACAGCATAGACGACGTGCAGTTGCAAATGCAGACCAGTGATTTAAAGGACCAGCTGCGGAAAACCCTGGGGGAAGGGAACGCGGTGGTAGGGTCAGAGTTAGAGGAGCACCAGGCAATGACTGTCCATTTAAAGGAGATTATCGCAGAACTGGAGACACACGCAAAGACTGTAAATGCATTAATATGGGAGGACAGGAATGCCTCGGTGCAGGCAGCACGAAACAAAATGTGCGTGTTGTATGGTGCCTGAGCGAAGGGCGCAGTGATTTAGAGGACCTCCAGCAAGGTCGCGTTCCGTCATGGATCAGCAACTGGCACCTCGCAGCACTCAGCCCGTACAGTAATTAGATGGCCTGCGTCAGCTCCGTCTAACCTCCGAAGCCTACCCAGTCCCAGTGGATTGCGGTCAGTCCAACCACACAATCATGGCGGTAGTGTTGCGTATGCCGGTAATGAGTGAGACATCACAACCAGCGCCGATATACAGGGTGGCGAACATTGGGGTCATACGAGAAAGGATGCACGTGCGATATCATGTGGTCCCACCATTTGTTATAAAGTATGAGCATGCCGTGACTGGCACTCAAGGGGTACCAGAGCAAGCGTGTACGTCATATTGTGTCCCCAGCATTTGAACGCGTTTGATCGGCCAGCGTGTGGGTTTGAATCCGAGTGTTGGGAGCCTATCAATTGCACCATGGAGGTGAGGGCCCAGAGCCACATTCCACCTCAGGTAGCATATGCGGGTGACGGGACATACTGCGTAACCACGAGTGTGGACCGGTATCGAGTGCACTGGGACTCTTGGTGTCCAGTCACCGACAGCACTTTCTGCTTCAAACCCCACGCCGAAGTTCAAGTGGCACAGGAACGTATTATTCCGATCCCAGAACCATCCACGGTACACATTACGGTAAATGACATGATCCCGAACCTGCAACAGTACATTAGCCAGTTTGGGTATCAGATTCCTTTTCTGCCAGAACACCTAACAACATTATTAAAGGCCGTCGAGCTATCCCAAAAACATTATTTCACACTGGAACAGACAAACCGGGACACAGGGGAAAGAATTAAAGGGATAAATTTCCCGCCCTGGGACCTTGGTATAAGTGTGGAGGTTCCTCCGTGGATCCGGATATGCTCACATGCTCTCGTCATTGTACAGCTTTTGATATACCTGTTGTGTATTTCTTGTAAAAAGAGAAGTCAGGTGCTCCGGAGTCGATGGGAGGCCATAGTTAATGAACCTTGAATGTAACTTTCTATATATATATGGTAACAGTGCAATGCACAGTTGTATTTCAGGGATGCATATTCGGGTGTTTTAAACGTAAAAAACGATAGGATTGGTTGGGAACCACGATGCTTGCTCACCAGCAGATGATGATATGTTCTAGAAGACTCTTGAAATATCATAAGGGGGACAGTAAGGACTGTAAGCATCGAATCCCCAAGGATCTGGACATTGCGTTTTAATCCCCAACGATTTGCGTTTTAATATTTTTCTCACCGCAGAAAAAAGCTGGAAGCTGTTTGTGGGAGGGGCCCAGGTGCTGCTCCCTGTTGGACTTAAAATGATGGGCAGGGGTTCTGGGAAGACAATGGCCAAGCTAAGGCAATTCATCGCAGGTGATGAGCAAATGGACTGTGTTTTGTTAAGCAATGTGAAATCGTCAAGTGAACTGATCAGTGATCGAGCCATTATCTGGATGAGATACCAGAACAATAGAAAGCCATTAAGCCCAGACTGCTTGGAAGCGAAACCCATCACTGGAAAAACAGGAAACCTCAAAACAAAGGAAGAAAACTTTATTGAGCTAAAAGCAGAAGACACACTCACAGGAAGCTCTCGAAACAAACTTTATTCAGCCTGAAAGGACGGACAGTATTGGGATATAAAAGAGGCCATGTGGCCACTCTCTCTCTCTTGCCTCGCTGCTTCACCTCCACAAGAATCCAACCCTTCATGTGGGACGGAGAGAAGAAACCAGAAGAGACACCTTTTCATCAGAAGAAGCAACGAGTAAGCCAATGAATCAGTGAGCATCATCTCTGCACACACATCTTTTAAGATCACAGCCACGGTGTGAGGGATATCGTGCGTTCTCCCAACCAAATTCTGAGGTGTTTTAGACGTGGGTATTTGGCGTTAGGGGTACGTTTAAACAGGCCAGACTGTGTATTGTACTGCATTTGTTGGCTTTACACACCGGAGTGTGTGGGGTTTTACTGGGTGCAGGTGTATGCGTTAACATTAATAAAAGCATTGCCGGTACTCGGACCATTGTACCCGTCCCTGACTCATTCATCTGTTCAGTACAGTAATTCCAGCATTAGAACTATTGTAAAGTGGGGGTGCTTCGAAAACACTTAAGGGAAACCACTTGCAAGAGGTCGCAGGTTTGACCCCTGACATGGACCCATGTTGCTGATCTTACATCGGGGTAGCAGTAAGAATACAGGTATTGTAATTGGCCTCAGCACCCCCGAGGTAAGGAGAGAAGGGGAGAAAATCAAGTTGGGTTTCTGCTCCCGATCACTATTGGTTGGACGTCGAGTGAGGTGAGGCTTGGCCTTGGCTGTTGATTCTCCGCAGAATCGAATGACTTGCCAAGGGTAATGGGTAGATTGTAACCCGCGGGGCCAGCTGGTTGAGTGTGTGAGCCGACCACCCGATCCAATCGAGGGCGGGGCTTCATGACAATGCCGCCGGCAAACATCACACTCCGAACAGGCGTTCGCAGGGAGTGGTTCGATTGCGGGCGTGGGATCCGATTAAGGGTGGGGTCTAATCACGGGGAGAGAAGCAGGTTAGCTTGGTGAGCTGGGAGGAGGCACTCTGGTTCCCTTGGACCACAAGCAGTTCTGTAAAGGCACTTACTACTTCAACGCAGCAATCCTCACCTCCCTTTAGCGATCAGGTATCCTGGGGCCTGGAAAACCCATCCGGTCAGGGGTAAACCCGGAAGAGAGATAAAACCTGAGGTACAAAGCCTCACTAAAACCGCCGAGGAATGGGTTGGCTGCCAACCTCCGATCCCAGAAGTGAACGAGTTCGAGGCGGATTGAGTTCAGGTTTGCAATTTTTTATTTTTTAATCTGGGCATCACACCTTAGGAAGGATATATTGGTCTTGGAATGAGTGCAGCACAGGTTTACCCAAATGAAAGCCAGACTCCAGGGGTTAAATTACGAGGAGCGATTACACAAACTAGGGCTGTATTTCCTGCAATTTAGAAATTTAAGGGGTGATTTGATCTACGTTTTCAAGATATTAAGGGGAACTGATAGGGTAGATAGAGAGAAACTAGCTGGCTGGGGAGTCTAGGACTAGGGGGCATAGGCTAAAAATTAGAACCAGACCTTTTAGGAATGAAGTTAGGAAACACCTCTACACATAAAGGGTGGTAAAAGTTTGGAACTCTCTTCAGCAAATGGCAATTGATGCTAGATTAATTGTTAATTTTAAATCTGAGATTGATAGATTTTTGTTAACCAAAGTTATGAAGGGATATGGGACAAAGGAGGGTATATTAAATTAGGTCGCAGATCAGCCATGATCTGATTGAATGGCAGAACAGTTTCAAGAGGGTTAATGGCCTACTCCTGTCCCTACGTTCCTAGGCAACCTGCACATCCCATCTCCAGCCGGACTCTCCATGATTGCCTCTTTCAACCACGGTTCTACTGCACAGAATCCCAAATCCCACCTTACCATCCCTCTATTCCAGACCACCACAGCATCCTCTTGGTCAAAATACAGAAATAAAAACCACAATCAAAGGAACATTCCAAACCAACTCCATACATCAATCCATCCAACATTACACAACAAAGTCAACTACTCACCCTTGTGCATTCCCTTAACACTTGTCATCCGTGTGCCTTTGCCTGTTCTAGTGCTCCTACGCAGTGCTACCCCAATGACTGCAGCATAGTTGGTGGAAGGCTGCTGACTTTCAGTGTGGGAGATTGCAGATGGACTTAGAAACATAGAAACATAGAAATTTACAGTGCAGAAGGAGGCCATTTCGGCCCATCGTGTCCGTGCCGGCCAACAAAGAGCCACACGGCCCTTGGTCAGCAGCCCTAAAGGTTACATATAAACCTATGAACAATGACGGAAAGGCAAAGGGTACCCAGTCAACCAGTCCGCCTCACACAACTGCGACACCGCTTATACTGAAAACTCCATCCCAACCGGAGCCATGTGATCTCCTGGGAGAGGCAAAAACCAGATAAAACCCAGGCCAATTTAGGGAGAAATAAATCTGGGAAAATTCCTCTCCAACCCATCCAGGCGATCGCAACTAGTCCAGGAGATCACCCTGGCCATATTCTATTCCCTGCAGTACTTACCATTATATCTGCACCGTCCAACAACAGGTCATCCAGTCTAATCCCAATTCCCAGCCCTAGGTCTGTAACCCTGCAGGTTACGGCACTTTAAGTGCCCATCCACCCATCTCTTGAAAGTGGTGAGGGTTTCTGCATCTACCACTCTTCCAGGCAGCGAGTTCCAGATCCCCACAACCCTCTGCGTAAAGAAGGCCCCCCCCTCAAATCAACTATAAACCTTCCACCAATCACCTTAAAACTATACCCCATCATAATAGACCCCCCCACCAATGGAAATAGACCCTTACTATCCACTATGTCCAGGCCCCTCAATATTTTGTACACCTCAATGAGGTCTCCTCTCAATCTTCTCTGTTCCAATGAGAACAAATCCAGCCGATCCAATCTGTCCTCATAACTAAGATTCTCCATTCCAGGCAGCATCCTAGTAAATCTCCTCTGCACTCTCTCTCGTGCAATCACGTCCTTCCTATAATACCAGAACTGCATGCAGTACTCCAGCTGTGGCCTAACCAAATTATTATACAATTTAAGCATAACCTCCCTGCTTTTATATTCTATGCCTCGGCCAATAAAGGCAAGCATTCCGTATGCCACCTTATCCACCTGGCCTGCTACCTTCAGGGATCTGTGGACCAATGGTGGAGCTTTGGAGGCGTGGCCTATTCAGTTGGAGCTCTGCTGTTTAGAGAGAAGGAACTCCCTGCTTTTGCTCCTGTCTGGAAGGCCTGGAGTGAGCCCTGAGAACAGCCCAGGAAGAGGAGGAGAGGGCTGGCTTACTACACATTCAACGTCCAGAGGGAGAGGAGGAGAGCAGAAAATTTATCACTTATTACAACTACAGAGAGTTGGAGAGAGGGGGAAAAGAACAACCTGAGGAAACACCATCCAGTGTGGAAGGAGGGAGAGTCGTTTCTACAATCTTCGACAGGTGGGTGTGTTTTGGTGCATTCCCCAAAAGACTTTGTTGTATCGGTGGGGGGAGGAAAGAAGACAACTTGAGGGCCGGAACATCGTGGGGGGTGTGTGTGTGTGGAAGTGTGTGTGGGGGTCTTGCTTACAGCTAGGCCCCACACACCACTGAAGCACCCCTCCCCCATTGCCTAGCCTGGGATAGCTGGAGCTACCTGGCTGAAGAATCTTTAATCACCCTATTAAACATCGTTGGGAGTGTGTGCCTGGGTGGCTCCAGCGACCCCAGGTGAAGACATCTTCTCCCCCCACCCGAAGACCATTCTACAAAGACTGTGTTTTTTGCCATCTGGGGAGTGCACCCCAGGAAACACCCACCCTTCGCTGTGAGGGGAGACCTGCACTCGCAGCTTCCCTCTTTCCCACCCCCCACGCTCTTTCGCTCTCTCGCTCTGTCTCTCCCCTCTCTCTCTGAGAGCCCTTTCCTCCTAATTATAAAACAATTAAGACAACTGAGCAGAGGGAGCAAGGCCCCTCCCCATTCGTTAACTAGGGGAGAGGTGTGCCTCTTTTAGAGCTCCCTCTGCTCTAAACACCAACGAGGCCAATTAAAGACCATTAAGGCCTGTGACTTTGGGGTGGGTGTAGCCCTTAAAGGGACCCCATGATGGCGACCCCATCCACACCGGTGGCAGGGCCAGCTAGGACATATGCGCAGGCAGCGTCCACATCCACGGCGCCTCCTGCGCCTCCTGCTGCCCTGCCACCATTCAGACTGATAACAAAAAAACACGGGGTCAAGAGCGACACTCACCCCACAATGAGCATTGAGGAGTGCGTGCGGGCGATGGCTGGGGTAGTCGGCCCCTCGGCCATTGTCGCAGCCTCTAAGATGTCTGGGACGGCTGTATTCTTCCTGGGGTCGGAGCGGGCGGTGTCCCTGCCCTCGAAAAGGGGCTCACGGTGGGCGGGACATTCCTGCCGGTGGACCCTCTCGAGGCCACGCGCAGAGGGTCATCATTTCAAATGTCCCGCCCTTTGTTCCCGCTAAGCTCCTCCTCCCTCACCTACACCAACTGGAGGAGGTAAGGTCGGGGATCAACCCCATACCGCTCGGCCTCAGGGCGAGCAGCCTGCGCCACGTGTTCTCCTTCCGCCGCCAGCTTTTTGTCCGGCTGGTGCGGGAGGAGACGACGGAGGGGAACTTTAATGTGGTGCACGAGGGGACTGCCTACCGCGTCTTCTGGACGTCGGACGGCGTGTGGTGCCATGCCTGTAGGGAGGTGGGGCACGTTCGCAAGAACTGCCCCTCCTCCAAGGCCGCCAAACCACCGAGGGCGGCCAAGGCTGGCGCCGCCGCCACCCCTCCCCCTAGTAGCGTCCGCGTGCCGGGAGCTGTGGGTGCGCGGGCATCGTCGGGGGCCTTTGTTTTCACGGCCTCCGGCGGGGGGGAGGGAGAGCGTCCGATCGGAAAGAAGGCGCGGAGGATGGCGAAACATCTCGAGGCGGGTCCCCTCAGTGCGCCAGACAGCTTGAACACCGCGCTCAGCCCAACCCTCACATCGGCGAGCGCGGGGTGCCCTGAGCCCGTACCCGAGCCCTTGATCAATATCACAGAGGGGCTCGGGCGCAGGCAAGAAAAGAAAAAGGGGGGCGCGGAGCGAGAGGCCTCGGCAGACATGGAGGTCTCCCTGCCTCCGCGCGTCCCGAGGAACAAAAGGAGGCGCCGCTCCAATGAGGCGGAGGGGGAACAACATCCCTCCGCGGAGGAGTCGGTGCCCGCCGCGTGTCCCGCGTCCCCCACCAGCGCCCCCAAACTGCGCCGTAGGCAGGAGGAATCTGTCCCCGGGGAGGGTGAGACAGTCGAGGCTGCCCAGCCTCTGCCTCCCGGGGTTGGCGTGGAAGATCTGCCTGTCGTGGGGGGCGTGGGGCCAGCGGAGGAATGCGTTGCCGCCGGGTCGAGGGTCCCGGGGACTGAGGCGGGCGGGGCCGAACAGATCAAACCTGAGGCCGCCCAGCTATTAACCAACTTCCCCCGGGTGTCGCTCGGCCCGGAAGAAACGGAAATTATGAATAATTTTAACGATTCTGTACACGCTGGGCCGGTGGGTGGTGGCGGGGAGGGGGAAGAACAACCCTCGCCCCCTACTTTGGAGCTGAGGTACTTGGAGGACCTGGAACATTACTTTGACCAGGTCGCTCCGTGTTCCCCGTTTCTTGGGGCGGAGGAGGAACCCCTTCTGCTGTCGCTTCCTGACCCAGCACCACTTTTAAAAGACCCCAGTGGGGACTCCTCTGCCAACGATCCTGGGGGTGGGATCGGGGCAGAGCCAGGGCCGGATGGAGTGGCCGGGCCGTTTGCCGTACCTCGTGCGGTCGATGGGCCGGCTGCTAGCGGCGACCTCCCGGAGGGGGACGGGGACTCGGTGGAGGACGCGGGTGAAGATCTCGAGTCCATCGCCAGTGAGGCGGTGGATCTCCTCGTGCCCGCCGCTGAGACCCTCCTCATTCCCATAGAGGAACTCCGGGACTTTTTGGTCCAGAGCCAGGGTCGCCGCAACCAAACCCATCTGGCCCGGGAAAGATGGTCCGAGCCAGGGCTGCTCATCACTTCCGTCCGCGTCGCCGCTAAAACCATGGCCGCGGGCGGGCCCTTATCAAAGGCGCAAGGCCTTGAGCTGCGCCGGATCAAAAAGTTCCTCGCTGGGCTGCTGAAGGAGTGGAGGTCAACAAACGACTCCACTCCCCCCCCTCCACAATAGGTTAGGTAGAGGTTGCACTATGCTTTTGTCATGAAGATAACCATAGCCAGCCTCAACATCAACGGCGGCAGAGAGACACACCGTAGATTTAACAATTTTTCGCTCCTGCAGGAGGGGAAATATGCGGTGTGCTTCCTGCAAGAAACCCACACCATTCCGGGAGGCTAAGCCACGTGGCTCCTGGAATGGCAAGGAGAGGTCCGCATGAGCCACCTCACTACCACTTCTTGTGGGGTGGCCATCTTGTTGGCCCTGTATTTTCAGCCGGAGATCTTGGGGGTCGAGGAGCCCATGCCAGGCCGCTTGCTGCACGTCACGGTTCACCTGGGGGACGTGCCGCTCCATCTCGTGAACGTGTACGCCCCTCAGCCCGGCCCGCAGCAAACGCGCTTCTTCGAAGAAGTGTCCGCTCTTCTTGGCTCCGTTGACGTCGGCGACTGCATTGTCCTCAGGGGGGATTTTAACTGCACCCTTGAGGCGAGGGACCGCTCTGGTGCCCCGCAGAGCATGACGGCGATGGAGAAGTTGAGGGAACTGGTCGGGTCCTTCGACTTGGTGGACGTCTGGCGAAATCTCCATCCCGACTCCAGCGCCTTTACTTGGGCGAGGCCTGGAGTAGGATGGTCCAGAGTCGACCGCCTTTACGTGTCTCGGGCGTACGTTTCCTGCATCCCGGCGGCCTCCATGCGACCGGTGCCGTGTTCGGACCACTACCTGGTGTGGGCGGAGCTCGCTTCGCTCCGTGCGAGGACGGGGTCCGCGTACTGACATTTTAACAACCAGCTGCTGGAGGACGTTCCGTCGATTCTGGTCCGACTGGAGAAGGAAGCAGGGGGGTTTCCCCTCCTTGAGGCTATGGTGGGACGTGTCAAGGCTCACGTCCGCGTCTTCTGTCAAGAGTACGCGAGGGGGTCGACCAAGAGGCGGGCAGCCAGGGTCGGGCGCCTAGAAAAAGAGGTGCTCGAACTGGAGTCCCGTCTCGGTCAAGTCGTCGAGGACCCGGCCCTACGGATGGTGTACGAAGTGAAGAAGGCCGCGCTGAAGGACCTGCAGCTCGTCGGGTCCCGAGGCGAGTTCGTGAGGTCGCGAATCTGGTTCCTGCGGGATCTGGATCGCGGCTCCCCCTTCTTCTACTCGCTGGAAAAAAGACAGAGTGTCCGTAAGCAGCTCTTGATGCTGCTGGCTGACGACGGCTCTCTCGTCGCGGATCCGGAGGGCGTCAACAACAGGGCCCGTGAATATTACGGAGCTCTGTTCTCTCCGGAGCCGTCCAGCGAGGGAGCGCGTAGAGTTTTGTGGGAGGATTGCGGAGGATGTGTGAGTGCCAGGAGATTTACTCGGCCGCATCCTCTGCCAGGATCAACTGGGAGAAATGTTCCGGACTCCTGGTGGGTCAGTGGCGGGTGGACTCCCTGCCGGAGGAGCTCAGGCCTTTTGCCTGGAGCACGACCCATCTCCTCTATCTGAGAGTCTACCTTAGCCCCGACGAGGAAGCCTGGCCGGCGAACTGGCAAGAGCTGGAGGCCAAGGTCGCCGCTCGCCTAGGGCGCTGGACAGGCCTGCTCCGAGTGCTGTCCTACAGGGGTCGAGCGCTAGTCATAAACCAGCTGGTGGCCGCCATGTTGTGGTACCGGCTGGTCACTTTGACCCCTCCCCCTGCGTTTGTCACCAAGATACAGAAGAAGCTGGTGGACTTCTTCTGGAACAACAGGAAGCACTGGGTCTCTGCCGCGGTCTTGAGTCTCCCGCTTGGGGAGGGCGGTCAGTCGTTGGTGTGCGTCAGCACCCAGCTCGTGACTTTTCATCTTCAGACCCTGCAGAGATACCTTTACGTCGAGCCCCCTCCTAGGTGGCGTGCTCTGGCGACGTATTTCTTCCGCCAGCAGCACAGCCTCAACTACGACACGCAGCTCCTGTTTGTGAGCTGGGGGGCGTCAGGACCGCCTTCCAGGAGCTGCCTGTCTTTTACAAGGAACTCACCAGGGTCTGGAACAAAGTCTCCACCAAGCGCAGCTCTCCACCGGCTGGAGTGGCGGCTGTCCTGCAGGAGCCACTGCTCGGGAATCCGTACCTCCACGACCGAGGTTTTTGGTGGCGGTTGGACGAGAGGGCTGTGGCTGGTGAGGTGACCAGGGTCAGGGACCTGCTCGATGGCGGAGGAGCGGGCTAGATGGCGCCAGACACGCTGGCGCGGCGCCTAAATTCCGCCAACGTCCGCCACGCGGCCGATGCCATCGAGTCGCTAAAAACAGCTCTGGGCACTGACTCCGTTGGGTGCATCGAGGAGGCTCAAGCACGTGGGGAGATCCCGTCCGAACTGACCCCCGTCCGGACGGAATTCCTCATCGGCGCCAAATCCAGGAACCTCCCTCGGGAGCCGCCGCCTCACAACTTGAGACGCCTCGAGGAAATCCCCTCCGTGCCTTTCAGTTCCGCGCGGAGGCGTTTCCTGTACGGGCTGCTCCTGCACACTCTCAACTTTGCCATCCTCGCCTGCCGTCCGGACACGCCATGGCGTATCATCTTGCCGTCCGGAGGAGGCGGGGGTCCCCGATGGAGGGCACTCTACGCGGGAGTCCTCCCAGTATTTATCGGGGACTTGGCCTAGAGGGTGGTGCACGGAGCAGTGCCGTGCAATAAATTTATAAGCCGGTTCACGGGCTCCCAGGCCGCCTGCAATTTCTGCGGTCTGGAAGAGTCCGTGTTCCATGTTTTTATTGAATGCACGAGGTTGCAGCCCCTGTTTTATTATTTAAAGGGGCTACTCCTGAAATTCTGGCTGCACTTCAGTCCCACACTCCTGATCTTTGGACACCCTGTGCGGAAGGGAGCGGGTAGGTCCGAGGGCCTCCTCGTAGGACTGCTCCTGGGCACGGCCAAGGGTGACATCAGCCGGTCAAGGCAGCCCGGTGGTCGAGGGGGTCGTTCAACCTGACTGCCTGCCTCTCTTCCGCGCATACATCTGCGCCAGGGTGTCCTTGGAGATGGAGCACGCGGTGTCCACCGGTACGCTCGTGGCCTTCCGCGAGAGGTGGGCACCGGAGGGACTGGAGTGCATCGTCACGCCCGGCAACCAAATTTTAAATTGATTATATGTTTTAAAGTTTAATTTGTTTTAATTGCTGGTGTTTTTAGTCTCCCCCTCCCCTTTTATAGGGGCCACTTGGAGAAAAAATAAGATTTTAGTGGCCAAAAAAAAACTTTAAAAAACAAAAAAAACCCCAAAAAATAACCCCCCAAAAAAACACAAAAAAAGGGCCTTGGAAATGTTTGGTGCGCCCCCCAGATCGGGGGACACCATTTTATGATTTAATGTTTTATTTTTCTCCCAAAAAGAGTTCTGTGGACCAATGGTGGAGCTTTGGAGGCGTGGCCTATTCAGTTGGAGCTCTGCTGTTGAGAGAGAAGGAACTCCCTGCTTTTGCTCCTGTCTGGAAGGCCTGGAGTGAGCGCTGAGAACAGCCCAGGAAGAGGAGGAGAGGGCTGGCTTACTACACATTCAACGTCCAGAGGGAGAGGAGGAGAGCAGAAAATTTATCACTTATTACAACTACAGAGAGTTGGAGAGAGGGGGAAAAGAACAACCTGAGGAAACACCATCCAGTGTGGAAGGAGGGAGAGCCATTTCGACAATCTTCGACAGGTGGGTGTGTTTTGGTGCATTCCCCGAAAGACGTTGTTGTATCGGTGGGGGGAGGAAAGAAGACCTTTCGAGGGCTGGAACATCGCGGCGGGTGTGTGTGTGTGGAAGTGTGTGTGGGGGTCTTGCTTACAGCTAGGCCCCACACACCACTGAAGCACCCCTCCCCCATTGCCTAGCCTGGGATAGCTGGAGCTACCTGGCTGAAGAATCTTTAATTACCCTATTTTACATCGTTGGGAGTGTGTGCCTGGGTGGCTCCAGCTACCCCAGGTGAAGACATCTTCTCCCCCCACCCGAAGACCATTCTACAAAGACTGTGTTTTTTGCCATCTGGGGAGTGCACCCCAAGAAACACCCACCCATCGCTGTGAGGGGAGACCTGCCCTCACAGCTTCCCTCTTTCCCACCCCCCACGCTCTTTCGCTCTCTCGCTCTGTCTCTCCCCTCTCTCTCTGAGAGCCCTTTCCTCCTAATTATAAAACAATTAAGACAACTGAGCAGAGGGAGCAAAGCCCCTCCCCATTCGTTAACTAGGGGAGAGGTGTGCCTCTTTTAGAGCTCCCTCTGCTCAAAACACCAACGAGGCCAATTAAAGACCATTAAGGCCTGTGACTTTGGGGTGGGTGTAGCCCTTAAAGGGACCCCGTGATGGCGACCCCATCCACGCCGGTGGCAGGGCAGCAAGGACAGACGCGCAGGCAGCGTCCACATCCACGGCGCCTCCTGCTGCCCTGCCACCATTCAGACTTGTAACCAAAAAACACGGGGTCAGGAGCTACATTCACCCCACAATGAGCATTGAGGAGTGCGTGCGGGCGATGGCTGGGGTAGTCGGCCCCTCGGCCATTGTCGCAGCCTCCAAGATGTCTGGGAAGCCTGTATTCTTCCTGGGGTCGGAGCGGGCGGTGTCCCTGGCACTCGAAAAGGGGCTCACGGTGGGCGGGACGTTCCTGCCGGTGGACCCTCTCGAGGCCACCGCGCAGAGGGTCATCATTTCTAACGTCCCGCCCTTTGTTCCCGCTGAGCTCCTCCTCCCTCACCTACACCAACTGGAGGAGGTAAGGTCGGGGATCAACCCCATACCGCTCGGCCTCAGGGAGAACAGCCTGCGCCATGTGTTCTCCTTCCGCCGCCAGCTCTTTGTCCAGCTGGCACGGGAGGAGACGATGGAGGGCAATTTTAATGTGGTGCACGAGGGGACTGCCTACCGCGTCTTCTGGACGTCGGACGGCGTGCGGTGCCATGCCTGCAGGGAGGTGGGGCACGTTCGCAAGAACTGCCCCGCCTCCAAAGCCGCCAAACCACCGAAGGCGGCCAAGGCTGGCGCCGCCGCCACCCCTCCGCCTAGTAGCGTCCGCGTGCCGGGAGCCGTAGGTGCGCGGGCATCATCGGGGGCCTTTGTTTTCACGGCCTCCGGCGGAGGGGAGGGAGAGCGTCCGATCGGAAGGAAGGCGCGGAGGAAGGCGAAACATCTTGAGGCGGGTCCCCTCAGTGCGCCAGACAGCTTGAACACCGCGCTCAGCCCAACCCTGTCACCGGCGAGCGCGGGGTGCCCTGAGCCCGTGCCCGAGCCCTTGACCAATATCACAGAGGGGCTCGGGCGCGGGCAAGAAAAGAAAAAGGGGGGAGCGGAGCGGGAGGCCTCGGCAGACATGGAGGTCTCCCTGCCTCCGCGCCCCCCAGGAACAAAAGGAGGCGCCGCTCCAATGAGGCGGAGGGGGAACAACATCCCTCTGCGGAGGAGTCGGTGCCTGCCACGTGTCCCGCGTCCCCCACCAGCGCCCCCAAGCTGCGCTGTAGGCGAGAGGAGCTTGGCCCCGGGGAGGGTGAGACAGTCGAGGCTGCCCAGCCTCTGCCTCCCGGGGATGGCGTGGAAGATCTGCCTGTCGTGGGGGGCGTGGGGCCAGCGGAGGAATGCGTAGCCACCGGGTCAAGCGTCCCGGGGACTGAGGCGGGCGGGGCCGAAAAGTCCGAACCTGAGCCCGCCCAGCCAATATCCAACTTACCCCGGGATTTGCTCGACTCGGCAGCAACTGAAAATGATAATTTTACAGAACATCTACACGCTGGGCCGGGGGGTGGCGGCGGGGAGGGGAAAGAACAACAACCCTCGCCCCCTACTTTGGAGCTGAGGTACTTGGAGGACCTGGCACATTACTTTGGTCAGGTCTCTCCATGTTCCCCGGTTCCTGGGGCGGAGGAGGAACCACTTCCGCTGTCGCTTCCTGACCCAGCACCACTTTTAAAAGAGCCCAGTGGGGACTCCTCTGCCAACGATCCTGGGGGTGGGATCGGGGCAGAGCCAGGGTCGGATGGAGCGGCCGGGCCATTTGCCGTACCTCGTGCGGTCGACGGGCCGGCTGCTGGCGGCGACCTCCCGGAGTGGGACGGGGACTCGGTGGGGGACGAGGGAGAAGATCTCTAGTCCATCGCCTGTGAGGCGGTGGATCTCCTCGTGCCTGCCGCTGAGTCCCCCCTCATTCCTGCAAAGGAACTCCGGGACTTTTTGGTCCAGAGCCAGGGTCGCCGCAACCGAGCCCATCTGGCCCTGGAAAGATGGTCCGAGCCGGGGCTGCTCGTCGCGTCCGTCCGCGCCGCCGCGAAAACCATGGCCGCGGGCGGGCCCTTATCAAAGGCGCAAGGACTTGAGCTGCGCCGGCTCAAAGGGTTCCTCGCTGGGCTGCTGAGGGAGTGGAGGTCAACAAACGACTCCACTCCCCCCCCCCACAATAGGTTAGGTAGAGGTTGCACTATGCTTTTGTCATGAAGATAACCATAGCCAGCCTCAACATCAACGGCGGCAGAGAGGCACACCATAGATTTAACAATTTTTCGCTCCTGCGGGAGGGGAAATATGCGATGTGCTTCCTGCAAGAAACCCACACCGTTCCGGGAGGCGAAGCCACGTGGCTCCTGGAATGGCAAGGAGAGGTCCGCATGAGCCACCTCACTACCATTTCTTGTGGGGTGGCCATCTTGTTGGCCCCACATTTTCAGCCGGAGATCTTGGGGGTCGAGGAGCCCGTGCCAGGCCGCCTGGGGGACGTGCCGCTCCATCTCGTGAACGTGTACGTCCCTCAGCCCGGACCGCAGCAAACGCGCTTCTTCGAAGAGGTGTCCACTCTTCTTGGCTCCATCGCCGTCGCCGATTGCATTGTCCTCAGGGGGGGGGATTTTAACTGCACCCTCGAGGCAAGGGACCGCTCCGGTGCCCTGCAGAGCATGACGGCGATGGAGAAGTTGAGGGACCTGTTCGGGTCCTTCGACTTGGTGGACGTCTTGCGAAATCTCGATCCCGAATCGAGCGCCTTTACTTGGGTGAGGCCTGGAGTAGGATGGTCCAGAATCGACCGCCTTTACGTGACTCGGGCATACATTTCCTGCGTCCCGCCGGCCTCCATGCGACCGGTGCTGTGTTCGGACCACCACCTGGTGTGGGCTGAGCTCGCTTCGCTCCGTGCGAGGACGGGGTCCGCGTACTGGCATTTTAACAACCAGCTGCTGGAGGACGTGCGGTTCCAGGACTCGTTCCGTCGTTTCTGGGCCGACTAGAGAAGGAAGCAGGGGGGCTTCCCCTCCTTGAGGCTATGGTGGGACGTGGGCAAGGCTCACGTCCGCGTCTTCTGTCAAGAGTACGCGAGGGGGTCGACCAAGAGGCGGGCGGCCAGGGTCGGGCGCCTAGAAAAAGAGGTGCTCGAACTGGAGTCCCGTCTCGGTCAAGTCGTCGAGGACCCGGCCCTGCAGATGGTGTACGAAGCGAAGAAGGCCACGCTGAAGGACCTGCAGCTCGTCGGGTCCCGAGGCGCGTTCGTGAGGTCGCGGATCCGGTTCCTGTGGGATCTGGACCGCGGCTCCCCCTTCTTCTACTCGCTGGAAAAAAGACAGAGTGTCCGTAAGCAGCTCTTGACGCTGCTGGCCGACAACGGCTCTCTCGTCTCGGATCCGGAGGGCGTCAACAACGGGGTCCGTAAATATTACGGGGCTCTGTTCTCTCCGGAGCCGTCCAGCGAGGAAGCGCATAGAGTTTTGTGGGACGACCTGCCGAAGGTCAGCCCGGAAGGCGCCGAAAATCTATAAGCTCCGCTAAGCCTGGCGGAGCTGACCGGTGCCCTCGCCCGGCTCTCGAGGGGAAAAGCCCCGGGGCTGGACGGGCTGACCGTGGAGTTCCACAGGGCGTTCTGGGACGTCCTGGGGGGCGACTACGCGCGGGTCCTGGGGGAAAGTCTGGCGACCGGGAAGATGCCCCTCTCTTGGCGCAGGGCAGTCATCGTCCTGCTGCCTAAGAAGGGCGATCTCCGCCTCCTTAAGAACTGGCGCCCGGTCTCCCTCCTCAGCACGGACTACAAAATCTTCTCCAGGGCGATGTCTGCTCACCTTGGCGCTGTGCTGGACCACATGATCCACCCCGACCAGTCCTACACGGTCCCGGGCCGGACAATCCACAATAACATCTAGCTGGTCCGGGACCTCATCCATCATTCCCAGGAGGCTGGTCTGTCGGTCGCCTTCCTATCTCTCAACCAAGAGAAGGCGTTCGACAGGGTGGATCACGACTATCTGTTCGGAACTCTGCGCGCTTTCGGGTTCGGGATGCATTTCGTCGCCCGGATCCGACTTTTATACGCCGCCGCGGAGTGTCTGATAAAGGTTCACGGGTCCTTGACGGCGCCCCTTCGCTTTGGGAGAGGGGTGCGCCAGGGATGCCCCATGTCCGGCCAGTTATAGGCCATCTGCGTGGAGCCTTTCCTGCGCCTCCTGCAGACGAGGTTGACGGGACTGGCTCTGCAAGGGCCGGGCCTGGAGGTCGTCCTCTCGGCTTACGCCGATGACGTGCTCCTCGTGGTAGAGGATCCCGCTGACCTGCGGAGGATGCGTGAGCGCTAGGAGATTTACTCAGCCGCATCCTCTGCCAGGATCAACTGGGAGAAATGTTCCGGACTCCTGGTGGGTCAGTGGCGGGTGGACTCCCTGCCGGAGGAGCTCAGGCCTTTTGCCTGGAGCACGACCCATCTCCTCTATCTGGGAGTCTACCTTAGCCCCGACGAGGAAGCCTGGCCGGCGAACTGGCAAGAGCTGGAGGCCAAGGTCGCCGCTCGCCTAGGGCGCTGGACAGGACTGCTCCGAGTGCTGTCCTACAGGGGTCGAGCGCTAGTCATAAACCAGCTGGTGGCCGCCATGTTATGGTACTGGCTGGTCACTTTGACCCCTCCCCCTGCGTTTGTCACCAAGATACAGAAGAAGCTGGTGGACTTCTTCTGGAACAACAGGAATCACTGGGTCTCTGCCGCGGTCTTGAGTCTCCCGCTTGGGGAGGGCGGTCAGTCGTTGGTCTGCGTCAGCACCCAGCTCGCGACTTTCTGTCTTCAGACCCTGCAGAGATACCTTTACGTTGAGCCCCCTCCTAGGTGGCGTACTCTGGCGACGTATTTCTTCCGCCAGCAGCACGGCCTCAACTACGACACGCAGCTCCTGTTTGTGAGCTTGGGGGGCGTCAGGACCGCCTTCCAGGAGCTGCCTGTCTTTTACAAGGAACTCACCAGGGTCTGGAACAAAGTCTCCACCAAGCGCAGCTCTCCACCGGCTGGAGTGGCGGCTGTCCTTCAGGAGCAACTGCTCGGGAATCCGTACCTCCACGACCGAGGTTTTAGGTGGCGGTCGGACGAGAGGGCTGTGGCTGGTGAGGTGACCAGGGTCAGGGACCTGCTCGATGGTGGAGGAGCGGGCTGGATGGCGCCAGACACGCTGGCGCGGCGCCTAAATTCCACCAACGTCCGCCGTGCGGCCGATGCCATCGAGTCGCTAAAAACAGCTCTGGGCCCTGACTCCGTTAGGTGCATCGAGGAGGCTCAAGCACGTAGGGAGATCCCGTCCGAACTGACCCCCGTCCGGACGGAATTCCTCATCGGCGCCAAACCCCGGAACCTCCCTCGGGAGCCGGCGCCTCACAACTTGAGCCGCCTCGAGGAAATCCCCTCCGTGCCTTTCAGTTCCGCGCGGAGGGGTTTCCTGTACGGGCTGCTCCTGCACACTCTCAACTTTGCCATCCTCGCCTGCCGTCCGGACACGCCATGGCGTACCATCTTGCCATCCGGAGGAGGCGGGGATCCCCGATGGAGGGCACTCTACGCGGGAGTCCTCCCAGTATTTATCGGGGACTTGGCCTGGAGGGTGGTGCACGGAGCAGTCCCGTGCAATAAATTTTTAAGCCGGTTCACGGGCTCCCAGGCCGCCTGCAATTTCTGTGGTCTGGAAGCGTCCGTGTTCCATGTTTTTATGGAATGCGCGAGGTAGCAGCCCCTGTTTTATTATTTAAAGGGGCTGCTCCTGAAATTCTGGCTGCATTTCAGTCCCACACTCCTGATCTTTGGGCACCCTGTGTGGAGGGGAGCGGGTAGGTCCGAGGGCCTCCTCGGAGGACTGCTCCTCGGCACGGCCAAGGGTGCCATCAGCTGGTCCAGGCACCGGGCGGTCGAGGAGGTCGTTCCACCTGACTGCCTGCCTCTCTTCCGCGCGTACATCCGCGCCAGGGTGTCCTTGGAGATGGAGCACGCGGTGTCCACCGGTACGCTCGCGGCCTTCCACGAGAGGTGGGCACCGGAGGGACTGGAGTGCATCGTCACGCCCGGCAACCAAATTTTAATTTGATTTTATGTTTTAAAGTTTAATTTGTTTTAATTGCTGGTGTTTTTAGTGTCCCCCTCCCCTTTTATACGGGGCACTTGGAGGAAAAAAAAATATGATTTTATTGCCCAAAAAAAAAACTTTAAAAAAACCCAAAAATACAAAGAAACCCCCCAAGAAAAACACAAAAAAAGGGCTTTGGAAATGTTTGGTGCGCCCCCCAAATCGGGGGGACACGATTTAATGAGTTAATGTTTTAATTTTCTCACAAAAAGAGTTCTGTGGACCAATGGTGGAGCTTTGGAGGCGTGGCATATTCAGTTGGAGCTGTGCTGCTGAGAGAGAAGGAACTCCCTGCTTTTGCTCCTGTCTGGAAGGCCTGGAGTGAACCCTGAGAACCGCCCAGGAATAGGAGGAGAGGGCTGGCTTACTACACATTCAACGTCCAGAGGGAGAGGAGAAGAGCAGAAAATTTATAAATTTTTTACTACTGCAGAGAGTTGGAAAGAGGGGGAAATGAACATCCTGAGAAAATACCATCCAGTGTGGAAGGAGGGAGAGCCATTTCGACAATCTTCGACAGGTGGGTGTGTTTTGGTGCATTCCCCGAAAGACGTTGTTGTATCGGTGGGGGGAGGAAAGAAGACCTTTTGAGGGCCGGAACATCGCGGCGGGTGTGTGTGTGTGGAAGTGTGTGTGGGGGTCTTGCTTACAGCTAGGCCCCACACACCACTGAAGCACCCCTCCCCCATTGCCTAGCCTGGGATAGCTGGAGCTACATGGCTGAAGAATCTTTAATTACCCTATTTTACATCGTTGGGAGTGTGTGCCTGGGTGGCTCCAGCTACCCCAGGTGAAGACATCTTCTCCCCCCACCCGAAGACCATTCTACAAAGACTGTGTTTTTTGCCATCTGGGGAGTGCACCCCAAGAAACACCTACCCATCGCTGTGAGGGGAGACCTGCCGTCACAGCTTCCCTCTTTCCCACCCCCCACGCTCTTTCGCTCTCTCTCTGAGAGCCCTTTCCTCCTAATTATAAAACAATTAAGACAACTGAGCAGAGGGAGCAAGGCCCCTCCCCATTTGTTAACTAGGGGAGAGGTGTGCTTATTTTAGAGCTCCCTCTGCTCAAAACACCAACGAGGCCAATTAAAGACCATTAAGGCCTGTGACTTTGGGGTGGGTGTAGCCCTTAAAGGGACCCCGTGATGGCGACCCCATCCACGCCGGTGGCAGGGCCAGCAAGGACATATGCGCAGCCGGCGTCCACATCCACGGCGCCTCCTGCGCCTCCTGCTGCCCTGCCACCATTCAGACTGATAACAAAAAAACACGGGGTCAAGAGCGACACTCACCCCACAATGAGCATTGAGGAGTGCGTGCGGGCAATGGCTGGGGTAGTCGGCCCCTCGGCCATTGTCGCAGCCTCCAAGATGTCTGGGAAGGCCGTGTTCTTCCTGGGGTCGGAGAGGGCGGTGTCCCTGGCCCTCGAAAAGTGGCTCACGGTGGGCGGGACGTTCCTGCCGGTGGACCCTCTCGAGGCCACCGCGCAGAGGGTCATCATTTCAAACGTCCCGCCGTTTGTTCCCGCTGAGCTCCTCCTCCCTCACCTACACCAACTGGGGGAGGTAAGGTCGGGGATCAACCCCATACCGCTCGGCCTCAGGGAGAACAGCCTGCGCCATGTGTTCTCCTTCCACCGCCAGCTCTTTGTCCGGCTGGTGCGGGAGGAGATGACGGAGGGCAATTTTAATGTGGTGCACGAGGGGACTGCCTACCGCGTCTTTTGGACGTCGGACGGCGTGCGGAGCCATGCCTGCAGGGAGGTGGGGCACGTTCGCAAGAACTGCCCCGCCTCCAAAGCCGCCAAACCACCGAAGGCGGCCAAGGCTGGCGCCGCCGCCACCCCTCCCCCTAGTAGCGTTCGCGTGCCGGGAGCCGTAGGTGCGCGGGCATCGCCGGGGGCCTTTGCTTTCACGGCCTCCGGCGGAGGGGAGGGAGAGCGTCCGATCGGAAGGAAGGCGCGGAGGAAGGCGAAACATCTTGAGGCGGGTCCCCTCAGTGCGCCAGACAGCTTGAACACCGCGCTCAGCCCAACCCTGACATCGGCGAGCGCGGGGTGCCCTGAGCCCGTGCCCGAGCCCTTGACCAGTATCACAGAGGGGCTCGGGCGTGGGCAAGAAAAGAAAAAGGGAGGGGTGGAGCGGGAGGCCTCGGCAGACATGGAGGTCTCCCTGCCTCCGCGCCCCCCCCAGGAACAAAACGAGGTGCCGCTCCAATGAGGCGGAGAGGGAACAACATCCCTCCGCGGAGGAGTCGGTGCCCGCCGCTTGTCCCGCGTCCCCCACCAGCGCCCCTAAACTGCGCCGTAGGCAGGAGGAATCTGCCCCCGTGGAGGGTGAGACAGTCGAGGCTGCCCAGCCTCTGCCTCGCGGGGATGGCGTGGAAGATCTGCCTGTCGTGGGGGGCGTCGGGCCAGCGGAGGAATGCATTGCCGCCGGATCAAACGTCCCGGGGACTGAGGCGGGCGGGGCCGAAAAGGCCGAACCTGAGCCCGCCCAGCTATTAACCAACTTCCCCCGGGTGTCGCTCGGCCCGGAAGAAACAGAAATTATGAATAATTTTAACGATTCTGTACACGCTGGGCCGGGGGGTGGCGGCGGGGAGGGGGAAGAACAACAACCCTCGCCCCCGACTTTGGAGCTTAGGTACTTGGAGGACCTGGAACATTACTTTGGCCAGGTCTCTCCGTGTTCCCCGGTTCCTGGGGCGGAGGAGGAACCCCTTCCGCTGTCACTTCCTGACCCAGCACCACTTTTAAAAGACCCCAGTGGGGACTCCTCTGCCGACGATCCTGGGGGTGGGATGGGGGCAGAGCCAGGGTCGGATGGAGCGGCCGGGCCATTTGCCGTATCTCGTGCGGTCGACGGGCCGGCTGCTGGCGGCGACCTCCCGGAGGGGGATAGGGACTCGGTGGGGGACGAGGGAGAAGATCTCGAGTCCATCGCCAGTGAGGCGGTGGATCTCCTCGTGCCCGCCGCTGAGACCCTCCTCATTCCTGCAAAGGAACTCCGGGACTTTTTGGTCCAGAGCCAGGGTCGCCGCAACCGAGCCCATCTGGCCCTGGAAAGATGGTCCGAGCAAGGGCTGCTCGTCGCGTCCGTCCGCGCTGCCGCTAAAACCATGGCCGCGGGCGGGCCCTTATCATAGGCGCAAGGCCTTGAGCTGCGCCGGCTCAAAGGGTTCCTCGCTGGGCTGCTGAAGGATTGGAGGTCAACAAACGACTCCACTCCCCCAGCGACAATAGGTTAGGTAGAGGCTGCACTATGCTTTTGTCATGAAGATAACCATAACCAGCCTCAACATCAACGGCGGCAGAGACGCACACCGTAGATTCAACAATTTTTCGCTTCTGCAGGAGGGGAAATATGCGGTGTGCTTCCTGCAAGAAACCCACACCGTTCCGGGAGACGAAGCCACGTGGCTCCTGGAATGGCAAGGAGAGGTCCGCATGAGCCACCTCACTATCACTTCTTGTGGGGTGGCCATCTTTTTGGCCCCGCATTTTCAGCCGGAGATCTTGGGGGTCGAGGAGCCCGTGCCAGGCCGCTTGCTGCACGTCACGGTTCACCTGGGGGACGTGCCGCTCCATCTCGTGAATGTGTACGCCCCTCAGCCCGGACCGCAGCAAACGCGCTTCTTCGAAGAAGTGTCCGCTCTTCTTGGCTCCGTCGACGTCGGTGACTGCATTGTCCTCGGTGGGGATTTTAACTGCACCGTCGAGGCGAGGGACCACTCCGGTGCCCCGCAGAGCATGACGGCGATGGTAAAGTTGAGGGACCTGGTCGGGACCTTCGACTTGGTGGACGTCTGGCGAAATCTCCATCCCGACTCCAGCGACTTTACTTGGGTGAGGCCTGGAGTGGGATGGTCCAGAGTTGACCGCCTTTACGTGTCTCGGGTGTACGTTTCCTGCGTACCGGCGGCCTCCATGCGACCGGTGCCGTGTTCGGACCACCACCTGGTGTGGGCGGAGCTCGCTTCGGTCCGCGCGAGGACGGGGTCCGCGTACTGGCATTTTAACAACCAGCTGTTGGAGGACGTGCGGTTCCAGGACTCGTTCCGTCGTTTCTGGGCCGACTGGAGAAGGAAGCAGGGGGGCTTCCACTCCTTGAGGCTATGGTGAGACGTGGGCAAGGCTCACGTCGCGTCTTCTGTCAAGAGTACGCGAGGGGGTCGACCAAGAGGCGGGCGGCCAGGGTCGGGTCGCCTAGAAAAAGAGGTGCTCGACCTGGAGTCCCGTCTCGGTCAAGTCGTCGAGGACCCGGCCCTGCGGATGGTGTACGAAGTGAAGAAGGCCGCGCTGAAGGACCTGCAGCTTGTCGGGTCCCGAGGCGCGATCGTGAGGTTGCGGATCCGGTTCCTGCGGGATCTGGACCGCGGCTCCCCCTTCTTCTACTCGCTGGAAAAAAGACAGAGTGTCCGTAAGCAGCTCTTGACGCTGCTGGCCGACGACGGCTCTCTCGTCTCGGATCCGGAGGGCGTCAACAACAGGGCCCGTGAATATTACGGAGCTCTGTTCTCTCCGGAGCCGTCCAGCGAGGAAGCGCGTAGAGTTTTGTGGGAGGACCTGCCGAAGGTCAGCCCGGAGGGCACCGAAAATCTGGAAGCTCCGCTGAGCCTGGCGGAGCTGACCGGTGCCCTCGCCCGGCTCTCGAGGGGAAAATCTCCGGGGCTGGACGGGCTGACCGTGGAGTTCCACAGGGCGTTCTGGGACGTCCTGGGGGAAAGTCTGGCGACCGGGAAGATGCCCCTCTCTTGGCGCAGGGCAGTCATCGTCCTGCTGCCTAAGAAGGGCGATCTCCGCCTCCTTAAGAACTGGTGCCCGGTCTCCCTCCTCAGCATGGACTACAAAATCTTCGCCAGGGCGATGTCTGCTCGCCTTGGCGCCGTGCTGGACCACATGATCCACCCCGACCAGTCCTACACGGTCCCGGGCCGGACAATCCACGAGAACATCTATCTGGTCCGGGACCTCATCCATCATTCCCAGGAGGCTGGTCTGTCGGTCGCCTTCCTATCTCTCGACCAAGAGAAGGCGTTCGACAGGGTGGATCACGACTACCTGTTCGGGACTCTGCACGCTTTCGGGTTCGGGATGCACTTCGTCGCCCAGATCCGACTTTTGTATGCCACCGCAGAGTGTCTGATAAATGTTAACGGGTCCTTGACGGCGCCCCTTCGCTTTGGGAGAGGGGTGCGCCAGGGATGCCCCATGTCCGGCCAGTTATATGCCATCTGCGTGGAGCCTTTCCTGCGCCTCCTGCGGACGAGGTTGACGGGACTGGCTCTGCAAGGGCCGGGCGTGGAGGTCGTCCTCTCGGCTTACGCCGATGGCGTGCTCCTCGCGGTAGAGGATCCCGCTGACCTGCGGAGGATGCGTGAGTGCCAGGAGATTCACTCGGCCGCATCCTCTGCCATGATCAACTGTGAGAAATGTTCCGGACTCCTGGTGGGTCAGTGGCGGGTGGACTCCCTGCCGGAGGAGCTCAGGCCTTTTGCCTGGAGTACGACCCATCTCCTCTATCTGGGAGTCTACCTTAGCCCCGACGAAGAAGCCTGGCCGGCGAACTGGCAAGAGCTGGAGGCCAAGGTCACCGCTCTCCAAGGGCGCTGGACAGGACTGCTCCGAGTGCTGTCCTACAGGGTTCGAGCGCTAGTCATAAACCAGCTGGTGGCCGCCATGTTGTGGTACCGGCTGGTCACTTTGACCCCTCCCCCTGCGTTTGTCACCAAGATACAGAAGAAGCTGGTGGACTTCTTCTGGAACAACAGGAAGCACTGGGTCTCTGCCGCGGTCTTGAGTCTCCCGCTTGGGGAGGGCGGTCAGTCGTTGGTGTGCGTCAGCACCCAGCTCGCGACTTTCCGTCTTCAGACCCTGCAGAGATACCTTTACGTCGAGCCCCCTCCTAGGTGGCGTGATCTGGCGACGTATTTCTTCCGCCAGCAGCACGGCCTCAACTACGACACGCAGTTCCTGTTTGTGAGCTTGGGGGCCGTCAGGACCGCCTTCCAGGAGCTGCCTGTCTTTTACAAGGAACTCACCAGGGTCTGGAACAAAGTCTCCACCAAGCGCATCTCTCCACCGGCTGGAGTGGCGGCTGTCCTGCAGGAGCCACTGCTCGGGAATCCGTACCTCCACGATCGAGGTTTTAGGTGGCGGTCGGACGAGAGGGCTGTGGCTGGTGAGGTGCCCAGGATCAGGGACCTGCTCGATGGCGGAGGAGCGGGCTGGATGGCGCCAGACATGCTGGCGCGGCGCCTAAATTCCGCCAACATCCGCCGCGCGGCCGATGCCATCGAGTCGCTAAAAACAGCTTTGGGCCCTGACTCTGTTAGGTGCATCGAGGAGGCTCAAGCACGTGGGAAGATCCCGTCCGAACTGACCCCCGCCCGGACGGAATTCCTCATCGGCGCCAAACCCCGGAACCTCCCTCGGGAGCCGGCGCCTCACAACTTGAGCCGCCTCGAGGAAATCCCCTCCGTGCCTTTCAGTTCTGCGCGGAGGGGTTTCCTGTACGGGCTGCTCCTGCACACTCTCAACTTTGCCATCCTCGCCTGGCGTCCGGACACGCCATGGCGTACCATCTTGCCGGCCGGAGGAGGCGGGGGTCCCAAAAGGAGGGCACTCTATGCGGGAGTCCTCCCAGTATTTATCGGGGACTTGGCCTGGAGGGTGGTGCATAGAGCAGTGCCGTGCAATAAATTTTTAAGCCGGTTCACGGGCTCCCAGGCCGCCTGCAATTTCTGCGGTCTGGAAGAGTCCGTGTTCCATGTTTTTATTGAATGCAAGAGGTTGCAGCCCCTGTTTTATTATTTAAAGGGGCTGCTCCTGAAATTCTGGCTGCACTTCAGTCCCACACTCCTGATCTTTGGGCACCCTGTGCGGAGGGGAGCGGGTAGGTCCGAGGGCCTCCTCGTAGGACTGCTCCTTGGCATGGCCAAGGGTGCCATCAGCCGGTCCAGGCAGCGGGCGGTCGAGGGGGTCGTTCAACCTGACTGCCTGCCTCTCTTCCGCGCGGACATGCGCGCCAGGGTGTCCTTGGAGATGGAGCACGCGGTGTCCACCGGTATGCTCGCGGCCTTCCGCGAGAGGTGGGCACAGGAGGGACTGGAGTGCATCATCACGCCCGGCATCCAAATTTTAATTTGATTTTATGTTTTAAAGTTTAATTTGTTTTAATTGCCGGTGTTTTTAGTGTCCCCCTCCCCTTTTATACGGGGCACTTGGAGGAAAAATATATGATTTTAGTGCCCAAAAAAAAACTTTAAAAAAACCAAAAAAACAAAAACAAAAAAAAACACAAAAAAGGGCCTTGGAAATGTTTGGTGCGCCCCTCAGATCGGGGCGACACGATTTAATGATTTCATGTTTTAATTTTCTCCCAAAAAAGAGTTCTGTGGACCAATGGTGGAGCTTTGGAGGCGTGGCCTATTCAGTTGGAGCTCTGCTGTTGAGAGAGAAGGAACTCCCTGCTTTTGCTCCTGTCTGGAAGGCCTGGAGTGAACCCTGAGACCAGCCCAGGAAGAGGAGGAGAGGGCTGGCTTACTACACATTCAACATCCAGAGGGAGAGGAGGAGAGCAGAAAATTTATCACTTATTACAACTGCAGAGAGTTGGAGAGAGGGGGAAAAAACATCCTGAGAAAACACCATCCAGTGTGGAAGGAGGGAGAGTCATTTCTACAATCTTCGACAGGTGGGTGTGTTTTGGTGCATTCCCCGAAAGACTTTGTTGTATCGGTGGGGGGAGGAAAGAACATAACTTGAGGGCCGGAACATCGCGGGGGGTGTGTGTGTATGTGGGGGTCTTGCTTACAGCTAGGCCCCACACACCACTGAAGCACCCCTCCCCCATTGCCTAGCCTGGGATAGCTGGAGCTACCTGGCTGAAAACTATTAATCACCCTATTAAACATCGTTGGGAGTGTGTGCCTGGGTGGCTCAAGCTACCCCAGGTGAAGACATCTTCTCCCCCCACCCGAAGACCATTCTACAAAGACTGTGTTTTTTGCCATCTAGGGAGTGCACCCCAAGAAACATCCACCCATCGCTGTGAGGGGAGACCTGCCTTCGCAGCTTCCCTCTTTCCCACCCCCCATTCTCTTTCGCCCTCTCGCTCTGTCTCTCCCCTCTCTGTCTGAGAGCCCTTTCCTCCCAATTGTAAAACAATTAAGACAACTGAGCAGAGGGAGCAAGGCCCCTCCCCATTCGTTAACTAGGGGAGAGGTGTGCCCCATTAAGAGCTTCCTCTGCTCAAAACACCAACGAGGCCAATTAAAGATCATAAAGGCCTGTGACTTTGGGGTGGGTGTAGCCCTTAAAGGGACCCCATGATGGCGAACCCATCCACGCCGGTGGCAGGGCAGCAAGGACATATGCGCAGGTGGCGTCCACATCCACGGCGCCTCCTGCGCCTCCTGCTGCCCTGCCACCATTCAAACTTATAACAAAAAAAACACGGGGTCAGGAGCTACATTCACCCCACCATGAGCATTGAGGAGTGCGTGCGGGCGATGGCTGGGGTAGTCGGCCCCTCGGCCATTGTCGCAGACTCCAAGATGTCTGGGAAGGCTGTATTCTTCCTGGGGTCGGAGCGGGCAGTGTCCCTGGCCCTCGAAAAGGGGCTCACGGTGGGCGGGACGTTGCTGCCGGTGGACTCTCTCTCTCGAGGCCACCGCGCAGAGGGCCGTCATTTCAAACGTCCCGCCCTTTGTTCCCGCTGAGCTCCTCCTCCCTCACCTACACCAACTGGGGGACGTAAGGTCGGGGATCAACCCCATACCGCTCGGCCTCAGGGAGAACAGCCTGCGCCATGTGTTCTCCTTCCGCCGCCAGCTCTTTGTCCGGCTGGCGCGGGAGGAGATGACGGAGGGCAATTTTAATGTGGTGCACGAGGGGACTGCCTACCGCATCTTCTGGACGTCGGACGGCGTGCGGTGCCATGCCTGCAGGGAGGTGGGGCACGTTCGCAAGAACTGCCCCGCCTCCAAGGCCGCCAAACCACCGAAGGCGGCCAAGGCTGGCTCCGCCGCCACCCCTCCCCCTATTTGCGTCCGCGTGCCGGGAGCTGTCGGTGCGCGGGCATCGTCGGGGGCCTTTGTTTTCACGGCCTCCGGCGGGGAGAGGGAGAATGTCCGAGCGGAAAGAATGCGCGGAGGAAGGCGAAACATCTTGAGGCGGGTCCCCTCAGTGCGCCAGACAGTCTGATCACCGCGCTCAGCCCAACCCTGTCACCGGCGAGCGCGGGGTGCCCTGAGCCCGTTCCAAGCCCTTGACCAATATCACAGAGGGGCTCGGGCGCGGGCAAGATAAGAAAAAGGGGGGAGTGGAGTGGGAGGCCTCGGCAGACATGGAGGTCACCCTGCCTCCGCGCCCCCACAGGAACAAAAGGAGGCGCCGCTCCAATGAGGCGGAGGGGGAACAACATCCCTCCGCGGAGGAGTCGGTGCCCGCCGCGTGTCCTGCGTCCCCCACCAGCGCCCCCAAGCTGCGCTGTAGGCTAGAGGAGTCTGTCCCCGGGGAGGGTGAGACAGTCGAGGCTGCCCAGCCTCTGCCTCCCGGGGATGGCGTGGAAGATCTGCCTATCGTGGGGGGCGTGGGGCCAACGGAGGAATGCGTAGCCGCCGGGTCGAGCGTCCTGGGGACTGAGGCGGGCGGGGCCGAAAAGGCCGAACCTGAGCCTGCCCAGCCAATATCCAACTTCCCCCGGGATTTGCTCGACTCGGCAGAAACTGAAAATGACAATAATTTCACAGAACATCCACACGCTGGGCCGGGGGGTGGCGGCGGGGAGGGGGAAGAACAACAACCCTCGCCCCCTACTTTGCAGCTGGGGTACTTGGAGGACCTGGAACATTACTTTGGCCAGGTCTCTCCGTGTTCCCCGGTTCCTGGGGCGGAGGAGGAACCCCTTCCGCTGTCACTTCCTGACCCAGCACCGCTTTTAAAAGAGCCCAGTGGGGACTCCTCTGTCAACGATCCTGGGGGTGGGATCGGGGCAGTGCCAGGGCCGGATGGAGCGGCCGGGCCATTTGCCGTACCTCGTGCAGTCGACGGGCCGGCTGCAGGCGGCGACCACCCGGAGGGGGACGGGGACTCGGTGGGGGACGAGGGAGAAGATCTCGAGTCCATCGCCAGTGAGGCGGTGGATCTCCTCGTGCCCGCCGCTGAGTCCCCCCTCATTCCTGTAGAGGAACTCCGGGACTTTTTGGTCCAGAGCCAGGGTCGCCGCAACCGAACCCATCTGGCCCGGGAAAGATGGTCCGAGCCAGGGCTGCTCATCGCTTCTGTCCGCGCCGCCGCTAAAACCATGGCCGCGGGCGGACCCTTATCAAAGGCGCAAGGACTTGAGCTGCGCCGGCTCAAAAAGTTCCTCGCTGGGCTGCTGAAGGAGTGGAGGTCAACAAACGACTCATCTCCACCCCCCTCAATAGGTTAGGTAGAGGTTGCACTATGCTTTTGTCATGAAGATAACCATAGCCAGCCTCAACATCAACGGCGGCAGAGAAACACACCGTAGATTTAACAATTTTTCACTCCTGCGGGAGGGGAAATATGCGGTGTGCTTCCTGCAAGAAACCCACACCGTTCCGGGAGACGAAGCCACGTGGCTCCTGGAATGGAGAGGAGAGGTCCGCATGAGCCACCTCACCGCCACTTCTTGTGGGGTGGCCATCTTGTTGGCCCCGCATTTTCAGCCGGAGATCTTGGGGGTCTTGGAGCCCGTGCCAGGCCATTTGCTGCACGTCACGGTTCGCCTGGGGGATGTGCCGCTCCATCTCGTGACCGTGTACGCCCCTCAGCCCGGCCCGCAGCAAACTCGCTTCTTTGAAGAAGTGTCCGCTCTTCTTGGCTCCGTCGACGTCGGCGACTGCATTGTCCTCGGGGGGGATTTTAACTGCACCGTCGAGGCGAGGGACTGCTCCGGTGCCCCGCAGAGCATGACGGCGATCGAGAAGTTGAGGGACCTGCTCGGGTCCTTCGACTTGGTGGACGTCTGGCGAAATCTCCATCCCGACTCCAGCGCCTTTACTTGGGTGAGGCCTGGAGTAGGATGGTCCAGAGTCGACCGCCTTTACATGTCTCGGGCGTACGTTTCCTGCGTCCCGGCGGCTTCCATGTGACCGGTGCCGTGTTCGGACCACCACCTGGTGTGGGCGGAGCTCGCTTCGCTCCGCGCGAGGACGGGGTCCGCGTACTGACATTTTAACCACCAGCTGCTGGAGGACGTTCGATTCCAGGACTCGTTCCATTGTTTCTGGGCCGACTGGAGAAGGAAGCAGGGGGGCTTCCCCTCCTTGAGGCTATGGTGGGACGTGGGCAAGGCTCACGTCCGCGTCTTCTGTCAAGAGTACGCGAGGGGGTCGACCAAGAGGCGGGCGGCCAGGGTCGGGCGCCTAGAAAAACAGGTGCTCGACCTGGAGTCCAGTCTCGGTCAAGTCGTCGAGGACCCGGCCCTGCGGATGGTGTACGAAGCGAAGAAGGCCGCGCTGAAGGACCTGCAGCTCATCGGGTCCCGAGGCGAGTTCGTGAGGTCCCGGATCCGGTTCCTGCAGGATCTGGACCGCGGCTCCCCCTTCTTCTACTCGCTGGAAAAAAGACAGCGTGTCCGTAAGCAGCTCTTGACGCTGCTGGCCAACGACGGCTCTCTCGTCTCAGATCCGGAGGGCGTCAACAACAGGGCCCAGGAATATTACGGGGCTCTGTTCTCTCCGGAGCCGTCCAGCGTGGAAGCGCGTAGAGTTTTGTGGGAGGACCTGCCGAAAGTCGGCCCGGAGGGCGCCGAAAATCTGGAAGCTCCGCTAAGCCTGGCGGAGCTGACCGGTGCCCTCGACCGGCTCTCGAGGGGAAATGCCCCGGGGCTGGACGGGCTGACCGTGGAGTTCCACAGGGTGTTCTGGGACGTTCCGGGGGGCGACTACGCGCGGGTACTGGGGGAAAGTCTGGCGACCGGGGAGATGCCCCTCTCTTGGCGCAGGGCAGTCATCATCCTGCTGCCTAAGAAGGGCGATCTCCGCCTCCTTAAGAACTGGCACCCGGTCTCCCTCCTCAGCACGGACTACAAAATCTTCGCCAGGGCGATGTCGGCTCGCCTTGGCGCCGTGCCGGACCACATGATCCACCCCGACCAGTCCTACACGGTCCCGGGCCGGACAATCCACGATAACATCCATCTGGTCCGGGACCTCATCCATCATTCCCAGGAGGCTGGTCTGTCGGTCGCCTTCCTATCTCTCGACCAAGAGAAGGCGTTCGACAGGGTGGATCACGACTATCTGTTCGGAACTCTGCGCTCTTTCGGGATCGGGACGCATTTTGTCGCCCGGATCCGACTTTTGTACGCCGCCGCGGAGTGTCTGATTAAGGTTAACGGGTCCTTGACGGCGCCCCTTCGCTTTGGGAGAGGGGTGCGCCAGGGATGCCCCATGTCCGGCCAGTTATATGCCATCTGCGTGGAGCCTTTCCTGCGCCTCCTGCGGACGAGGTTGACGGGACTGGCTCTGCAAGGGCCGGGCGTGGAGGTCGTCCTCTCGGCTTACGCCGATGACGTGCTCCTCGCGGTAGAGGATCCCGCTGACCTGCGGAGGATGCGTGAGTGCCAGGAGATTTACTCGGCCGCATCCTCCGCTAGGATCAACTGGGAGAAATGTTCCGGACTCCTGGTGGGTCAGTGGCGGGTGGACTCACTGCCGGAGGAGCTCAGGCCTTTTGCCTGGAGCACGACCCATCTCCTCTATCTGGGAGTCTACCTTAGCCCCGACGAGGAAGCCTGGCCGGCGAACTGGCAAGAGCTGGAGGCCAAGGTCGCCGCTCGCCTAGGGCGCTGGACAGGACTGCTCCGAGTGCTGTCCTACAGGAGTCGAGCGCTAGTCATAAACCAGCAATGTTGTGGTACCGGCTGGTCACTTTGACCCCTCCCCCTGCGTTTGTCACCAAGATACAGAAGAAGCTGGTGAACTTCTTCTGGAACAACAGGAAGCACTGGGTCTCTGCCACGGTCTTGAGTCTCCCGCTTGGGGAGGGCGGTCAGTCATTGGTGTGCGTCAGCACCCAGCTCGCGACTTTCCGTCTTCAGACCCTGCAGAGATACCTTTACGTCGAGGCCCCTCCTAGGTGGCGTGCTCTGGCGACGTATTTCTTCCGCCAGCAGCACGACCTCAACTACGACACGCAGCTCCTGTTTGTGAGCTTGGGGGGCGTCAGGACCGCCTTCCAGGAGTTGCCTGTCTTTTACAAGGAACTCACCAGGGTCTGGAACAAAGTCTCCACCAAGCGCATCTCTCCACCGGCTGGAGTGGCGGCTGTCCTGCACGAGCCGCTGCTCGGGAATCCGTACCTCCACGACCGAGGTTTTAGGTGGCGGTCGGACGAGAGGGCTGTGGCTGGTGAGGTGACCAGGGTCAGGGACCTGCTTGATGGCGGAGGAGCGGGCTGGATGGCGCCAGACACGCTGGCGCGGCGCCTAAATTCCGCCAACGTCCGCCGCGCGGCCGATGCCATCGAGTCGCTAAAAACAGCTCTGGGCCCAGACTCCGTTAGGTGCATCGAGGAGGCTCAAGCACGTGGGGAGATCCCGTCCGAACTGACCCCCGTCCGGACGGAATTCCTCATCGGCGCCAAACCCCGGAACCTCCCTCGGGAGCCGCCGCCTCACAACTTGAGCCGCCTCAAGGAAATCCCCTCCGTGCCTTTCAGTTCCGCGCGGAGGGGTTTCCTGTACGGGTTGCTCCTGCACACTCTCAACTTTGCCATCCTCGCCTGCCGTCCGGACACGCCATGGCGTACCATCTTGCCATCCGGAGGAGGCGGGGGCCCCCGATGGAGGGCACTCTATGGGGGAGTCCTCCCAGTATTTATCGGGGACTTGGCCTGGAGGGTGGTGCACGGAGCAGTGCCGTGCAATAAATTTTTAAGCCAGTTCACGGGCTCCCAGGCCGCCTGCAATTTCTGCGGTCTGGAAGAGTCCGTGTTCCATGTTTTTATTGAATGCACGAGGTTGCAGCCCCTGTTTTATTATTTAAAGGGGCTGCTCCTGAAATTCTGGCTGCATTTCAGTCCCACACTCCTGATCTTTGGGCACCCTGTGCGGAGGGGAGCGGGTAGGTCCGAGGGCCTCCTCGTAGGACTGCTCCTGGGCACGGCCAAGGGTGCCATCAGCCGGTCCAGGCATCGGGCGGTCGAGGGGGTCGTTCAACCTGACTGCCTGCCTCTCTTCCGCGCGTACATCCGCGCCAGGGTGTCCTTGGAGATGGAGCACGCGGTGTCCACCGGTACGCTTGCGGCCTTCTGCGAGAGGTGGGCACAGGAGGGACTGGAGTGCATCATCACGCCCGGCATCCAAATTTTAATTTGATTTTATGTTTTAAAGTTTAATTTGTTTTAATTGCCGGTGTTTTTAGT
Source organism: Pristiophorus japonicus (assembly GCF_044704955.1). Classification (NCBI taxonomy): domain Eukaryota; kingdom Metazoa; phylum Chordata; class Chondrichthyes; family Pristiophoridae; genus Pristiophorus; species Pristiophorus japonicus. The sequence goes on along the minus strand of NC_091990.1, from coordinate 95,361,245 downwards.
GTCCCCCTCTCCTTTTATAGGGGGCACTTGGAGGAACAATATATGATTTTAGTGCCCCAAAAAAAACTTTAAAAAAACACAAAAAAGTGCCTTGGAAATGTTTGGTGCACCCCCCAGATCGGGGGGACATGATTTAATGATTTCATGTTATAATTTTCTCCCAAAAAAGAGTTCTGTGGACCAATGGTGGAGCTTTGGAGGCGTGGCCTATTCACTAGGAGCTGTGCTGCTGAGAGAGAAGGAGCTCCCTGCTGAAGCTCCTGTCTGGAAGACCCAGAATGAACCCTGAGACCAGCCCAGGAAGAGGAGGAGAGGGCTGGCTTACTACAATTCAACGTCCAGAGGGAGAGGAGGAAAGCAGAAAATTTATCATTTTTTACTACTACAGAGAGTTGGAGAGAGGGGGAAAAGAACAACCTGAGAAAACACCATCCAGTGTGGAAGGAGGGAGAGCCATTTCTACAATCTTTGACAGGTGGGTGTGTTTTGGTGCATTCCCCAAAAGCCTTTGTTGTATCAGTGGGGGGAGGAAAGAAGATAATTTGAGGGCCGGAACATGGCGGGGGGTGTGTGTGTGTGGAAGTGTGTGTGGGGGTTTTGCGTACAGCTAGGCCCCACACACCACTGAAGCACCCCTCCCCCATTGCCTAGCCTGGGATAGCTGGAGCTACCTGGCTGAAGAATCATTAATTACCCTATTAAACATCGTTGGGAGTGTGTGCCTGGGTGGCTCCAGCTAACCCAGGTGAAGACATCTTCTCCCCCCACCCGAAGACCATCTACAAAGACTGTGTTTTTTGCCATCTGGGGAGTGCACCCCAAGAAACACCCACCCATCGCTGTGAGGGGAGACCTGCCCTCGCAGCTTCCCTCTTTCCCACCCCCCATTCTCTTTCGCCCTCTCTCTCTGTCTCTCCCCTCTCTCTGAGAGCCCTTTCCGCCTAATTGTAAAAACAATTAAGACAACTGAGCAGAGGGAGCAAGGCCCCTCCCCATTCGTTAACTAGGGGAGAGGTATGCCCCATTAAGAGCTCCCTCTGCTCAAAACACCAACGAGGCCAATTAAAGACCATTAAGGCCTGTGACTTTGGAGTGGGTGTAGCCCTTAAAGGGACCCCGTGATGGCGACCCCATCCACGCTGGTGGCAGGGCCAGCTAGGACATATGCGCAGGCGGCATCCACATCCACGGCGCGGGTCCTGGGGGAAAGTCTGGCGACCGGCGTGATGCCCCTCTCTTGGCGCAGGGCAGTCATCGTCCTGCTGCATAAGAAGGGCGATCTCCGCCTCCTTAAGAACTGGCGCCCGGTCTCCCTCCTCAGCACGGACTACAAAATCTTCGCCAGGGCGATGTCTGCTCGCCTTGGCGCCGTGCTGGACCACATGATCCACCCCGACCAGTCCTACACGGTCCCGGGCCGGACAATCCACGATAACATACATCTGGTCCGGGACCTCATCCATCATTCCCAGGAGGCTGGTCTGTCGGTCGCCTTCCTATCTCTCGACCAAGAGAAGGCGTTCGACAGGGTGGATCATGACTATCTGTTCGGAACTCTGCGCGCTTTTGGGTTTGGGACGCATTTTGTCGCCCGGATCCGACTTTTGTACGCCGCCGCGAAGTGTCTGATAAAGGTTAACGGGTCCTTGACGGCGCCCCTTCGCTTTGGGAGAGGGGTGCGCCAGGGATGCTCCATGTCCGGCCAGTTTTATGCCATCTGCGTGGAGCCTTTCCTGCATCTCCTGCGGACGAGGTTGACGGGACTGGCTCTGCAAGGGCCGGGCGTGGAGGTAGAGGATCCCGCTGACCCACGGAGGATGCGTAAGTGCCAGGAGATTGACTCGGCCGCATCCTCCGCCAGGATCAACTGGGAGAAATGTTCCGGACTCCTGGTGGGTCAGTGGCGGGTGGACTCCCTGCCGGAGGAGCTCAGGCCTTTTGCCTGGAGCACGACCCATCTCCTCTATCTGGGAGTCTACCTTAGCCCCGATGAGGAAGCCTGACCGGCGAACTGGCAAGAGCTGGAGGCCAAGGTCGCCGCTCGCCTAGGGCGCTGGACAGGACTTCTCCGAGTGCTGTCCTACAGGGGTCAAGCGCTAGTCATAAACCAGCTGGTGGCCGCCATGCTGTGGTAATGGATGGTCACTTTGACCCCTGCCCCTGCGTTTATCACCAAGATACAGAAGAAGCTGGTGGACTTCTTCTGGAACAACAGGAAGCACTGGGTCTCTGCCGCGGTCTTGAGTCTCCCGCTTGGGGAGGGCGGTCAGTCGTTGGTGTGCGTCAGCACCCAGCTCGCGACTTTCCGTCTTCAGACCCTGTAGAGATACCTTTACGTCGAGCCCCCTCCTAGGTGGCGTGCTCTGGCGACGTAATTCTTCCGCCAGCAGCACGGCCTCAACTACGACACGCAGCTCCTGTTTGTGAGCTCGGGGGGCGTCATGACCGCCTTCCGGGAACTGCCTGTCTTTTACAAGGAACTTATCAGGGTCTGGAACAAAGTCTCCACCAAGCGCAGCTCTCCACCGGCTGGAGTGGCGGCTGTCCTGCAGGAGCCGCTGCTCAGGAATCCGTACCTCCACGACCGAGGTTTTAGGTGGCAGTCGGACGAGAGGGCTGTGGCTAGTGAGGTGACCAGGGTCAGGGACCTGCTCGATGGTGGAGGAGCGGGCTGGATGGCGCCAGACACGCTGGCGTGGCGCGTAAATTCGGCTGACGTCCGCCGCGCGGCCGATGCCATCGAGTCGCTAAAAACAGCTCTAAGCCCTGACTCCGTTGGGTGCATCGAGGAGGCTCAAGCACGTGGGGAAATCCCGTCCGAACTGGCCCCCGTCCAGACGGAATTCCTCATCGGCGCCAAATCCCGGAACCTCCCTCGGGAGCCGGCGCCTCACAACTTGAGCCACCTCGGGGAAATCCCCTCCGTGCCTTTCAGTTCCGCGTGGAGGGGTTTCCTTTACGGGCTGCTCCTGCACACTCTCAACTTTGCCATCCTCGCCGGCCGTCCGGAAACACCATTGCGTACCGTCTTGCCGTCCGGAGGAGGCGGGGGTCCCCGATGGAGGGCACTCTACACGGGAGTCCTCCCACTATTTATCGGGGACTTGGCCTGGAGGGTGGTGCACGGAGCAGTGCCGTGCAATAAATTTTTAAGCCAGTTCACGGGCTCCCAAGCCGCCTGCAATTTCTGCGGTCTGGAAGAGTCCGTGTTCCATGTTTTTATCGAATGCACGAGGTTGCAGCCCCTGTTTTATTATTTAAAGGGGCTGCTCCTGAAATTCTGGCTGCACTTCAGTCCCACACTCCTGATCTTTGGCCACCCTGAGCGGAGGGGAGCGGGTATGTCTGAGGGCCTCCTCGTAGGACTACTCCTGGGCACGGCCAAGGGTGCCATCAGCCGGTCCAGGCAGCGGGCGGTCGAGGGGGTCGTTCGGCCTGACTGCCTACATCTCTTCCGCGCGTACATCCGCGCCAGGGTGTCCTTGGAGATGGAGCACGCGGTGTCCACCGGTACGCTCGCGGCCTTCCGCGAGAGGTGGGCACCGGAGGGACTGGAGTGCATCATCATGCCCGGCAACCAAATTTTAATTTGATTTTATGTTTTAAAGTTTAATTTGTTTAATTGCCGGTGTTTTTTTTAGTGTCCCCCTCCATTTTTATAGGGGGCACTTGGAGAAAAAAAATATGATTTTAGTGCCCAAAAAAAACATTAAAAAAAACAAAAACACAAAAAAAAAACACACACAAAAAAGGGCCTTGAAAATGTTTGGTGTGTCCCCCAGATCGGGGGGCCATGATTTAATGTTTTAGTTTCCTCCCTAAAAGAGTTCTGTGGACCAATGGTGGAGCTTTGGAGGCGTGGCCTGATCATTTGGAGCCTGGAGCAGTGAGAGAAGGAGCTACCTGCTGTTGCTACTGCCTGGAAGGCCTTTGTGAGCCCTGTGAAATAGCCCAGGAAGAGGAGGAAGGGGCTTACCACAATTCCAATTCATCCAGAGGGAGAGGAGGAGAGCAGAAAATTCAACATCATTATTACTTCTACAGAGAGCTGGAGAGAGGGGGAAAAGAACAACAACTATCCAGTGTAGAAGGAGGGAGAAACTTCATCAACCAAAGGTGCGTGTGTTTTGGTGCATTCCCCTAAAGACTTTGTTGTATCGGTGGGGGGAGAAAAAAAGATTTCTTCGAGGCCCGGAACATCGCGGGGGGTGTGTGTGTGTGGAAGTGTGTGTGGGGGTCTTGCTTACAGCTAGGCCCCACACAGCACTGAAGCACCCCTCCCTAATTGCCTAGCCTGGGATAGCTGGAGCTCCCTGGCTGAAGTATTACTAATCACCCTATTTAACATCATTGGGAGAGTGTGCCTGGGTGGCTCCAGCTGCCCCAGGTGAAGACATCTTCTCCCCCCACCAAAAGACCATCCTAAAGACTGTGTCTTGCTTTTTTTCCATCATCTGGGGGCTGCACCCCAAGAAACACCCACCCATCGCTGTGAGGGGAGACCTGCCCTCACAGCTTCCCTCTTTCCCACCCCACACACTCTTTCTCTCTCTTTCTGTCTCTCCCCTCTCTCTCTGAGAGCCCTTTCCTCCTAATTGAAAAAAAAAACAATTAAGACAACTGAGCAGAGGAAGCAAGGCCCCTCCCCAATTGTCAACTAGGGGAGAGGTGTGCCTCATTGTGAGCTCCTCTGCTCATACACTTAAACGAGGCCAACTTAAGACCATTAAGGCCTGTGACTTTGGGGTGGATGTAGCCCTTAAAGGGACCCCGTGATGGCGACCCCATCCACGCCAGTGGCAGGGCCAGCAAGGACATATGCGCAGGCGGCGTCCACATCCACGGCGCCTCCTGCGTCTCCTGCTGCCCTGCCACCATTCAGACTGATAACAAAAAAACACGGGGTCAAGAGCTACACTCACCCCACAATGAGCATCGAGGAGTGCGTGCGGGCGATGGCTGGGGTAGTCGGCCCCTCGGCCATTGTCGCAGCCTCCAAGATGTCTTGGAAGGCTGTATTCTTCCTGGGGTCGGAGCAGGCGGTATCCCTGGCACTTGAAAAGGGGCTCACGGTGGGCGGGACGTTCCTGCCGGTGGACCCTCTCGAGGCCACCGCGCAGAGGGTCATCCTTTCTAACATCCCGCCCTTTGTTCCCGCTGGGCTCCTCCTCCCTCACCTACACCAACTGAGGGAGGTAAGGTCAGGGATCAACCCCATACCGCTCGGCCTCAGGGAGAGCAGCCTGCGCCACGTGTTCTCCTTCTGCCGCCAGCTCTTTGTCCGGCTGGTGCGGGAGGAGACGACAGAGGGTAGTTTTAATGTGGTGCATGAGGGGATTACCTACTGCTTCTTCTGAACATCGGACGGCGTGCCTTGCCATGCCTGTAGGGATGAACTGACCCGCCTCCAAGGCCGCCAAACCACCGAGGGCGGCCAAGGCTGGCGCCGCCGCCACCCCTCCCCCTAGTAGTGTCCGCTTGCCGGGAGCTGTGGGTGCGCGGGCATCGTCGGGGGCCTTTTGTTTTCACGGCCTCCGGCGGGGGGGAGGGAGTGCGTCCGATCGGAAAGAAGGCGCGGAGGAAGGCGAAACATCTTGAGGCGGGTCCCCTCAGTGCGCCAGACAGTTTGATCACCACGCTCAGCCCAACCCAGTCATCGGCGAGCGCGGGGTGCCCTGACCCTGTGCCCGAGCCCTTGACCAATACCGCAGAGGTGCCCGCCGCGTGTCCCACGTCCCCCACCAGCGCCCCCAAACTGCGCCATAGGCAAGAGGAATCTGTCCCCGGGGAGGGTGGGGCAGTCGAGGCTGCCCAGCCTCTGCCTCCCGGGGATGGCATGGAAGATCTGCCTGTCGTGGGGGGCGCGGGGCCAGTGGAGGAATGCATTGCCGCCGGGTCGAGCGTCCCGGGGACTGAGGCGAGTGGGGCCGAAAAGGCCGAACCTGAGCCCGCCCAGCCTTTATCCAACTTCCCCCTGGACTTGCTTGACTTGGCAGAAAATGAAAATTTAAAACATTTTAACATACATCCACACGCTGGGCCGGGGGGTGGCGGCGGGGAGGGGGTAGAACACCAACCCTCGCCCCCTACTTTGGAGCTGGGGTACTTGGAGGACCTGGAACATTTCTTTGACCAGGTCTCTCCGTGTTCCCCGGCTCCTGGGGTGGAGGAGGAACCCCTTCCGCTGTCGCTTCCCGACCCAGCACCACTTTTAAAAGAGCCCAGTGGGGACTCCTCTGCCGATGATCCTGGGGGTGGGATCGGGGCAGAGCCAGGGTCGGATGGAGCGGCCGGACCGTTTTGCCGTACCTCTTGCGGTCGACGGGCCGGCTGCTGGCGGCGACCTCCCGGAGGGGGACGGGGACTCGGTGGGGGACTCGGGAGAAGATCTCGAGTCCATCGCCAGTGAGGCGGTGGATCTCCTCGTGCCCTCCGCTGAGTCCCCTCTCATTCCTGCAAAGGAACTCCGGGACTTTTTGGTCCAGAGCCGGGGTCGCCGCAACCGAGGCCATCTGGCCCGGGAAAAATGGTCCGAGACGGGGCTGCTCATCGCGTCCGTCCGCGCCGCCGCTAAAACCATGGCCGCGGGCGGGCCCTTATCAAAGGCGCAAAGCCTTGAGCTGCGCCGGCTCAAAAGGTTCCTCGCTGGGCTGCTGAGGGAGTGGAGGTCAAAAAACGACTCCACTCCCCCCCCCCCACAATAGGTTAGGTAGAGGTTGCACTATGCTCTAGTCATGAAGATAACCATAGCCAGCCTCAACATCAACGGAGGCAGAGAGGCACACCGTAGATTTAACAAATTTTCGCTCCTGCGGGAGGGGAAATATGCGGTGTGCTTCCTGCAAGAAACCCACATCGTTCCGGGAGACGAAGCCACGTGGCTCCTGGAATGGCAAGGAGAGGTCCGCATGAGCCACCTCACCGCCACTTCTAATGGGTTGGCCATCTTGCTGGGCCCGCAATTTCAGCCGGAGATCTTGGGGGTCGAGGAGCCCGTGCCAGGCCGCTTGCTGCACGTCACGGTTCACCTGGGGGACGGGCCGTTCCATCTCGTGAACGTGTACGCCCCTCAGCCCAGTCCGCAGCAAGCGCACGTCTTCGAAGAAGTGTCCGCTCTTCTTGGCTCCATCGACGTCGGCGACTGCATTGTCCTCGGGGGGGGATTTTAACTGCACCCTCGAGGCGAGGGACCGCTCCGGTGCCCCGCAGAGCATGACGGCGATCGAGAAGTTGAGGGACCTTGTCGGGTCCTTCGACTTGGTGGACGTCTGGCGAAATCTCCACCCCGACTCCAGCGCCTTTACTTGGGTGAGGCCTGGAATAGGATAGTCCAGAATCAACCGCCTTGACGTGTCTCGGGCATACGTTTCCTGCGTCCCGGCGGACTCCATGCGGCCGGTGCCGTGTTCGGACCACCACCTGGTGTGGGCGGAGCTCGCTTCACTCCGCGCGAGGACGGGGTCCGCGTACTGGCATTTTAACAACCAGCTGCTGGAGGACGTGCGGTTCCAGGACTCGTTCCGTCGTTTCTGGGCCGACTGGAGAAGGAAGCAGGGGGGCTTCCCCTCCTTGAGGCTATGGTGGGATGTGGGCAAGGCTCACGTCCGCGTCTTCTGTCAAGAGTACACGAGGGGGTCGACCAAGAGGCGGTCGGCCAGGGTCGGGCGCCTAGAAAAAGAGGTGCTCGACTTGGAGTCCCGTCTCGGTCAAGTCGTCGAGGACCCGGCCCTGCGGATGGTGTATGAAGCGTAGAATGCCGCGCTGAAGGACCTGCAGCTCGTCGGGTCCCGAGGCGCGTTTGTGAGGTCGCGGATCCGGTTCCTGCGGGATCTGGACTGCGGCTCCCCCTTCTTCTACTCGCTGGAAAAAAGATAGAGTGTCCGTAAGCAGCTCTTGACGCTGCTGGCCGACGATGGCTCTCTCATCTCGGATCCGGAGGGTGTCAACAACAGGGCCCGTGAATATTACGGGGCTCTGTTCTCTCCGGAGCCGTCCAGCGAGGAAGCGCGTAGAGTTTTGTGGGAGGACCTGCTGCAGGTCAGCCCGGAGGGCGCCGAAAATCTGGAAGCTCCGCTGAGCCTGTCAGAGCTGACCGGCGCCCTCGACCGGCTCTCGAGGGGAAAAGCCCCGGGGCTGGACGGGCTGACCGTGGAGTTCCACAGAGCGTTCTGGGACGTCCTGGGGGGCGACTACGCGCGGGTCCTGGGGGAAAGTCTGCCGACCGGGGAGATGCCCCTCTCTTGGCGCAGGGCAGTCATCGTCCTGCTGCCTAAGAAGGGCGATCTCCGCCTCCTTAAGAACTGGCGCCCGGTCGCCCTCCTCAGCACGGACTACAAAATCTTCGCCAGGGCTATGTCTGCTCGCCTTGGCGCCGTGCTGGACCACATGATCCACCCCGGCCAGTCCTACACGGTCCCGGGCCGGACAATCCATGATAACGTCCATCTGGTCCGGGACCTCACCCATCATTCCCAGGAGGCTGGTCTGTCAGTCGCCTTCCTATCTCTCGACCAAGAGAAGGCGTTCAACAGAGTGGATCACGATTATCTGTTCGGGACTCTGCACGCTTTCGGGTTCAGGACACATTTCGTCGCCCGGATCCGATTTTTGTACGCCGCCGCGGAGTGTCTGATTAAGGTTAACGGGTCCTTGACGACGCCCCTTCGCTTTGGTAGAGGGGTGCGCCAGGGATGCCCCATGTCCGGCCAGTTATGCCCCATGTCCGGCCAGTTATATGCCATCTGCGTGGAGCCTTTCCTGCGCCTCCTGCGGATGAGGTTGACGGGACTGGCTCTGCAAGGGCCGGGCGTGGAGGTCGTCCTCTCAGCTTACGCTGATGACGTGCTCCTCGCAGTAGAGGATCCCGCTGACCTGCGGAGGATGCGTGAGTGCCAGGAGATTTACTCGGACGCATCCTCCGCCAGGATCAACTGGGAGAAATGTTCCGGACGCCTGGTGGGTCAGTGGCGGGTGGACTCCCTGCCAGAGGAGCTCAGGCCTTTTGCCTTGAGCACGACCCATCTCCTCTATCTGGGAGTCTACCTTAGCCCCGACGAGGAAGCCTGGCCGGCGAACTGGCAAGTGCTGGAGGCCAAGGTCACCGCTCGCCTAGGGCGCTGGACAGGACTGTTCCGAGTGCTGTCCTCCAGGGCTCGAGCGCTAGTCATAAACCAGCTGGTGGCCGCCATGCTGTGGTACCGGCTGGTCACTTTGACCCCTCCCCCTGCGTTTGTCACCAAGATACAGAAGAAGCTGGTGGACTTCTTCTGGAACAACAAGAAGCACTGGGTCTCTGCCGCGGTCTTGAGTCTCCCGCTTGTGGAGGGCGGTCAGTCGTTGGTGTGCGTCAGCACCCAGTTCGCGACTTTCCGTCTTCAGACCCTGCAGAGATACCTTTACGTCGAGCCCCCTCCTAGGTGGCGTGCTCTGACGACGTATTTCTTCCGCCAGCAGCACGGCCTCAACTACGACACGCAGCTCCTGTTTGTGAGCATGGGGGGCGTCAGGACCGCCGTCCAGGAGTTGCCTGTCTTTTACAAGGAACTCACCAGGGTCTGGAACAAAGTCTCCACCAAGCGCAGCTCTCCACCGGCTGGAGTGGCGGCTGTCCTGCAGGAGCCGCTGCTCGGGAATCCGTACCTCCACGACCGAGGTTTTAGGTGGCAGTCGGACGAGAGGGCTGTGGCTGGTGAGGTGACCAGTGTCAGGGACCTTCTCGATGGCGGAGGAGCGGGCTGGATGGCACCAGATATACTGGCGCGGCGCATAAATTCGGCCGACGTACGCCGCGCGGCGAATGCCATCGAGTCACTAAAAACAGCTCTGGGCCCTGACTCCGTTAGGTGCATCGAGGAGGCTCAGGTACGTGGGGAGATCCCGTCCGAACTGATCCCCGTCCGGACGGATTTCCTCATCGGCGCCAAACCCCGGAACCTCCCTTGGAACCCGGCGCCTCACAACTTGAGCCACCTCGGGGAAATCCCCTCCCTGCCTTTCAGTTCCGCGCGGAGGGGTTTCCTGTACGGGCTGCTCCTGCACACTCTCAACTTTGCCATCCTCGCCTGCCAACCGGACACGCCATGGCGTACCAACTTGCCGTCCGGAGGAGGCGGGGGTCCCCGATGGAGGGCACTCTACGCGGGAGTCCTCCCATTATTTATCGGGGACTTTGCCTGGAGGGTGGTGCATGGAGCAGTGCCGTGCAATAAATTTTTAAGCCGGGTCATGGGCTCCCAGGCCGCCTGCAATTTCTGCGGTCTGTAAGAATCCGTGTTCCATGTTTTTATCAAATGCACGAGGTTGCAGCCCCTGTTTTATTATTTAAAGGGGTTGCTCCTCAATTTCTGGCTGCACTTCTGTCCCACACTCCTGATCTTTGGGCACCCTGTGCGGAGGGGAGCGGGTAGGTCCGAGGGCCTCCTCGCGGACTGCTCCTGGGCACGGCCAAGGGTGCCATCAGCCGGTCCAGGCAGCGGGCAGTCGAGGGGGTCGTTTAGCCTGACTGCCTGCCTCTCTTCCGCGCGTACATCCGCGCCAGGGTGTCCTTGGAGATGGAGCACGCGGTGTCCACCGGTACGCTCGTGGCCTTCCCCGAGAGGTGGGCACCGGAGGGACTGGAGTGCATCATCATGCCCGGCAACCAAATTTTAATTTGATTTTATGTTTTAAAGTTTAATTTGTTTTAATTGCCTGTGTTTTTAGTGTCCCCCTCCCCTTTTATAGGGGGCACTTGGAGAAAAAAAAATATGATTTTAGTGCCCAAAAAAAAACTAAATAAAAAACAAAAACACCAAAAAAAAAGGCCTTGAAAATGTTGGTGTGTCGGGGGGACACGATTTAATGTTTTAGTTTCCTCCCAAAAAGAGTTCTGTGGACCAATGGTGGAGCTTTGGAGGCGTGGCCTGATCATTTGGAGCCTGGAGCAGTGAGAGAAGGAGCTACCTGCTGTTGCTCCTGCCTGGAAGGCCTTTGTGAGCCCTGTGAAACAGCCCAGGAAGAGGAGGAAGGGGCTTACTACAATTCCAATTCATCCAGAGGGAGAGGAGGAGAATGGAAAATTCATCAACTTTATTACTTTTACAAAGAGTTGGAGAGAGGGGGAAAAGAACAACAACTATCCAGTGTAGAAGGAGGGAAAGACTTCATCATCAAAAGGTGGGTGTATTTTGGTGCATTCCCCTAAAGACTTTGTTGTATCGGTGGGGGGAGGAAAGAAGACCATTTCGATGGCCGGAACATCGCGGGGTGTGTATGTGTGTGGAAGTGTGCGTGGGGGTCTTGCTTACAGCTAGGCCCCACACACCACTGAAGCACCCATCCCCCATTGCCTAGCCTGGGATAGCTGGAGCTACCTGGCTGAAGAATCATTAATCACCCTATTTAACATCGTTGGGAGTGTGTGCCTGGGTGGCTCCAGCTGCCCCAGGTGAAGACATCTTCTCCCCCCTCCCGAAGACCATCCTAAAGACTGTGTCTTGCTTTTTTTCCATCATCTGGGGAGTGCACCCCAAAGAAAACACCCACCCATCGCTGTGAGGGGAGACCTGCCCTCGCAGCTTCCCTCTTTCCCACCCCCCACACTCTTTCACTCTCTCTCTTCTCTTCCCTCTCTCTCTGAGAGCCCCTTTCCTCCTTAATCAAAATTAAATTAAGACAATTGAGCAGAGGGAGCAAGGCCCCTCCCCAAGCGTTCACTAGGGGAGAGGTGTGCCCCACTAAGAGCTCCCTCTGCTCAAACACCAACGAGGCCAATTAAAGACCATTAAGACCTGTGACTTTTGGGGTGGGTGTAGCCCTTAAAGGGACCCAGTCATGGCGACCCCATCCACGCCGGTGGCAGGGCCAGCTAAGGTGTACGCGCATGCGGCGTCCACATCCACGGCGCCTCCTGCGCCTCCTGCTGCCCTGCCACCATTTAAACTAATTACAAAAATACACGGGGTCAAGAGCTACACTCACCCCACAATGAGCATCGAGGAGTGCGTGCGGGCGATGGCTGGGGTAGTCGGCCCCTCGGCCATTGTCGCGGCCTCCAAGATGTCTGGGAAGGCTGTATCGGAGCGGGCGGTGTCCCTGGCCATTGAAAAGGGGCTCACGGTGGGCGGGACGTTACTGCCGGTGGACCCTCTCGAAGCCACCGCGCAGAGGGTCATCCTTTCAAACGTCCCGCCCTTTGTTCCCGCTGGGCTCCTCCTCCCTCACCTACACCAACTGGAGGAGGTAAGGTCAGGGATCAACCCCATACCGCTCGGCCTCAGGGAGAACAGCCTGCGCCACGTGTTCTCCTTCCGCCGCCAGCTTTTTGTCCGGCTGGCGCGGGAGGAGACGACAGAGGGTAATTTTAATGTGGTGGATGAGCAGACTGCCTACCGCGTCTTCTGGACGTCGGACGGCGTGCGGTGCCATGCCTGTAGGGAGGTGGGGCACGTTCACATGAACTGCCCCGCCTCTAAGGCCGCCAAACCACCGAAGGCGGCCAAGGCTGGCGCCGCCGCCACCCCTCCCCCTAGTTGCGTCCGCGTGCTGGGAGCCGTAGGTGCGCGGACATCGTCGGGGGCCTTCGTTTTCACGGCCTTCGGCGGGGGGGAGGGAGAGCGACCGATCGGAAAGAAAGCGCGGAGGATGGCGAAACATCTCGAGGCGGGTCCCCTCAGTGCGCCAGACAGTTTGATCACCGCGCTCAGCCCAACCCAGTCATCGGCGAGCGCGGGGTGCCCTGAGCCCATGCCCGAGCCCTTGACCAATACCGCAGAGGGGCTCGGGCGCAGGCAAGATAAGAAAAAGGGGGGAGTGGAGCGGGAGGCCTCGGCAGACATGGAGGTCTCCCTGCCTCCGCACACCCCCAGGAACAAAAGGAGGCGCCGTTCCAATGAGGCGGAGGGGGAACAACATCCCTCCGTGGAGGAGTTGGTGCCCGCCGCGTGTCCCGCGTCCCCCACCAGCGCCCCCAAACTACGCCGTAGGCAAGAGGAATCTGTCCCCGGGGAGGCTAGGGCAGTGGAGGCTGCCCAGCCTCTGACTCCCGGGGATGGCGTGGAAGATCTGCCTGTCGTGGGGGGCGTGGGGCCAGCGGAGGAATGCGTAGCCGCTGGGTCGAGCGTCCCGGGGACTGAGGCGGGCGGGGCCGAAAAGGCCAAACCTGAGCCCGCCCAGCCAATACCCAAATTCCCCCGGGATTTGCTCGGCCCGGAAGAAATACAAAGTGTTAACAATTTTAATGATTCTTTACACGCTGGACCGGGGGGTGGCGGCGGGGAGGGAGAGGAGCACCAACCCTCGCCCCCTACTTTGGAGCTGGGGTACTTGGAGGTCCTGGAGAATTTCCTAAACCAGGTCTCACCGTGTTCCCCGGCTCCTGGGGCGGAGGAGGAACCCCTTCCGCTGTCGCTTCCTGACCCAGCACCACTTTTAAAAGACCCCAGTGGGGACTCCTCTGCCGACGATCCTGGGGGTGGGATCAGGGCAGAGCCAGGGCCGGATGGAGCGGCCGGGCCGTTTGTCGTATCTCGTGCGGTCGACGGGCCGGCTGCTGGCGGCGACCTCCCGGAGTGGGACGGGGACTCGGTGGGGGACGCGGGAGAAGATCTAGAGTCCATCGCCAGTGAGGCGGTGGATCTCCTCGTGCCCGCCGCTGAGTCCCCCGTCATTCCTGAAAGGGAACTCTGGGACTTTTTGGCCCAGAGCCAGGGTCGCCGCAACCGAGCCCATCTGGCCCTGGAAAGATGGTCCGAGACGGGGCTGCTCGTCACGTCCGTCCGCGCCGCCGCTAAAACCATGGCCGCGGGCGGGCCCTTATCAAAGGCGCAAGGCCTTGAGCTGCGCCGGCTCAAAGGGTTCCTCGCTGGGCTGCTGAGGGAGTGGAGGTCAAAAAACGACTCCACTCCCCCCCCACAATAGGTTAGGTAGAGGTTGCACTATGCTTTTGTCATGAAGATAACCATAGCCAGCCTTAACATCAACGGCGGCAGAGAGGCACGCCGTAGATTTAACAATTTTTCGCTCCTGCGGGAGGGAAAATATATGGTGTGCTTCCTGCAAGAAACCCACACCGTTCTGGGAGACGAAGCCACGTGGCTCCTGGAATGGCAAGGAGAGGTCCGCATGAGCCACCTCACCGCCACTTCTTGTGGGGTGGCCATCTTGCTGGCCCCGCATTTTCAGCCGGAGATCTTGGGGGTCGAGGAGCCCGTGCCAGGCCGCTTGCTGCACGTCACGGTTCGCCTGGGGGACATGCCGCTCCATCTCGTGAACGTGTACGCTCCTCAGCCCGGCCCGCAGCAAGCGCGCTTCTTCGAAGAAGTGTCCGCTCTTCTTGGCTCCGTCGACGTCAGCGACTGCATTGTCCTCGGGGGGGGGATTTTAACTGCACCCTCGAGGCGAGGGACCACTCCGGTGCCCCGCAGAGCATGACGGCGATCGAGAAGTTGAGCGACCTGGTCGGGTCCTTCGACTTGGTGGACGTCTGGCGAAATCTCCACCCCGACTCCAGCGCCTTTACTTGGGTGAGGCCTGGAGTAGGATGGTCCAGAAGCGACCGCCATTATGTGTCTCGGGCGTACGTTTCCTGCATCCCGGCGGCCTCCATGCGGCCGGTGCCGTGTTCGGTCCACCACCTGGTGTGGGCGGAGCTCGCTTCGCTCTGCGCGAGGACGGGGTCCACGTACTGGCATTTTAACAACCAGCTGCTGGAGGACGTGCGGTTCCAGGACTCGTTCCGTCGTTTCTGGGCTGACTGGAGAAGGAAGCAGGGGGGCTTCCCCTCCTTGAGGCTATGGTGGGACGTGGGCAAGGCTCACGTCCGCGTCTTCTGTCAAGAGTACGCGAGGGGGTCGACCAAGAGGCGGGCGGCCAGGGTCGGGCACCGAGAAAAAGAGGTGCTCGACCTGGATTCCCGTCTTGGTCAAGTCGTCGAGGACCCGGCCCTGCGGACGGTGTATGAAGCGAAGAAGGCCGCGCTGAAGGACCTGCAGCTCGTCGGGTCCCGAGGCACGTTCGTGAGGTCGCGGATCCGGTTCCTGCGGGATGTGGACCGCGGCTCCACCTTCTTCTACTCGCTGGAAAATAGACAGAGTGTCCGTAAGCAGCTCTTGACACTGCTGGCTGACGATGGCTCTCTCGTCTCGGATCCGGAGGGCGTCAACAACAGGGCCCGTGAATATTACAGGGCTCTGTTCTCTCCGGAGCCATCCAGCGAGGAAGCGCGTAGAGTTTTGTGGGAGGACCTGCTCTCGAGGAGAAAAGCCCCGGGGCTGGACGGGCGTTCCACCGGGCGTTCTGGGACGTCCTGGGGGGCGACTACGCGCGGGTCCTGGGGGAAAGTCTGCCGACCGGGGAGATGCCCCTCTCTTGGCGCAAGGAAGTCATCGTCCTGCTGCCTAAGAAGGGCGATCTCCGCCTCCTTAAGAACTGGCGCCGGTCTCCCTCCTCAGCACGGACTACAAAATCTTCTCCAGGGCGATGTCTGCTCGCCTTGGTGCCGTGCTGGACCACATGATCCACCCCGACCAGTCCTACACGGTCCTGGGCCGGACAATCCACGATAACATCCATCTGCTCCAGGTCCTCATCCATCATTCCCAGGAGGCTGGTCTGTCGTTCGCCTTCCTATCTCACGACTATCTGTTCGGGACTCTGCGCGCTTTCGGGTTCGGGACGCATTTCATCGCTCGGATCCGACTTTTGTACGCCACCACGGAGTGTCTGATTAAGGTTAACGGGTCCTCGATGGCGCCCCTTCGCTTTGGGAGAGTGGTGCGCCAGGGATGCCCCATGTCCGCCCAGTTATATGCTGTTTGCGTGAAGCCTTTCCTGCGCCTCCTGCAGACGAGGTTGATGGGACTGGCTCTGCAAGGGCCGGGCGTGGAGGTCGTCCTCTCGGCTTATGCCGATGACGTGCTCCTCGTGGTAGAGGATCCCGCTGACCTGCGGAGGATGCGTGAGTGCCAGGAGATTTACTCGGACGCATCCTCCACCAGGATCAACTGGGAGAAATGTTCCGGACTCCTGGTGGGTCAGTGGCGAGTGGACTCCCTGCCGGAGGAGCTCAGGCCTTTTGCCTGGAACACGACCCATCTCCTCTATCTGGGAGTCTACCTTAGCCCCGACGAGGAAGCCTGGCCGGCGAACTGGCAAGAGCTGGAGGCCAAGGTCGCCGCTCGCCTAGGGCGCTGGACAGGACTGCTCCGAGTGCTGTCCTACAGGGGTCAAGCGCTAGTCATAAACCAGCTGGTGGCCGCCATGTTGTGGTACCTGCGTTTGTCACCAAGATACAGAAGAAGCTGGTGGACTTCTTCTGGAACAACAGGAAGCACTGGGTCTCTGCCGCGGTCTTGAGTCTCCCGCTTGGGGAGGGCGGTCAGTCATTGGTGTGCGTCAGCACCCAGCTCGCGACTTTCCGTCTTCAGACCCTGCAGAGATACCTTTACGTCGAGCCCCCTCCTAGGTGGCGTGCTCTGGCGATGTATTTCTTCCGCCAGCAGCACGGCCTCAACTACGACACGCAGCTCCTGTTTGTGAGCATGGGGGGCGTCAGGACCGCCGTCCAGGAGCTGCCTGTCTTTTACAAGGAACTCACCAGGGTCTGGAACAGAGTCTCCACCAAGCGCAGCTCTCCACAGGCTTGAGTGGCAGCCGTTCTGCAGGAGCCGCTGCTCGTGAATCCGTACCTCCACGACCGAGGTTTTAGGCGGCAGTCGGACGAGAGGGCTGTGGCTGGTGAGGTGACCAGGGTCAGGGACCTGCTCAGTGGCGGAGGAGCGGGCTGGATGGTGCCAGACACGCTGGCGCGGCGCCTAAATTCGGCCGACGTCCGCCACGCGGCCGATGCCATCGAGTCGCTAAAAACAGCTCTGGGCCCTGACTCCGTTAGGTGCATCGAGGAGGCTCAAGCACGTGGGGAGATCCTGTCCGAACTGACCCCCGTCCGGACGGAATTCCTCATCGGCGCCAAACACCGGAACCTCCCTCGGGAGCCGGCGCCTCACAACTTGAGCCGCCTCGGGGAAATCCCCTCCGTGCCTTTCAGTTCCGCGCGGAGGGGTTTCCTGTACGGGCTGCTCCTGCACACTCTCAACTTTGCCATCCTCGCCTGCCGTCTGGACACGCCATGGCGTACCATCTTGCCGTCCGGAGGAGGCGGGGGTCCCCGATGGAGGGCACTCTACACGGGAGTCCTCCCACTATTTATCGGGGGCTTGGCCTGGAGGGTGGTGCACGGAGCAGTGCCGTGCAATAAATTTTAAAGCCGGTTCACGGGCTCCCAAGCCGCCTGCAATTTCTGCGGTCTGGAAGAGTCCGTGTTCCATGTTTTTATCGAATGCACGAGGTTGCAGCCCGTGTTTTATTATTTAAAGGGGCTGCTCCTGAAATTCTGGCTGCACTTCAGTCCCACACTCCTGATCTTTGGGCACCCTGTGCGGAGGGGAGCGGGTAGATCCGAGGGCCTCCTCGTAGGACTGCTCCTGGGCACGGCCAAGGGTGCCATCAGCCGGTCCAGGCAGCGGGCGGTCGAGGGGGTCGTTCGGCCTGACTGCCTGCCTCTCATCCACGCGTACATCCGCGCCAGGGTGTCCTTGGAGATGGAGCACGCGGTGTCCACCGGTACGCTCGCGGCCTTCCGCAAGAGGTGGGCACCGGAGGGACTGGAATGCATCATCACGTCCGGCAACCAAATTTTAATTTGATTTTATGTTTTAAAGTTTAATTTGTTTTAATTGCTGGTGTTTTTAGTGTCCCCCTCCCCTTTTATAGGGGGCACTTGCAGAAAAAAAAATATGATTTTAGTGCCCAAAAAAAACTTTAAAAAAAACAAAAACACAAAAAAAAAAGGGCCTTGAAAATGTTTGGTGTGTCCCCCAGATCGGGGGGACACGATTTAATGATTTAATGATAGTTTCCTCCCAAAAAGTGTTCTGTCGACAAGCACTCCAAGGTCTCCTTGTTCATCTACACTATTAAGTGTCCTATCGGTTAATGTGTATGCCCTTTCTTTATTAGCCCTCCCAAAGTGCATCACCTCACACTTCTATTTGCCACTGCTCTGCCCACCTGACCAGTAGATTGATATCCTCGTACAGCCCATGACTTTCCTCTTCATTATCAACCACACAGCCAATTTTAGTGTTGTCTGCAAACTTCTTAATCATACTCCCTATATTCAAATCTAAATCATTGATATATACCACAAAAAGCAAGGGATCCAATACTGAGCCCTGTGGAATCCCAGTGGAAACATCCTTCCAGTCACAAAAACATCCACCAATCAATGCTTCCTACCTCCGATCCAATTTGCTTCTTTGCCCTGGATCCCATGGGTTTTAACCTTCATGACCAGTCTACCATGCTGGATCTTATCAAAAGCCTTGCTAAAGTCCATATTTACTACATCGTATGCACTACCCTCATCAACCCTCTTGGCTACCTCCTCAAAAAATTCAATCAGATTAATCAAACACGATCTTCCCTTAACAAATCCATGCTGACTGTCCCTAATTAATCCTTACCTATCCAAATGCAGATTTATCCTGTCTTTCAGGATTTTTTCCAATAATTTAGGTGAGGCTGACAGGCCTGTAATTACTCGGCCTATCCCTTTTTCCCTTCTTAAACAAGGGTACTACATTAGCAGTCCTCCAATCCTCCGGCACCATGCCCATATCCAAAGAGGACTGGAAAATGATGATCAAGGCCCCTGCTATTTCCACTTTTACTTCGCTCAACAGCCTGGGATGCATTTCTTCTGGGCCTGGGGACTTATCTACTTTCAAAGCTGTTAAACCCCTTAATACTTCCTCTCTCAGTATATTTATTTCATCCAGAATATCATACATCTGCTCTATAGCAATATCTGCATTACCTCTTTCCTTTGTGAAAACAGATGCAAAGTATCCGTTAAGAACCCTATCAACATCTTCCGTCTCCACACAAAGATTACCCTCATGGTCTCTAATAGGCCCTACCCTTTCTTTAGTTACCCTCTTACTCTCAATATATTTAAAGAACATCTTAGGGTTTTCCTTAATTTTACTGGCCAAGAATTTCTCATGATCTTTCTCAGCATTCCTAATATCCTTTTTAATTTTGCCTCTTAACTTTCTATATTCCACTAAAGACTGGACAACCTCGAGCTGCTCTGGCTTTAGACTGCACCACCTCAGCATGAGCGGCAGCAGTCTGGGCTGTCTGGCTGACAGGTAACAGCAAGGGCACTGGCAGATGGTGGAAAAACGAATGCTGTCATCCTGAGAGAGGTCAGCCGCGAAGCCACTGCCACTCCCCAGGGGCAGCACCTCAGCAATCCCAGTAATCTGTTGGAGGACAGATTGCTGTGACACCTACAAACTCCTTTGCACACTAGTAAACGGAGCCACGAAGGCAGCAGTCTGAGCCTGTATGAAAGCAGCCTGACCTTGCATGACAGAAGTCTGAACTTCACTGTCGCACTCAGACATTGGGCGGCTGCTGCTTGGGCTGCAATGGAAGCTGAGACATGGGCCATCAGACACTGCATGAAGGGTGGGTCCACAAGTGCACTATTGGAGTTGCCCATCACTTCCATGCTGGAAATCATGGGCTCCAAGCTCTGCGCAAAACCCTGTGCAAGGCTGGTGCCGGACTCCTCCATGCTCCTTGACATTGCGCTCAGGCTTTTCGGCAGGCCTGCCAATGCACCAAGCATTTCATTGTGCATACCCATCAACGTTCTTCTGTAGGTTGTCCCATCACTCATGTGCGACCTTGTCCTCCGGGAAGCTGGCATCTGCACTACACTTTCCCCCTGACCGGCCTGCAGGCCACTTGTACCCGTTTTATCACCATGTGAAGACCCCACCTCTGATCTATCCTCCAAAGTACACAAAGTGTCAGTATTTGAGCCGGTGGCTGCGAGTGTGAAATCGAGTGACGGCACTGTGTCTTCCTCATCAGTATCTTGGTGCTCCTCCACCAGTTCCTGGCCAGGTTGCAGTTCTTGGCTATCTGAAAGAAGAAAGGCACAAGGATAAGATTGTGGTGATCGGTGGGGGGGGGAGCAAAAGGTGCAACATGCTTACACCATGTGCAACTTGTAAATCAGAAGAGATTGTGTGATAGGGGGAAGTGGGATGTGAGAAGGAGGATTACATATGAAGATACCATCATCTTGTATTCTTTCAGCCCTGCCACGGGCTCAGCGATGGCCAGCACCGTCTCCTCCATCAGGGTCAAGTTATGCAGGCGAGCCTGTACCCTGCTGGTTAGGGCCTGCTGCCTCTGGTAGTGAGCCACCTTGTTCTGCAAGAGAAAGGGAAGTGTGTCAGTGAGTGTGGTGTAATGTGCTTGGTGATATGCCTGTCATGGTTGAATAGCTGACAGTGTGTGGAAGCTGTGAGAGGTGGGTGTGAGGCTTGCAGCAGTGGTAAGATTGTGAGCGTGAGGTGAAGCCATGAATGTGAGGTATGAGTCATGTTTGGTGGAGATTGTTAGGTGAGTGATGGGGGTGTGGTGCATTGAGCAGTGCGTGGGACTAATGGTGCAGATGGTGGGAGATGACATTTAAAGATGTATTCACTGACTTTGACCACTCGTGTGAGGTCATTAAACTTCTCCCTGCACTGCATCCTGGTTCTCGGGAATACACCATTGGCATTGACCACTGGCTATTGGCTCCCATGGCCTTTTCTGCATTTGTCTGGTGGGCCCCCTGGTCCCCTGTGGAAACAAGGTCCTAGAAATTAGATAAGGTCCAAAAACAGGCGGGTCAAGGGCTAGTGCTATTTTCCTGTGCCCACAGATAGTCCAGGCAGCAGGCAAAATTCATGCTACCTGCTTATTATAATGGTTGTATTGCTGATAAGAACATAAGAAATAGGGACAGGAGTAGGCCATATGGCCCCTCGAGCCTGCTCCGCCATTCAATAAGATCATGGCTGATCTGATCATGGACTCAGTTCCACTTCCCTGCCTTGCTCCCTATAACCCCTTATCGTTTAAGAAACGATCTATTTCTGTCTTAAATTTATTCAATGTCCCAGCTTCCACAGCTCTCTGAGGCAGCAAATTCCACAGATTTACAACCCTCAGAAGAAATTTCTCCTCATCTCAGTTTTAAATGGGCGGCCCCTTATTCTAAGATTATGCCCTCTAGTTCTATTCTCCCCCATCAGTGGAAACATCCTCTCTGCATCCACCTCGTCAAGCCCCCTCATAATCTTATACATTTCGATAAAATCACCTCTGATTCTTCTGAACTCCAATGAGTAAAGGCCCAACCTATTCAATCTTTCCTCATAAGTCAACCCCCTCATCCTCAGGATCAACCTAGTCACCAGTGTGGTTCAAAGGATATGGATCCAGGGCCGAAAGAAGTTTAATGAACTCAATTGGCAGGTGAAGGTGAGAGAAGGCTTCAGCAAATGCCATATCCCGCTATCTGCACCACCAGCCTCTCACACACTGGTCAATGCATCACACACCCATCACTCACCTACCAACAATCTCTAGCTATCACCACTCACAACTCACAATCATAACTTCACTTCACCCTGACAGCCTTACCACTGCGGTAACACCCACGCCCACATCTCACAGGTTACACACAGTGACAGCTATTCAACTATAGCAGGCACATCACCCAAACACATTTCACTACACTCGCTGACACTCTTCCCTTTCTCGAGCAAAGGTGGCTCATAACCACCAGGAACAACAGCAGATGGGAGGCAGCCAAGGCCGCTATACAGGAACTCGAGGAACCCGAGCTCGACATCATTGGCGGGGCAGTGACTGAGGTCGTGGCAACAGGAGAACTTGAAGCCCTTGCTAATAATATGGTAATTCCTAATTCTTCTTCTTAAATCCCTCTTCCCCCTCATCTCACAATCTCTTCTCACTTACAAATTGCTGATGGTGTATGCATGGATATCTTGCTTTCCCCCTCCCCTCACCACAAACCAACTCTTGTGCCTTTCTGCTTTCAGGTAGCTAAGCACTGCCAGCAGGCCAGCCTGTCCCTCATGTTATAGAAGAGTGCGAAGGAGGAGAAGAAGACACACTGTCACTGCATCTGACACTCACAGACACCAGCTCAGAAACTGGCACTGCGCGGAATGTAGAGGGTAGTATAGAGACGTGGGTCCGAAATTGCCCCTTTCCTTAAGGCCTCTTAGCGTCGGGAAGTGGCGGCCACGCTGCGGAGTGCAATGGCTGCCCACTTTTTGTATAATGGCTGCCATTATCAAAATTTTGCTCCTGCAGTATCCCGGCAGTGTCCCGCTCCCCCCCTACCACTCCGCTGCTGCCGATCCATCCTAAGTGCACACCGTCGATGTACCCCTCCCCCCGGATGGCAAAAAATCTTCGGCCCGCCAGGCGGTGCCAAAATAAGCTTTTTCGCGGTGGTGCAGTGAGGCTGAGGCCTTCTGCAATGGCGGCATGGCTCCCCTTAAAGGGGAGGACCTACTGCCGCTGCCGCCATGTTTTTTTTTGTTGGCCGACTGTCATGTCGGCCTGACAATTATGCCTCCGGGTTTGGCCAGGCCGCCAACAGGCAGCCTGGCACCCCTCTTGGTTGCCAGGCAACTGGTCCAGCCGAAACCCTCCCTGGTGGCCCAGTGGACCAAAGTTAAAACATCGTGAAGGTTCTCCCCTTTAAGTGAAGGGGAGAGCCGTGATGATGCGGCGCCGTGATGACATCATCGCGGCAGTCACTACACTTCCCCCCCCCCACCCCGCCCCCGCCAACTTCCGGTCTGCTGGTGTACTCACTGCCCCAACTTCTGCTCCCATTATGGGCAACTTCATGTCCGCCTGAGAAAAAAACAAAGAGCGGAATTTCGCTCAAGAGGCCACCTCAATCACCGTGGTAGTAAAAACCGTAGAAATGGGATGCGTGCGCCCCGTTTCAGGCGGGGGGCAATTTCAGCCCCGTGATCTGCACATGGTGAGGCACCAGGTTCAAGTAGGCTGCAGCAAGACTAGGGGGAAAGGGTAGCTTGGGGACGAGCTCCCCGGAGGACGAGTTCGCGCACGAGTTCTGGTGCACGGGACTCGATGGGGCGGCATTTAGAAGTGGCCTTCAGAACAATGTGCTGTTCCATGACAGAGGAATGATATGATGGGGATGTGGTGAGTAATGGGGATCTGGGGTTTCATTGACTGGAATGGGAGTCTGATGAGGCCTTCACGCACAGCACTTCTGGAATCGGGATCTGCTGCCTGCCTCCTCCCTAAGTCAGAAGGTTGTGGGTTCAAGTTCCACTCCAGACTCTTAAGCACTAAATTCTAGGCTGACACTCCAGTGCAGAACTGAAGGAGTGCTGCACTATCGGAGGTGCTGTCTTTTGGATGAGGTGGTAAAACGAGGTCCCATCTACTTTCTCAGGTGGTCGTAAAAGATCCCATGGCAATATTTCGAAGAAAAGCAGGGGAGTTATCCCTGGTGTCCGGACTAATATTTATCCCTCAATCAACATCGCTAAAACAGATTATCTAGTCATCACATTACTGTTTGTGGAGCTTGCTGAGGGCAAATTGGCTGCCGCGTTTCCTACATCACAACAGTGACTACACATCAAAAAGTACTTAATTGGCTATAAAGCACTTTGGGACGTCCAGTGGTCGTGAAAGGCGCTATATAAATGCAAGTCTTTCTTTCTCCCTTCCTCCTCCTCCTTCTCTCCCTATTCTCTCTCCCTCCTCTTCCTGAGACAAGGGCTGCACCCTCATGATGGCCAAGTTGGGAAGCATACAGCAGACCACCACAAAATGGGACACCCGCTCCAACGAGTACCGGAGGGCTCCTCCTAAGTGGTCAAGGCAACAGAAACGTTGTTTCAGCAGCCCGATGGTCTGCTTGATGTCATTCCTGGTGGCAGTATGGCTCTCATTACATGTGTGCTGGACATGAGTGATGGAGTTGTTGTCATGTATTTAACTGTCATTGTAACCCATGTATAAACTGACCTAAGTTGTACACTGTGAGAACACTGACCACTAGGTGGTGAACATGTGGGAGACACTCCTAACCTGGACTTTCAGGTATAAAAGGGGAAGCTCCACCCACCGTCATCATTTCAGTGCTGGCTAATAAAGGTTACTGGTCACAGAGTGACCTTCTCTCAAGTATGGGCCTCATGTGCATTTATACTGTATAGTAAAGATATATTATTAGCGATGAGAAACTGGGATTTAAACCATGCAAGCATGGCCACTAGCAGCACAGACGAGAGGTACTGTGTTGGTGATGATTGGGACGATTTCATTGAGAGACTACAGCAAAGTTTCGTCACTAAGGAATGGTTGGGACAGGATTCGGCCGACAAATGCAGGGCTCATCTCCTGACGGTTTGTGGATCCAGGACGTACTCCCTGATGAAGGACCTTCTAGCGCCAGAGAAGCCAGCGGACAAAACTTTTGAAGAGCTCAATAAGTTGATCGGGGAACACCTTAAACCGGCGAGCAGCATGCACATGGCGAGACATTGGTTTTACACCCACCGGCGGCGAGAAGGGCAAAGTGTTCCAGACTTCGTGGCAGACCTCCGGCGACTGGTGTGCCTATGTAAGTTTCCAGATGCATGCAGAGCGAAGATGCTGCAAGACTTTTTCATTGAGGGCATCGGGCACACTGGGGTTTTCAGGAAATTGATTGAGACCAAAGACTTGACCCTGGAAACGGCGGCCTTGATGGCCCAGACATTTATCTCAGGGGAGGAAGAGACCAGAATGATGTTTGACAAAAATCTTGGTTTAAATGCAGCAAATGGACAGGGAGTCAACATTGTTAACGCAGGACACAGTTCTCCAGGCAGGCAGGGGCAATCGGACATGCCCGAGCATGTAATCGAACCCAAAGGGGGAATTCAACAGAGACAATGGCTAGCTGAACGGCGATTCATGCCATCGCAATGGACAATGCGGCCAGTAATGGGGCCATCAACACCTGTTAATGGTGCGTTTAAAGACAGTTACAGAGACAGTCAGAGACGATCGACTGGTAATGGACCTTTTCTTTCCAACAACGGCTCATGTTGGAGGCGTGGAGGCAAACACCCAGCCAGAGCTTGCAGGTATCAGCAATATACCTGCAGAAACTGCAACGTCAGCGGTCACTTGGCGCGTATGTGCAGGAAGCCTGCAGTCAGGTTGATGTACGATGAGGACAGGCCCGATGTAAGCCCTACGAGGCAAATGAACACTGGGGGAAATCGCTGGAAGCTCAAGTTCAGCGAGTTCATGTGGAGCACATATACAGTTCATATACCAGGACGCCACCGATAATGATGAAAGTGCTCCTCAATGACATTCCAGTATCAATGGAGCTAGACACAGGGGCCAGCCAGTCCCTGATGAGTATCAAACAGTTCAAAAGGTTGTGGGTTTCCAAGGCCAGGAGGCCAAAATTATTGTCGATTGACGTACAGCTACGGACATATACAAAGGGGATCATTCCGGTGCTAGGCAGCGCCACGGTAGTCCTTGACCCACAAAGATTCGGAGAACAGGTTGCCACTCTGGATTGTCCTGTGGTATGGTCCCGCACTACTGGGGAGGAGTTGGCTTGCTGTCATGAACTGGAAATGGGGCGATGTCAATGCAATTTCTTCTGTGGAGTGAGTATCATGGTCACAGGTCCTGGACAAATTTGACTCCTTATTTCAACCCGGCATTGACACTTTCATGGGGGCCAAGGTGGTGATTCACATAAACCCGGACGCCAGGCCATTACACCACAAGGCCAGAGCGGTGCCGTACGTGATGCGGGAAAAGATAGAAGGCGAATTGGACCGTCTGCTGAGGGAAGGCATCATCTCGCCAGTCAAATTCAGTGACTGGGCAAGCCCGATTGTGCCGGTGCTCAAGGCGGATGGGTCGGTCAGGATATGTGGTGATTACAAGGCCACCATCAATCGGGTGTTACTCCAAGACCAGTACCCGCTACCGAGAGCGGAGGACCTCTTTGCGACACTATCCGGTGGCAAACTTTTTTCAAAATTGGACCTGACCTCAGCTTACATGACCCAAGAGCTGGCGAGTGAGTCGAAGAAGTTGACCACCATCACGGCACACAAGGAGTTGTTTGAGTACAACAGATGTCCGTTCAGGATTCGCTCGGCCGCCGTGATCTTTCAACGTAATATAGAAAGCCTCCTTAAGTCGATTCCAAGGACGGTGGTTTTTCAAGACGATATCCTCATCACAGGTTGCGATACTGAAGAACACCTCCACAACCTGGAGGAGGTGCTACGCAGACTGGACCGGGTAGGGCTGCGACTGAAAAAGGCGAAGTGCTTCTTCTTAGCTCCAGAGGTAGAATTCCTGGGGATGAGGGTAGCAGCAGATGGGATCAGACCTACTGCGTCCAAAACGGAAGTGATCCAGGGAGCAACCAGACCCCGCAACACGACGGAGCTGTGTTCGTTCCTGGGGCTCCTGAACTATTTTGGTAACTTTCTTCCCAAATTGAGCATGCTGTTAAAGCCGCTACACATGCTCCTACGCAAAGGTCGCGATTGGGTCTGGGAGGACAGCCAGGAAAGGGCTTTTAATAGAGCATGCAATTTGTTATGATCCAACAATCTGTTAACGCTATATGACCCATGTAAGAAACTTGTTTTAACGTGCGATGCGTCGTCCTATGGGGTTGGGTGTGTGTTGCAGCATGTTAATGCCAAGGGTCAGTTACAGCCGGTAGCTTATGCCTCCAGAAGTCTGTCCCAGGCAGAAAGGGGCTACGGGATGGTAGAAAAGGAAGTGCTTGCATGTGTATATGCAGTAAAAAAAATGTACCAGTACCTGTTTGGCAGGAAATTTGAGCTGGAGACAGATCACAAACCCCTAAAGTCCCTTTTGGCCGACAACAAGGCCATAAATGCAAATGCTTCCGTGCGCATACAGAGGTGGGCACTCACGTTAGCCGCCTATGACTATACAATTCGGCACAGACCGGGCATTGAAAACTGTGCCGATGCACTCAGCAGGCTCCCACTAGCCACCACCGAGGGGGCAACCGAACATGCTGCTGAGATGGTCATGGCTGTTGAAGCTTTCGAAAGCGAAGGCTCACCCATGACAGCCCATCAGATCAAAGTCTGGACAAATAGAGACCCGCTACTGTCTTTCGTCAAGAAATGTGTCCTGAATGGGATCTGGGCAACCACATACGGAGCATGCCCTGAGGAATTTAAACCATTTCACAGGCACAAGGAGGAACTCTCGATTCAGGCCGATTGTCTACTATGGGGTAACCGAGTAGTCATGCCCCAGATGGGCAGAGAGGTGTTCATCAGAGAACTCCACAATGAGCACCCGGGCATTGTCATGATGAAGACAATTGCCAGGTCACACGTTTGGTGGCCAGGGATAGATGCAGACCTGGAACTTTGTGTTCACAGGTGCAACACGTGCGCCCAGCTGGGCAATGCGCCCAGGGACGCCCCCTTTAGCCCCTGGTCCTGGCCTGCCAAGCCATGGTCACGCATTCATGTGGACGATGCAGGTCCTTTCATGGGAAAAATGTTTTTGGTTGTAGTAGACGCCTACTCCAAATGGATCAAGTGTGACATTCTCAATTCAAGCACATCCTCTGCCACGGGAGAAAGTCTACGGGCAATGTTCGCCACCCATGGTCTACCGGACGTCTTGGTCAGCGACAATGGCCCGTGCTTTACAAGCATTGAATTTCAGGATTTCATGGCAGGAAATGGCATCAACCATGTCAGAATGGCACCGTTCAAGCCGGCCTCAAATGGCCAGGCAGAACGAGCAGTGCAGATAATCAAACAGGGGATGCTCAGAATCCAAGGGGGTTCCCTACAAAGCCGCTTATCATGCCTCCTGTTGGCCAATAGATCCCGACCACACTCGCTCACAGGGATTCCACCCGCAGAACTGCTAATGAAAAGGACGCTCAAAGCCAGGTTATCCCTTATACACCCCACCATGAAAGAAATTATTGAGAGCAGGCGCCAGTCACAATGTGACTACCATGACACGAATGCAAGGGCGCGATGTATTGATGTCAATGACCCTGACTTTGTCCTCAACTATGCTGCAGGACCCAAATGGTTCGCAGGCACTGTGATTGCCAAAGAGGAGAATAGGATTCTGGTAGTTAAACTTACCAATGGACAAATCTGCCGCAAACACGTGGATCAAACAAAAAGGATGTTCAGCAACCCCATAGAAGATTTAGAGGTAGAACACAATGTTGAGTTCACGCCACCATAGGTGACCGAACACCAGAACCAAGTGGAGGAGAGCCCAGTCACTGTGGGCAGTCCGGACAGGCCTGAGGCACCGCAAACAGCAGACACTCAGGCCAGCGTCCAACAACCGGAGCCCCAACTCAGGCGCTCTACAAGGGAGCGTAAACCACCAGAGAGACTTAACCTGTGATCCCAATAAGACTTTGGGGGGGGGGGGGGTAGGTGATGTCATGTATTCAACTGTCATTGTAACCCATGTATAAACTGACCTAAGTTGTACACTGTGAGAACATTGACCACTAGGTGGTGAACTTGTGGGAGACACTCCTAACCTGGACTTTCAGGTATAAAAGGGGAAGCTCCACCCACTGTCATCACTTCAGTGCTGGCTAATAAAGTTACTAGTCACAGAGTGACCTTCTCTCAAGTATGGGCCTCGTGTGCATTTATACTGTATAGTAAGGACATATTAGTTATGGAGGGGAGTCATGAGGTATAGAGCAGATAACCCTTGTCTCCGAGCAACCACCCACATTTGAAGTGGTGGCTGAAAGATTGCTGGCACACTGGACTGATGCAGGATGAAGGCATCATGATTGCTGCAAGGAGAACGGGCATTGACTATCAGGATGCGTTTGGCGTGGTTGCATATTAAGTGAGTGGTAGCCTTTGCGGCTATAGAAAATCTCTGGATTAGCGTGCAGTGCCTGTAAAGCCATGTGGATGTAGTCGATGGCTCTCTCACTGTGGGGAAGCCCGCTATCCTGGCAAAGCCACATGCGTGCTCCTCCTGCTTCTTTCTGTTCAGAAAAGATAGTCCCCTTTCCTGGTGTAGAGAGCCTCTGTGACCTCCCGGATGCAGTGGTGGACGGTGAACTGAGAGATGTTAGCTATGTCTCCTGCTGCTGACTGGAAGGATTCGTTGGTGAAGAAATTGAGGGCCACGGTGACCTGGAGGACCATTGGGAGAGCCGTGTTTGCCCTGCTCTGAGGCTTCAGGTCTGGTTGCAGGAGGTGGCAGAGTTCTGTGACCCACCTCCTTGGTGAAGCGGAGCCCCCTAATACCTCCACTTAAGGCAGGAGCAGTGTAAGAGAAGTGCTCTTGGAAAACGCGAAGTGGGTAAGGCCTTGTGTTGAGAACCATCCTGACCCTCGTCCTCCTCCCTCTGTGCATATCTTCTCCTCTTCTTCGCTGCCTCCGCTCCCTCTCCCGAAGATACTGGAGCACGAAGATACAAATGGAGCCCCCATGACTGTGAGCAAGTGTTGTGAGCAGAAGCATTTAAATGAGAATGAAGGCAGTCTCCACTTGCACCAACACTCCCGGTCACTTCAGGAACTTGAACCAAGTTTAGAAAGCTGCAAGAGTTGCAGAAAGTTACACAAAGTCAGTCAAACTGAGAAACTATGTCAGCTGTAAGTTGTTGATGATGATCCCTTTAAATAGCGCTGTTGGAGGCTCCTTCCTGCTACTGAACACTTCATCAGCTGCTCGTGATTAACACAGGCCAGTAAGTGGAGTGGCGACGATGAAAATGGCAGATCGGGCGTCAAGTGAACATCAAGTGAGCGTTGCACACTTACTGACATCACGATCTGCCTAATCTAAATATCTGCAGCCAGCGCAGGCATCAGCTGCGCTGCCAATCTGCCAAAAATGGCGGCCGCATGGGACCCACCGAAAGTGAGTTGGCCGCTATTTTTTCTTCAAAACGGGCTTTAACGGCCAGTAATAAACCTCAGAATAACTAGGCCAGGACCTCTCTATGTTCACCTCTTGCACCAGGGCCTCCAGTGCTGCCTTGGAGCACATTCTCTGCCCTGTTGTGATATCAGTAATATTCTTTGCTGCTCTGACTCTGTTCTGCAGCTAGTTGAATGACCTGCTGCAGGCAAAATGCACCTTCTCTTTAAGAGGTGCTGACTGCTTTTAAGAAGTGCAGGCTAGCTTCAATTTGTGCTGGCCTCGTACCAAGTTGGGCCCCATCCTAAGCATTCAGCCACTTACCATGCTGGACTGAACACCATAATCATATTTACTTTGAATGGGCACAGGTTGATCCCGCATTTCGATCCCCTCCTCATTTGGGGGGCAAATGGATTTCTAGCCATGCACCTTTCAAAGGAAAGGTCCACTTGTTCTGAGAATTATTTCTACACCACCATAGAAAATGTCACCCTCCTGCAGTTCTTTATTTCACCAGCAGTGGGTGCAAAGTCTCTAAATATATCAAAAGACAAAAATTGGAGAGGTAAAGAAAGCTACCTTGTTCAATTCACTGAAACGATGCCCATCATAAATTGCACTCTTTGGACTGCATTTGCTCCTTATATGGGATTCGCTGAAAGGAAATCTTTTGAAATATTAAGATGATTGCACCCATTTTTGGAAAAGTAATTAATTTTGACAATCACAGGTGTGAAAGTAAAGCAATGCCATAAATCAACTGGAGATGGGTATCATAACACCCCCAACCGTCCCAGTATTGGCAGTTAATTTAATTGATTATATCAACGAAGAAGTCAGACATTCCCCTGAGAACTCACTGTGAAGTTCAAATACCCAGCTTGTTATTAAAAAGCTCTGTGACAGTTGTGCAGCTGCCAAAAATTTTTACTATATTTATATGGCCATCAGGTATCCGCAAGCAGCCAGCATAAACCCAGGAAGTCCAACACCGTGAGAACCTTGGCTAGACTGATAAATACAGGCCCAAGTTCTGCTCTCCTGCATTTGTTTTGCCGCCAAAAATATTTCTGTCATGTTGCACTGAACTCAAATCCAGATTGCATTTCAGGTAGGTCACTGTTTGCAATGGTTGTGAGAATCTTCCCTTAGATTGCCAACTATGAAGTGCTTGGTAATTGCTCCAGTTACACTGCTCAACTTTGTGTTTATAGTTCAACTACCAGCTTGCCTCAGTTGGTGTACTCTTGCTTCTGAATCAGAAGGTTTATGGACTAGATTTTCCACTTTTTTTGCATGCTTAACGCCCACTTTACCGCTGAAATGACGTAGAACGCCCATATATCGCCCACTTAGCCACAAAATGGAAATTGACGGGCATTTTTCGGAAACTTATCGCCGAGCATTACTTTCCCCATGTGTATAATGCCGGGAAAAATAATACCACCCGCCCACATTTTTTGGGGCAGAATCATCAGAATGAGTGAAATCAACGCCCATAATATCGCATGGAATTAACGGCGAGATTCAATAATATGGCCCGCCTTTTTTTTTTGTCGTAAAGATTGCATTTGCCGAAACTAACGGCCATGAGATCACCCAGCGTCACTTTTACCACCTTGCACACATATCGCCCACAATATCGCTCACCCAAAACACCGCCCAGAAAAAATCGAACTAATCACAGCGTTATGGACGCCATGTTCTATAATCACATGACGCATCCTTTAAAAGGCTGCTCTGCTTCAACCTCGGGGGAGTTCGGATGTACTCTGGAGGTCTTTGGAGGTGATGTGAACATCTGTACAAATATCTTGACCAAACTGTGAATGATTGGAATTGAATAGGTGTCTTCGTCGAGACATTCATTGTTTGTGACCAATCGGTAGAAAACAAAGAGCTATTGCAATGGGGCCTGTCCTTTCTCACCCTCTTGATGACCAATTACATGCTGCAGACTTGAGATGGCCGAAGGTACGCTCCACAGCATTATGTGCCCAATGTAAGATGTGCCAGACTGATGAGGAGGACCAGACATTACACCCTCCGCAAGTACAGGGAGAAGCATTCTTACCTCGACTTGCCCGACACCACCTGCCTTCGGAGACTGCGCTTCCACAAAGAGGTTATCACTGAGATATGCCAGCTCATAAAGGGAGATCTGCAACCTGCCAGCACCGTCAGTACTGCACTGTCCGTCGAGGTCAAAGTCACCGTGGCACTGTTGTTCTACGCATCGGGTTCTTTTCAGGCCTCAGCTGGAGACATTTGCAGTCTGTCTCAGTATGCCACACATTGCTGCATTAGGCAGGTCACTGAAGCCCTGTACGTACGCAGGTGGGACTTGATCAGCTTCCCTATGGCCAAGGAGGCACAGAGTGAGAGGGCTCTAGGATTCTCCAAAATTGCAATCTTCTCCAAGTTGCAGGGAGCAATAGACTGTACGCACATCGCGATATGGGCACCTTTTCAGGATGGTGATGTTTTCAGGAACCACAAGGGATTTCACTCCCTGAATGTCCAACTCGTTATCGACCACCAACAAATTATAATGGCAGTGAATGCTAAATTTCGGGAGATCCATGATGCTAACATCCTGTGTGAGAGCACTGTATCTGACTTGTTTAACAATGAGCCACAGGATCAATGATGGATGCTTGGTAACAAAGGATATGGCCTCGCCACCTGGCTGATGACCCCCCTGCATGACACCCGCACCAAAGCCGAGAGGCGATATAATGAGAGCCACAGAGCCACTCGCAATATCGTGGAGAAAACCACTGGAGTGCTTATGTAGTGCTTTAGATGCCTGGACCCACTCAGGAGGTGAACTCCAATACCACCCTGAGCAGGTAGCTCAATTCATGGTGGTGTGCTCCATGCTGCACAACTTGGCTATCAGGAGGGGACAAGAGTTGGCTGATGAGCCTGACAGTCCACCTCACCAGAGAGAGGATGAGGAGGCGGATGCTGACGTCGGCCCAGAGAATCAGGCTGACGCTGAAGCCATGCCCCCGCCCCTCTGTAGACCACATGAAAGGGCCCATGGTGGCATGATAGCTGCAAGAGCCTTATGTCAGGAGCTCATCAATGAGCGCTTTGCCTGAAAGAACGTTGGTGTTATTTACAAGGTTGACACACTGCTGGGTATGCAGGTGATACATCAATGGTGGGCATCACCTTGGTGACAGTTAAAGTTTAAGTTGATTGAAGTTAAGTGTAATTATACCCTTTGATAAGGAATCATCAGCGTGTAATGGTGCAGCTATCTGAGCCAATGCGCAATAAGGTTTTGTTAAATAAAAAACATTTAAACCAAACATTTGTCTGAAATCATCAGTATTTCTGTAAAAACCAACCCTCCCTCCCATTCACCCCCCCACCCCTCCCCGGCCACGCCTGCTTCTCATCCCCACCTCTACCCCTTCCCCTTCTGACTCCAACCCGCCTGGCCGAGGAGCTCCTCAGGTGATGCTTCATTGGGTGGGTGATGGGGTGGGGTGGGGGGATGACGGCTGAACTGCTGCTTGGACGGATACAAAAGAGGACGGTCCCAAGGTGGGAACGTGCTCCGAGCCAGAAGCAAGATGCTGCTCCTGGCTCTCATGTATGGTTGGCAATGGGGGTGCATCACCTTGGGGTGCAGTGCCACGCTCCGGGACCACTGGGAGCCCTCTGCCACCAGTGTTCCTGGCTACCAGCTCTCGAGCCTCCTCCATCCCTTCCATGTTATATCTTATTTGTTGGACAAAAACTCGGTGCCAACTATGTTCTTGGTGCTTAAAAGGCTTTTTGCTGCTGGTGAATCTCCCTCGTGCCTCCCAGAACAGCCAAACAAGCACACAACACAGCCACACACGCTTTCAGTCCTTCTCACCTCCCTCTCTCTCTGTCTCCTCTTCTGCGCATGTCATGATGATCCTGGACCTCCTGAATCACGGGAATCGAGCGTTGCCATGCCGTTGCTAAGGACGGCAACACTTTACGGCAGAAGGTCAGACTTAACGCTACCGCCCATTTCATATCGCTCGTGATAATGCCCAATTTCAAAAATGGAGACTACATGCTTTGAGAATGGGCGAGAAGCCGGCAATCTGAAAACCCATTTTTACTGCCCATGCCGGAAATAACGCCCATTTTGGGGCGATATGCACAAAAGTGTAAAATCTAGCCCATAGAGTCAAGCCCCACTAAAGACTGGGGTACATAACCCTGAGCTGAACCTTAAATCCCACACCCTATCCATCGCCAAGGCTGCTTACTTCCAACTTTGCAACATTGTTCACCTGCATGTATACTTCACCCCACTGCTGCTTTTACCAGCTCCAGGCACAACTACTCTAAATTTTTTTACATATTCTATCATGGAATGTGGGCGTCACTGGCAAGGTCAGCATTTATTGCCCATCCCTAATTGCTCTTGAGCAGGTGGTGGTGAGCTGCCTTCTTGAACCATTGCAGGGAGTGCATCATCACCCCTGGCAACCAAATTTTAATTTGATTTTATGTCTAAAGTTTAATTTGTTTAATTTGCCGGTTTTAATGCCACCACCCCCCCCCCCCCTTTTAGCCAGGGGGCACTTGTATAATTTCACTTTTAATGCCTTAAACCCCCCCTCCCCCCTCCCAAAATAAAGGGACACTGGAAAAAATGTATTTTGGAGTGTGAACCCCCTTGAAGGGGCATTTGTTTAAAGTGCACAACTAAAATAGTTGAACTGTTGCAGTCTGTCTGGTGAAGGTACTCCCATAGTGCTGTTAGAGAGGGAGTTCCAGGACTTTGACCCAGCGACGATGAAAGTACGGCAATATATTTCCAAGTCACATGTGACTTGGAGGGAAACTTGGAGGTAGTGGTGTTCTATTGCGCCTGCTGCCCTTGTTCTTCTAGGCGGTAGAGGTCATGGGTTTGGGAGGTGCTGTCGAAAAAGATTTGGCGAGTTGCTACAGTGCATCCTGTAGATGGTACACACTGCAGCCACGGTGCGCTGGTGATGGGGGAAGTGAATGTTTAAGGTGGTGGATGAGGTGTCAATCAAGCTTTGTCCTGGATGGTTTCAAGCTTTTTGAGTATTGTTGGAGCTGCATTCATCCAGGCAAGTGGAGATTATTGCATCACACTTCTGACTTGTGGCTTGGAGATGGTGGAAAGGCTTTGGGGAATCAGGAGGGGAGTCAATTGCTGCAGAATACCCAGCCTCTAACCTGCACTTGTAGCCCCAGTATTTATGTGGCTGATGCAGTTAAGTTTCTGGCCAATGGTGACCCCCCCCCAGGATGTTGATGGTGGGGGATTTGGCGACGGTAATGCCGTTGAATGTCAAGGGGAGGTGCTGAAACTCTCCCTTGTTGGAGATGATCATTGCCTGGCATCTTTGTGCCACGAATGTTACTTGCCAATTCTCCTTGACGGCTTCTCATCCCCACCCTCCATTAACTCCTCATATTCTGACCCATACTAAATCTTGCTCTCCCATCAACCTGATCATTGCTGGTCAACAGTGGTTCCCTGTTCCCCAATGCATTCAATTCACAATCATCATCTTTTTTCTCTAAATTCCTCCATGGCCTTGACCCACCTTATCTTTGCAATCTCCTCCAGACCTGTATCCCCTCCCAAATGTTCCATTCTTCTATTCGGGCCTTCAGTACATCCTCCTCCTTTCACTCAACCATTGGTGGAACAACCTTTAGCCTCCTTGACACTAAACTATGGGACTCCATCCCTCAAATTCTTTGCCACTCTACCTCAATGATTAAAAGCTTCCCCAAGACCCACTTTGACTAACATTTGGTTATCCTTTCCTCACCCCTCTATTCCTGGCTTGCTGTCCATTTTCCTTTTCCATTTTTCTAGTTGTGAAGTGCGTTGGGACATTTCTTCATATTGAAGATGCTATATAAGAATAAAAACATAAGAAATAGGAGCAGGAGTAGGCCATTTAGCCCCTCGAGCCTGCTCCGCCATTCAATAAGATCATGGCTGATCTGGTCTTGGGCTCAGTTCCACTTCCCTGCCCACTCCCCATAATCCTTGACTCCCTTCTCATTCAAAAATCTGTCAATCTCCACCTGAAAGCAAGTAAATATAACTGTAGAGAATGCTGGAAATCTCAGTGGATCAGGCAGCATCTGTGAAGAAAAAAATAGAGTTAACGTTTTGGGTCGACGACCCTCCTTCAGAATTGCCGAATGTTCGAAAAGAGCACATTCTTAAGTACTGAAAGGGGGATGGGAAGAAAGGTGTGAATGGCGTAGTAATTCTCTGTCTATAATGGCAGCTGGCCATTCATCATCATCATAGGCAGTGACACTGAGTCAGCCTGCTGTTAGGCTCAGGGACGGGAGGTGCGAGGGGAGTGAAGCAAGCTCGAGTGTTTCTGATGAATCCAGGAGGCTCGTTTGATGACTTTGAAAATATTGAGCGGCCTCTAGCAGTCCCTTTAAGCAAGCTCCGTCCATCTGTACCTGAACTTTGCATCAGAGTCCTATAACCAGGGAGGCACCCAAATTTGCATAGTAAAAAGTAGCCTTGTGCCTGTTTCAGGTGAGTGGCCTGCTCACCCCTTTACAGGCCCGCCTGAATATGGCATCAATGGGGTGTCTGAATGCTGTGCACACGCCCCACCCCACCACCATAAGGTGTCATCCCGCCCTCAAATTATCAAATCCTAGCCATCTGTTTTTCAGATGCATAACAGGCAGTTGTGAGTTGAATTTCTCCCCCAAAAGTTCTATTCTTTAAAATAAAAGTTGGCGTTCCTCCCTTGCTTCTGTGTCTTCATCATAAGTTTACAGCATGGAAGGAGGCCATTTCGGCCAATCGTGTCCATGCCAGTCAACAAGAGGCTATCCAGTCCATTCCTACTTTCCAGCTCTAGGTCCGTAACCCTACAGGTTACGGCATTTCAGATGCACATCCAAGTACTTTTTAAATGTAGTGAGGGTTTCTGCCTCTCCCACCCTTTCAGGCAGTGAGTTCCAGATCCCCACAACCCTCTGCGTGAAGATATTTCCCCTCAAATCCCCTCTAAACCTTCTACCAATTACTTTAAATTTATGCCCCCTGGTTGTTGACCTCTCTGCTAAGGGAAATTGGCCCTTTCTATCCACTATATCTAGCCCCTCATAATTTTATACACCTCAATGAGGTCTCCCCTCAGTCTCCTCTGTTCCAATGAAAACAAATCCATTCTATCTAATCTGTCCTCATAGCTTAGATTCTCTATTCCTGGCAACATCCTCGTAAATCTCCTCTGTACCCTCTCCAGTGCAATCACGTCCTTCCTGTAACTCGGTGACCAGAACTGCACGCAATACTCCAGCTGTGGCCTAACCAGTGTTTTATACAGTTCAAGCATAACCCCCCTGCTCTTGTATTCTATGCCTCAACTAATAAAGGCAAGCATTCCGTATGCCTTCTTAACCACCTTATCTACCTGGCCTGCTACTTTCAGGGATCTGCGGACATGCACTCCAAGGTCCCTTTGTTCCTCTACACTTCTCAGTATCCTACCATTTAATGTGTATTCCCTTTCCTTGTTAGCCCTCCCAAAATGCATTACCTCACACTTCTCTGGATTAAATTCCATTTGCCACTGTTCTGCCCACCTGATTGATATCTTCTTGCAGTCCGCAGCTTTCTTTATCATTATCAACCACACAGCCGATTTTAGTATCATCTGCAAACTTCTTAATCATACCCCCCTATATTCAAGTCTAGTTCATTGATGTATATCGTTGTGTGAGGCCCCTTGGGGAAGAGTGACCATAATATGGTGGAATTCTACATTAGGATGGAGAATGAAACAGTTAATTCAGAGACCATGGTCCAGAACTTAAAGAAGGGTAACTTTGAAGGTATGAGGCGTGAATTGGCTAGGATAGATCGGCGAATGATATTTAAGGGGTTGGCAGTGGATGGGCAATGGCAAACATTTAGAGACCGCATGGATGAACTCAACAATTGTATATCCCTGTCTGGCGTAAAAATAAAGGGAAGGTGGCTCAACCGTGGCTATCAAGGTAAATCAGGGATAGTATCAAAGCCAAGGAAGTGGCATACAAATTGGCCAGAAATAGCAGCGAACCTGGGGACCGGGAGAAATTTGGAACTCAGCAGAGGAGGACAAAGGGTTTGATTAGGGCAGGGAAAATAGAGTATGCGAGGAAGCTTGCAGGGAATATTAAGACGGACTGCAAAAGCTTCTATAGATATGTAAAGAGAAAAAGTTTAGTAAAGACAAATGTAGGTCCCCTGCAGTCAGAATCAGGGGAAGTCATAACAGGGAACAAAGAAATGGCAGACCAATTGAACAAGTACTTTGGTTCGGTATTCACTAAGGAGGACACAAACAACCTTCCGGATATAAAAGGGGTCAGAGGGTCTAGTAAGAAGGAGGAACTGAGGGAAATCCTTATTAGTCGGGAAATTGCGTTGGGGAAATTGATGGGATTGAAGGCCGATAAATCCCCAGGGCCTGATGGACTGCATCCCAGAGTACTTAAGAAGGTGGCCTTGGAAATAGCAGATGCTTTCACAGTCATTTTCCAACATTCCATAGACTCTGGATCAGTTCCTATGGAGTGGAGGGTAGCCAATATAACCCCACTTTTTAAAAAAGGAGGGTGAGAGAAAACAGGGAATTATAGACCGGTCAGCCTGACATCGGTAGTGGGTAAAATGATGGAATCAATTATTAAGGATGTCATAGCAGCGCATTTGGAAGAGGTGAAATGATAGGTCCAAGTCAGCATGGATTTGTGAAAAGGAAATCAAGCTTGACAAATCTGGAATTTTTTGAGGATGTTTCCAGTAGAGTGGACAAGGGAGAACCAGTTCATGTGGTGTATTTGGACTTTCAGAAGGCTTTCGACAAGGTCCACACAAGAGATTAATGTGCAAAGTTAAAGCACATGGGATTGGGGGTAGTGTGCTGACGTGGATTGAGAACTGGTTGTCAGACAGGAAGCAAAGAGTAGGAATAAATGGGTACTTTTCAGAATGGCAGGCAGTGACTAGTGGGGTACCGCAAGGTTCTGTGCTGGGGCCCCAGCTGTTTACATTGCACATTAATGATTTAGACGAGGGGATTAAATGTAGTATCTCCAAATTTGCGGATGACACTAAGTTGGGTGGCAGTGTGAGCTGCGAAGAGGATGCTGAGGCTGCAGAATGACTTGGATAGGTTAGGTGAGTGGGCAAATGCATGGCAGATGAAGTATAATGTGGATAAATGTGAGGTTATCCACTTTGGTGGTAAAAACAGAGAGACAGACTATTATCTGAATGGTGACAGATTAGGAAAAGGGGAGGTGTAACGAGACCTGGGTGTCATGGTACATTAGTCATTGAAGGTTGGCAATGCAGGTACAGCAGGCGGTTAAGAAAGCAAATGGCATGTTGGCCTTCATAGCAAGGGGATTTGAGTACAGGGGCAGGGAGGTGTTACTACAGTTGTACAGGGCCTTGGTGAGGCCACGCCTGGAGTATTGTGTACAATTTTGGTCTCCTAACTTGAGGAAGGACATTCTTGCTATTGAGGGAGTGCAGTGAAGGTTCACCAGACTGATTCCCGGGATGGTGGGACTGACATATCAAGAAAGACTGGATCAACTGGGCTTGTATTCACTGGAGTTCAGAAGAATGAGAGGGGATCTCATAGAAACGTTTAAAATTCTGGCGGGTTTCGACAGGTTAGATGCAGGAAGAATGTTCCCAATGTTGGGGAAGTCCAGAACCAGGGGTCACAGTCTAAGGATAAGGGGTAAGCCATTTAGGACCGAGATGAGGAGAAATTTCTTCACCCAGAGAGTGGTGAACCTGTGGAATTCTCTACCACAGAAGTTGTTGAGGCCAATTCACTAAATATATTCAAAAAGGAGTTAGATGTAGTCCTTACTACAAGGGGGATCAAGGGGTATGGCGAGAAAGCAGGAATGGGGTACTGAAGTTGCATGTTCAGCCATGAACTCATTGAATGGCGGTGCAGGCTCGAAGGGCCGAATGGCCTACTCCTGCACCTACTTTCTATGTTTCTATGTTTCTGTCACAAAAAGCAAGGGACCTAGTACCAAACCCTGTGGAACCCCACTGCAAACATCCTTCCAGTCGCAAAAACACCCATCAACCATTACCCTTTGCTTTGTGCCTCCGAGCCAATTTTGGATCCAACTTGCCACTTTGCTCTGGATTCCATGGGCTTTTACTTTTGTGACCAGTCTACCATGTGGGACCTTATCAAAAGCTTTGCTAAAATCCATATACACTACATCATATGCTTTGCCTTCATCGACCCTCCTGGTTACCCCCTCGAAAAATTCAATCGAGTTAGTCAGACACGACCTTCTCTTAACAAATCCGTGCTGACTGTCCTTGATTTAGCCGTGTCTTTCTAAGTGAAGATTTATCCTGTCCTTCAGGATTTTTTCCAATAATTTTCCCACTACTGAGGTTAGGCTGACTGGCTTGCAATTACTCGGTCTATCCCTTTCTACCTTCTTAAACAACGGTCATCATCTTAGACAGTCCCTCGGAATCGAAGAAGATTTGCTTCCACTCTTAAAATGAATCCTTAGGAGGCTGAACAGTCCAATACGAGAAACACAGTCCCTGTCACAGGTGGGACAGATAATTGTTGAGGGAAGGGATGGGTGGGATAGGTTTGCCGCACTCTCTTTCTGGTGCCTGCGCTTGATTTCTACATGCTCGCGGCAATGAGACTCGAGGTGCTCAGTGCCCTCCCGGATGAGCTTCCCCCACTTAGGGTGGAGCAGTCCTCCAGTCATCTGGCACAACACCTGTAGCCAGAGAGGATTGGAAAATGATTGTCAAAGCCATCATCATTATGATGTGACGAGATGAATAGCTAAACTTTTCGATGAGCTTTTCAATGAGTTTCACAAGTAACAATGCACACCTCTGAACTAAAACCATGGTCCCACTCCCTGCTGCTCCAGTACTCCGCCCTTGAACTTGGCACGCTATGGACTGGCACCATTCCAACTTTTTACTGTGGCAGGTTCCAGATACACTAACTAAATAAATTTCGCTGATGCAAGGCTGAAACCTCTGATATTACACATTGTGACAAATTTATACATTAACAACACACCCACGATATCACCAAAACAGTCCGCACCTAT
The DNA here is from genome assembly GCF_044704955.1 of Pristiophorus japonicus. Lineage (NCBI taxonomy): Eukaryota > Metazoa > Chordata > Chondrichthyes > Pristiophoridae > Pristiophorus > Pristiophorus japonicus. The sequence continues at coordinate 95,320,232 of NC_091990.1, read as the reverse complement.
AAAGGGCATTAACTCAAACAACATAGTGTGCTGTCCTTTGTAAGCATTGAGAAGTTCTCAATCGACCCAAAAGAGGAAAGAAGACCAAGTAATAGCAGCAAGGTCTTTAACAACTACATGCGTAAGTAAAACAGATTATTTTTAAAGCGATGCAGTTAGAAAAGATCTGGCTGTTGAGGCCTTGCCGACATAAAGACACAACTGAACTTCAAAAGTAGTTCATAGTGTGAAGAGCTTTCAGGTGCTTTGGTGTGAGAAGATGCTATATAATTAATTACATTATTATGCTGCATTATTACTTATCGTTATTTTCAAAGGTTGACTTGCTGGCTATCAGATGAAAGGAATGTTGGTTTTTGTTATGCAACTGGAAGTTTTTGTTTAATGGTATTTTTTTTAAGTAGTCTTCAGAACCAGTAACTGGACATTTTCAAAAGGTGCTCTTTTAAATAATTTTCTGGCCTCAACTGGGGGCACTAATCCATGCTGGTGTACAGTCCCACGGGTAATAGGAGCACTTTCAGTACATCAGCCAAGTGGCCATTTTCCATGCTTGACTGAGACAATGAATGCTGGTCACCTCTTTGATTATTGGAATCATCAATGGCAAGCATGACCCTGTCACTGCCACATGTCCACACACAAACACATGCACACAGTTGGCTGCATTGGTAGGGCAAGAGTGCCCTTGAGATTTAGGTTAGGACATGTAGTTAGGGCCTGTATGTGCTCAATGCTAACATGATGTCTGCAACAGGGAAGTGTTCCATCCCCAGCAGCAACATCCTTTACATTGGTGAGCTCAGACCCTCCCAGCACTATGTGCTGCACTGAATCTGCCAAGCAGGACTATGTGCCATACTCAATCTGACTTGTCACACAGACACAATGTAGTTCAGTTAATGTGCACGGAGTTGCTTTGTTATACCAGTTTGGCATAGTGGTTTGGTATGTGTTGACTCAGCTGTTCTCTCCAAGGGCAGCTGTTGGAGTGTTACAATGAGCTGGGGCGTGGAAAAATCAACCTGATTGGTGACCCCCTGATAGAAAATGTAAGTAATTTGGATGGCAGGTGAGACAGGGACTGGAGTACTGTAGGGTAGCTGGCACCTGTGGAATTTTACCCCAGCAGGAGTCAGTGCCTTCAGGAAAGGGGGAAAATTGTGGCAAAAAGGAAGTAGAATTGGAAATGGACAGAACAAAACAAGAGCATGCAAGAGATAGTTCTAATTCTTTGAAACTGTTTAAAAAGAAGGCTTTGACAGTGAGACTCCCTGTTTAAAAAGCAATACTGTTAAAAGTCTTAAAAAGTGATATTTTGCTTTCTTATATAAGAGAAAAAGAGTTAACTTTGTTTCAACAGGATGTGTCAAACTCATCATTTTAGAACAAAGGCACTTGCCAGTGACGCCACCGACCGAGAGACCATCCCTCCGACTTCTGCCACTCCCAATTTCTCAGGCTCACCCCACCTAAAAGGAGCTGACAGGGAATTGCTGCCTTGTCAGAGTCAGCAGATTTTTGTGTTGCGAAAGTTCTGGGAGGGTCTCCCAACCTGCAATGAATGAGGTTATAAAGGCAGCCCATGGTGCAGCTAAGCCAACTTCTGGCTTGATATGTGGAAAGTGAATGCCAAAATTATTACATAGAATATACGTCACAGAAATAAGCCATCTGGCCCAACCAGTCCATACCAGCATTTACACTCCACTCGAGCCTCCTCCCATCTTGCCTCATCTAAATCTATAAACATAACCCTCTGTTCCCTTCTCTCTCATATGCTTATCTAGTCTCCCCTTAAATGCATATACACCATTTGCTTCAACCATTTCCTGTGATAGCAAGTTCCACATTCTCATCACTCTCTGGGTAAAAAAGTTTCTTCTTAATTCCCTATTGGATTTCTTGGTAACTATCTTATACTCTAGTTATGTTCTTCCCCACAAGTGGAAACATTCTCTGTCTCTACTCTATCAAAAACTATCACAATTTTAAAGACCTCAGTTAGGTTACCCCTCAGCCTTTTTTCAAGCGAAAAGAGACCCAGTCAGTTCATCCTTTTCAGAAAGGTATACCTTCGCATTTCTGGTATCCTTGTAAATCTTCTCTGCACCCTCTCTACTGCCTTTATATCCTTTTTATATTATGGCGACCAGAACATAACTTCCCTACTTTTCACTTCTATCCCTCTAGAAATAAACCCTAGTCCTTGGTTTTTTTTTATGGCCTTGTTAACCTGTATTGCTACTTTTAGCGTTTTGTGTATTTGTACTCCGAGATCCCTTTGCTCCTCTACTCCACCCAGACTCCAAGTAATGTGACCTCTCTATTCTTCCTACCAAAATGTAATACCTCACATTTATCGGTGTTGAATTTAATTTGCCAATTATATGCCCATTCTGCAAGTTTATTAATATCTTCTTGTAACTTATTGCAGTCCTCCTCAGTATTAACTACCTCCCTTCTCCCCAGTTTGGTGTCTCTTGGTTAAATGCACATTAGATACTATTGACAACAGCTCAATGGCTGCATCACCTTCTGGACTTCTGGTTATAGTCTGTTTTTCAAAGCCCACAAAATGGGCCTGTTCTGGTTATGGTCTGTTTTTCAAAGCTCACAAAATTGACCTGCCATGATCCACTGTAGAGTTTTAAATCCTGCTGTTGGGAGACAGTAAAAAGACTTTGGCCACAAATTTCCTTGGAGCTGCTCCCACTCCGCGCTATAACTTCGGCAGATGTGCATCACCAAACTGGCTGAACTTTCCTGAATTCTCTCGTTGGACTTCAAGGGTTAAGTTACGAGGAGCGATTACACAAATTAGGGTTGTGTTCACTAGAATTTAGAAGGTTATGGGGTGATTCGATCGAAGTTTTCAAGATATTACGGGGAACAGATAGGGTAGATAGGGAGAAACAATTTCCGCTGGTTAGGGCGTCTAGCACTCGGGGCAGTCTCAAAATTACAGTCAGACCTTTCAGCAGTGAAATTAGGAAACACTTCTACACACAAAGGGTGGTAGAAGTTTAGAATTCCCTTCCACAAACGGCAATTAATGCTAGATCAATTGTTAATTTTAAATCTGCAACTGATAGATTTTTGTTAACCAAAGGTATTAAGGGATATGGGCTTAAGGCGGGTATATGGAGTTAGGTCGCAGATCAGCCATGATCTGATTGAATGACAGAGCATGCTCGAGGGGCTGAATGGCTTACTCCTGTTCCTATACACATGTGCTGGCTGCTTAGGCTTTAGCTTTTTGAATACAGGAATTGCCACTGGAGGTGAAGCCAACAGACGCTTTGCTCCTGAATTCTGCAGTTACTGCTCCCAGTGAGACAGTGCGGCTGCACCCAGAGACTCTGCACACCAAGTGGTTTGATTGGATGCATTCAGCAACAGTGTTGTTATTGGGGTTGCCAACCCTCCAGGATTGTCCTGGAGTCTTCAGGAATCTCAATGGACACTGCTGCATCCCGGGAGAAAAATCATCGGGGCAATAAATTGTGCACTTTTTCCATTTACTTCGAACACTTTCATTTGTTAGTTATAGTAATACTGGAGATGGGAAAAAAAGGCTGCTTGACTGACAGTCAAAAATCAGCCAATCGCTTTCCAATTACCATGGGAAAAGGTTGTGCCATGAAGATGGACATGTCAGATGAACAATGGCACGAGTATGAAGGTGGGGCCTGGAGGTCATGTCATGAAACCTCCAAGAATATGTCCAACTAGAATTGGCAAGTCTTTTATTGGGGATAATATTGTCCTTAATGCCAACAGAAGCAGAATGCGAGCTTCATTTTGGAAGGAGGAAGGGCCACGGTTGCTGGTGAGCACAATGGCTTAGCCTGCTGAAACTCACCGGTCTAAACAGGCTTGCCCCTGCCATTCAAACCGTCACTTTAAAAAGAAAAACTTGCATTTATATAGCGCCTTTACAGCCAATGAAGTATTTTTGACGGAGTGATTATTTGCAACAACTTTTTAGTGTCCTTCTGCACATGCACGTCTTGGACTCCGCCCCCTTTTTGTGCATGCGCGCTCGATCCGGTCGCACAGGTGCAGTGCAACATACGAGGAAGTCGTAAATGGGGCCGAACCATGATTCACGTGGAGCTCAGTGCTGCTGGAGCAACTTCTGGGTTATCTCCAGGACTGTTGCCTAAAAATATCGCTGTGACTATCCACAGGAACATTTTCGCAGCCTTCTGTGAGAGAGAAAAAATTGGAGGTAGTCGGAGAGAGAGAGAGAGACTGGCGGGGGGGGCGGGGGGAGAGAGAGAGGCTGCGGGGAGAGAGAGAGAGGCTGGGGGCAGAGAGAGAGAGAGAGAGAGAGAGGCTGGAGGGAGAGAGAGAGAGAGAGAGAGAGAGGCTGGGGGGGAGAGAGAGAGAGGCTGGGGGGGGGAGAGAGAGAGAGGCTGGGGGGGAGAGAGAGAGAGAGAGAGGCTGGGGGGAGAGAGAGAGAGAGAGAGAGAGGCTGGGGGGGAGAGAGAGAGAGAGAGAGGCTTGGGGGGAGAGAGAGAGAGAGAGAGAGGCTGGGGGGGGGGGGCGAAGAGAGAGAGAGAGAGGCTGGGGGGAGGGAGAGAGAGAGAGAGAGAGAGAGGCTTGGGGGGAGAGAGAGAGAGAGAGAGAGGCTAGGGGGGGGGCGAAGAGAGAGAGAGAGAGGCTGGGGGGAGGGAGAGAGAGAGAGAGAGAGAGAGGCTGGGGGGGAGAGAGAGAGAGAGAGAGGGGGGTGCTGGGGGGAGGGGAGAGAGAGAGGCTGGGGGGGGGAGAGAGAGTGGCTCGGGGAGCGAGCGAGAGTGCGAGAGAGCGACTGGGGGAGAGCGCGAGAGAGAGAGAGAGAGAAACTGGGGGAGAGAGAGAGAGAGAGAGAGAGACTGACTGGGGGAGCGAGAGAGAGAGACTGGGGGAGCGAGAGAGAGAGAGAGAGAGACTGGGGGAGCGAGAGAGAGAGAAAGAGACTGGGGGAGAGAGAGAGAGACTCGGGGAGAGAGAGAGAGACTGGGGGAGAGAGAGAGAGAGACTGGGGGAGAGAGAGAGAGACTGGGGGAGAGAGAGAGAGAGAGACTGGGGGAGAGAGAGAGAGAGACTGGGGGAAAGAGAGAGAGAGAGAGAGAGAGACTGGGGGGGAGAGAGAGAGAGACTGGGGGGGGAGAGAGAGAGACTGGGGGGGAGAGAGAGAGAGACTGGGGGAGAGAGAGAGAGACTGGGGGAGAGAGAGAGAGAGACTGGGGGAGAGAGAGAGAGAGAGAGAGAGAGAGTGAGCGAGACTGGGGGAGAGCGAGCGAGCCTGGGGAGATAGAGAGAGACTGGGGGAGTGAGAGAAACTGGGGGGGAGAGAGAGAGAGAGAGAGAGAGAGAGTGGGGCAGAGAGAGAGGGACTAAGAGGAGAGAAAGAGAGAGAGTGGGGTAAGGAGAAAGAGAGAGTGAGCCAGGGAGAGGCAGGGGGAGAGGAAGAGAGACTGGGGGGTGGGGATTGGGGGGGTGGAGAGAGAGAGTGGGGCAGAGAGAGACTGGGGGGGGGGAAGAGAGAGAGAGAGGGACTAGGGAGGGAGAAAGAGAGACTGGGGTGAGAGAGAGAGACTGGGGTGAGAGAGAGAGACGGGTGTGAGTGAGAGACTGGGGTGAGAGAGAGAGTGAGAGAGAGAGAGATTTGGGGTGAGAGAGAGAGATGGGGGGGGGGAGAAGAGAGAGTGGGGCAGAGAGAGAGACTGAGGGAGTGAGACTGTGGGGAGAGAGAGAGAGAGAGAGAGACTGTGGGTGACAGAGCAGGGGTGGGGAGAGGGGATTAGACAGGAAACTCAGGGAAGACAGATCACATTCTTCCAACCCCCAACCCCACCCCCTTTACACCGACTCCATGTTCTCCCTCTCCTCCCCCTATAGTATCAGCTACTTTAGAAAATGCTGCCACAATATAAACACGGTGGCTTCTATAGCACTCATTATCCATAGGTAGTATCACAGAACCAATTGCTGAAAGAATTCTGCAGTATTTTCCAATGGACTTAATGGGAAAGTAATGTTTAATTCTGTAACTCATTGAAAATAAACTGTTCCTAAAGAACAGCAATCCTACCTGCCAATGCCCTGAACTTTGGGAACTTTCCAGATCATTGCGATGCATGGACTAGTCTGTGATTCGACTCCTTACTGGTGACAATTTGAAGATGAATAAGATTTAATGAATAGCACAGGAGCGCACCTCCACATCAACTTTAATTCTGACACTCAGTAAAAACCAACAGGCTTGGACCAAACCTGTAAATAATACCGCAACAAAAGAAATCTCCAAACAACCACTTGCGCAAAATCGCTGAGGACTAATTTTTTACAAATCAGCATGTTCTTATTGATTAAGTCAATAGCACTCAAATTACAACTCAGAGTTGTCATAGCTCAGTTTTTCTCTCTGCTGAGGTACAATTCCATACTTTGGCCAAATGTCCAGTATTCATGTGTGAGTGAGAACAGCCATGTGGGATATTTCAACTGACCTCCAGTTACCGACTCACCTCCCAAAAGAAACAGTTTCTCCCCTACTTGCTCTATCAAAATATCTCATAATTTTGAATACATGTTAGGTCTCAACAACAACTTGTATTTATATAGCCCCTTCAACATAGTAAAACGTCCCAAGGCACTTCACAAGCGTGTTATAAGACAAAACAAATAAATTTGACACCGAGCCAGACAAGAAGAAATTATGGCAGATGACCAAAAGCCTGGTCAAAGAGGTATGTTTTAAAGAGCGTCTTAAAAGGAGGAAAGAGAGAGAGAAAAGCGGAACTGTTTAGGGAGGGAATTCCAGAGCTTGGGGTCTGAGCAGCTGAAGGCACGGCCACCAATGGTTGAGCGATTGTAATCAGGGATGCTCAAGAGGGCAGAATTTGAGGAGCGCAGACATCTCAGGGGGTTGTGGGGGTGGAGGAGATTATAGAAATAGCAGGGGCGAGGCCATGGAGGGATTTGAAAACGAGAATGAGAATGTTGAAATCGAGGCGTTGCTTAACCGGAAGCCAATGGAGGTCAGCGTACACTCGGGTGATGGGTGAGTAGGACTTGGTGCGAGTTAGGACACGGGCTGCCGAGTTTTGGATGACCTCACGTTTACGGACGGTAGAATGTGGAAGGCCGGCCAGGAGTACGTTGGAATAGTAAAGTCTAGAGGTAACAAAGGCATGGACGAGGGTTTCAGCAGCAGATGAGCTGAGGCTGGGGTGGAGAAGGGCAATGTTATAGAGTTGGAAATAGGCAGTTATAGTTATGCTGTGGATATGTGGCCGGAAGCTAATTTCAGGGTCAAATATGATATCTAGTTTGCAAGCAGTGTGGTTCAGCCTCAGACAGATGTTAGGGAGAGGGAGGAGAACAATCCCAGCATCTACAGTCTCTCCACATAACTGAACTCCCTCATCCCTGGCATCCTCCTGGTAAACCTCCTTTGTACCCTCTCCAAGGCCTTGATATCCTTCCTAAAATGTGGTGCCTAGATTTATAGGCAATACTCCAGCTGAGGCCTAACCAGAGATTTGTAAAGGTTTAGCATGACTTGTTTTTGTATTCAATGCCCCTATTTACAAAACTAAGAATCCCATATGTTTTCATAACTGCCTTATCAACTTGCCCTGCCACCTTCAAACATCTTGTGGATATTAAAACTACAACAAAATAGGCACCTTATATATACTTCATTGGGGATAAATATCTATAAAATATGGGTAGTAGAGCAAGAGATTCAGTATCTTGTATGTTCTATATATAACGGAGATATCAAGTGCCTACATATATACATACATACATACATACACATATATATATATATATATCACAGACAAATATATACACACAAAAATTAAATTATGTACACTGGGCATATTGATAAGCACACGATGTCTAATAGCATAATGCCAGTAAATTGCAGAAAGCTAGTTAGAACTAAAATGAGTTGGCCGTTGCTAAGGAGTGGCACTAAGAGTCTCAATATCTGAAAGATTTTATCTTGAGTTCCTTTTCAGGAGCAGAGGGTAGTGCTTGAACACAGTGTTCTTTCCCATTGTGACACTTAAGGCTCTTGTCAATTTCCCTTCAGTGGGATTTTATACAGCCGTGTTCCTACTTTGTTTCCCTTCCTCTCGATCACTTTGCTCATTTACCATGTCAACGCTGCATGTTCTTTACATGGTTTCTCGAGGAGCAGTCCAGAGTGTCCAACTAACCAGGTACAAATTGTAAGATCAATGGGATGACGAGCTATGATAGAATATTGATGAGGCTCCTGCCCGGACAAAACGTGTTAGGTTGTGCTATCAGCAACAGAACATTTTTTTAATGTTTCAGAGGCATGCCAGGAATGAGTGCACTCTGCTTTCCATGCAGGCAGCATGGGTTAGAACTCCACCGGCCAGTAGAGGGAGGTTGAAGACAATTTATTTACTGAAGTAAAACAGACATTTTTAATTACAGGCTTTCTTGCATCTAAAGCATTTACCACATAGTGAGGTAGTTTCTCCGTCTATTTTGTAAAGTGCCACTTCATTTCCTGTCTGATAAAGTGAATCCTTCTCAGCTCTGGCACTTTTCATAAAGCAACTGTAAGATGGTTTGTTTTCATCTGGCACTGCCCCTTCTTTAATAATGGAGACACAGGTGCAATGTCATAAGAATTCTAGGAGAGTTAGTTTCCATTAGGTAGTTGAGTAAATTCCCATTGAGCATGAAGGTTTCTGCACAACTTGGGCTACAAGAGTGTGAGGTTGCTTTGGGGAGGGTGGGGAGAGGGGTAGAGAAGAGGGGTGTACAGCAGGCCAGAGTAGGATAGCCAAAATGTGGGGTTAGATAAATATTTACTGGATTACTTTCAGATTCAGAGACAATTTTGGAGAATGTAAGGAGATTAAATAGTATGGGGACAGGATTTCCAGAAGGCATTTGACAAGGTGCCACATAAAAGGTTACTGCACAAGGTAAGAGCTCATGGGGTTGAGGTAATATATTAGCATGGATAGAGGATTGGCCGGCTAACAGAAAACAGAGAGTTGGGATAAATGGGTCCTTTACAGGTTGGCAAACTGTAACTAGTGAGGTACCACAGGGATCAGTGCTGGGGCCTCAACTATTTATAATCTATATTAATGACTTGGATAAAGGGATCGAGTGTAACGTAGCCAAATTTGCTGATGATACAAAGATAGGTGGGAAAACAAGTTTTGAGGAGGATGCAAAGAATCTGTAAAGGGATTATAGGTAGGCTAAGGTGAGTGGGTAAAAATTTGGCAGATGGAGTATAATGTGGGAAAATGTGAAGTTATCCACTGTGGTAGGAAAAATAAAAAAGCAAATTATTATTTAAATAGGGAGAGATTAAAAAATGCTGCAGTACAGAGAGATCTGGGGGTCCTTGTACATGAAACACAAAAAGTTAGCATGAAGGTACAGTAAGTAATTAGGAAAGCAAATGGAATGTTGGCCTTTATTGCAAGGGGAATGGATTATAAAATTTGGGAATTCCTGCTACAACTGAGACCACACCTATTGCGTTTTGGTCTCCTTATTTAAGGAGGGATATATTTACATTGGAGGCAGTTCGAGGTTGATTCACGAGATGAAAGGATTATCATATAAAGAAAGATTGAGCAGGTTGGGCCTATATTCATTAGAGTTTAGAAGAGTGAGAGATGATTTTATTGCAACATATATGATTCTGAGGGGGCTTGACAGGATAGATGCAGAGAGGATGTTTCCCCTCGTGGGGGAATCTAGAACTAGGAGGGCATCGTTTCAGAATAAGGGGCCACCCATTTAAAACAGAAATGAGGAAGAATTTCTTCTCTCAGAGGGTTGTAAATCTGTAAAATTCTCTGCCCCAGAGAGCTGTGGAGGCTGAGTCATTGAATATATTTAAGATAGAGATAGACAGATTTTTGAAAGATAAGGGAGTAAAAGATTATGGGGAGCAGGCAGGGAAGTTGAGTTGAGGCCAAAGTCAGATCAGCCAAGATCTTATTGAATGGCGGAGCAGGCTCGGGGGCCAGATGGCCTACTGCTGCTCCTATTTATTATGTTCTTATGATTTATGTACATGCCCTGTAGAAGGAACAGGCTCAATGGCGTGGGTGATCTTTTCTCATTTTAGGCTTTCTTATGTTCTTCTATTTCATGTGCAAGATTGTCAACCAGTCTGCTGTTATATACTGTAAAGCAGCATTTTGGAATCAACTAATATTACAATGGTAAATATAATATGGCACTATAAATGAATGGATTGATACCCAATGTTATACACTGTACAGCACAGTGAAGGAATGGACTGCTACTTTATTTGCTTTCAGGATGTAGAGATCAATGGCAAGGCCACATTTCTGAAAAATGTATTCCCCATGCCTGGCTGTCCTTGAAGTAATGGTTCTCCCACAATGGTGTTGGGTAGGGTATTGAAGGCTCTTGAGTAAGTGCCAATGGATGAATGGTGTTCAATGTCCAAGTCAGTATCATATGTGACTTGGAACAGGAATTGGAGGTGATGATGGTCCCATTGCCTTGCTGCTCTTGTCCTTCTCGGTAGCAGGGGTCATGGACTGGGCTGGGAATTGCTGCACTGAATCCTGTAGATAGTACATACTGCAGCTAGAGCGTGGCGTGGAGTGGGGGCACCAAATCCAAAGGCAGGGATGCCATCCTGAATGGTGTAGAGATTCAAATTGTTTGAGCCTTGTAGATGATGGAGAGGCTTTGAGGGGTCAGAAAGTGATCCACCTGTTGCAGAAAATCAAGTCTCTGAGTGTAATATAACAGAGTTCTATAAAGGAATATACCTACACCCACTTTATTATATGTAGTGTTACATGAGTGTTATATGAACCATAACCACCAGAGTGTTCAAGGATTGATCCTCGACCCCTCCTTTTCCTCACCTATGTGCTTCCGCTTGGCAATATCATCCACAGACATGGAGTCAGGTTTCAAATGTACACTGACAGCATACAGCAGTACCTCTCTTGACCCCTCCACTGTGTTTGTATTGTCAGATGGCTTGTCCAACATACTCTTGAATGAGGTGTAATTTCCTCCAGTTAAATATTGGGAAGACCAAAGGCATGGTCTTTGTCCCCTAGCCACAAACTCCATAACCTTGCCACTGATTTCAATCCCCTCCTCAGCCACTGTCTAAGGCTGAACCAGACTATTTGCAATCTTAGCATTCTATTGACCCTGAGATGAACTTCTAATCCCATATTCACTCCATCACAGAGACTGCCTAATTCCACCTCTGTAACTTCGTCCATCTCGGCCTATCTGTCACTGAAATCCTCATCCATGCCTTTGTCCTTTCCAAATTTCACTATTCAAAAGCTCTCCTGGCAGCTCCCATCACTACTTGTTTTCTAGGGATTGGTAGCATAGTGGTTATGTTACTGGACTAGTAACCCAGAGACCTGGTCTAATAATCCTGAGACTTAAGTTCAAATCCCACCATGGCAGCTGGAATTTAAATTCAGTTAATTAAATAAATCTGGAATAAAAAGCTAGTATCAGTAATGGTGACCATGAAACTACCGGATTGTCATTCACAAATGTCTTTTAGGGAAGGAAATCTTCATCTGCTGTCCTTGCCTACAAGTGACTCCAGACCCATAGAAATGTGGTTGACTCTTTACTTTGAAATGGTCCAACAAACCGCTACAAGAATAAAACTGGACGGACCACCTGGCATCGACCTTGGCACCAGCTTTGGACATGACAAAGGCAGTCAACCCTGCATGTCCTCCTCACTAACATCTGGGGACTTGTGCCAAAATTGGGAGAGCTGTCCCACAGACTGGTCAAGTAACAGCCTGACATTGTCATAGTCATACTCATAGAATCATATCTTTCTGCCAATGTTCCAGACTCCTCCATCACCATCCCAAAAACACAATGGTATACAGTCGGGTGGGAGTGGCCCTGGGAGTCCTCAACATTGACTTCAGACCCTATGACATGGGCAAGGAAACCTCCTGTTGATTACCACCTACCGCCCTCCCTCAGCTTATGAATCAGTACCCCTCCTTGTTGAACACCACTTGGACGAAGCGGCACAGAATGCACTCTGGGTGGAGGAGTGCAATGTCCACCACCAAGAGTGGCTCGGTAGCAGCAGTATTGACTGAGTCCTGAAATACATACCTGCCAGACTGAGCCTGCAGCAGGTGGGGAGAGAACCAACATGAGGGACAAACCTACTAGACCTCGTCCTCACCAATCTACCTGTTGCAAATGCATCTGTCCATGACAGCATTGATAGCAGTGACCACCACACCTAAGTCCTGTCTTCATCCCGAGACACCCTCCATTGTATTGTGTGGCATTACAATCATGCTAAGTGGGATAGAATCAGAACAGATCTAGCAGCTCAAAACTGGGCATCCATGAGACGCTGTGGGTCATCATCAGCAACAGAATTGTATTCCACCACAATCTGTAAACTCATGGCCAGGCATATCCCTCACTCATTAACATTAACATCAAGCCAAGCGGCCAACCCTGTTTCAACGAGGAGTGCAGAAGAGGATGTCAGGAGCAGCACCAGGTGTACCTAAAAATGAGGTGCCAACCTGGGGAAGCTGCAACACAGGACTACATGCATGCTAAACAACAGAAGCAGCATGCTGTAGACAGAGCTAAGTGATCCCACAACCAATGGATCAGATCAAGCTCTGCAGTCCTGCCACATCTAGTAGTGAATGCCAGTGGACCATTAAACAACTAACGGGTGGAGGAGGCTCCACGAACAGCCCCATTCTCAATGATAGCGGAGCCCAGCACGCAAGTGCAAATGACAAGGCTGAAGCATTTACAACCATCTTCAGCCAGAAGTGCTGAGTGAATGATCCATCTCGGCCTCCTCCTAAGGTTCCCCACCATCACAGAAGCCAGTCCTCAGCCAATTTGATTCACTCCACGTGATTTCAAGAAATGGCTGAGCTCACTGGCTACATCAAAGACTATGGGCCCCAACAACATCTCGGCTGTCATGCTGAAAACTTGTGCTCCAGAACTAGCCACTAAGGGTAAAGGAAAAAGTCTTAAGTAATGCCATGTGCCATGAGATGCCCTGCTCCAGCAGGATTTGGCCCAGTGAAGCGTTGCCTGCTGTGTTGCAGACTGTCTGTAAAGGAATTCTGTGGTGTGATGTGTTGTACAGTGATTGAAATACAGCTAACCATTCAATATATTGTGGCACAAATTATAGATTAACAAGGATATAGATACACAACATTCTTAACTCAGAGCCAGGATAAACTTGAAGTTGTAGCATCTCCTTGTATGTTTGAGGCCAATATGGCAGAACAAAGACTAAATATTAATTATACCCATGAAAACAAACTCTTTTCAGTAAGGGGCATGACAATTTAATTTATGTAGCCACTTTTCCCAACTTTCCTCTTGGACAGTTGGTACTACTTTATTGTGTGAACAATATTAAATATGCTATTGAAATCTGCTTTTCAAAGTAGCCATCATGCTTCCTTAGATTAAAAAGAGTCCTTGAAATAATTTTGCCCTGTTTGTAAACAATGTGCATGGTGAAGTTATAGGGTTTGTAATAACAGAATTGTGTCAACCATTTTACATGGGGCCAACAATTTTTTAGACACATAGGGGTGGAAATTCGTTACGGCTCATTTTGAGGAGTTAATCCAGGCGGTAAGTATAGTGCCTTGAAAAGGTTTGCGTCTCCCGCCGAGAAATTTGTTGGAATCGGGCCAAGTGCTGACAGGGGCAATAAATCAGCCGTTACACACTTGACCTGGGGGATGGGAGCACTAACGAAAATACTTACGTTAAATTCTGGAATCCATTGCACATGCTCTGAAGTTTAATTTGAAATCCCAGGAAAACCGAATCTTAAAGGCGCGGCATAGTAATGCACCATTAAAGTTTTCAAAATCACTTGTTTTCAAGTTGTACTGTTATAGAAACATAGAAACATAGAAAATAGGTGCAGGAGTAGGCCATTCGGCCCTTCTAGCCTGCACCGCCATTCAATGAGTTCATGGCTGAACATTCAACTTCAGTACCCCATTCCTGCTTTCTCGCCATACCCCTTGATCCCCCTAGTAGTAAGGACCTCATCTAACTCCTTTTTGAATATATTTAGTGAATTGGCCTCAACAACTTTCTGTGGTAGAGAATTCCACAGGTTCACCACTCTCTGGGTGAAGAAGTTCCTCCGCATCTCGGTCCTAAATGGCTTACCCCTTATCCTTAGACTGTGACCTCTGGTTCTGGACTTCCCCAACATTGGGAACATTCTTCCTGCATCTAACCTGTCTAACCCCGTCAGAATTTTATATGTTTCTATGAGGTCCCCTCTCATTCTTCTGAACTCCAGTGAATACAAGCCCAGTTGATCCAGTCTTTCTTGATAGGTCAGTCCCGCCATCCCGGGAATCAGTCTGGTGAACCTTCGCTGCACTCCCTCAATAGCAAGAATGTCCTTCCTCAGGTTAGGAGACCAAAACTGTACACAATACTCCAGGTGTGGCCTCACCAATGCCCTGTACAACTGTAGCAACACCTCCCTGCCCCTGTACTCAAATCCCCTTGCTATGAAGGCCAACATGCCATTTGCTTTCTTAACCGCCTGCTGCACCTGCATGCCAACCTTCAATGATTGATGTACCATGACACCCAGGTCTCTTTGCACCTCCCCTTTTCCTAATCTGTCACCATTCAGATAATAGTCTGTCTCTCTGTTTTTACCACCAAAGTGGATAACCTCACATTTATCCACATTATACTTCATCTGCCATGCATTTGCCCACTCACCTAACCTATCCAAGTCGCTCTGCAGCCTCACAGCATCCTCCTCGCAGCTCACACTGCCACCCAACTTAGTGTCATCCGCAAATTTGGAGATACTACATTTAATCCCCTCATCTAAATCATTAATGTACAGTGTAAACAGCTGGGGCCCCAGCACAGAAGCTTGCGGTACCCCACTAGTCACTGCCTGCCATTTTGAAAAGTACCCATTTACTCCTACTCTTTGCTTCCTGTCTGACAACCAGTTCTCAATCCATGTCAGTACACTACCCCCAATCCCATGTGCTCTAACTTTGCACATCAATCTCTTGTGTGGGACCTTGTCGAACGCCTTCTGAAAGTCCAAATATACCACATCAACTGGTTCTCCCTTATCCACTCTACTGGAAACATCCTCAAAAAATTCCAGAAGATTTGTCAAGCATGATTTCCCTTTCACAAATCCATGCTGACTTGGACCTATCATGTCACCTCTTTCCAAATGCACTGCTATGACATTCTTAATCTGGATCAACTGGGCTTGTATTCACTGGAGTTCAGAAGAATGAGAGGGGACCTCATAGAAACATTTAAAATTCTGACGGGGTTAGACAGGTTAGATGCAGGAAGAATGTTCCCAATGTTGGGGAAGTCCAGAACCAGAGTTCATAGTCTAAGGATAAGGGGTAAGCCATTTAGGACCGAGATGCGGAGGAACTTCTTCACCCAGAGAGTGGTGAACCTGTGGAATTCTCTACCATAGAAAGTTGTTGAGGCCAATTCACTAAATATATTCAAAAAGGAGTTAGATGAGGTCCTTACTACTAGGGGGATCAAGGGGTATGGCGAGAAAGCAGGAATGGGGTACTGAAGTTGAATGTTCAGCCATGAACTCATTGAATGGCGGTGCAGGCTAGAAGGGCCGAATGGCCTACTCCTGCACCTATTTTCTATGTTTCTATGTTTCTATGTTTACTAACCTTTTTCTCTTTACATATCTATAGAAACTTTTGCAATCCGTCTTAATGTTCCCTGCAAGCTTCTTCTCATACTCCATTTTCCCTGCCCTAATCAAACCCTTTGTCCTCCTCTGCTGAGTTCTAAATTTCTCCCAGTCCCCAGGTTCGCTGCTATTTCTGGCCAATTTGTATGCCACTTCCTTGGCTTTAATACTATCCCTGATTTCCCTTGATAGCCACGGTTGAGCCACCTTCCCTTTTTTATTTTTATGCCAGACAGGAATGTACAATTGTTGTAGTTCATCCATGCGGTCTCTAAATGTCTGCCATTGCCCATCCACAGTCAACCCCTTAAGTATCATTCGCCAATCCATCCCAGCCAATTCACGCCTCATACCTTCAAAGTTAGCCTTCTTTAAGTTCTGGACCATGGTCTCTGAATTAACTGTTTCATTCTCCATCCCAATGCAGAATTCCACCATATTATGGTCACTCTTCCCCAAGGGGCCTCGCACAACGAGATTGCTAATTAATCCTCTCTCATTACATAACACCCAGTCTAAGATGGCCTCCCCCCTAGTTGGTTCCTCGACATATTGGTCTAAAAAACCATCCCTTATGCACTCCAGAAAATCCTCCTCCACCGTATTGCTTCCAGTTTGGTTAGCCCAATCTATGTGCATATTAAAGTCACCCATTATAACTGCTGCACCTTTATTGCACGCACCCCTAATTTCCTGTTTGATGCCCTCCCCAACATCACTCCTACTGTTTGGAGGTCTGTACACAACTCCCACTAACGTTTTTTGCCCTTTGGTGTTCTGCAGCTCTACCCATATAGATTCCACATCATCCAAGCTAATGTCCTTCCTAACTATTGCCTTAATCTCCTCCTTAACCAGCAATGCTACCCCACCTCCTTTTCCTTTTATTCTATCCTTCCTGAATGTTGAATACCCCTGGATGTTGAGTTCCCAGCCCTGATCATCCTGGAGCCACGTCTCCGTAATCCCAATCACATCATATTTGTTAACATCTATTTGCACAGTTAATTCATCCACCTTATTGCGGATACTCCTTGCATTAAGACACAAAGCCTTTAGGCTTGTTTTTTTAACACCCTCTGTCCTTTTAGAATTTTGCTGTACAATGGCCCTTTTTGTTCTTTGCCTTGGGTTTCTCTGCCCTCCACTTTTCCTCATCTCCTTTCTGTCTTTTGTTTTTGCCTCCGTTTTGTTTCCCTCTATCTCCCTGCATTGGTTCCCATCCCCCTGCCATATTAGTTTAACTCCTCCCCAACAGCACTAGCAAACACTCCCCCGAGGACATTGGTTCCGATTCTGCCCAGGTGCAGACCGTCCGGATTGTACTGGTCCCACCTCCCCCAGAACCGGTTCCAATGCCCCAGGAATTTGAATCCCTCCCTGCTGCACCATTGCTCAAGCCACGTATTCATCTGAGCTATCCTGCGATTCCTACTCTGACTAGCACGTGGCACTGGTAGCAATCCCGAGATTACTACTTTTGAGGTCCTACTTTTTAATTTAGCTCCTAGCTCCTTAAATTCATTTCGTAGGAACTCATCCCTTTTTTTACCTATGTCATTGGTACCAACATGCACCACGACAACTGGCTGTTCTCCCTCCCTTTTTAGAATGTCCTGCACCCGCTCCGAGACATCCTTGACCCTTGCACCAGGGAGGCAACATACCATCCTGGAGTCTCGGTTGCGGCCGCAGAAACGCCTATCTATTCCCCTTACAATTGAATCCCCTATCACTATCGCTCGCCCACTCTTTTTCCTGCCCTCCTGTGCAACAGAGCCAGCCACGGTGCCATGAACTTGGCTGCTGCTGCCCGCTCCTGATGAGTCATCCCCCTCAACAGCACTCAAAGCAGTGTATCTGTTTTGCAGTGGGATGACCACAGGGGACCCCTGCACTACCTTCCTTGCACTACTCTTCCTGCTGGTCTTCCATTCCCTCGCTGGCTGTATGTCTGTCTGCCCCTGCAAACTCGGAGGCTCGCGCACCATGCTCTGTGCAAACGTTGCGCTGATTGTGACCTCCGAGGGAAGCGTTTCCTCATCCCTTTAAGTAGCCACTAGTTAACGACTGTGGAAGGCTGTACTGACTGTTTTTTTTTCAGACGTGATTAGTGGTGGTCGCAAAATGAGGCGGCCGGACAGAATTTAGCGAGCGGGGCGCTAGTGTGGTCGTTGCACCCAAGTGACACCATGATCGGACTGATATTCAGCAGCCAGGCGCTAGTGTTTCGTGCCCCAGTTAGCCCTCAACTGAATTTTCCGGCAGGGCACTAAAAGCTGTGCACTGGTCGGTAGGCTATTACGCTCGTATTAATGCCCCTTCTTGCCACTAACTGAGGTGCTAGACAACCAAATTTGCACCCCATAAAGTTTAGACTTGCACTTGAAAAAAACTACTGAGTAAATGATTGCAATTCAACAATCAGAATCTATTATTACACAATTTGTTATCCAGGGTAAATGTGATCAGTGAGACAGAAAGTAAGTATAGACCATTAGAACAAAGACCACCGCATACCCAGTATTTCTAGAAAGGATGAAAGCAGGCCGATGACTACACCTGAAACACTGCCCAAGAGGACATAGCTGAGATTCCTGTACTCCCATTATTACCATAAAAGGTAACTGATAACTGTACCACCAGTCATCCCAAAAATGCTGTTAAAATGATGATAACTGTGCACCTCTACCATAAAGGACAAAAGGAAAGTGGTATTGAGAGGAGTGTGCCCACATTGTTCTCTGTAAGGATGATGGAAATACCATATTCTCCATTCTAAATGTCTCCAAAGCAATAAGAAAATAGAGATGACAGAAGGCATACAAACATCACAGTATCCCAACACTTTCAAAAACAATAATGAAACTGAGATTAACCTGTAGCAAATACTCCCGTGGGTTCTATCAGAAAATGCAATTTTTATTCATTATGAACTCAAAAATCAGTATAGATATGCTCATCTAACTCATTCTTCCATAAAAGCAAATCTACAATCGCCACCTTCTATCACAGAGCCTCACTGACGCTTGAATTATGAAATTTTCCCTCTACCATCCATACCAAGATTATTCCAAAAAGTGACCATTCCAGTAAGGAGTGGTCCTCAGATCTGTCCTGATCTTGCTGTGTACCAGCCTGTGTCTATATCCCCTTTCCCTGCAGTTATGGTTTAACTTGAAATAATGTTCTGGATTAACCTCTTTTATTATACTTAGTATCAAACACTTCCATAAGATCCCCTCTCATTAGCCTTCTTTCTTTTTGAATGTATTGGGATACTATCATCTCCGTATTTTTGTTTTTTGTCAATCTTTATTTTCTTGTTGCTTTGGAGACACTGGGAATACTATCAGCTCCATTCTATTGTAATTACAGAGAACAATGTGGGTACACTTCTCTCTATTCCATTTTACTTTTGTACTTTATAGTAGAAGTCAATTTGTTTCCTTATCACTTAGACCTCTAATACTTAGGATCAGCCGCATCACCTTTCTCGACACCACTTCTTGGGCTTGGATATTTCCTGTGTGCCTTGGTGATCAGAACTTAATCTGTAATCAATATTTGGCCTAAACAGAAAATTATACAGCTTTTGACATTACAGCTTCTGACGGAATTAGCAAGATAGTTCAGTATTCTGTTTGCTTTGATATGTACTGCTTTGCAATAGAAAATACTTT
Organism: Pristiophorus japonicus; assembly: GCF_044704955.1. Classification (NCBI taxonomy): domain Eukaryota; kingdom Metazoa; phylum Chordata; class Chondrichthyes; family Pristiophoridae; genus Pristiophorus; species Pristiophorus japonicus. The sequence continues at coordinate 95,300,756 of NC_091990.1, read as the reverse complement.
GCATTTATATAACACTGTATATTTTCCTCAAGCTATCCCAAAGCACTTTATAGCTATTATAATTTTTTATCCTATAATACTCCTGTGAAGCTACGTTTTCACAATATTAAAGACGCTATATAAATACATGTTGTTGTTGAGTTACAATCATTGTTGTTGTACAGGCAAACAGATAGTCAATTTGTGCACATCAAGGTCCCATGAACACCAAATCAAACGATTGACAAGCAAATATTTGTTTGGTGGTGTTGGGTTGAGGACCTTAGAGGACCGTGAACTCTTCTTCGAATAGTGCCATTGGAATGTTTATATCTACTTGAACCATGCAAATATAGGGCTTAGTTTAAAGTCTCATGTGAAAGATGGTACCACCATAATACTGTAATCTCTCAGTGCTGCACTGAAGTGTCAGCCTAGATTATGCATTCAAATCGTGAAGTGGGACTTGAACTCAACCTTCTGTCTTAGAGGTGACGGTGCTTTCAACTGAGTCAAGTTGACGAGTAGCAAATAACAGCAACAGTTCTATCAGGGCACACAGTTTTATTTTCCTGCTGGTCACAATGTACAGAAAGACTTGCATTTGTATAGCACCTTTCACAACCACCGGTCATCTCAAAGCGCTTTACAGCCCATTAAGTACCTTTGGAGTGTAGTCACTGTTATAATATGGGAAACGTGGCAGTCAATTTGCACATAGCAAGCTTACACAAACAGCAAAATGATAATGACCAGATCATTTGTTTTTGTTAAGTTGATTGAGGGATAAATATTGGCCAGGACACCGGGGATAACTCCCCTGCTCTTCTTCGAAATAGTGCCATGGGATATTTTACCTCCACCTGAGAGAGCAGATAAGCCTCAGTTTAACGTCTCATCGGAAAGACTCCCTCAGCACTGCATTGGAGTGTCAGCCTAGATTTTTGTGCTCAAGTCCCTAGAGTGGGATTTGAATCCACAACCTTCTGACTCAGAGGTGAGTGTGCTACCCACCGGCAATGGCTGGACAAGGGCAGAGTTCTTGACTTCTTCCAGTCCTTTCCCTGGCAGTTCAACACCATTCTTTAAGTATGTTCTCATTTATTTTCTTCCAATGTGTAAGACTTTGGTTACCAGATGCATGCACATGTTATGATACAAGTGCACTGCAACTTTCTTTGTTATTAACAAGGACACCAGCTGTGTTTGGGTTACATATCATGAGTAGTAATGTAATGCACAAAATAAACTATTATTAAAAGCTGCCATTTATCTAGAAGTATAACAACAGTCCCAGCTGCAGCTTTTATAGTACTTTGTTTTTCCTGAAATTTGTCATATATGGATGGTCTGCTGATTTAATTCCTTCCTGAATCCTGGGTTATGCCTTTTTTGTCTCAGCAGCAACCATTCATTCTTTTCCACCTGAAATCTTGTTGGTTTCTATAGACAGGTCAGTGTAACAATGCTTTGTCCCAAGTTCAATCCTGAGCTCTTCCTGGTGCTCAACAATAGCACCATACCTCATGCTTCCACTGCACTTTACATACAGTTCTCCTTAAGACATGATCCCAACACGTGGCTGGTATTCATCTGGCAACTGTCCTTGTGCTTCATTCATTCATATCACTTTAGCTTTCCTGGCATCTTACCTTTCACCACTTCAGCTTATTGCATGGTGTTCCTGATAATCATCTAATACCTTTTCAGGCCTCTCTTGCATTAATGCCTCACTAGTCTAGTTCTCACCTGGTTTAGGGTCAGGTATGCCCCAGCTCCTTGACCCACTACCCCACTTGTTTTCAGTCCAGGTAGACCATAAAACTCTCCTTTTGTCAGTGCACTCCTTTATCTCCATCTTACTGTCCTTTGTCCCTTTTCTGCTTTCCTTTTGTAAAATATAAGCTCTTTTTTACACTTCTTCACAGCAAGTGGGATTACAAAGAAAAAAAGAAAGACTTGCATTTAAACAGCACCTTTTATGACCTCAGGACATTCCAAAGCACTTTACAACCAATGAAGTACTTTTGAAGTGTAGTCACTTTGTAATGTAGGAAATGTGTGCACAGCAAGCTCCCACAAACAGCAATATGGTGATGACTAGATAATCTATTTTAGTGATGTTGATTGAAAGATAAATATTGGCCAGGACTAAGCCACTATCAATCACCTCAAATGGAAGGACAACAAATGCAGCTCTGATTATGATGATAAAGTGCCATTAAGTGTCAATGATTCCCAAGTGTACCAGTTCCCAAAAGTATTTTGCAAGACAATTATTTGCAGATGGTGGATCTAAGCAAGTCAAACCGTTTAAACAATTTTCTTCCTAGTGTCATCCATTACAAAGATATTGAATATTTTGGGATGGTGATCAATTTATAGAAGGTGGGGCTTGTACATTCTATGTTGTTGCCCTCTGACCCTTTATCCCTTGGTTCTAACTCTGTGATTAGCAGGTCCAAATACCAGCAGTATGAGTTGTATAATGTTTATAAAATTGACCGTTGCTGCAAAAACTTGAATATCGTCACAATGGAGGATGCCAAGCAGTAGATTTTTAACAGATGGGCTTCCATACATCAGAAGATGTAATTATAGGGTAATATAATGGTATGGCATGTCACAGCTCAGTGTGCCACAAAATAGTACAACATGTGTTCTCATCTGTGATTCCCCATGCATGAAGCAATCTATCTCAGCTATGCCATTGAGACAAAATGCCTTCCTATAGGAAACAAGGAAAATTTAGAGCAATAATCTTTCTTAGCCTTTGCACCCGTTCTTACAATAATATGGGTAAGTATATAAGGCAAGGTTGCCTGCCTTGCTTCTCAGCTAGGAATGCTGCCAGGAACTTAATGGAGAGATAACAGCCAATTTCTACCCATCATTGTCATCTGTAAAAGAAGTTTGTACCTAAGAACTTCCAACTTTCAATGATAAATTTTATTATTGGGCATACACAGACCACCCACCAACTAACTCTTTCCCTTGTGATATTGGGATTGCTTGATGCTTTTAATCTGGGGAGTTTTAATCTGCCGAAATACCAAATTTTATGCCATGTTGTCTCAGTTAATATTGCTATGGCAAATCTTCCTTATTTTGGAGTTAATCTCATAACCTGCCTAATGTTTTTCAATCCTTAAGTTTAAGTGCAGCAATTAAGAATTATTTGAGATATAATTTTTTTTCAATTAAATGTTTAAAAGGGCATGATCCTCACAGAAGTATCCCCCCTCTCCTTATTTGCTTGCTGTGATGTAAAATGTGTCATCATGTCACTGTATTGACAGGACAATAGCCACTAATGGAGCAGGACAGGCCTCTGTAATTTTGTCAACGAGGAATGTACAAAAGAAATGTCGAACATAAAAAAACCTTATTACACGCGCACATTAGAGATGCGAATTATAAAAGCAACTTGCTAAAAGATGCGTATGAGACGGAATAAAGTACAAGTGCCCGCCCTTTGTGGGCAGGGCGGCCCTGTGCCTTCACTCAATTCTGACTCCGACTGCGCTTATGATAATGAAGATAACACGCATCTCCTTCCTTCCTGCCAGAAGCACCATGATAAAGAAATGTTTAAAAAAAGTCACGAAGAAAGTTATTGTCAACGGTGTATAACATGAAGTAATGTTGCTGTAGAAACGAACCTGTGAAAGGGGAGGGCGGATTTTAATCCCTAAAACATGCTGGCCTCCAAAGGGGAAACGAGCAGCGGAAGGTGCGGGGAGTTACCCAAAGTTTAACCTTTGTCATGTATCAATCGGGAGCGCACCAAATCTCATGTCTATTGAATTCGTTTGGGGAGTTGCGCTGACACAACTGTGAAGTGCCCGGTGGTGGGGGTGGGAGCCTGACTCACCTGTGGAAGGCGGGGCGGGGCGCCACTGATGTCACCCTCAGGGTGCAGCCTTGCCCCGCACAACCTGAAAGGCAGGAAGGGAAGTGGTGCGGCGTCGCAAACAGCGTTCGGATCTTGAGGTGGGCGTCCTCCGTGCTCTGAGCACATGGACTGATCGGACCCCCACATATATATATCAAACTTGGAGCTGTGAAGATGAATGTGACGCAGGAGAGTTATTTTCTCAAGTCCGCCTTGCCACCCGACACCCCGGTCTCCACCCTGGCCATGCCCTCGGACATCCAGCTGGAGCACAGGAACGAGTACCACCAGCGGCCTCAGCAGAAGACCATGAGGGTCCAGGAGCAGGTCCTCGCCATGCTCAAGAGCGGGGGCAGCCGGGCCAGCGGCTCCGTCAGTGGAGGTGAGTCGGACACATCCTTACAAAAGCCGGAGTTCCGACTCTACTTTACCCTCGGAGCCGTGCCCCTGCCGTCCAATGTATCTGTTTGCTTGTGTGTGTTGTTCCCCACTCCCCTCCCTTACTTCAATAACGTGTGTGGAAATCCTGCAACTTCCCGAGTTCTCCGCCGCGTAACATTTTAAGTATTTCATTTCAAGCTGCTGCTTTCGAGTTTGAAATCAGTCATGGTGCAAAAAGGATTGCCACAAGTTGTTCTTGCGATTATAAAAAATGTCCTGCTTATGCGCTGAGTTGGAACTGTAAGGAGTAAGACCGTCCTCCTGAGGTGAAGCGAGTTAATTCTGCTTGTTTTAATAAAATCTAGAAGAGGAAACGTGCCGAGAACAGTCTTCAAACCGTCGATGATATGTAAAATCTGGCTGTAGGGCAACATTAGGCGTGGTCCTCCCGTGTAAAGTTCAGGATTGTGGTGGAATGCTTGTAGGCAGATCTGATCTTGTACGCAAAGGTGTAATTTGCAGGTTGCAGCGCCAGTTCTTAACCCTTTCTGGGCAACCTGAATTGTATTGGAATTTTCTAGATACTGTGATGTATAGTTTGGAGTTCATAGGGTAATTAAATTCCATTTTTTTGCTCAGTTTTTTTAACGTCAGGCGAACTAATGTTTGTTTTGTAGCAAACACATCACTATGGTGAACATTATTTTGTGTATAAGGCAAGAATCTAAATGAACTGATAAAAGGCACAAAAACCCTGTCTGCTTTTGCATAGATCAATCATACCTGTTTACCTCTTGCTCAACTCTTTCACTAGAAATGTTTTTGATTGCCTCTTAAAGTGGTATTTCAATAGCCCTTAATTTGCTTGGGTCAGCTTTGTTCATCCCCTTCATAATGGTGAAAGTGGCAGGTCACCTTGAAGTCACCTCTTCTCCATGTGAGAGTAACTCTCTTAACCTTTTCTCATAATTTAAAACCCAAGTTCAGTTACAAACTGCAAAATATAGATCAGTCATACTTCAGTGTGCGAGATATGATATGAACATATCCCCTCAGAATGAGTGATCATAGCATGATTGAATTTCAAATTCAGATGGAGGGTGAGAAAGTTGGATCTCCAACCAGTGTACTAAGCTTAAATAAAGGAACTATGAGGGCAGAGTTGGTTAAAGTGGACTGGGAAAATAGATTAAAGGGTAGGACAGTTGATGAACAGTGGTGTACATTTAAGGAGATATTTCACAACTCTCAGGAAAAATATATTCCAGTGAGGAGGAAAGGATGTAAGAGAAAAGATAGCCATCTGTGGCTAACTAAAGAAATAAAGCTCGGTATCCAATTAAGAACAAGGACATACAAAATGGTCAAAACTAGTGGGAGGACGGAAGACTGGGAAGCTTTTAAACCCAGCAAAGAACGACTGAAAAAATGATGAAAGGGAAGATAGATTATGAAAGTAAACTAGCACAAAATATAAAAACAGCAAGAGTTTCTATAGGTATATAAAAAGGAAAAGGGTGGCTAAAGTAAATGTTGATTCCTTAGAAGACAAGACCGGGGAATTAGCAATGGGGAACATGGAGATGGCAGAAACTCTGAACAAATATTTATCCGTCTTTACAATAGAGGACACTAACAATATTCCGACAGTGGATAGTCAAGGGGCTATGTGGGGGGAGGAACTTAACACAATCACAAACGAGGTGGTACTCAGTAAGATAATGGGACTAAAGGCAGATAAATCCCCTGGACCTGATGGCTTGCATCCTAGGGTCTTAAGAAAAGGAACGGCTGGAATTGTGGATGCATTGGTTGTAATTTATCAAAATTCTCTGGATTCTGGGGAGGTCCCAGCAGATTGGAAAACGGCAAATGTGATGCCCCTATTTTAAAAAAAAAAAGGCAGACAAAAAACAGGAAACTATAGAGCAATTAGCCTAACATCTGTGGTTTGCAAAATGTTGGAGTCCATTATTAAAGAAGCAGTAGCAGGACATTTGGAAAAGCAAAATAGGTCAACTGAATAACAGAGTAAATAAAAGAAAGGCTTGCGTTTATATAGTACTCTGAAGGGCTTTGGGAGCTTTCTGAAAAGTTATTCACTGCCTGCAATGTTATTATGGAAGCAAATATGGTAGCCATTTTTCAGACTGGAAGATCCCACAAAGAGCAGTGACCATTTGGTCTATTTTTAGTGGCATCGGCGGAGGGAGGAATGTTGCCCACGTCACCAGGAAAACCCCTATATCTTTTAATAGTGTCTTGAGATCTTTTATGTCCAGCTGAACCAGTGGAGTGGGTAGATGGGGCCTCCTCCAAGGGATAGTGCATTTAACAATGTAGCACTCGTTCAGTACTGCACTGGAGCGCGAGCTGAGATTAAAAGTTCCTGAGTGATGCCTGGAGATTCAAATTCATTTTTATGTGCCCATTTCTGCAGGGCAGTCTTTTTTTTTTAAAGTTCTTTAAAGACTTCCCGTGTTTGCTCAAACTGCTTGGAACCAACTGCTTCATGCTTTGTAGTGTTCAAGAAAAATCCCAATAAAGTTTAGTTGGGAGAAAAACCCGATGTGCCTCAGTAGCTAAAGACCTAAAGCAGCAAGTTGATGTGATCTGGAATGCACTGCCTGAAAGGGCGGTGGGAGCAGAATCAGTGCAAACTTTTAAAAGGGAATTGGATAAATACTTGAAAAGGAAACATTTTCAGGGCTAAGAGGAAAGAGCAGGGCAGTGGGACTAATTGGACAGCTCTACCAGATAGCTAGCACAGGCGCAATGGGTCAAATAGCCTCCTTCTGTGCAGTAGCATTCTATTTGCATATATTATATAAAATATGTGAAAAGATTATTCTCAAACCCCCTATAGAAATTAATGAGCATAGAAGGCTTTTGATGCGTTCATTGTGTAACCTCATTCAATAATCCTTGGGATCAAAATTGGGTAACACCCGGTTTGGAGGCGGTAACCGAGGCGAGTCGGGACTTCCTGCGTCGGGCACGGAAGTTCCGCCCGGCCACGAAATTGGGGTTACCATCCCCTATAGGAAGTGTAGGGCAATGTCGGGCGCTCCACTTCCTCCCTGGGGCGGTAAGTACTCGAATGTTGCAGCACTACGCGGCCCCCCCCCCACTTCCGTTAAAGGGAAATGCACGTTGTGAGCTCTGCAGTGGGCGAGGCACCTCCACTAGGCCACTGGGGATGTGGGGTGTTGTGGTCGCAGCCTGGCACAGAAGCGGAGTTCCGGTCTGCACCATTGCAGCATGGACCCCGCGGCACAAAGAACAGAAGCTCGGGCCAGGAGAAAAAGATGGCACCGCGCACCACCCCTTTAATTTCCGTGAGTCTGGCGCTGACATCACTTGCGGAAGCCTCATGGGACACTGCCCAATTTTTGGTGCGGCTTGAAAATTCACCGCTAAGGGGTGAAAACGGGTCACTGCGCACGCCGATGATGTCATCATTGCCGCACAGCGGCCTGGGTTGCTAACGGCGGGAGCTGGGCGCTGCCAGATTTGCGCCTCCATTAACTCCCGTGCAATTATGCGGGAGCCCCCCCCCCCCCCCCCCCCCCAGGTGAGACCCCATTTTCGTCCCTCTGAGGCGCTAACAGCAGGCACACAGGAGCCCAATTTCACCCCACCCTCCCACCCCCATATCTCTAGACTTTAAGGTAGGGGGCATGATTAAGAAGTTTGCAGATAATACAAAGTTTGGCTGCGTAGTTGATAGAGGAAGAAAGTTTTAGGATACAGGAAGATATCAATGGACTGTTCAGGTGAGTGGAAAAGTGACAAATGGAGTTCAATCTGGAGAAGTACACAATAAATGGTAGGATACTGAGCAGTTCAGAGGAACAGACGGACCTTGGAGTGTAGTACACAGATCCTTGAAGGTAGAAAAGGCATACGGGATACTTTCCTTTATTAGCTGAGGCGTCGAATATAAAAGCAGTGAAGTAATGCTAGGAAAATATAAAACACAAGTTAGGCCACAGCTTGAGTACTACAGATACTCTGGTCACCACATTACAGGAAAGTTGTGAGGGTACAGAGGAGATTTGAGGATGTTGCCAGTACTGGAGAATTTTAGCTGAGGGAAGATTGGATAGGCTGAGGTTGTTTTCGTTGGCACAAAGGAGGTTGAGGGTACCTTTTTAATTGCAGTGTATAATATGAGGGGCTGAGATAGAGTGGATAGGAAGGACCTATTTCCCTTAGAGAGGTCAATAACCAGAGGGCATAGATTTAAAGTAATTGGTAGAGGATTAGAGGGGAATTGCGAATAAATCTTTTCACTCAGGGTGTGTTGGGGTTCTGAAAGGGTAGGAGAGGAAGAAACCCTCATTGCATTAAAAAAGTACTTGGATTATGCACTTGAAGTGCTGTAACCTACAAGGGACTAGGAGCTGGAAAGTGGGATTAGGCTTAATAGCTCTCTTTCGACTGGCACAGACACGATGAGCCGAATGGCTCTTTCTGGCTTAAATTTCTCTGAATCTATGACAGCATCTCTTAATTTTCAATACAGAACCGTTTTCTTTCTATTTTTTGGTGAAAAGACTAACAAGGCAATCTTGTGGATATGTCAGTCCCCACACATCTCTATTTTGTATATTGGTGATATTATGAGGAGAACATAGTAAAAAAAAAAGAAACAAATCCTTTAAGCACATGAATCATATCAAAAATCTGGCTCCACTGTAACTATATATTTATAGACAAGACTAAAGTGTGTGGAGGTAAGATCCGTTTCCCACACAGGGTCTATTGTACTGCACTAATTGAGATATTCGAAAGCTGCCACATGCTTTTTGAAAAAAATGTCTAGCTCCACTCTTTCCAGTAGGAGACCAGTATTCATGGAATGGTTTAGTCACTTGTCTAAGTTATTGAACTGTGATCAGACTCTAAATTTGCTGTCTTAAAATATCCATCAAATCAGACTTAGTGCCACCAGTGTGGAAGTATTTGATGCTAAACTATAGGCTCTCACATTACCCCTCCATTCACCTTGGCTTCCATTATTAGAAAAAAGATCTTATTACATTTCATTAGCAGTGAAACTCCTGCAAATTCTGAGAGGTTAATACTTTGAGATACATTCCAAGCTTTATAGCTTTAATTAGCTCCCTAACCCATAATGCCTGCTGAACTTTGAGGTGCCTCATTCTGATTTTGGTAGTCTATAAGAGTTCCCAGCTAAGCTTCACTGTATATATTCTCAGATCCTTAATCAGCATTCCAGGATCTGTCACCACCTCCCACAACCTTCAGTGTGCCACTGTCCTTTTATTACAAGGTTATATCTACATTGTACCCATAAAAAATAAATGTAAAGAAGGAAATATCTTTACAAAGAGTTTGAGCTGCAACTTTGAAGCAAAAGATAAATTTCCTTTCCAGCAATGCAAGCATATTTATTTTGGCCTAGTATTTTGATTTGTCACTAGTGACCGATTAACTCTTGAAGCAAAGTTGATGGTCACAGGTCTTGTTTTTTTTTCAGAGTTTTGAGGATGTTCTAAAGTTCTTTAAAATATATTTTGCAATTTTGAAACTGCACTGTTGTTCACTTTCCTCTAGTTAGTCATAGTGGAATGAGTGAGTTACAATTCCTTGTATTATTCCAATGTGTAGTCAAAGTTTTGATGACAAAGCATTTACTTACTTTGTGACAACATGGAAGAGGCTAGATCTTCTTACCATTCATAGTCAATCTAGGCAGTAGAACCAGCTCAATTTCAATAGTTCTTGGCACTATAAAGCTCAAATTTGTCCAGAATATCGATACTGTTTTCTTATCTGGGCAAGCTCCAAGTACAGTATCTCACTTGTAATTTTGTCACTTAATATTCGACCCATCTATCTGCTTTAGCTTCCACCCTATCTCTTTGAAAGTTTCTCTCTAAATTTTATTGACATCAGTGTTTCTCCTTTGCTATTTTTCCTCCTTAAGGTGCAGTGCATTACCCTACATTCCTTTTTCTGCTCCCTGAATCCTTACTGATTCAATACTCTCCACTTCCTATTCTAACACACTATTTTCTGGGACATCAAAACTGTATAATTTCTTACTTCCCACAGTCTTCCCTTCCTCCAATCACCATCTTGCTTTGAAAAGACAACTATAGCATCATCTAATCACTACTTGATTTATCTTGTTTTGCTTTTCGGGATTTCATTGGACGACCTTGGTATAATATGTTACAATTCTAATGTTGAGCTAAATTTAGGGGGTTAAATTCGCTGGCCAGCAAGTCATACATGAGTAGGTTAGATGAAGCAGCAATCTATAGACAATCAACGATAATTTCACACTCGTTGCTCCTGCGACAACTCTATTCATTTGAACTCAACAGGGGTCATTGCCAAGTGTAATTAAAAAAACTTAAATAATCCTTTGTCGTACAATAATTTTTCTCTGGTTCCCACTCCCCAGTACAACCACCATCACCATTATTTTATTCCTCTTTTTTGGTTTTGCTTTAGATCCCAGCATCTTATTTGATGACCATATAGTTCTGGGATTCATACTTAGCCCTTTTCAAGACTTGCTGTTTGGGCAAAGAACCTATTTTATTTTATTCAAATTTCACTGATATTTTTCTAGCAAAATATAATTCTATTATAGACAAATATGGCCCGTGATATAGCCCAGAAGGCAAATGAATTATTGAAAGTTACCTCACCAGCATCATGTGATTGGGCGGTGTACACACTAATGCTATTGCATCCTTGAATTTATAAATGTTTATAAACATTCAACAGCATTTGGAACTAACTACTGAAAATTTAGGTTAACCAAAAATATTTAAGACTGATATTGTACCGTGAGCACCCAGCTAATACTTGCTACTTTTAATTGGAATAGATTTAGTTTCCTTAGCCTCTGTCCACCGGTCAGTGGAATGACGTCAGTGGAATGATCCCTGTTCTCCTATGAATCATTTACAGTATTGCTATATATTTTTGTAATTATGGTAACTATAACTGCATACCCATACTTCACTTCAACTCCTTTGACTTAATTTGTATGGGTCAGTTTCCATGTTGTGCTGTTAATTAGTTTGTCATAGAACGCTACAGAATTCTTCAAATGATTAATATTCATTGGGCTGGATTTTCAGTTGTCGATAGCCTCAGTTAGCGGCAGAAAGGGCGTTAATGTGAGCGTTGGAGCTCAGCAATAGGGCATGCAGCTTTTAGCGGCAACACGGAAAATTCATTAGAGGCTCTCCGGGGGCGCAAACCATTGGTGCCTGGCTGCTGCCGATCACGCCATATTCCTGGTATACATAGAAACATAGAAAATAGGTGCAGGAGTAGGCCATTCGGCCCTTCTAGCCTGCACCGCCATTCAATGAGTTCATGGCTGAACATTCAACTTCAGTACCCCATTCCTGCTTTCTCGCCATACCCCTTGATCCCCCTAGTAGTAAGGATCTCATCTAACTCCTTTTTGAATATATTTAGTGAATTGGTCTCAACAACTTTCTGTGGTAGAGAATTCCACAGGTTCACCACTCTCTGGGTGAAGAAGTTCCTCCGCATCTCGGTCCTAAATGGCTTACCCCTTATCCTTAGACTGTGACCTCTGGTTCTGGACTTCCCCAACATTGGGAACATTCTTCCTGCATCTAACCTGTCTAACCCCGTCAGAATTTTAAATGTTTCTATGAGGTCCCCTCTCATTCTTCTGAACTCCAGTGAATACAAGCCCAGTTGATCCAGTCTTTCTTGATAGGTCAGTCCCGCCATCCCGGGAATCAGTCTGGTGAACCTTCGCTGCACTCCCTCAATAGCAAGAATGTCCTTCCTCAGGTTAGGAGACCAAAACTGTACACAATACTCCAGGTGTGGCCTCACCAATGCCCTGTACAACTGCAGCAACACCTCCCTGCCCCTGTACTCAAATCCCCTTGCTATGAAGGCCAACATGCCATTTGCTTTCTTAACCGCCTGCTGTACCTGCATGCCAACCTTCAATGACTGATGTACCATGACACCCAGGTCTCTTTGCACCTCCCCTTTTCCTAATCTGTCACCATTCAGATAATAGTCTGTCTCTCTGTTTTTACCACCAAAGTGGATAACCTCACATTTATCCACATTATACTTCATCTGCCATGCATTTGCCCACTCACCTAATCTATCCAAGTCGCTCTGCAGCCTCACAGCATCCTCCTCGCAGCTCACACTGCCACCCAACTTAGTGTCATCTGCAAATTTGGAGATACTACATTTAATCCCCTCATCTAAATCATTAATGTACAGTGTAAACAGCTGGGGCCCCAGCACAGAACCTTGCGGTACCCCACTAGTCATTGCCTGCCATTCTGAAAAGTACCCATTTACTCCTACTCTTTGCTTCCTGTCTGACAACCAGTTCTCAATCCATGTCAGTACACTACCCCCAATCCCATGTGCTCTAACTTTGCACATCAATCTCTTGTGTGGGACCTTGTCGAACGCCTTCTGAAAGTCCAAATATACCACATCAACTGGTTCTCCCTTGTCCACTCTACTGGAAACATCCTCAAAAAATTCCAGAAGATTTGTCAAGCATGATTTCCCTTTCACAAATCCATGCTGACTTGGACCTATCATGTCGCCTCTTTCCAAATGCACTGCTATGACATCCTTAATAATTGATTCCATCATTTTACCCACTACCGATGTCAGGCTGACCGGTCCATAATTCCCTGTTTTCTCTCTCCCTCCTTTTTTAAAAAGTGGGGCTACATTGGCTACCCTCCACTCTATAGGAACTGATCCAGAGTCAATGGAATGTTGGAAAATGACTGTCAACGCATCCACTATTTCCAAGGCCACCTCCTTAAGTACTCTGGGATGCAGTCCATCAGGCCCTGGGGATTTATCGGCCTTCAATCCCATCAATTTCCCCAACACAATTTCCCGGCTAATAAGGATTTCCCTCAGTTCCTCCTCCTTACTAGACCCCCCGACCCCTTTTATAACCGGAAGGTTGTTCGTGTCCTCCTTCGTGAATACCGAACCAAAGTACTTGTTCAATTGGTCCGCCATTTCTTTGTTCCCCGTTATGACTTCCCCTGATTCTGACTGCAGGGGACCTACGTTTGTCTTTACTAACCTTTTTCTCTTTAAATATCTATAGAAACTTTTGCAATCCGTCTTAATGTTCCCTGCAAGCTTCTTCTCATACTCCATTTTCCCTGCCCTAATCAAACCCTTTGTCCTCCTCTGCTGAGTTCTAAATTTCTCCCAGTCCCCAGGTTCACTGCTATTTCTGGCCAATTTGTATGCCACTTCCTTGGCTTTAATACTATCCCTGATTTACCTTGATAGCCACGGTTGAGCCACCTTCCCTTTTTTATTTTTATGCCAGACAGGAATGTACAATTGTTGTAGTTCATCCATGCGGTCTCTAAATGTCTGCCATTGCCCATCCACAGTCAACCCCTTAAGTATCATTCGCCAATCCATCCCAGCCAATTCACGCCTCATACCTTCAAAGTTAGCCTTCTTTAAGTTCTGGACCATGGTCTCTGAATTAACTGTTTCATTCTCCATCCCAATGCAGAATTCCACCATATTATGGTCACTCTTCCCCAAGGGGCCTCGCACAACGAGATTGCTAATTAATCCTCTATCATTACATAACACCCAGTCTAAGATTGCCTCCCCCCTAGTTGGTTCCTTGACATATTGGTCTAAAAAACCATCCCTTATGCACTCCAAGAAATCCTCCTCCACCGTATTGCTTCCAGTTTGGTTAGCCCAATCTATGTTCATATTAAAGTCACCCATTATAACTGCTGCACCTTTATTGCACGCACCCCTAATTTCCTGTTTGATGCCCTCCCCAACATCACTCCTACTGTTTGGAGGTCTGTACACAACTCCCACTAACGTTTTTTGCCCTTTGGTGTTCTGCAGCTCTACCCATATAGATTCCACATCATCCAAGCTAATGTCCTTCCTAACTATTGCCTTAATCTCCTCCTTAACCAGCAATGCTACCCCACCTCCTTTTCCTTTTATTCTATCCTTCCTGAATGTTGAATACCCCTGGACGTTGAGTTCCCAGCCCTGATCATCCTGGAGCCACGTCTCCGTAATCCCAATCATATCATATTTGTTAACATCTATTTGCATAGTTAATTCATCCACCTTATTGCGGATACTCCTTGCATTAAGACAGAAAGCCTTTAGGCTTGTTTTTTTAACACCCTCTGTCCTTTTAGAATTTTGCTGTACAATGGCCCTTTTTGTTCGGGCACACTTGCGTCCCAGTCGGTAAATTCGGTGCATGCACTTCAGTCGGTACAGGCTTGCAGAGTTGTTAACTGGTGGCTACTTAAAGGGATAAGGAAGCACTTCCCTTGGTGGTCACAGTCAGTGCAACGTTTACACAAAGCACGGTGCGCGAGCCTCCGAGTTTGCAGTTGCAGACAGACGTAACCGTAAGGTTGAAAACAAGAATCCCACCATGATTAGCCCCAACACCAACATCACCAGGCACACCAGCATTACCAACAGTAACACCAACCTTCTCGGCAATCACCTGATGCTGCACAGGGCATCAGCACCTGACCACCTTGCTGCCCAGGATGCCAGGGATGGCATCACCATGGCCAGATTTACTTCACTTGATGCTGTCACATGATGTGCCAGGTTGGCACCACCCCACACCAGCACCATAAAGCATTCCTACAATGCCCAAGCCATTCCTTTCACATTCATCAGCATTGTGCGGGGTACCATTATGTCTCACCATTCACTACAACTCACTAAGCCACTTCCAAAGGTGCACACACATCTGTCTAAGAAGGCAAAGTGTTAAAAATAAAGATTTCAATGCTTAGCAGCACATTAACAGAAACTTTACATGAACATTGGCTAAAAGACCCAAGTGCCTATCCTTGTGTGTTCGTTGGTATGGACAAGGGTGAATGTGAGGGGTGGCTAGTGAGATGGGGATGTGATCATGTGGATAGAGGGATGGATGGAGGTGCAAGATAAGTTGGTGTGCAGGGGTAAGGTAGGGAAGGCAGAGTGATGGGGATGGAATGAGAGACACAGCAGGATGAAGTTGAGTGTGACTTTGCAGTAACATTTTGTGATTCACTGAGATCATTGACAGGTTTTCGCCACTGTAGCTAGGTCCTCCTGACGACTTCCCTGCTTGTGCCCTCCTGTGCACTGTGCAACCAGGCTGTGTTGGTGTCCTGGGGAGGGGTCTCCTGCTCATTGGAAGGGCAGAAAACCTCCCTGCATGCTGTGACTCCCTCCATAAGCATATGAAGGGAGTCATGGGTGCAGCCGTGCATCTGCGTGCAATGTTTGTGTTTGCAGTAGCTCAATGCTGTAGAACACCTACAGCACAACTGTCAAAATGAATGTGGACATGGTCCCTTTAAAGAAATTACGTCATCAGACCCACTTCCTTTTAATTGGCCAGTAACTTTGCTGGGCGGGCTTAAAAAGCCCCATCAACATAAGATTCTTTTCACCAAGCGGGTTCGATTCCCGCCACCTAACTCAGCCGCACTGGGCCTGTCTTAGTAGGTGAAATCGCGGCACTGGTGTTTGAAGGCAGCACCTAGTATAGCACTGAGTCATATAGGCCAAAAGGTCCTTGGTATTTTTGTCCTGGTTTGTGCTGGATTCGCTAATCTCAGTTGAGAGCGCTGCCGCTAGGCTGAGGAGAAAATCAGTCAGAGTTTCTGCTTCTGATCGCTGTCCTGTGACTCTTGCTGCAAAGTGGCTGAGGGCACTATCAGACTGTGCCTGTGGTGGCTTTCATTGTAGAAAGGCCTGCTGAAGCTCAAGAATAGAATTTCTGCTGGGTTCTCCCCATCTCTCGTCGTAGCTTCACTGATGATCTGCGACAACCCCGAGGAAGCGACGGTTTAGGCTCTTAATGCCGATGTTACAGCGGGAGATTGGGTCAGTCGCGTGCAATTTACTGGCATCAATGTATCGGCTCCTTCCTGAAGAGCAATCACTTCAGCGAGGTATCCGAGGGCTTCCCTGGGTAATTGTGCCAGTAACCCAGCAAGGATGAGCATGCTCAAGAGAGGTGGTGAGAAAATGGGAGGGGAGATATTTTCTTAATCTGATTCAAATTAATCTTTTGCCTTTTTATATTATAACAGATTCGCAAGAAATGACGAGATATCAGACGTCAACCATGCCAGGCTTCAGCTCCAAGTCTCAATCTTTTATAACAGACAGAAAATACTGTGTGAGTATATGGCATTCTGTGTGGTAACAACTTGAGATGTTGTTTTCTTCCGTACAGTACCATGGTGCCGAGAGAAGACTGGCAGCTCAAACCCAACTAGGACTGCAACTTGTGGGTCTCAGCTAGGGAGGGGAAAAAAGCAACAGCCAAGGGTTCCAGAGTTTGAATTTGGTGCAGCAGAAAGTGACACGGTGGCTATAAAAACCAGGATTTTAGAGTAAACGGTTCCAAACACTGCCCATCAAACAGTATCTAGATTAGTTTGGTTGCTGCTGCTTATTTTACCTATATTGAAGATAAGAAACTGCTGTCCCTTCAGGAATTACAGGCATGTATGTATAAGATAAGTTGTCTGCATACAACACTTTAACACATGATAATTAGATTTTTTTCTGCTTTAAAAAATTAAATCATTCAATAATTGAATTGAACAACTTTGAACTAAGACAAAAAGGCCATAACCCATTTCTGTTGTGGAAACTGCTTCATTACAGAATATAACAGTAGTCCTGTTGCGTTTCATTTGTCCCATTCACATTGTAGGGTGGATTCAGAAACACCAGAACAACGACAGAGGTGTGAGATCTGTGCATGTGCCAGCATTCAAAAGCTGTGAATGTGACTGCACAGTTGATCTAGTCGCATTCATGACATTCCTAATCAGGCCATGAATGTTTCGCAGTGAAGCGTCCATTTAAGTTTGTGTAGAGTGTTAGCAGGTTGCAGGCACTATTGCAGAAGACCCCGTGATTTGATTGGTGATAAATGAGCTGATCCCAGTCAGGAGAGCAAATGTGTGACTGCAATTGGCCTCATCGCTCCTTGGCTAGGGAGGGAAAACTGCAAAATCAACGTTTTGGCCGCAGTTGGAGCACTTAACCTGATTCCCTGATCAGACTGGAGCTTTCCAGACTGAGATAGATATATTTTTGTTCGGTAAGGGTACCAAAGGATAGGGAGCAAAGGCGGACAAATGGAGTTGAGGTGCAGATCAAATATGATCTAATTGAATGGCGAAATGGACTTCAGGGATTGAATGGCCTAGTTCTGTTCCTATGTTAGCTAATCGGTCGCTTGCAGCGGGCAACAGTACTCACAGAGCGCACTGATTGGGAAATCATGGGCTTGAAGTACCTAATTTTTTTTTGTACATAGCTTGCCAACCAAGCTTCCCTGGAAACACTGCTCCTCGCCATGACCATCAGTTCTGGGAATCAGCCCTATGGTATGCAGCTTTGTCCACCCACCATAGGAAGGCTATAAAAGCAGTGGGAAAGGTGCAGCATAGATTCACTGAGTTTCTACCAGGGATGAGGAGCTACAATTCTGAAGAGAAACTTGAGAAGTAACAACCTTTTTCACTAAATCTGGGCAGGTTATGGGGTAGTCTTCAAAAATAGTGACCGATTTGACCCCAGTGGTTGGAGGCAAATTTAAGATCTATAATCACATACAGAAAATAGACAGGAGGTTAGAAAAATGTATTTACATAGAGAATGTTAAATCCTCTGCCACAAACCCTTATTGAAGCAGACTCCATATTTTTTTTTGAAGGGGAATTAAATAATTCCTTATAAAAAGAGAAATATTAAAGGATATGGACGACTAGCAGGAGAGTGGGATTACACTAGGTGGCTGACGGAGGACAAATCAGCACAGACTAGATGGACCAAAGTGCTTGTTTCTGTGCTATAACACATGATTCCTGATGATCCTGGCTGGTAAATACCCTATGGGTGGACATTGGGTGGGAACAGGACTGGACTACACTGTGAAGTCCACCATAGTTAAATGGCCTGACAACACGTATTGTCTGTGCTCATCCATGAAGGTTGACTTCCTGAGCAAGGTACCGGAGAGTTGCCAACAACTGCGAAGCTAAAGCCCAGCCTGAGTGAATAGGGGAAGTGAATTTATCATCAGTTATGAACTTGATAATTGAATTGTTTTTCTCTGGTTTTGTTGTGATTTGCTTAATAAAAGGTTGCATGGTTATTTTGTTTACCTCAGACTGTCAAGCCACCTGGGTACCAACAGAGGAACAGTCGAAACTGGTCATCCCATTCGACTGTGGGAGATTATAACTATAAAGGGACAGCTGCAGCAAATCTGTATGGCAGACAAGGAGAGCAGGTTATCACTCGCTACAGACCTATTTCCATGCACCAGACCACTACTAGACCAATGTCTTTTCACCAGTCTGCAGATTATAGATATGCCACCCGAGCACAGATAGAGCAGCAGGACATTGATAACTTGTCCCTCCGCTCCATGCAGCTGCCTGGCAAAAATGCCCAGGTCATAAGGAAGAAATCTTTGTCTGGTGCACAAATGAATGGACAGGCCATGTACAACAGAATGGATGATGGAGAGATGAGCATGATTTCGGATCAGGTCGATAATGGCTATTTGTCTTCAGCCGGGGGTAACGGCTATATCACCAGCAGCCGTAGTGCAAACTACATGATGACGTATCCTCGGGCCCAGCGAGTGAATACTGTGAGCGTGGGAGGCGCCATGAAAAGTGGCTCACTGGGCATGGGTGGCTATGCTGCGGAAGAAATGGAGGAGGCGTCCGTACGCCGACTAATCCGACCCCCGGCCCAGCGCACGCTGCAGAGGGTCCAGCAAAGCAACAGGACAGCTCGAGGAAGAGGATCTTCCAGTTCCCACTCTGCAGCGTTTGAGACGATACAGATGTCACGCACTCCATCCCTGCACAGTTTGAGCGGCGTAGATGGCTTGATGCAAGCAAAAATGTTACAAGCGGAGGGATTTGATGAGCAGAAGCTTCAAATGACATCCTATTCAATGTCACAGTAAGTTTGAGATTGATCTTGTGCGCAGTGATGTATTTGCAAGGTAGTCGATTTACTGTCTCGTAAACCAGATTTACTGGTGACGGTGAAAGAGAGAATGTGGCGTTTTAATCGTTACTTCCTACTGGCTCATGTTTCTGAAATAAAAACAGAAAATGCTGGAAATACTCAGCAGATCAGGCGGAATCTGTGGAGAGAGAGAGAAACAGTTAACGTTTCAGGTCGATGACCCTTCGTCAAAGCATATTTCTGGTTGGCTCAGTGGATGTATCAGTTGAAAATTGGGGGTGGTGGCAGGGAAACCTATCATTTAGAATTGTCGTGAATTTTCTAAGCAAGTATTTTTCATTTATTATGGGGTGTTTGAATGGCATTTTGGAAAGTGTAGTTCTTTAAAGTGGTGCCAGTCTTCAAAAAAAGCAGCCAATGCTTTCTTGTTTAACATTAGGCTGTAAAACGGTCATCGCCATGTTACTTATATTTATCACGGGTTGTTCCAGTTCTCCTTACCCGCAACAAAAAGTGTTTCCCATTTTAATAAGCCGGGATACTAAAACCCAGTACCAATAGTTTTTTTTTTTAAAAAGTACATTTGAGGTAGGAAGAGCTTTTTTTAAAAAAAAATCCTTTTGTGGTTTCTTTTTGTAAAGTTGGGCAATAACTTGAGCAGGAAACAAATTCTAAATAATTTAGATTAGTTTATCTAAGTCTGCCCAGAATCTGAAATAAATGGCACAGTTCTGTGCAGCCACGATATCTAAGTTGATGTGAAGGGCCTGACTGGAGGAGGGAGGAGATCATGCCATGTAATTCATTCAATCTGTTCAACATTTTCAATGGTATTATTTGCCAGGGGAAGAGACTCTACGTATTTCCCATCTGCCTCCTGGGATGGAGTGGCTGTTATTAAAACAGCTTATTCACCTGCATTGAACGATAGCTCCGTGGGATGGTCCCAGATTCAGATGATGCTCTGTGCCGAGTTAACTGATCTTCTTTTGAGCCAGCTTTTGGAGACCTGCAGTCAGCCACAGTGCCCATGGGCCAGGGCAGGGCAGTGTGTGCTCCTGATCCCCAATCAGCGTACCCGGCCACTTGTGTGGACGCACAGGGAGGACAGAATCTAGCTCAGTTGTGATGCTCTCCATGGAAAAATAGCCTGGCAACATGCATCACTTGGGCTCACAGGAAGAATGGTCATTTGGCTGACTAATTCAAGAGTTGCCAGCGTCCATGGAACCGAACTCCAGCGTTACTTAATCCCTTGAGAAAGGGGAGATATTTGAGAAATAACCAGGGCACTTAACAGATGATAAGGGTAGATTTTCAGAATTTTCACTGAGTAAAGGGCTCTGGTTGCCTAGAGCACATTTTGGGATATGGACAGTCAATGCATCTCTCAGAATTTTTCCATCTATTAATTTTTAATGAACAGAAAGTCTTGCAAGAGCCACCATGCCCAATATCCCACTCTGTACTCTGGGCACGCACAGAATCACATCTCAAGTACCACTTCACAAAATGTACCCTATTGCTCCCGTATGAGGATAATATGTATCTGCGGATTTGCTGCGGGCCTGAACTCGTGACTCTGCTCTCTCTAGGACAGATGGTTTGGACCTGCCTACAGCCGTGCATTTTCTGAGCAGCACCGACGTTAATAATCAAGTGGTTGGAGCTGGATACATCCAGCACAAATGCTACCATGACGCAGATGCTAAAAAGCAGGTAAGAATAGCTGAATATGGAAGGGAAGGAGGAAGGGAGGGAGGAAGGGGGAGGCAGAATGGTGGAAACACTTTGAGGAATTTCCTTAACTTAAATCTCTGTGACCGATCACTTTTATAAAAAAAAAAATTTAGTCATGGGATGTGGGCGTTGCTGGCAAGGCCAGCATTTATTGCCCATCCCTAATTGCCCTTGAGAAGATGGTGGTGAGCCACGGCCTTGAACCGTTGCGGTCCGTGTGGTGAAGGTACTCCCACAGCGCTGTTAGGGAGGGAGTTCCAGGATTTTGACCCAGAGACAATGAAGGACCAGCGATATACTTCCCAAGTCAGGATGGTGTGTGACCTGGAGGGGAACGTGAAGGTGGTGGTGTTCCCATGTGCCTGCTGCTCTTGTCCTTTTAGGCGGTAGAGGTCGTGGGTTTGGGAGGTGCTACCAAATAAGCCGTGGCAAGTTGCTGCAGTGCATCCTGTAGATGGTGCACATGCAGCCATGGTACGTCGGTGATGGATGGTCATAAAAGTATCCTGTAGATCAGTTGCGCTATACCTTTGTGTTATAAATCCAGGTCTTGCTGTAAATATTCTCCTGCCTAAAGCAGTACGTTACTCCTTTCAGCACTCTGGACATGTAATTAGGGGTGTGCTCATACCACTACATATCTAATGATAAAATACTGTAACCTTTGTGGTTTGTACTGGATATTTGTGTCTTTCGGACATGCCATCTAGTGCAATCACATCTTTCCTGTAATGTGATGAAAGGCACTGTATGCAGTCCTCTAGCTGTGGCTTAACACGTGTTTTATACAGTTCTAGCATAATCTCCCTGCTCTTATATTCTATGCATCGACTAATAAAGGCCCATCAACCTTCTTAACCATCATATCTACCTGACTTGCTACCTTCAGGGATCTGTGGACACGCACTGTAAAGTCCCTCTGTTCCTCTTCACTTCTCTGTATTTGACCATTTAATTTGTATTCCTTTGCTTCGTTAGCCCTCCCCAAATGCATTATCTCACACTTCTCCGGATTGAAATTCCTTTGTCATCTTTCTGGCCACCTGACCAGTCCATTGATATCTTCCTGTAGTCTACAGCTTTTTTCCTCACTAACAACCACATAGCCATTTTTTTTGAATCCTTTGAAAACTTCTTAATCATGCCCCCAACATTGAAGTCCAGCTCATTGATATATATACCACAAAAAGCAAGAGGCCTAGCACTGAGCCCTGCAGAACTCCACTAGTAACAGCGGAGATGATTGAAACTTGACAGTGGTGACCTAGATTACATATTTCTAGTGTTTAAATAATGGTCCTGTATTTTACAAAGTTGGGTTAGAGTTCTGATTACTGATCTCGGTATTGCAGTTGCTAAATTGGATGTTTCCCTCCCATCAGGCCTATAACTTGAAGGCCATCACTGAGCTGGTGAACCTCTTCAACCACGATTCGGTGGAAGTACAGAGGAGTGCCACAGCGGCAATGCGCAACCTAATCTACAACAACTCAGTAAACAAACAGGAGCTGGTCAAGCAGAATGGAATTCTCAAGATGATGCAGGCAATCAAAGGCATCGATGAAGAACTGAAGAGCAATATCACTGGTATGTTTAATTCAACCCTTTACATAGTTACTAAGTCCCAAGCCAGTCACAGACCAAATGAATGGTAATCCGTCAACTGCATTGCAATAATGACCGATGTAAATATACCTCTTGCAACTAAACTTGTCAACAATCTGTATAGGCCAGACAGGAATAATGCAAAAGAGATTTTTGATAATTACTCTTGGTTCCTGCCCAGACATTATCAGATAGAATTGCTGAACCTGTCCAACGACTGAAAAGGGTTAGAAAACCTAAGAGATTTTACATGTTGTGTTTTCATGTATAATCAGTGTTCATGACTGTGGTGTTGGCACGGGGACCATCAGCAGGTCGGGGTCTTCAAAGGAACAGCATGGGCTCGAGGCCCAGAAGAGGCGTGGACCCAGGGGCAGCACGGGCCAGCCCACACTGCAACATATGTGTACACTAGGTCTGTGCAGCAGAGCTGGTCTTCAGTCGCCTTGGTTAACCCTTGCCACTGGACCAAGAGACCTAGCTCTGTCAAGCCCATGTGGTGGCTGGTGTGTAATGGCCACCACACGTTTTTTTTTAAAAACTATATATTTTTTTTAATCCACGCACAGGCATCTTCCACCGTTCAACATGTAGTTTGGGATGTGGAATATTAGGTCCTTCATTGAAACACCTGTGAAATCGTCCTTTTTTGGCGTGGAAGCAAGTCATCCTCGATACGAGGGACTGCCTATGATGATGATGATGGTGCCAGCAACATCTATCATGCTCCCATTCACACAAATTAACACTTAATTATATTTGCGTACTATCTTGTGCCAATTTGCAAGCCTATTAACCACCCTATTCTATTGCCATTTGTGGAGTTACATGCCATATTTTATGTTCAGAAAAACCATATGGTAGTGCAGGAACTAGAAAGATAACCCCCTCTGTCTGATCTTTTAGGACCTAGGCCTATATGGATATGTTGCATATTTTCTTTCTTCCAGTGTGTGAAGTATACCCTCCTCACCACCCACTTCTTTCTAATGTTAACCAATCACCAACCCCACTCCCCATTCTGTTACTACATCTCCACCAACCTTCCCTTCTCTGTAGACTGTAATTGCATCTTCACCAACCTCTTCCACTCCAGATTGTAATGATCAGTGTTTACCCTCATTTATTTTGGGTGCACGGTACCTTTCACAAACTGCATGCCCCATTCACAGTTTCGAGCATGCACACAATTTAATATTGGAAGAGCCGGTCCTGGGCTGAGGCCTCGCAGCTTAGCGGGAGCGTTGGTAACGATACTAGAACAACGACTTATATTTATATATACATTTATATGTATTTAGATACTGCACTAATGCTCCTCCTCCTGCCTGTAACTGCACTCTACCTACCATCCAATTCTCTAATCTGGAAATACATCCCCTCTAATCTATAACTACAGCCCACCAATTCCCCCATCTCAGCCTATAACTACACCCCTCCAATCCCCCCTCCTCCTCTAGTGTATAACTACACCCCTCCAATCCCCCCTCCTCCTCTAGTGTATAACTACACCCCACCAATCCCCCCTCCTCCTCTAGTGTATAACTACACCCCACCAATCCCCCCTCCTCTCTACCCTTTAACGACACCAGTCTAACTACACCCCTGCCAAATGTTCTCCTCTCCAATATGCAGTTACACTCCCACTATCACCTCTTCTAACCAGCTTGTAACAACACCTCCACCATCCTCTCTCATTCTCTTTGTGTAATGTGACCTGAATCACCTTGATTGTTGATTGTAGTGATGGTAATTGCAATATTCAGTGTCATCTTACTGTTAGAAGAGAACCGTTTGCCAGCAAGAGATCACCTTTCTCCAAAGGAAATTGAAACTATTCTCCATGGGTCTGGCAAATGTCCTGGGTTCAGCAGCAACAGTGCCTCAAGCTGGAGTTGTACTAGATCGGCTGTGAACTCAAACTGTTGGGACTGCTTTCTGGAAGTGTTCTCACACCTCAGTGCTTTAGCGTGCTTGGTTGTCTCATGTGTTGTGCTGCTACATCTGCATTGAGGCGCACCAGTGCAAACGTGGCACCCTCATGGAATGTCCAGTAGGTCTGTTGTGCTTTTTCTTGTGGGGGAAGGGGGGGCAGGTTTAAATAAAATGGACCAGAGTGTAAGGTGGGCGGGTTGAAATAGAAAGGTGATCTCAGCTAAGATTGCTGCTACAAAACCGTGCAGTCACAACACAGCAGTGTTTTCAGAAGGTCATGCATTGTGTTTGTCTGATAACAGATTGAGAGAGGGGGTGGGGAGGGTGGCGGAGTTTGGTTTGGCTTCTCATTGCAGTGTTTGGTTTCTGAAAAAAACTAGAGGAAATACACTGCTGCAACTTGAAAGAAAACAAAAGAATTCAGGGTTAGTTCAATTTGAAGAGAAGTATCAAAAGTTCTAAAATGTAACCTTAAGGAATCTTTAGTCTGAGTGGGGATGTTACGGCAGGTTCAATCCCTGGAACAGTCAGGAAATCGCCTGCTGATTCACCAGAGATGCACCTTGTTTATGAAATGTGAGCTTCTTCAACATCCTCTGATTGAAAAAAATTAAATACTTGTGGTTCTGAGCCACACAGAAGGTGCCAAATTTGAGTCTGGTCTGTGCTGGTTTCAACCGGTGACAGAATTTGGTCTGCTACAATTGGCCAGTGTGTCGCTGGGGGACTGGAAAGAGCAGGGGTGGGGAGTAGAAGGAATTGTCAAGATTGTCACTGGTAATTGCTAACCAAAGACCAACTCTCTTCCACCCCCACCCCCCCACCTTGCACTCCCAATTGCAAAGTGCCGGTGCATGACTGTCAGTGGTGCCATTGGTTGTTGGAGTAGGGAAGTCCTGCTACAACTGTGCAGGGCATTGGTGAGACCACACCTGGAGTACTGCATAAGGTTTTGGGGGTCAAAATTCAGAGACCAGTTAATGCCCGTTTGCGCGACCATTCCTGAAAATCGAATGGCTGCCGCTTTGGGGTCAACAGGCCGACCCGACCTTAAACCCAAGTAGTTGCACCGCCAAGTTAAACGAATAAAAAAATATTTACCAGCCATTTTCAGCTGAATCCGTCGATCCGGTGCCCCCGGCAGGTTTTTCTGCCGGTGCACCATCTCCGCACTGTCGCCCGGCAGCGCAGCAGCCCTTAAAGGGGAGGGCCCAATGCCGCGGCCGCAATGGAGAAATTTTTGCCGGCCGACTTGCCAATCAGTCAGCAACATATTGCCCGCCGGGTTCGGCCGGGTCGTAAATGGGCAGCCTGGCACCCCCTCTTGGGTGCCAGGCCGCTGGCCCGGCCGAAACCCTCCCTGGTGGTCCAGTGGCCAAAGTTTAAAAAATGATAGATTCTCTCCTTTAACGGAGGGGCGAGAGCGTGGTGACGCACACGTGCTGTGACATCACCACGACTTCACGACGATTGACAGTGGCGGAGGCCCTGAGCGACCCATTTCAGCCAGTCTGCCTGGCTTTGAGTCAAAGGCCCATCCCATTATGACCGATTTCTGTGGATCTACTTACCATACCAGGAGTTCCCGCGGTAAGTACCAGTCATAAACTCATAGGTACGTCAGCTTTCGGCCCCCTGGTCTCCTTATTTGGAGGCAGTTCAGAGAAGGTTCACTTGGTTGATTCCTGAGATGAAGGGGTTGTCTTATGAAGAAAGGTTTAGCAGGTTGGGCCTATACTCATTGGAATTTAGAAGAATGAGAGGTGATCTAATTGAAACATAAGATTATGAGGGGGCTTGTCAGGGTAGATGCAGAGAGGATGTTTCCCCTCGTGGGGGAATCTAGAACCATGGGGCATAGTTTTAGAATAAGGGGTCGCCCATTTAAAACTGAGATGAGGAGGAATTTCCTCTGAGGGTCATGAATCTGTGGAATTCTCTACCCCAAAGAGCTGTGGGGGCTGGGCCATTTAATATATTTAGGGTGGAGATAGACAGATTTTTGACTGATAAGGGAGTTGAGGGTTATGGGGAATAGGCAGGGAAGTGGAGTTGAGGCCAAGATCAGGTCAGCCATGATCTTATTGAATGGCAGAGCAGGTTCGAGAGACCAAATGGCCTTTTTCTGGTATTTCTTATGTTGTGTTGAATAGTCTTTTGCTGCTCGGTATCTGGGCTCGCGCGTCAAGAGTGGTCATTTGAGTGAGGATGTCCACACCCTTAGAACTTTACTCTGCAAAGAGTGAACAGTATCCCGAAAGGAGGAGACTTAAAGAAAAATATAAAAATACAATGTCGGTTTGATATAATCACATCCGAATACTGATCCAATGAGAGATCATGTCCTTCCCTGTTCCCTTATTTATAACCAAGGCAAAGGGAATTTATCTTGATATTTTGAGTGCTTAAGAGCTATTTTTAAAATTAGTAGTTTTTGCTGTTTGCTCAGAAAATACAAACCTACATATGCTGAACACAAATACCTGAACTACCTCTGTGCCTTCTAAGGGGGTTCTGGATCTGTGTTTTAGTTGAATGGCTGAGTGAGTTTGGGATAAACTGAGTAAAGTTCACACTGGTCAGCTCAACCCCAGTATAAGTAATTCTCGTGTATAAGCCATGCCTTATAGACCAGTTGTTTGTGCTGTAGACCCGAGGCAGTGTCTAGATCAGAGAGTGCACTGATAATAAGCATTGTCTGGAGCAGGCAGGAGAAGCCAACTACAGGAGTGAGATTCCAAAGCACTGACTGTAACCAGAAATTGTTTATGTCCCCTTGAAAGACTTAACAGTTCTCTTGTGCTCCTTTGGTGCTTGCATTTTGTGTCGGTTTGAAAAAAAAACGAATTGTTCTGAGTGTCCCAGTAAAATTACTGTGAGGGCAAGGCAGTTGATGATGCACTCACAGCAGTGGAAGCTGCATTCAGTCCCTTAATGACTGGGTGGGGCACTGAACAGGAGTAAGAAAGATTGCTTTCAAACTCTTCTGTTGGAGCCAGGCGAGTCAACACATTGACTCATTGTGAGACCTGTACATTAGTCTCCGTGTGCAAACTATATATGTATTTGTAAATGCCTATGTCCTCCTGGTTTGATTACTAAAATGAGAAACTCTGCAGATTGATAAGCAGAACAAGGTTTCTCGTTCAACATTGAGGCTCAGTGATTTCAAGAATGCAATCTAATCTCAAGATTGGATTTTTTTTTAAACTGCTGAAGTTTCCCTCTTCTGGTTTATGTCACTGAAACTCTGAGATTAGATTACTGCTTTGTAATCGCTTCTCTTTAAATAGGGAATGTCCACATATGCACGATTTGCAGTAGTGTAGGGGTTACTGGATAGCGGTTGGATCTTTTACAACCCCATTCTCCCCCTTTTTACCTCGAGGGGTTTCAAGGCCAATGGTAGCACCTACACTGCTGATAAAAGCTAACTTCACAGACCAGGGATCAAAGTTTGGTCATTCTTGGTCTGGTAGGCTTGGTCCCGCCCTACTTGCCCACGGAGGCATCGTAGGAGCCTTAATTGCATGAATGAGATGAAGAGTGTAAGAGTGTGTATAATGAAGCCAAAATTATGAAAGGAGTTTTTAGATTCCCCCCCTCCATTTTTTTGTTAATCTGTTTGCTGCCAAACACAGAGTACAAATGAATTCCTTGTGAACGGATATCAGTTCCATTGTGTAATCATTGTGCTTTTTCATATGAGTAAGAGATGAGTAAAAGTGGAGGGCAGAGAAACCAAAGGCAAGAAACAAAAAGGGCCACTGAATATAAAAGGGCTGCAGGAGGGGTAAAAACTAAAAATCATGGTTTAAAAACTAGGACGAAAACACTCTACCTAAATGCACGCAGCATTAGAAATAAAGTAAATGAGTTGACGGCACAAATCATTACAAATGGGTATGATTTGGTGGCCATTACAGAAACATGGTTGCAAGGTGGCCAAGACTGGGAATTAAACATACAGGGGTATCTGACGATTCAGAAAGATAGGCAAGAAGGGAAAGGAGGTTGGGGTAGCTCTGTTAATAAAGGATGATATCAGGGCAGTTGTGAGGGATGATATTGGCTCTAATGAATAAAATGTTGAATCATTGTGGGTGGAGATTAGAGATAGTAAGGGGAAAAAGTCACTGGTCGGTGAAGGTTATAGGCCCCCAAATAATAACTTCATGGTGGGGCGGGCAATAATCAAGGGAATAATGGAGGCATGTGAAAAAGGAACGGCAGTAGTTATGGGGGATTTTAACCTACATATCGATTGGTCAAATCAAATCGCAGGGGGTAGCCTGAAGGAGGAATTCATAGAATGCATACGGGATTGTTTCTTAAAACAGTATGTAACAGAGCCTACAAGAGAGCAAGCCATTTTGGATCTGGTCCTGTGTAACGAGACAGGAAAAATAAACGATCGCCTCGTAAAAGATCCTCTCAGAATGAGTGATCACAATATGGTTGAATTTGTAATACAGATTGAGGATGAGGAAGTTGTGTCAGAAACTAGCGTACTATGTTTAAACAAAGGGGACTACAGTGGGATGAGGGCAGAGTTGGCTAAAGTAAACTGGAAACAAGGACTAAACGGTGGCACAATTGAGGAACAATGGAGGACTTTTAAGGAGCTCTTTCATAGTGCGCAACAAAAATATATTCCAGTGAAAAAGAAGGGCGGCAAGAGAAGAGATAACCAGCCATGGATAACCAAGGAAAGTATCAAATCAAAGACCAATGCGTATAAGGTGGCCAAGGTTAGTGGGAAACTAGAGGATTGGGAAAATTTTAAGCAACAGCAAAGAATGACTAAAAAAGCAATAAAGAAAGGGAAGATAGATTACGAAGGTAAACTTGCGCAAAACATCAAAACAGATAGTAAAAGCTTTTACAGATATATAAAACGGAAAAGAGTGACTAAAGCAAATGTTGGTCCCTTAGAAGATGAAAAGGGGGATTTAATAATGGGAAATGTGGAAATGGCTGAGACCTTAAACAATTATTTTGCTTCCGTCTTCACAGTGGAAGACACAAAAACCATGCCAAAAATTGCTGGTCATAGGAATGTGGGAAGGGAGGACCTTGAGACAATCACTATCACTAGAGGGGTAGTGCTGGACAGACTAATGGGACTGAAGGTAGACAAGTCCCCTGGTCCTGATGAAATGCATCCCAGGGTATTAAAAGAGATGGTGGAAGTTATAGCAGATGCATTTGTTATAATCTACCAAAATTCTCTGGACTCTGGGGAGGTACCAGCGGATTGGAGAGCAGCTAATGTAACGCCTCTGTTTAAAAAAGGGGGCAGACAAAAGGCAGGTAACTATAGGCCGGTTAGTTTAACATCTGTAGTGGGGAAAATGCTTGAAACTATCATTAAGGAAGAAATAGCGGGACATCTGGATAGGAATAGTGCAATCAAACAGATGCAGCATGGATTCATGAAGGGGAAATCATGTTTAACTAACTTACTGGAATTCTTTGAGGATATAACGAGCATGGTGGATAGAGGTGTACCGATGGATGCGGTGTATTTAGATTTCCAAAAGGCATTCGATAAGGTGCCACACAAAAGGTTACTGCAGAAGATAAAGGTACGCGGAGTCAGAGGAAATGTATTAGCATGGATAGAGAATTGGCTGGCGAACAGAAAGCAGAGAGTCGGGATAAATGGGTCCTTTTCCGGTTGGAAATCAGTGGTTAGTGGTGTGCCACAGGGATCAGTACTGGGACCACAACTGTTTACAATATACATAGATGACCTAGAAGAGGGGACAGAGTGTAGTGCAGCAAAATTTGCAGATGACACTAAGATTAGTGGGAAAGCGGGTTGTGTAGAGGACTCAGAGGCTGCAAGGAGATTTGGATAGGTTAAGCGAATGGGCTAAGGTTTGGCAGATGGAATACAATGTCGGAAAGTGTGAGGTCATCCACCTTGGGGGAAAAAAAACAGTAAAAGGGAATATTATTTGAATGGGGAGAAATTACAACATGCTGTGGTGCAGAGGGACCTGGGGGTCCTTGTGCATGAAACCCAAAAGGTTAGTTTGCAGGTGCAGCAGGTAATCAGGAAGGCAAATGGAATGTTGGCCTTCATTGCGAAAGGGATGGAGTACAAAAGCAGGGAGGTGTTGCTGCAACTGTATAAGGTATTGGTGAGGCCGCACCTGGAGTACTGCGTGCAGTTTTGGTCACCTTACTTAAGGAAGGATATACTAGCTTTGGAAGGGGTACAGAGACGATTCACTAGGCTGATTCGAGAAATGAGGGGTTACCTTATGATGATAGATTGAGTAGACTGGGTCTTTACTCCTTGGAGTTCAGAAGGATGAGGGGTAATCTTATAGAAACATTTAAAATCATGAAAGGGATAGACAAGATAGAGGCAGAGAGGTTGTTTCCATTGGTGGGGGAGACTAGAACTAGGGGGCACAGCCTCAAAATACGGAGGAGCCAATTTAAAACCGAGTTGAGAAAGAATTTCTTCTCCCAGAGGGTTGTGAATCTGTGGAATTCTCTGCCCAAGGAAGCAGTTGAGGCTGGCTCATTGAATGTTTTCAAGTCAAAGATAGATAGATTTTTAAGCAATAAGGGAATTAAGGGTTACAGGGAGAGGGCGGGTAAGTGGAGCTGAGTCCACGACCAGATCAGCCATGATCTTATTGAATGGCGGAGCAGGCTTGAGGGGCTAGATGGCCTACTCCTGTTCCTAATTCTTATGTTCTTATATCCTGCGGTCTTTATGCTTCAATATATTTTCTGCCCTGTAAGTTTCTATGATTCTATGAATTTACCCGAATCCTGAACTTGGTATCTGTGTCTCTTTAGGGATCCTGTGGAATCTGTCTTCCAATGAGAATCTGAAGAACACACTTGCCCGAGATACATTAGAGGAAGTCACAGAACAAATCATTGCCCCCTTCTCTGGCTGGAGCAACAGCATGCAACTTCCTTCAGAGAATGACGTCTTCTACAATGCCACTGGCTACATGCGGTAATGATTCATGTCTTCTGAAATTATAAAAAATCTCCAGGCAGGAATGTCATTGCTGTTTCCACTGATGTTTTTGTATGTAAATCAGTCTCTTAAATGTGTACACTCACTCATCAGTTAAATTGAAGTCAAAATTTCAAGTACTTTACAAAATTGTATGGGGCCGAAATTCAGTAA
The DNA here is from genome assembly GCF_044704955.1 of Pristiophorus japonicus. Taxonomy (NCBI): domain Eukaryota; kingdom Metazoa; phylum Chordata; class Chondrichthyes; family Pristiophoridae; genus Pristiophorus; species Pristiophorus japonicus. The sequence goes on along the minus strand of NC_091990.1, from coordinate 95,268,999 downwards.
CTCGCCATTTGGGGATGGTAACTGAGGCGAGGCGGGACTTCCTGTGCCCGACATGGAATCCCGCCCCATCTGCAATATTTGGGTTACTGCCCCCGAGAGGAAGTAGAGCACAAAGTCGGGCGCTCCACTTCCTCTCGGGGGCGGGACTCAGGAGCGTAGCATGAGCACAGAAGCCTCCCCTTCCATTGGAGCCCACCAGAGAGCAGGGTGCTGTGGCCGCAGCCTTGCACAGAAGCTGCGTACCGGGCTGCACCATTGCAGCACGGACCCTGGAAAATCATCAGCGAAAGGCAGGCAAAAAAAATAAATGGCGGCACGCACCGCCACTTTACTTTTCGCCCCCCCCCGAGCATGGCCCGCGGCCTCACGGCACGTTACGCAATTTCCGCTCCGGAGTGAAAGCGGCCTCGCCGGTTTGTGCCTCTGCTAACTCCTACACAATTTTGTGGGAAGTGGTAGCGCCTCCCCCCACCCCCGGGCGAGAAATCGTTTGCGCCCCGTTAGCGACAACGGGAGGCGCAAACGATGCAAATTTCTCCGCCTATGTCTCTTAAGGTTCCAGTCACCCTATTCCCTGGTCATAAGGACAGGCATCAAATTCACACTTGGGTTCCTCTCATAGCCACTGCAGAACTATTATTTTCCACTATCTCCTTTCCTCTAAGGAAATGCCTGGCCTCCATTCAGTTCTTCTTCTTTCTGACAACGTGACAAAAAGTGGAGCTTACCAATTATGGTGATTGTGGGCATGAATCTGGAGGACGTTAATCCATGGCCTAGCTCTTGAGTATGACAACCCACTGTGAGACATCATCCTTCAATTGTTTTTTTAAAGGATGTATTTGCAGCAGTTTTCCTATTCATCCACTTTTCCATAAGCTTTCCAGGGGTCAACTACTTATAGCCTGGTAGTGGATAAAGTGGGAGACCTAGCTTGTGCTGTAATGGATGGGCTACAAAACTAGGGGGCTTGACATGAACAGGCCTGTCCTACGGAATGCACACTTTGTCAACCATTGACAATGGCTAGAGTAATGAGGTCTGCCCCAACTAGACCGCTTTTTGAAATAAAAGGGTCTTTCGGATTGTGGTAAGGGAGATGAGCTACTGAACTATAAAATTCTATCATGTGGTCCCTGGCAGTAACGTCCAGTTATTTAGCAATCATTGCTTTCTTTTCGATACTTTTTTTTCCTTTTTTATATTCGCTTCAGTACAAACAATAATCCTATTGCTCATTTCATATTTTGTACAGAAACCTGAGCTCGGGGAAAGAGGAAACACGTCAGAAAATGCGGGAATGTAAAAATTTAGTGGACTCCCTAGTCTACTTCGTCCAGCATGCTATCGATGATGACAATGGAGCAGACAAGGTAAAGGAGTCTCTGTCCTGCATTTGGGCAAAAATACTTTAACTGGGAGCAGGGGCCATCTTCAGGGTGGATCTAATTGAGGCCAGAACTTCAACCCACCCCTTATCTGTGACTGTGATCCAAGCAAAATTCCCTGCATCGGGGCATTTATATATTTATATTGTTAGTGATTTTCAAAAAATATTTCTTGGAAGTTGCCAGTTTTGAAAATGCTGTTTTTCTTTAATGCAATAGATCACGTTGTCATTTAAAGTTTAACACCCCCACCCCCCCCACCCCCACCCCCACCCTACACCAGCCCAAGGCTCTTAGTAACACAGGATGTGATGAATACATGGACATCCCTTGCTCCCAGCATTGCTAGGGCACAAGTAACAGGAAATATGATGTCATTTTTTTCTCCTCATTTGTATGGTGTCATAATTGATCAGAATTTTTGCTGGGTGCTAAAAGGAATGGGGCCCGGTGTAACACATTCCTACCTGATTTCACATCCCTGCAGTAACCAGCGATGAATTTTGTCTCCACTGTTAGTAAAGCATTGGGGAGGCTAAATGCTATGCTGGTCAATGGCATCTAATGAGAAATCAGGAGAGTACAACGTAAATTCTAAAAGTATTTCAGTGCCGGTCCGTTTACAATCTACATTATTTTCATTATGTGACCGATCATTTAATAAAGAAATAACCGCACTTGTGGGATTTTCTCTCTCATTCTGTCTTTCCTTGTGTTTGGTGGGGTTGTGGTATTGTGTAGTTGATTGTGTGTGAAGCCTGCACGTTAGCCGTTTACAGGAATGGTTTGTAGTGTCCTTATTTCCAGTGTGACCATCCAATGTTCCAGTAAACACTGTGTATGTCTGGCAACTAGTTGCTCTGAGGGAAGCCCCTACTTTGGATAATTGGCCAAGTAGAGGAGATTCCTTGGCCCAGTTTACAGTATTGTCATCAATACGTAACTCTTGTGCTGTTGATGAGTATCTGGCTTATGAAATCAAAGGCATATCTTGTAGAAATATCCAAAGTAAAAAGCCAAGCTCTTAAGAACTGAGTTGATATCAACAACTCAGTTCTTAAGAGCGTGGCTTTTTACTTGTGATATTTGGATCAAGATGCAAAACTATGGTGGATTTTTGGGCTATTTGTAGTGTAGATTGTTTTAAAAATCCCAATTCAATTGGCTCAGTAGGGCAAGGATTAAAATGCTAGCTGTAACATTGTGTAACAATAAAGTTCCTATTTATTCAAAAGCTATGTTCATTGGTGATCTTTAATCAATGTCTTTAAAATTATTGCTTTACGAGGAAAGCGTCATTTTAATATGATTCCCAATGAAACCAGTTTCTCCCCAGTATGGTAGTAATTCACTGGAAATAGTATGGAATATTGAGAAATCTTGGGGTTTGTCTTGAAGGTATTAATGTAAAAACAATTATACTTCTAGGTTTCCTTCCTCCATGTTGCAATTAATAGCATAGTTGGCAATGTTAGCACTCAGTATATGCATCACGGCACTGAGTTCCACACATACCCATGTTATGAGTGATCTCATTTATTTGAAGTTTTTTTTTTAAAGTCCAGCAACTTTTAGAGGGAGACTGTGGACATGAACAGTTTGCCCATCTCTAGTCCATTCTCAATGAAGAACTGCAACAAGAAATGGGAATACAGCATGATGCCATATGTAAAACTGAGTTTTAGATTATCTTGGAGACGCACAGTTTGGTTTCAATCCAGTTGTCTGTTGATGATCATTCAAGTGAATCCAATCTAGATTGGAAGTACATTCGTTTGGTGTGGTGAACAACTTTTAAATGGGCCGTTGTCATTTCCCTGGTAGAATTTTCTTGGCTGAATAGTGAATTCCCACCTCATTTCAGTGAAGCCTGAGACTGAGCAGGGGCTTACTTCACTGTGGGAGAGGCAGCTAATGGGGTTACTGACCCAAACTGTTTCAGTTCTCTCTAGAAGGCAGTGATTGTCTTCAGACAGGTAGTTAATAATGTTGTGGAAGACCTTTCCCTCCATTTGTAAACATAGATAACCAGCTGAGGTGCTGAGAAAGAACAGATGTTAACTACATAACAGACAGCATTGTTTCCACTCCTTCACAGCAAATTACATTTGTCATTAAGCAGTTTTCTTAAAGGCGTATCACGAAGTAAACTCAAAAAATAATAGATTTTTTTTCTCCTCCATCTCGATAGAGCGTAGAGAATTCAGCCTGCATCCTGCGCAACTTGTCCTATCGTCTGTATGAAGAAATACCATCGTATTACCAGAACCGATTGGAGGGGCCTGGGAGGAATGACAGGAGTATGAAGAAAGAGGATGTTGTGGGATGTTTCACTCCTCAGGGCAGAAAGGTTAAAGAGGTGAGCGAGTTGTATTTCTCTACATTTTGGAGGTCAACAGCAGCCATCCTATTTGGCACACACAGCCTTTCACTCAATATCAAATTAAATACTCTTTCCACCAGAATATAATTACCTCTCGCAGGATATGGTGGGAGAGGGGGCAGGTGAAGTTTCAGTTGCTGTCCAGTATAACAAAATGTTAGCACATTTATCGAGCCGTTTTTATGATTTTGTTATACATAGCATGCAGAGGACGTCTTCAGCCATTGAGTGTATGTGAGCAAGGTGCTGTGACCATTTGAAGCCTCCCATGGTTTTTATTTCTATAACATGTAATCAGAATTGGGGTTTTTTAAGCATAACTGTTGCTGAGTTTTACTGCAATATAAACTGAACTCCTACACGGCAAGCGAGCCCCAGGTGGGCAGAGGAAACATTACAAGGACATCCTCAAAGCCTCCTTGATAAAGTGCAATATCCCCACCAGCACCTGGGAGTCCCTGGCCCAAGAGCGTCTGGGAGGGTGCTGAGCACCTTGAGTCTCGTCGCAGAGAGCATGCAGAAATCCAGTGCAGACAGCGGAAGGCGTGTACGGCAAACCAGGCTCCTCACCCACCCTTTCCTTCAACCACTGTCTGTCCAACCTGTAACTGTAATTCCCACATTGGATTGTTCAGTCACCTGAGAACTCACTTTTAGAGTGGAAGCAAGTCTTCCTCAATTCCGAAGGACTGCCTATGATGATGGTGAAACTTTCTTTCATTTCTCTCACTTGGTTAAGCATTAGATTAACTTAAAAATAAAACATGCATGCACGTACACATGTAATATGTAATCTTGTTTTCTTAGATCAATACAGATACTACAATATTTTCAGAAGTGTCAAGAGATCCTAAAGGAATGGAATGGCTGTGGAACCCAGCCATAGTGAAGGTTTACAGCAGGCTCCTGGACAAGAGCGAGGCTAACCAGCAGACCACTGAAGCTGCCTTGGGGGCTCTACAAAATATTACAGCAGGAGACTTCCGGGTAAGGGAGCACCCAGAGCTGTTCAGCTTATTCCATTTAACAACTAAGACATGTAAAAAAATAAATAAATAAAACTAGTGCCAATTCGCTTACATTGTTCTTACAAAATCTTAAGGGCCGTATTTTCAAGAGCTTTGCAGCCGGATTTTAGCCGCGATTTGACCCTCTGCAGTGAAAACCCGGTCACAAAGCCCGGGCGGGATCCTCAAGTACCCATTTGCAGTGGCGCTTCCAAGTACCGCCAGGGAGAGGTGCGCCAATGTGCAATGACTTTGATTGCGTTTGCGATCGAGTACACTGCGCCCAGAATAGTGGCGGGTGAAACCTGTCAGTGCAGCCCTGCGAGCAGCGGTAAGTAAGAAAACCTGCAAAAAAGGCAAGTTAAAGTTTTTATTTTTTAATACTTTTGCAGCGATTACTTAATTAAGGGTTTTGTAAATGTTTTGGGGATTTTTTTCCCCCCTCTCAAAGCCACTCTTGCAGCGCAAACGACCCCGGACTAAAGTTGCCAAAACTCTTGTTTTGTGCTGTGAGTACTTGTGCAACGCCTCTCTTACTCCCTGGCGCAGCTGTAAAGGCTGAAAGTTCGGCCTAAAAACGGTAGCGCAGCGAAAACGGTAAGTTTCACGTATCACTACCATTTTCGCCAAAAAACCCTGAATGCTGAAAATCCGGCCCTAAGTACATGACACTTTTACATAGGATTACTTAGGATATACGACACAGAAACAGGCCAGTCAGTCCAACCAGCCCATGCTCCACTTGAGCCTCCTCCTGTCTTTCCTCATCTAAATCTATCAGCATAACTCGCTATTCCCTTCTCCCTCATATGCTTCTCTAACCTCCCCTTAAATGTGTCTTTACTATTCACTTCAACCACTCCCTGTGGTAGTGAGTTCCACATTCTCGCACCCTTAGGGTAAAGAAGTTTCTTTGAATTCCCTAGTGGATTTCTTGGTGACTATCTTGTATTGATGGCATCTAGTTATGCTCTTCCCCACAAGTGGAAACATTCTCTCTGTATCTACTCTATCAAAACCTTTCATAATTTTAAAGACCTCTATTAGGTCGCCCCTCAGCAATTTTTCACCAGAAAAGAGACCCAGCCTGTGCATCCTTTCCTGAAATCTCTACCCTCACATTTCTGGTACCTCCCTGTAAATCTTCTCTGAACCCTCTCCAGTGCCTCTATATCCTTTTTATAGTATGGCGACCAGTACTCCAAGTGTGGTCTAACCAAGGATCGATACAGGTTTAACATAACTTTCGTACTTTTCTATTCTATATCTCTTGAAATAAACCCTAGTGCTTGGTTTGCGTTTTTTATGTTCTTGCTAACCTGTGTCGCAACTTTTCTGTTGGTGTGATGTTGTGGTCGACCTGTCATACAATCACTAACCTGTTAATTGCACATTGGCTAGAATGCAGTAGATACAATGTCAATATTCCACTCTAAACGAACAAATATAACTCTTGCCTGCCTGACCCCATCAGTGAAAACTGTCATCGTGCAGGAGCAGAGCCAGTAGAGGGGTAGTGGCCTATAAAAGTCAGATTTTTTTTTTCTTGCTTTCCTTGTGGGTCAAAAGGAACAGGAGTGCTCATCCTTACCCCCCCCCCCCCCCTCACAGGGATACCTTGAACCTCCCCTTTATGCAGGAGATTGTTCTCTCTGATCACCGGAGGCGGCCACCCGAAATCCGTTCCCGCTTGCCAGGTTCAGGTGGGTGACATGCGGCGAATCTTTAAACGAGGCCCATGAGTTAAAATCTTTGCTGGCTTCATGCAGCACCGTGATGTGAGCTTCTGCTTGCCAGCCGCACTCGGCCCCAAATCAAAATGGGCCTTAAGCTTTCCATCAAATATTAATGTTACGCAGTGGTCAATTTAAGACCTTGTGTTTACAAAGGCACACTGCCAGACGGAGAGACAGATTAAACTTCTACCTATTGCACAATGGGTTGTTTAGTGCACGTGGCTCTTTATTTATCAAGATTTTTGTAGAAATTAATAAACAAAACTCACCATTTGATGTGTGACATGCAAGTTTCCTAAAAAAATGTTAGAAGCTAGATGAGAAGGAATATTTTGCCTATCCTTGTGCTCTAAAATGACTTTTTGCCTAACAGTACAATACTAATTTATATATGTGTGTATATACCCACATATGAGTTTTACGTAGTCAAAAATGCTAATTTTTTTCTGTACTGTACTTGCTGGAAATGCATAGCTCTATTTTGTTTCCTTGTCTGGTCTGTTTTACCCCCCATCCCATATGCAGTCCAGGCTAAATGCATCACTGAAGGCTCGTCAATTGCTATTCTGTTAATTTCCTTTGAGACTCTCTTCTCTTCCTCATCCTAATTAAGCTGTTAAGTATGCCTTTACCATAACTGTTAAGTGTATCAAAAGATCAGAAAAAACAGATACAAAATTCTGCTCTGAATTTTGAGATTCAGTTGTGCTAGATTCAAATGGACCCTAGGTCTCTGGTCTTGACCTGTGCTTATGTCTGTGCCTCTATATTCTCAGTGGGCCTCTGTGATGAGTCGATTGGCAATGGATCAGGACAGAACATGGTACACTCTCATGGACTATCTGAAGAGCAGTAATGATAATGTACTAAAGTCGTTGACTGGTCTACTTCGAAATCTTACAGTCCATGCAAGGAACAAGGACGATGTCTGTGAGTAACCGCCTAACCTCAGATAGAAACTGTTGTTTATCCACACACATAAGGCCATCTGATGATTTATCCAATAGCTCCATTCTCGTTAGGCAAGGCGTAGGCCTGCATTCCCAATGTTGGCACTTGAGTGTTAACAGAGCGGTTAGGATTTGCTGAGACCAGATTGGAGGGGGCAGGAGAAGGAATGTCCATCCTACTGCAGGTTAGTGGAAGCCAGCCTAAGATGAACCTGATGGATAAGGCAGCCATGAGAACCTTTTCCTGACTGGAAACACAGGCCCCAAGTTTCCACATGATTTGCGCCTGATTTTTAGGAGCAACTGGTGGAGAACGGACTATCTTAGAAATCGCAATTCTCCACATTTTGTTTTCTGCAGTTCTAGTCAGTTAGAACAGTTTCACTTTGGAACTGAATTTTTTTCTTCAAAAGGGGGCGTGTCCGGCCACTGACGCCTGATTTGAAAGTTTCCACAGTGAAAACGTACTCCAAACTAACTTAGAATGGAGCAAGTGAAGATTTTTGTAGAACTGAAAAAACCTGTTCTACACATTAAAAAATCAGGCGCAGGTTACAAATTAGGCGTCCAGAACGAGGTGGGGGGGAAGTCATTAAATTCTACAATAAATCCTTATTTATACTTATACAAATATTATACAAATAAATCCAACCTGAATAAAAATTTATAAGCAAAGAAAAGATTAAATAAACCATCTTCCTACCTGTGTGAAAGTGCTTCAGCCAGGGAGAATGCTGCAGGAAGCCTCACTAGTTGAGGCAGCCGTTCGTTCCCGCGGGGGGGGGGGGGGGTGAAGGGAGGGAGGGAGGGAGGGAGTGCGGGACCGACCGAACGCGGCGGGGGGGAGGAAGCCGTTCCAGACAGCGGGGGGGGGCGGGAGGGAGGGAGGGAGTGCCGACCGACCGCAGCGGGGGGGGGGGGGGGGGGGAGGAAGCCGTTCCAGACGACGGGCGAGGGGGGGAGTGCAGGCCCGACCGAACGCAACGGGGGGGGGGAGAGGCAGCTGTTCCCGACGGCGAGCGGGGGGGGGAACGAGACAGTGAGAAGGCTGCAGGAAGCCTCACAAGTTGAGCAGCCATTCCCGACGGCAGGAGGGGCAAGACGTCTCAGTGCTGATCATGGAAGGGCAATGTGCTTTTATTAAAAAATGTTCAAAAATTAAACGGCTACAAAGAACTACAAAAATGGCCGAGTGCCAATGTTTCCTTCACACTGCGCGTGCGCGAATGCTCCAACACGCACGCGCAGGGTTGCCGGCAGGAAAAAAACTAATTTAAATGGTACCCGCCCCCTCCCACTTACAAAATCGGCGCGAGTGGTAGGCTCCTCCCCCCTGGGCGCCGCGCCAAGCTGCCATGGAGCTGCAGGGCGCTCCAGAATCGCGCGGTTTTTTTCCAGCGCGAAAAACGGGCGCCCAGCTCGGAGGGGCGCCGTTTTGTAGCGTGTGGAAACTTGGGGCCACAATATGGTGGATCACCATGAGGAAGATTCTCCGCAAAGGAAATTTCTAAGAGTGCTGCAGGTTAAAAATCCTTTCCCAGCCCCAATGTATTGCCCTCCTTCAATCAGAATGGCGAGTGTACTTCCCAGTGATTTGGTATTGTAAGTGGAATTTTATAGCTATCCGGTAAAGATAGGTGTGGACTCGACTGTGATGTACCCCATGAATAAATAGCCCATCAACACTGACTCTTCAGAGTTGCATCTGAAAATCAGCTACTTGGGCAAAATACCAAACCACCCCTGTTGCTTATGGGCCCATATTCCAGCAATAGTATCTGCCTTCAGGAGAAGAGGTGATGGTAAAAGGAGAAAAGTGTGAAAGTGCAGGTAATCAGTTTACTGAGGCTATGCCACATAGTACAAACAATGAACTATGGGAAGCAGTTAGAAGGCTGTTACCATCATATGAACCAGTATATAATCGCGTAGACATAAAAGCATTTTCAAACTAAATGATTGTGATCAGCCACCATCAAAGATCAATGAGAAAACTAGTGACCTAGCTTTAACCCTTTTCTGCATTCCTCCCTCCCACCCTCCCACCCTCCACCCCACCATCCTGCCACAAAAAGAGCCTTGAATGAGACATGCAAGTTACATAAAGCTGTCTGTCCCTAAAGAGTGCAATTAAACTCAAAGCACACAGCATCTGTTTCCACAAAGTATTATCTTGCACAATACAAATGTGATGCATCAATACAATTACACATTTGTTTTTTAAAAAAAACTTTCAACAAATGTATTTTCCTCTCCACAGCAATCAAAGTCATTGGACCCCTCTTGAACAAGTTGCCAGAGGTCAGCAACTACTCTACACCATCGAATGAGGTGGCCGCTAACATTTGCTCGATACTCAACAACCTAGTGGTAGAGACCAATGAAGCTTCCAGACAGATTGTAAACCATAATGGATTAAGGAAGCTCATGAACATCAAAGGCAAGAGGGATAGGTAAGTGGGTCAAAGTACGGTGAATGTCGACAATACCAACACAAATATCAACTGGAGCACAATATTTTCATTTTCTCGTTGGCGAATAAATCTTAAATCAGAACATCAAGATCTGTTGCTAATCAGCAGCTTGAGAAATATGCAACTTAATAAGATTGAATTAAGCTTCTGAATCTTGATTGAGGGGAACCCAATTATCTCATCTGAGTTTCTGGAATTTTGTGTGTTATTTGTGCTCGAGTGACCCACTAAGATTAAAAAGCTTGAATGCTCCTGCTTTTATAATTTGATGTAAAAGGAGATTATCTGAATGCATCATTACAACTACTGGCTTCTTGGCTTACTTGATGGATAGCCAGGATTGCTTACCTGAGAGGACAAGTGCTAGTTCAAGGCTTGTTTGTTCTGATGTCTACTTTAAAATAGTTGAGAGCATTTCCAGCGTCAATATTTATTTAATCTAGGCACATGGTCAATGTAAACCTCCATGATGATAAATAGATCATTTATTTTGTAAGTAACTGCAGGAATCAATAAACATGGATGTTGGGTGGCTCTGCTCATGCCTGTTTACTTTTTGTTTTCAGTGAGTCTGAGAAAGCTGTGAAAGCTGCCTCCAGCCTTTTGGGAAATATGTGGTATTACAAGTCCATGCATCGTGAATATAAATCAGTAAGTACCAATGCAATTAAAGTAATGTGCACACCCAGACCTGTTTTTTTTTCCAGTTTGGTCACTTCAGCATTTCAGTCAAACTATGTTGTGACAGCAACAATCAGCAAGTAAATGGCATATATTTGCATTCTGCAAAACAGTCACATTCTTGGCACAATGATACCTGTTACATTTTCATTTCCCATTGACTCTTAAAGGTACATTAGTTCTGTACAATTCAGCTAAAAAAATAACTCAATACAGCTACAATGGTTTTAGGGCTTCACCCTTCTCTAAATCTAGAACTTCCTCCTGCCCTATAACCCTCCGAGAATTCATTGTTTCACCAATTCTGGCCTCTCGTACATCTTCGCTTTCATTCACTCCACCATTGGCGGCCATGCCTTCAACCATCTAAGCCCTAAGCTCTGTAATTACTCCCTCAACCTCTCTGCCTTTCCTCTTTTTAAGAAGCTCCTACTTCTTTGTCCAAATTTTTAGTCACCTGTCCTAATATCTCCTCCTTTGGCACGGTGTCAATGTTTGTCTGATTATGCTCCTGTGAAGTATCTTGGGATGTTTTACTACATTAAAGGCACTGTATAAATACAGTTTTTGTATAGATGTTGAGATTCTATTTTTAAAGCAACGCTGATTGCGTGAGTCGTGGCCTGTTGGCTGTGTTGCTTTCCAGCTCCTGAATTGCGGGTTTCAGTTTCACTAAATAGTTGAAGTGTTGAGAATGTTCTGAATACACAAAGGGAGGCTTTGTTGTGATCTGAAATACAAAATCAAAGAGCCTTGACTTGTCATTGCATCCAACAAACTTGTTAATAGCATGAGTCTACCACCAACGGTTTACCGAGTAAAATAAAAAAAATACATCAGTTGTTTAAATATCTGGCTGTCATTTTGTAGTTCTGTGCATTTTGAGGAGAGGGCAGCTCACTGGGGTGCATCTTAAAGATTCACTTCAGACTATTTAATTGCTCTACTGTCCTGATGCAGAGATTACACCCTGTACTTTCTATTGAATCAGGAATGTTATTTTCCTCCTTAAATTCTTCCACTGAGTAACTATTTCAAGTCTAGGTACAAGTCTAATCCATAAATGAACTCCTCCCTCCAAGTGTGGAGTAATTGCTCCTTGCTATGGCTCAGTGAGTAAATGGTGCAGTATTGAGCCATGCAGTTTAGGAAGGCCCCAATCCATGGTCTGCTGAGTTTGTCAGTGTCGATTAGAGTAACTGTAGAGATGCTACAGATTGTGTAAACATCAAGGAATGAAGGAGAAAAAAATTAAAATTAGCTAAGAATTTCAATCCATATCACGTCATTGTCCTCATTGGAAGTTTTCGTGTTCAGATTTTGGGTGATGGCCGGATAAGGCTTGGCTTCTAAGGTCCCCATGGTCAAATAACCTGACACTCGCTATTTAGGTTCAAATATAAAGATGAGCAAAGCATCAGAGCAACAATGCATTCTCCAGCATGAGAGGGGTGAAGGGGAGAAAATTGGTGGAGGGAAAGAGAAGAAATCTTGAACTCTTTTTTTTTTAGTTTATAATACTGATTATTTCCAGCAAGAAATGGGAAGAATGACAGGTATAATTCTTTTCAGAAATTAATAAGTATTGAAGGTACTAGAGTATAAATTCACAAGATACCAAAGATAACACTCAACAAGAGAGTTGCAAAGCTGTACAGCTTAAATTTGGGAATCAGTTAAACATTCTTGACGCCTGCAATAGAGAGGCACTACACAATAGTATGCGGTTGTAAACTACAAGTTGAGCACAGTGTGGTGAACAGTTTGTTTTGGTCAAAGATGTAGGGATAAACCAAAGTCTCTGGTGCTGATCCTGGTCTTCTGGCCTTGGTGAAATGTTGGCCTAACCTTCAGTTCTGGGGATAGTTTGTCTTGTCTTTTTTGTTTTGTGCATTCTCTCTGAAAGGCTATGGCGACTCTACTTTTGTACCTAAGGTTACCATCTGTGCCAGGTTGGATGGGTCGTGAGATAGGATCAATACTGAGGCCTCTCATCCTCCACTTTCCATTAATTTTCACCTCATCCAAAACTCTGCTGCCTGCTGCCTCTATAATGCACCAAGTTCCGCTCACCCATTTCCCTGCTGACCTCCACCTGCTCTGTCCCCCATCACCTCGGGTTTAAAATTCTCATCCTCCTGTTTAAATTGCTTCATGGCCTTGCCCCTCTATCTCTCTACCCCATCTCAGAAATCTCTATTCCTCTGACTTTAACCTTTTGTGCATCCACCCTTTTGGTCACCCCCTCCTAATGTGTCCTTTTGGCTTAGTGTCCATTTAGTCTGATTATGCCTCAAGTGCTTTAGAATGTTTTTCAACCTTAAAGGTGCTGTATAAATGTTTTCTTTGTGCTGATTTAAAAAAAATATATCAAAATGCCTTTTTCACGGATGATTTGAAACTGCTGAATTCAGTGTGATTTTCTTTCTTTCTGCAGAAGGGTTTTATAAAAGACGATTTTGTGACCAACTGAATTCTAATCGGACACCTTATGCTTCAATCAACACCGCAGACAAAAGTGGATACTACTGAATGCTCCTCCCCAAAAAGGATAAAATAAACTTGATCTATTCTGATTTCTTATATAAGTAGTTGCAACTTTCTCTGGTCAGCAGAAACCTGCTTACCAGTGTCTGAATCTACTGAAAGCACATTGGGACTGAACATCGCCACAAGCAACATTGCGATTCAGTTACCATGAGTGAAACTTGTATATCAAAATATTTGTATTAACGTACAAGAAGCCTGGCCTTTTTGGAGTATCTGAATAGACTTTGTCTACGCCGTCCTTCAAAATGTGTCGGCTAATCCAGATTTGAACCTTTGGTTATTTACAAAGTAGCACTACACTAAAAATGATTTAAATATTTTAATTGAAACCTCAAGTCCTGTCTCAACTCGTAGCAGCCACTCCAGCATGTCGAGTGGATTATCAGGATCTAAACCATTTTAACTGATAGGTCAAGTTCAATGTTGCCCCTAATTTTTTTTGGGGGTGCGCGACTCTTTAAGGAGTCACGCAGCCCCTTATTCAGTTTTACACATGTGCGAAACTTAACATCGAAAAAGCTGGTCCCGGATTGTGCGGGACTGACAGAGAACTGTGCGGCCACACAGCTGAGAGGGGACATTAGTCAAGTTGTTTTACAATCTCATTAAAACAAGTGCCATTTTCTGTATTTGAGGTGTATAAACTCTTCCTTTATTCCCGAGGTGCCCAACCCCTATATATTGGTGTTGGTTAGATAATTGTTCACTCATCTAGTTTCCTAACATAATTTTGAATCACTTTGACAAGTTAGTCACTATGTTCTCTTCCTCACACATATTAGATGAAAGATAGGTCAGCAACCTGTGTGTAATTAAATAGTATGGAATGGCCCCTAACAGAGTCAGCAAAGTAGAGTTAATGAGACAAAGGAGTGTTAAAATGGCTAAAAAGCTAATATTGGCACAGTGCATATGCTGTTGTAATAAAAGGTAATGACAAATTCTTCAGGCAGTCCCTATGAATTTATTTACACTTAGTTAGTAAGTTGGCAGGAGTTTAATAACATCGATTCCCACACCCGTCTTTAGCTCGGTCGTTACAAATGAGCACAGGAAGCCCTTCCAATTCTTGAAATCCAAAAGCATCCATTCTACAGTGAGTGGGAGTTTAATTTGCTGGACCATGAAACTTGGAATAGCGCAACCAAATACAAGGACAGAGAACCAAAGAAATACAATAGGTAAGCCATAGGAGGCCAGGAGATTTGGTGGTGGTTGTCAGATCAGAATTGTATAGATACTGTTTAGACAAAATGTAATATTTTTGGAAATGGGAGTTAAAATATAATTGGGTTTGTTACCCTCTCAAATCAACAATATCAATGAAATATTCAAAGAATGACAGCTTTAAATAGTTTATTATAGGGTGCATACTGTACATACAATGCATATCTATATAATAGTCTTCCTACTGCCTCCCCAAACAAGTCCATGGACAACTTGCTAGATTTTTCTTTATCCTTTTGAGGACTGCAGCAGAAATTTGAAATACACAATCTCAGCGTAACTATTTTAATTAAATAGTGTTTCAAAACAGTTTTACAATTTCAAACAGGCCAACTAGATGGGAACCCATACTGTGTTTTGCCTGTGGCAGGTGTTCCATACCTCCAATCAGGGAAGTGGGAGACCTAACACTGAGGCTAGGAAAGTGGGAAGCTGATGCCAAGGACAAAAAAACAAGTGAATGAGGGTCTGGTAGAGCCAGGACCAGGTGTGGAGGGAACTGGGCATGGGTGAAGGCTGGAGCCTGGGAAGCTCTGGAATGAGGTGTCCAGCCAAGGAGTATCTGAGACTGGGTTGGGAGGACTGCATGGAACAGGGAAAGCAGATGTGGAGTGGAAAAGCAGGGCTTGGGCTGTAGTAATCATGTGACAGACAAGTCATGTGATTCCTACAGACCAATCAAATTACTAGCAAAGATGCAATGATCATGTGATTCTTGTGGACTAATCAGATTACTGGAAAGTGACAGACTGAATGAGACAATCTGATGACCAGAAGAAGACTGGACTGGAGTTCAACATTTTAATAATGTAGATAACTGGATGCTATGTAAATGAATTTTTATAAAGAAACTCTGGCCATTCTGATTTTAACTGTAAAATGCCAGCTTTATTTGCTTTTATATAACTGTATTTTGTGCTTTTGTTATCTGTTCAAAAAACTAAATAAAAAAAAAAGCTTTAATTTTTTTAATCTAATCCAAAATCCCTTCTTTCACCATGCTTCATATGATATGCAACAATGTAATGGAGGAAATTACCTGGGGATGCTGTCCTTTCTTGGAGATTTATACACGTGAACAGCACGCTGGTACCAGAACTCATCTCTATTTTCCTCCCATTTATATTAATTGAAGGAAAATCCGCCGGGTTCTGTAAAAGGTGTGTGATCCTCCTGCGACATTTTGCCTTCTGAGCTCCGCCCGGACAATCCTCAATGCCCAAGTAGCAGAGACAAAAGGCAACCTCAAAATCTCTGATGGTAAATGCAGAAGCACTGAGAATGGAGCTCTCAACACAGTTCAGCACCGTCGACCATTGCAAGGTCTTTGAATCTTTTACACAATCACCTGTTGAAGTTGAAAGCAATTTTTTTGTTAATTCATTCTTGGGATATGGGAGTTGCTAACAAGGCCAGCAATTATTACCTACCGATCTCGAGTTGCCTTTTGAGAAGGTGGTGGTGAACTGCCTCCTTGAACCACTGCAGTCTGTCCCACAATAGGGAGGGAGTTCCAGGATTTTGATCCAGTGCCAATGAAGGAACAAATGATTATAAGTCCAAGTCAGGATGGTGTACAACTTGGAGGCAATGGTGCTTCAATGCTGCCCTTGTTTTTCCAGCTGGTAGAGGTTGTGGGTTTTGGAAATGCTGTCGTAGATGATATCAAACAATGTTAACAATGGGATAATGACTTCTAATAGTGCTATTTTATCTCTGGGACTTTCCACGATCTCCTATGATTAGTGCATGACAAAGCAATTGGAAGTTACGTAATAGTCTGCCAAATGCTGCATATATTTTAATTATACTACTGGTGCAGTAGAACGCAGTTCTTCGAAAGCCAGTGCGTTAATAACCAAAATCAGTGCAATTTGTGGGTTGTGAAACAAGCTGATCAAAAGGGGACACGCTGACGTTGCAGAAAAGGCAGCTAAGGATTTAAAGGCAGCCTATAGAGTGGGCAACAGTTAAAGGAAGACAGGGTGACAGAGTGTGATCACACTCAATGTAGATCAGTAATTAAGGAACTGAAAGAACAGTTGAAGGTCCAATGGGCCATAGTTTGTGCCATGGGACCAGGGCCCAAACAGCAGAAGGTAGTGCATAGTCAGCGAGATGAAGAGGAAGTAGGTGAGATATTATACGGCCCCTCGTGTGACAGAGGGGCAGAATATGGGGATCGCGGGGATTGGCGTCCTCCAATGAATCCAATGACACAGACGGTATCATCCAATGGTTGGGGATGCGGATGGGCTCAGGCAATTGGAATGGAAATTCATTAATCCTTACAATACCAAGGATCTGAAGAAAATGGCATCTGGCTTGTCAAAGCTGGAAGGGGACAAAGATCCGGTCGACCATTGCCTGGAGATAGACCATTGCCTGGCTGGGTTGAGCAACCTGAATGATGAGGAAAAGAGGTTGTTATTGCACACCCTCTTATATATGCCAGTCTCCTGACAGGAAGCAAGATGGGAAGGAGAACCTGAATAACCTGAAGCACAGAGTTATGCAGGCCAAGGATGACAGGAAGGGAAGATCCTTTTAAAGATCTGGCAGTAACCCAGCAAGCCCCTAGCGAAAGCCCGACTGCTTTCGTGGATAGGTTCTGACCAACTTACAATGCGGCCATGGGAGAGGCTCTGGATCGACCTGGTTTGCAAGAAGAGCCACTAAACCATTGGCTACGGACCCTCATATCCAATTCATTGCCATATTTGCAAGCAGCCCTCTTGGACTTTGATCCCGTGAATAACAAGACTGGGACGATAAGGATGTTAAGGCTATAATTCGAAGCCTGACAGGCAGACCAAGCCAGTGTAGGAAACCTGACCAATTCAAAGGCGAAGGTTTGTGAGGTTAAGGGACAGGTTCAAAAGAGGTGGCAACAAGAAGGTTTCAAGGAATAAAGCCTACGAACTTGTTACAACTGCGGGAAGCTCTGACATTTTAAAAGAGAATATAAGTTACCTCTTAAAGAGAGAGAGCGCTCAAGGGGGAAGGCAGGAACCCATCAAAAGATGACCGAGATCTTGTCCCAGCGGATCCAACAAATAGAGTCCTCCAACGGAAAAATCCATGCTGCGAAAGGAGAGGGCCTGGGGGAGGAAAATCAGAAATGAAGGGGCCGCACCCAGCCCGGCTATCTGTGTTCGCTCAGGTACGATGATGATTGGGGGAGACCATGTGTGGATATTACGGTGGAGGGGAAAGTGGGGGGCGGAGTTATCTGGTAGATACAGGGGCATTGAGTACAGTAGTACACTCTTCCCTCTCCCATGACGTCCCCATGGTCCAGCGAGACTCCTTACATCTTGGGAGGATTTACGGGTAACACAGTAGCTGAGGCGTATCCAAACTTCTAAACATTGAAATAGGACCCCTACAGACAAAATGGAAATGTGTATTAATGAAATGGAACTCGGACGGTGCAGGCGATCTGGGGGCAGATTTGATATTGACCTACGGGATAGCCGTAGATATGACCAACCATTGCCTGTGGAGAGGGGTAGAGGGTGGCAACAAGATAGTATTCATACCCCTGCTCCATGGAGAGGCATGGATGATCACGTCTGCTGGGAGTTACCATTTAGAGACCTTGGTGGCTCGAACTTCAGCACAGTATCAGCAAGTTATTACTGGGGCCCAGGAAGCTTTTGCCACACACAAACATGATTGCGGGAGAGTTAGGTTAGTTGAAGTAAGGGTCCGGTCCTATCCACAGAAACAGTACTCTTTTTTTCCTAAGGAGGCAGAGAGGGATTTAGAGCTAGTGGAGCAGGGGGTGTTGCGGACAGTGGCCACCCATGTTAATTCTCCGGTATGGCCAGTAAAGAAGCCCAACAACTTGTGGCGAATGACCATCAACTATCGGGTTTTAAACAAGATCATTCCAGCCTGTGAACCTACGGTAGCGGCAATGACTATCGTTATTGGTATTATTCCCTCATCGGCCAAAGTATTTACAGTTCTGGATATTTCCAATGGGTTCTGGTCAGTATTGGTGCATCCGGAGGACCAGTACAAGTTGGCCTTTACGTTTAAGGGACACATGGACCTGTTTGCCACAAGGGTTCCAGAACAGCCCCTCAATATTCCATCAGTATATGGCAGATTGCTTGTCTGTTTTCAGTACACCCCCTAGATTGGAGCATCTTGGAGATATTGGCGAAAGCAGGTTTAAAGTAAACCCAAAGAAGACACAGATAGGGTGCGTGGGACTAATGCTTAGACCTGGAGAACGGGGGAATAGATGAGGCAAAACACAAAGCTGTACAAGAGTTGCCACATCCCGGATTGATCACAGCTATTCGATTGTTCGTGGGATTGACCGGGTACTGTGGAGAGTTTATTGAAGGATATGCAGCTATGGTCACACCCCTGTTAAGGTTCTTAAGGAAAGGGGTGGGATGGGAATGGGAAGAACGGTGCGAAGAAGCCTTTGTCCAGCTAAAACGAGACCTGCAGCTAGTGAAAGAATTCTCACTAGAGGCAGTTGTAACTGAAGCTAGTCTAAGTGCGGTACTGTGCAGGAGATGAATGGGAAACTTCGGCCGGTTCTGTCAGAGGTAGAAAAGGGGTATTCGATTTGCGAATGGCACCTACTTGCTACCTTCTGGGCAGTAAAACATTTTGTGTTGTTTACAGGAACCCAGTCCATATCGCTGCTCACTTATCACTTATCCCACTCGATTTTTACTAGAGGGTAGAATCAAGGAAGGCATGGTATCCAGTACTAGGATTGCAACTTGGACGCTGCTCCTGGGAGGGATGAAACTATGGGTAAGATCTATGTCAGAACCCAAACTGGTCACAAATCGCCATTACCCGGAAGAACCACACACTTGTACAGTGGAAGAGGTATAGGAGACCGAGGGTGGGCTCAATTCAGGTATTCATCCCAAGGGAAGGGACATTTATTTAGACGGGTCTAGCTTTAGGGGGAGCAAAAAACGGGATGCGGGATATATGACCCACAAACGAAGGTAGAACTGGCAATTAAATTGCCAGACGCCCTCAGTGCCCAGCAGCGGAGCTGGCAGCAGTGACTTACGTAGTCACACATCCAATGAAGTTTTCCCCTCCTTACACGATTTGCTCGGACTCGATGTATACCTGTATTTCCTGTACAGAATATCTGGCAATCTGGGCCAGGTGAAGGTTAACATCGGCCGATGGCAAACCGTTGGTGATTACTCCCATGTTAGCTACTAAAGTGGGAATCATAGGATTGGGAAAGGAACAATTTTACATTCACAAGGTCAAAGCCCATTGCAAAGCTGCACCCAGGTGGGAAGGGAATAAGAGAGCCGATGAGCTGGCTAGGACAGAGGCAGAGATGAGGATTCTGTGGGATCCATACCAGTCAGGGTTGGTAGCTTCAATGGCCCCTGAAACCAACAGGGTCCCTCTCCCATCAGATTTGAAAACAGTTCAGAAAGAGGATGTGGTATTAAGGGCAGTCATGCAAGCCGAGAGAGAAGGAAAACCAATCGAGGGACCATACGAGGCTAATGATAATAGATCAAAGAAGAAGTGCTGTTCAAGGGAGACTTGTGGATAGTACCGGAATAGTATCGGGAGGAGTTTATGCAACTGGTGCACGGGGGACCTGGCGCTGGTCATCCAGGACCAGAACTTCCTTACGACAGGATCAAGGAGATAGTGTGGTGACCCCATTTCAGGGAAGATGTGGAAGATTATTATAAAAACTGCCTGATATGTGTAGCTAATAATCCGGATCCCCATCGCAAGAAAACGCCTTTAGGCCACACCCGTGTTCCGAAGGACCTTGGCAATGTATTCAGATAGATTTTATTGGACCATTGCCCACCGACAGGGAAGGTAACAAGTTCTGCCTGGTCCTGGCGGATAATTTCATTAAGTGGGTGGAGGCATTCCCCTGCAAATCCGCATCCGCGTTAGGGACTGCTGCGATTCTAGTTAGGGAAGTGTTCTCCAGGTGGGGGCTCCCCAAAGTGGTAGAGTCAGATCAGGGAAGCCATTTTACAGGACAGGTGATGCAAGCTATTCTGAAGCTGTTAGGGTTTGAGGGGAAATGGCATGTGGCCCATAATCCCCAGTCGTCTGGAATTGTAGAGCGAATGAACTGGACTCTCAAGCTAACTCTTCGGAAAGAATTAGAAGAGCAGCCCAAGAGGGGGGATGAAGTGCTTCCTCTAATCCTCATGAAGATACAGAGTAACAAGTCCAAAGGGACTGAGTTTTCCCCACACAAGTTGGTAACGGGGCGACCCATGCACACGCCTACCCACTTACTGGTCCATACTCTTACTGACAAACAGCTGAAAGAGGTAAACAGAGACAAGTTTGTGAAGGAGTTGTGGGAGCTCTTAAGGGAACTCAACCTGAGTGCTGCGCATAACATCGGGAAAGCATATCAGTGCAGCCGGTTGTATTTAACCCCATTTTTACATGCATACTCCCCACGCATGAAACCACAGGAGCGAGAGCCAATGGTGGTGCGGATGAGAGATTCACAATGGAAGGCCTTAGGAAATACTGGTTAAAGATGACAGCTGATTGTAGATGGTCATCATATATTTGGGTTGCCACAGGGAAATGGAACCATACTTGGTACACAATTACAAATGGAACCCGAACAGCTAATGGGGTAAATTGCACTGCGGGGGAATTAAGGTTGGAAGGGTTTCAATTAATCAAGGTTAAGAAGATCAAACCCACTGTCTCGCCCAAGTCTAGGAGAGAGGATAAATGTCCTACTCTCACACCAGGGCCTATGAACGGATTAGTCCTCAACCCCACACGAAAGGTTTTGTACCATGACAAACATCATGAGGTGATACCGTGATGTTCAACTTTACAGAATTAGGATTACCGGAGTGTGTAGCCTCAAGACAAGGACGTTCTACACAAGGCTGTTGAAACAAATGTTGGTAGACAGTCAGCCAGGAGGGTTCATTAGCCACGGAAGTGAACACCAGGATAGTATTTATAGGAAAAAAAATGTTGACACGGGTAGTTTTAAAAGTAGACGAAAAAGGGGGTTAATCAATGATGTGACCACAGCGTTTAATACTAGGACATCATTGGTGAATAGCCTGGATTTGGCTGCCCTGGAGGGAGGAATCGGGAACTTAAAAACTAAACTCAAGGTGATACTCGAGGGCATTAATGACAACTAGGATGCCCAGTTAGGGGAAGATAAAATTATGACAGTCCGTTTGCAGGAAATTGTGGAAGGTCTGTGAAGGCACGCTAAGAAATGAATGAATTGATCAAAGAGGAAAGGGCTGCTTTGGATGAAGCCGACAGAAATGACGTTTACATAATCTATGGATCCGAGTTGGTAGAGCAGCCCCGAGAGAATCTCGAACATATCCAAGAAGATAAAATTACTCCGTGGGTAACTAACGAACACCTAGAAGCATTAATGGAATACCGTAATAACATCAGCTCCGAGTTTAATTCAGGTATATCCTGTCCAAGCTGATTGTAGCAGAAGTAATCTGGGATTGGTGTTATATTTGCCAGTAACTCCCCATGGGACCATGCCACTCCCGGTGTATCGGATAGAAAATACAGGAGTGTTGCGAGGTGAAAATTATGTAAAGTATCATGTAATCTCTCCTTACCCGGTAAATGCAGGAGATTATATGGTGGGGCAAGGTTAGAAGGATGCAGTACACACAGGGACACCGTGATGTGTCCTTATGCTATTGAGGAACATTCTCAGTCGACATGTGGGTCCAATAATTTGGGAATCGCGGTGAATTGCTCCATGGAATCTTTGAATGCTCAGCTGCATTCCACGCAAAGCGCATATGTGGGAAAAGGGGAATACTGTGTAACAACTAGTCACACAACCTACACTCATGGCACTTGGCAATGCCCAATTACACACAGCACATTCTGTTTAACCCCTACTAGACCGGTGTGGATAGGGGCGCGAGAACTGATAAATATTTATCAACACAGTGCGATGGGAATCCAAGTAAACGATGATTTAAAAAGGAATTTAAGGAGGTATGTGGAGAGGTTTGGATATGATATCCCACCATTGCCGGAGCATTTGGCAAAGCTAGAGGAATGGATTGAAAAATCCAGGAAACAGCTACAGCAAACAAACAAGAGATTAGTGGAGAAAATAAATGAAATCCCAGAACCCTCAAGGTGGGCTAGGGCTATTGGAACTAATATACAGATCTATCCATGGATCCGCATAGGCTCTCATGTGTGGTGGTGATTCAACTAATTGTAGTATCATACTTGTTAATCAATTCATGTGGAAGATGTCGGAGACAGAGAACCAAGCGAATATTAAAGTTATTGAATGAGAAATGGTCGGCAAGAGAAAGCAACCGGCTGCCATAACATGCAATAGTTAGAATTATAGAATCATAGAAATTTACAGCACGGAAGGAGGCCATTTCAGTCTATCGTGTCCGCGCCGGCCGACCAAGAGCTATCCAGCCTCATCCCACTTTCTAGCTCTTGGTCCATAGCCTTGTAGGTTCCACCACTTTAAGTGCACATCCAAGTATTTTTTAAATGTGGTGAGGGTTTCTGCCTCTACTACCCTTTCAGGCAGTGAGTTCCAGACCCCTCCACCCTCGGGGTGCAGACATTTCTCCTCAAATCTCCCCTAAACCACCCCCCAATTATTTTAAATCTATGACCCCTGGTTGTTGACCCCTCAGCCAAGGGAAACAGGACCTTCCTATCCACTCTATCTAGGCCCATCATAATTTTATACCCCTCAATAAGGTCTCCCCTCAGCCTCCTCTGTTCCAAAGAAAACAGCATCTCCAATCTTTCCTCATAGCCAAAATTCTCCAGTCCAGGCAACATTCTTGTAAATCTCCTCTGCACCCTTTCCAGTGCAATCACATCTTTTCTGTAATGTGGTGACCAGAACTGCACGCAGTACTCCAGCTGCGGCCTAATCAGTGTTTTATACAGTTCAAGCATAACCTCCTTGCTCTTGTATTCTATGCCTCGACTAATAAAGGCATGTATTGCATATGCCTTCTTAACCACTTTATCTACCTGGCCTGCTACCTTCAGGGATCTGTGGACCTGCACTCCAAAGTCCCTTTGTTCCTCTACACTTTTCAGTGTCATATCATTTAATGGGCTAGAATTTCCCCTCTGATCGCTTAGCGGTATTCCAGCGGTTGGATTTTTCTAACCGCCGGAATACCGCTGGTGCACGCTCCTGCGGTTGTTGGCGGTGACGAAGCCTAGCAATGACAGACTGGAGCGGGCGGTGAAAACGGGAGAAAAGTCGCCGATCTCCTTACCTTTAGAAAGGGAAGCAGAACCACTGCAGAAAACGTCCGGAAAATCTTCTCTGCGCACGCGCGGTCATTCTCCCGCGATTTCGGGGTCAAGGGTGACCCTGTGCCTGCGCAGAGAAGAGAAGGACAGCACTCCACATCTTGAAGCTGCAGAGGTTGGTTGAGGTCAGTGAGAGAGGAGCTGTGAGAGGATTTGTGAGATATTTTCAGGAGTATATTGATTACATTCAGTAGATTTACAATTAATATCATAATATAAAATAATATCATTAATACTAGAACTATTAATAATTATAATAATAGATCTTAAATCTTAAAAAATAATAGTAATAATAATAATAAATTAATAAATAAATAAATGTGTATATATATATATATATAAATAAATATCAACAAAATGGAAGTGGAGCGGGCGTTAGCTGGGAGGAAAAGGGCCACTCGTTTCTCGGAGGAAGCCCAGGAGTCATTGGTGGATGAAGTGGAGGCCCATTGGACTCAGTTAACATGGGGTGGGCAAGGGAAACCATTACCATCCATGTATCAGTGGTTATGGCGCGAGATCGCTGAGGCAGTGTCCTCCATCGCACCCGTGATGCGGGGGCCGAACCACTGCCGCAAACGGTGGAATGCCATCATTGGGTCTGCGAGAGTAAGTACTAACTTTTATCATGTATTGACAATTGACTCTGAAGTAGTGACACGTTTTATTTACGGTGTAAAGCTTGGTGTCATTTTTATTTTCCATCATCGATCTCATTATGTTAGTTCTCTGTATTTGCATGTGTTTATCATGCAAAATTTATGTGCTAACAAAATGTAAATCATGCACTTGTTGACAAAAAGACTGGGGGACAGTTAATTGGGGATGTGTACCTCTATATACATATGTGTATGTGTATGTACGTATGTGTGTGTTCGGTATTGGTAGCTGTCAAATTAGTTCACACATACATTTTGTCCCCTTTGCAGAAAAAACTAGCCGGCAATAGGGTGGAGCTCCACAAAACGGACGGTGGTCTGCCCAAGACTATTCCTCTGATGGACCTCAAGGAACATGCTGCAGCCCTGACAGATGCATATGATCGAACCGCCTCATGAGTTGGTGCTGAACCAGTTCACTGGAGGGTAAGTCTGCATAATCCCTGGGCTGTACTGTGGTCATGTAATTCAATCTTATGGCAATATAATGTAGAATGAAATGTAATGCTGGGAGCAAGAAATGTTGTTAGTTGTGATATGTTTTTTGGTTGATCACACTCTGCCACTTGGAAACCAAACTGTTTGGGACTCAAGTTTTGTTATGTCATGTACTTTCTCTATACTTTGCTTATGATACTTTCATGTAATAATTCTTAGTAAAAGATGTTTGTTCTCCACACAAACTGAATTGCTCTGACCCCTCTCCTCCCCTGTCGCCAACCATTAATGTTATGTTTTTACAGTTGCACGGGTGGAGCTACCTGCTCCTCCCAGAGAGAGGTAATTGCAGGGAAGACCAAATGAACAGATGGTAGTGGAGGAGATGGAGGAGATGGTGCTGGAGGAGCAGGAGGAGAACACTCCTCAAAGCGTTGTAACGGTGGTGGTGCTTCAAGGAGCCTTTCTATCTGCGGCCACTGGGACCAAGCGGACTGCAACGGTGACACCGACCCCCGTGATGAATCCGCGGCGGCTGATCCACCAAAGTGGGAATGCTGCGCGACAGGCAGATGTGAGCCTGGACATGGTGGGACTGTCCAGGATGAGCATCGACTTGATTCAAGAGCTCCTCCAGGCTATTTCTGGGTTGTCCGAAAACATTGCGGCTTTAGTAACCTGTCAATCGGAGGACATGGTGGAGCTGATTGCCGCGGTGAGGGAGAACACCTGGACCGCCAATGCCATGTGGCATTCGACGGTCGTGGGATATGGCACTGCAACCCAAGGTGCAATGGTGACAGCACCTGATCGTTGTTAGGAACCAGTTTCTTCCGACTTTGAAGATGGGTCCTCAGCACCTCCACCTTCTCCAGAACCCCCAAACATAGTGCTACCATTGTCGCCTCCCCCCCTCAGCAGACACCCTCGAGTTGCTCTGCTGGTGCAGGACATTCTGGTCCCGACATAAGCAGGACCAGGGGTATTGTTAGCGGGAGGAAGAGGAGGAAGTCAGGGCCAAGGGTCAGGGGGGGATTGGGGAAGAAAGGCGTTGGGAAAGATGGCCGCAGGTAGAATTGTGGGAGGGTTCAGGGGTGTTTTCACTGGTGTTTATAATGTTGTTGTTGTTGTTGTAGTTGCTGATTGTTGTTCATAATGTTTTTTCTTGTCAAAATTTGTATTCATAAAAAATATGTTATTTTATTACATTGTTCAAATTTAGTACAAATTACAAGTTTAATATAACATTTTATTCAACTAAACCATTCTTCTACTGTATCTCACACAACTTCTGGGAAGGTGAAAATATATCCCATTTGACAACTTCTAGGAAAGATAACTTTAAATGTGTGATTGCCGGTGTCCCTTGTAACCACTTACCTCATCTTGGATGACCTAGACCCAACTGACTGGGGTTTTCTTTAGTCACTGGACAGTGCTCAGAAGAAGCAGCAGCAACCTTGACTGATTTTAACTATCCCTCCCAAACTTGAGGCATGGGCTCATTTAACACAGATACAAGTGAGAATATAATTTCCACAGTGGAAAAAGAGGACAAAATATCAAGGGTTAATGAAATCCAAAAATAAGTCAAGTGAAGGAACGCATTTGTTTTACCATCAATAAAAAATGTCAATGGAGAAAATAATGGGACTTAAGAGAGCCAAATCTCCAGGATCTGATGCTTTCCACAGCATAGATTCATCAGATGATATCTGGACTGAAAGGACTAAATTATGAAGACAGGTTGCATAAACTTGAGATCACATGGTTGAGAGGTGATCGAATCAAGGTGTTTAAAATGATAAAGGAATTTGATAGCAACTGTTTTCTCTGATGGGGGAATCCAGCACAAGGGGACTTAATCTTAAAATGAGAGCTAAGCCAGTTAGGAGTGAAATCAGGAAGAATATTTTGACACAAAGGATAGTGGAAATCTAGAAGTCACTCCCCCAAAAGATTGGGTCAACTGGAATGTTCAGAACATGGTATCTCTAGGTTTTTATTGGGTAAGAGTATGAAGGGATATGGAGAAAAGCAGCTCATTGGAGTTGTGGTACAGATCAGCCATGATCTAACTGATTATTGCAACAGCCTCGAGGGGCAGAATAGCCTTCTCCTTCTGAAGCTGTTGTTAGTGTAACACAGTCCCAGAGAGGTTTCTCCCATTCTCCAGTTTCCAGTGAATCTGAAGAGAGTATCAACCTAGATCACTGATGGACTTGGTTGGCAATATAGAAAGTCAACATCAAAGTGCCTTATAACCATCCCCCTCTGGTGCTGGCACAAACATAGAACAATAGAATCATCTAAACTTACAGTCCAAAAGGAGGCCATTTGGCCTGTCGTGCCTGTGCTGGCTATTTCAAAGAACAGTCATGCTTAGTACCACATCCCCATTTTTGTCCTTAACGCTGTAAGTTCCTCATCCTCAAGGACCCTTTTAAAATGATTTATGAAATCAGCTTCCACCACCTTTTTGAGGTCGAGTGTTCCAGATCCCAACAAGTTTATGAAAAAATGTCTCCTCATCTCCACTCTAGGGCTCTAAAATGCCCGCATCCTGTTTGGAGGCTCAGTGCGGAAGTTCCGCATTTGGCATGGAATTCGGCCCTTCTACCTCTCAACGGAGGCAGAGCGCTATCGGAGGTGCTCTGCATCCATGGAGGGGCGTTCCAGGGGCGGCGCTGAGTCCAATGCCACGCTCCGGAGTCCAGCGCCCTGCCGGTAACATCAGCACCACGCGGATGCTCCGCATAACGTTGACGCGGCAGAAAGCCCCTCCACTTCAATGAAAGGGAGGGTCGCTGCGTGCTCTGTAGTCCCTTTGGCAGCTGCCACTGGACCACCAGGGACGCTCTCGACTGGACCAGCAGCCCGGCAACCATAACGGAGTGCGGGCTGCAGGATAGTGATGGCCGACATTGTCGGGCCAACAGAAAACTATGGTGGTTTACAGTGCAAATGGCCTGCTCTTTAAAGGTGCCCCGGCGGTGGATGTCCACCAGCTTCATGATCCACGAAGCAGGCGATGACATCGGCCGGCTCCATCCTCTCCACCTGTGGGTCAATATTCCTCATGGGGCGCAAGGGGATCGGCACGCACGGTGAGGATGTTATCTCCGTGCGTACACCACCATGGTGTGCAAATCGCGGGGTGCGGCACTAACGGCATAATGCCCCCCAAACCGCCATGGCACTTTCCCCATGGCACTATCGACCTCATTGCCCCCTAGACCTTTTGCCAATGATTTCAAATCTATGACCTTTGTTTATTGATCCACACACCAGAGGGAATAGTTTTCTCTATCTACCCTATCAAAACCTCTCATCATCTTGGAAACCTCCATTAGGCCACCTCTTAACCTTCTATTTTCCAAAGAAAACTGCCCTAACTTTGCCAACCTTTCCTCGTAACTGTAGTCCCTCAACCATGGTAACATCCTGGTAAAACTCCTCTGTACCTAAGGCCTTTACATCTTTCCTGAAGTATGGTGCCCAGAATTGTCCACAATACTTCAGCTGAGGTCTAACCAGTGATTTATAATATTCTAACATGATCTCTTTGCTTTTATATTCGATTCCTCGATTTGTAAACTCAAGTAACCCATATGGTTTTTTAACCATCTTATCAACTTGCTATGCCAACTTTAAAGGTTTGTGTATATGGATACCAAGGTCTCTCTGCTCATCTACACTTTTCAAAATTCTGTCATTTATAATATATTGTCGTTCCATGTTAGTCCTCCCAAATTGCATCACCTCGCACTTCTCTGCCATGTTTCTGCCCATTTCACTATCCTGTCTATGTCTTCCTGAAACCTATAACTATCTTCATTATGATCTACTACTTTATCAAGTTTTGTATCATCTAAAAACTTTATAATGCTAAACTGAGTCTAGGTCGTTTATAAACATTGAAAAGAGTAAGGGCCTTGGTGAGACCACACTTGAGTACTGTGTACAGATTTGGTCTCCATACCTAACGAAGGATATACTTTCTTTCGAGGGAGTGCAACAAAGATTCACTAGACTGATGAGGGTATTGTCCCATGAGGAGTGATTGAATAGGCTAGCCTTTATTTTCCCTAGAGTTTAGAAGAATGAGAGGTGATCTCATTGAAACATACAAAATGCTTAAAGGGCTTGATAGGGTGGATGCTGGGAGGTTGTTTTCCCTGGCTGGGAAGTCAAGAACTAGGGGTCACAGTCTCAGAATAAGGGGTCAGCCATTTAGGACTGAGATGAGGAGAAATTTCTTCACTCGAGGGGTTGTGAATCAACAACAACTTGTATTTATATAGCGCCTTTAATGTAGTAAAATGTCTCAAGAAAGTTTTTTTGTCCCCAATAATGGTTTCCAATAATTTCCCCACCACCGATGTTAGGCTGATTGGCCTGTAGTTAACTGGTTTATCCCTCTCCCCTTTCTTGAATAGGGGTATTACTTTAGCAACCCTCCAATCTTCCGCCACTATTCCTGTATCCAATGAAAGATGATGACCAATGCCTCTGCTATTTCTACCTTTGCTTATCAGCAATGAAGGATGCACTCATTCTGGACGAGGTGATTTACCAACTTTCAGTAAAACTAATCTTTTTAGTACATCTTCTCTATCTATTACTATCCTGTCCATAACAACCCTCTCCTCTTTTAGTATAACCTTCACATTATTTGCTTCTTTTGTGAAGACAGACGCAAAGTACTCATTTAATACTTTAGCCATGTCCTCTGCGTCTACCTGAAGATTTCCCTTTGGGTCCTTAATAAGCCCAACTTTTTCTCTTGTTAACCACTCACGCTCTTATATGTTTATAAAAAGTTTTAGGGTTCAATTTAATGGTGCCTGCTAATCGTTTTTCATAACCACTCTTTGCCTCCCATATTAACTTATTCAATTCCCTCCTGTACTTTCCATAATCAACAAGGAGTGGGAAATGGGGGCCCAGATAAAAGGGCATGGAATCGGGAGCAGCACAACAAGGAGCGGGAGATCGAGGCCCAACCAGCAGCAACTCACCTGGAGATAAGAAGTAAAAAGAATCAAAATCAAAGTGTGATATCACAGGAAAGAAGGGAAGTGATTGGTTGGTGAGTTTTTCTCTCGTTTCTGGGGCATTGGTTTGAATTAAGAGCTGGGATTAAAAACAAAACTTTAAAAGTTAATTAATTAAATACATTAGTGATGGCTGGGCAGAAGATGTGTTTCTGCCATTGCATGTGGGAGCTGGTTGACCCCATTGAGGTCCATGGCGACCACATCTGCAGCAAGTGTCTGCAGCTCAAGGAACTTCGGCTCAGAGTTGATGAACTGGAATCCGAGCTGCAGACACTACGACACATCAAGGAGGGGGAGAGTTATCTGGACGCCGCAATCCAGGAGCTAGTCACAATAATTAGATTAATTAATTCAAATTCGATCCGTGGTCGGGGACAGGAGGGTGTGACTACGAATGAGGAAGTTATGGGGATTCAGGATGTAGTGATGGAGGAGCCTCAGCCCTTGCTCTTGTCCAACAGGTTCGAGGCTCTTGCTCCCTGTGTGGACGAGAGCAGGGACTGCAGGGAGGATGAACAAACTGACCACAGCGCCGTGGTACAGGGGGCCATTCAAGTGGGAGGAGTAAAAAGAAACGTTGTAGTGGTAGGGGACAGTATCATTAGGTGGATCGATACTGTTCTCTGCAGCCGAGAGCATGAGTCCCAAAGGCTGTGTTGCCTACCCGGTGCCAGGGTTAAGGACCTCTGGGCTGGAGAGGAACTTGGAGTGGGAGGGGGAAGGTCCAGTTGTCATGGTCCACGTGGGTACCGACATAGGTAAGAAAAGCAAAGGTGTTCTGTTGAGCAGTTAGGGGACAAATTAAAAAGCAGAACCACAAATGTAATATTCTCTGGATTACTACCTGAGCCACGAGCAAATTTGCATAGGGTAAATAAGATCAGAGAGTTAAACACGTGGCTCAAAGACTGGTGTGGGAGAAATGGGTTTTGGTTCATGGGACACTGATGTTCCGTTAGGACGGGGTCCATTTAGACCGTGCTGGGACTAGGGTCCTGGCGAATCGAATAACTGAGGCTGTAGAGAGGGCTTTAATCTAATTAATGGGGGAGGGTTCAGGTGAGAGAAAATTTTAAAAGTCAAAGAATAAGGAGAAGGCAATAGAGCAGGGTAGCACTGGGGGGGGGGGGGGGGGGGAATGAAAACCAAAGCGTGACAGGAAGGGACAGAATGTATAAACATAAAAGTTTATCAGAAAGTGGGGTCAAAGCAGGAAAAAATGATTAAAAAAACAAATTTAAAAGCTCTTTATCTGAATGCACGCAGCATTCGTAACAAAATAGATGAGTTGGCAGCACAAGTAGATACAAATGGGTATGATCTGATAGACATTACAGAGACGTGGTTGCAAGATGACCAAGGCTGGGAACTAAATATTCTGGGGTATTTGACAATTCGGAAGAACAGATAGAAAGGAAAAGGAGGTGGAGTAGCACTGTTAATAAAGGATGGGATCAGTGCGTTATTGAGAAACGATATTGGCTCAGAAGATCAAGATGTTGAATCAATTTGGGTGGAGATAAGGAATAATAAGGGGAAAAAGTCACTGGTGGGTGTAATCTCACTGGTGGGTGTAATCTATAGGCCCCCTAACAGTAGCTACACTGTTGGACGGAGTATAAATCAAGAAATAATGGAGTTTTGTAAAAAGGAACGGCAATAATCATGGGCGATTTTAACTTTCATATTGATTGGACAAAGCAAATTGGCCAGGGTAGCCTTGAGGATAAGTTCATAGAGCGTATCCGGGATAGTTTCTTTGAATAGTACCTTGCGGAACCAACCAGGGAGCAGGCTATCTTTTATCTGGTACTGTGTAATGAGACAGGAATAATAAATTATCTCCTAATAAAGGATCTTTTAGGAATCTGTGACCATAGCATGGGTTGAATTTCAAATTCAGTTGGAGGGTGAGAAAGTTGGATCTCAAACCAGTGTCCTAAGCTTAAATAAAGGAGACTACAAAGATATAAAGGCAGAGTTGGCTAAAGTGGACAGGGAAAATAGATTAAAGTGTGGGATGGTTGATGAACAGTGGCAGACTTTTAAGGAGCTATTTCATAACCTCAACAAAAATATATTCCAATGAGAAGGAAAGATTGTAAGCCAATGGATAACCATCCATGGATAACTAAGGAAATAAGAGAAGGTATCAAATTGAAAACAAGGGCATACAAAGTGGCCAAGACTAGTGGGAGGCCAGAGAATTGGGAAACTTTTAAAAGCCAGCAAAGAACAAGTAAAAAAAATAATAGAGAGGGATGATAGATTATGAAAGTAAACTAGCACAAAATATAAAAACAGATAGTAAGAGTTTCTACAGGTACATAAAAAGGAAAAGAATGGCTAAAGTAAATGTTGGTCCCTTAGAGGATGAGACTGGGGAATTAATAATGGGGAACAGGGAAATGGCAGAGACTTTGAACAAATATTTTGTATCGGTCTTCACAGTAGAAGACACTAAAAACATCCCAATATTGGATAATCAAGGGGTTATAGGGAGGGAGGAACTTAATACAATCCCGATCACTAAAGAAGTAGGACTCAGTAAATTAATGGGACTAAAGGTGGACAAGTCCCCTGGACCTGATGGCTTGCATCCTAGGGTCTTAAAGGAAGTGGCTGTCGAGATAGTGGATGTATTGGTTGTAATCTACCAAAATTCTCTGGATTCTGGGGAGTCCCAGCAGATTGGAAAACCACAAATGTAACACCCCTATTTAAAATATGAGACAGATAGAAAACAGGAAACTATAGACCAGTTAGTCTAACATCTGTCATTGTGAAAATCCTGAAGTCTATTATTAAGGAAGCAGTAGCAGGACATTTGGAATCAAGCAGAGTCAGCATGGTTTTATGAAAGGGAAATCATGTTTGACAAATTTGCTGGAGTTCTTTGAGGATGTAATGAGCAGGGTGGATAAGGGGGAAACCAGTGGATGTGGTGTTTTTGGATTTCCCAGAAGGCATTCAATAAGGTGCCACATAAAAGGTTACTGCACAAGATAAAAGCTCACGGTGTTGGGGGTAATATGAATGTAGGTAATCTCATTGAAACATAAAATTCTTACAGGCCTTGACAAGATAGATGCAGGGAGGATGTTTCCCCTGGCTGGGGAGTTTAGAACCAGGGGTCACAGTCTCAAAATAAAGGGTCGGCCATTTAGGACTGAAAAGAGGAGAAATTTATTCACTCAAAATGTTGTAGAACTTTTGAATTCTCTACCCAGAGGGCTGTGGATGTTCAGTCATTGAAAGAAAGAAAGACTTGCATTTATATAACGCCTTTCACAACCAAACGACGTCTCAAAGTGTATTACAGCCAATTAAGTACTTTTTTTTTGGAGTGCAGTCACTGTTGTAATATATGTTGAGTATATACAAGGCAGAGATTGATAAATTTTTGGATAATGAGGGAATCAAGGGATGTGGGGATAGTGTGGGAAGGTGGAGTTGAGGTACAAGATTAGCCATGATCTTATTGAATGGAAAAGCAAACTTGAAGTGCTGAATGGCCTATTCCTGCTTCTATTTTTATGTTCTTATGTTCTTAGTTTGTACCTGAACTATCTCTTTCTTGAGTGGCCTCCATTGCCCCGTTGCTACTTTAAGCTGCAATTCCCTTTTCCAACCTATATGTGTGAGGTCTCTTCAACCACTGAAATTAGCTCTTCCCCAGTTGAGCATTTTTACCTTTGATATTTTCTGGTCTCTTTCCATAATAACTTCAAACCGAATTATTTTCTGTTCACTGTAACCCACTCCACTTGCCCTATTTAATTTTCCAGAACCCGATCCAACACTGCTTTCTTCCTTGTTGGGCTGGGGACAGATTGATTGACGAAGTTCTCCTGTACACCTATATATTGCATTCCTTACCCTCAGCACTGTTTTTCACAGTCTATGGGCCCAACTTTGCCCAAGCCGTTTTTTCGGCACACTGACCTGAAGTGCGGCGACTTTGCACATTGGAAACGGCGCCGGGAAAAAGTCGCCCCATCCTGGCTGCTCTTCACAGTCCCTGGAGTCCTGGCATGGCATGCATTCTGAAGTGGGGGGTGGAGCAACAGGCCAGCGCCGAAAACAGTGCCTGCACCTGCCGCATGCGCAGTGGTGTCGGCCCGACGTGCGCGCATGCGCAATAGTGGCAAAACTTGGCACTCTGCCATTTTTAAAGTGCATCGCAGCTGTTATTCGTTGCGTGCCAGGAGAGCTCTAAGTTGAAATAGCTGTTGTGCTGAATGCAAGCAGCAGTGTCCTGCCTGAAATTAACTGTTGCATGCCTGGAAAAGTGTTTGGGATCATTGCAAAAGTGCTGTTAAGTGTCTCAGAGGACTGTGTGTTTTGAAAAATCACAGTTTGACTAAGTGCAGTGGAAAAGTGTGTCAGAACATTGCAAAAGTGCTGTTGGTGTCTCCGAGCAGTTGCAGCAATAATGCAGCAACATCCACCAAGAACAAAGAATTTCTTGCATGACGAAGACGAGTCACTAGTTACTGTCATTGAGAACAGATGGCAGCACCTGGATACCAGCAGAGGTCACACAAAAGTGCCACCCAAAGAGATGAAGGAACGCTGGAACCAAGTTGCAGAAAAATTCTGCGGATTGGTGATCAACAAGAGATCTGGAAGGCAGTGTGAAAAGAAGTGGCAGGACCTTGGTCAAGTAGTTAGTGTAAGTAATATTTCCATTTATTCAATGTAATTTCAATTGTAAATGTGACCAGCTGTATATGCCCCGCCCAGCAGAAAGACACCCCCTCTAAAAAGTTGCATTTTCATCTTTGCAGAAGAAACTGGCTCACAATAAAAGGGAAACAACTAGAACAAGAGGAGGACCGGCAAATCTGCACCCACTGACACCCTTGGAAGAGAGGGTCGCTGCTTTGATGGGTCCTGCCTGGAGAAAAACCATCGATACTGCACAAGCTGGGCCCACTCGTGAGGGAGTGGGTAAGTCATGAAAAGTCATCGTGGCCCTTCAAATCAACCTGCTGTCTGGCCTGCTATGTGAGAGCCTACTCATGCCACCCATTTGACTGTTCTGTTACATGTTGCAGAACTTGAGGACAATCCTCCTGATGATCCAAATCAAGATTCAGACGTGGACGAGCCTGAAGAGGAGAGCAACCCTCCAGAACAACATGGGCGTGAGGAGCACTTTGAATGGATGTGGGAGGGGTTCGATGACAGGAGTGTTTTACTGAATCTTGAGGAGGTCAACATATGTCACTTGCCAGGCTCTTCCGTGATTAGTGGTTCGACATTCTATGGTTTCCCACCATCCGAGGCTGCAGGTCCCAGTGGTGGTGGTGGTGATGTTGTGCCGCAGCATCGCAGACCCGTGGCCCCACCGTCCGAGGTTACAGGCCCCAGCAGTGGTGGTGGTGGTGGTGGTGATGGTGCTGGTGCAAATCAGCAGGGAACACCCAGGGTCCCAAGATCCCAGCCTGCACCTCCCAGTGGAATGCCGTGAGCCAGATCTAGGGGGAGGGGAAGGAGACATGGACCACGCTCTCCTGAAATGCAGGATGCAACAGATGTGGTTCAGACGATGGCATTGGGTGGTGAGAGCGTTGAGCTTACCCGATCACTCCTGGTCACCATAACTGGGCTGAGTGAGGAGGTAGCGGGACTGTCGGGAGAAGTAACAGTAATGGCACGGGAAATGGGAACTATGTTCGCTAACATCAGTGAGGGAATGGTGGCCATGAGGGAGGGAATGTCAGAGGTAGTGGAAAGGACGACAGTTGCAATGACCAAGGTATTGAGGGAGGGAATGTCTGAGTTAGCTGCTGCAAGAAAGCAACACGCCCAGACCCCGCGCCCAATGACAGAATCAACTACCACTCTCACTCCAACCCCCACACCAAGCTCTGAACAGGTCGAGGCCGCGCCAACAGCTTGGTGCATGGGCCCTCCAGCTTGCCACCTGGGCCCTCCAACTTGCCACGTGACGTTGACGCCCCCCACCCTCAAGAGGTGCCCAGTGGCCGAGATGTTAGAAAGAAGAATCTTGGTGTGCACCCCAGAAATACTGCGCCACCCCCCGCGGGCAGGGGTGATGGAGAGCCCAAGTCCAAGCGTAGCGGGCGGCCTTAGACTAAGGGGGGGTGAGAGATGGGTGCAGCCTTTCACTGCTGCTGTTGTTTTTGTTTTTGTTGTTTATGTCACTTCACTCACTTTTCTAAATGTTCTCACATTGGATGTTTTTTGTAAGTTATGTAACTTTACACGTTTATAAGTGAACTTAAAGTTTAAGTGATCTTTCTGTATAAATGTTCTCACATTGGATTTTCTTGTAAGTTATGTAATGTTACAAGTTTATAAGTGATCTTAACGTTTAAGTGATCTTAAAGAGTAAAGTTTGATACAAGAATATGTTTATTACACTAAAGTTAAGTACATTGCAAAGTTTTGAATAAAATATATTTTACATTAAAATGGAATCATGCTCACTTAATACAACACAGGAACAGCTCCAAAAAATAAACCCTCCTCTCCCCACCCCCACCTCTCCTAGCCTCCCCATTGTATAGAGGCCAGCATCTCTCTCTCTCTCTCTCTCTCTGGCTACCCCCCGCCCCCCCATCGCCCCCCTCCCCCGTGAGACCGCGTCCAGCAGCTCGCACTTCTCCGGTGGACTCCCGGTGCACGTCTTCCCTACCCTATCCCAGACCGAATGGCCTCACGCACAGGCTGGCCCGCTGCCTTTCCCGACCTGGCTTCAAAGATTAAGGTAGAATTTACTTCTTTTTTATTAGTATTTTAATGGTTTGAGCTTTTCCTTGCAATGTTTGGTGCTTGGTTATTGAGGTCCTCTCCAGTTCCCTTCCCTCCCCTATCCCTGCCTTACTGTCTGTCGAATGTGCACTGCTTTTTCTTCACTGCCTGCAAGGTTTTTCAGAGTTGGCCACATACGCTGACCTAAGTGGATTTGGAGTAAACTTTGGCTGACCAAAGTGGCATAAATGGCCAAAACTGTCGTAAGTGTCTGGGAACGGCCACTTCTGAAAAAAAAAATTGACCTAAAAAAAATCATACCTAACTGACTTACTCTGGAGCAAATTTTTTGGGGAAAATGGCATTTTTTAACTTACGCCAGAAAAAACAACTTACTCCAAAAAAATTGATGCAAGTCATGGTCAATGTTGGGTCCTATATTAGGGTAATTAAAGTCTCCTAATATTATTACTCTATTTTTGATACACGTCTTTGAAATTTGACAACAAATTTGCTCATCTATCTTCTTCTCATTGTTTGGAGCTCTATAAAAAACTTCCAACAGGTTCCTTAACTCAAGTCAACCCTGCACAGCCTGCTTCTACTTCCTTCCCAAGATCCACAAACAGGCCTGCCCTGGTAGACCCATCGTTTCAGCCTGTTCTTGCCCCACAGAACTTATTTCTTCCTATTTCGACTATTTTATCTCCCCTTGTCCACTCTCTTCCCACATACATCCATGACTCCTCCGATGCCCTCCGGCACTTTAACAGTTTCCTGTTTCCTGGCCCCAACCATCTCCTTTTCACTATGGACGTCCAATCCCTCTACTTCCATCCCCCACCAGGATGGCCTGAGGGCCCTTCACTTCTTCCTCGAGCAGAGACCCAACCAGTCCCCATACACCACTACCCTCCTCCGCCCTGGCTAAACTTGTTCTCACATTGAACAACTTCTCCTTTAACTCCACTCACTTCCTCCAAATTAAATGTGTTGCTATGGGAACCTGCATGGTTCCTAGCTATGCCTGCCTTTTCATGGGATGTGTGGAACATTCTTTGTTCCAGTCCAACTCGGGGCTCCTCCCTCCCCTCTTTTTCCAATAGATTGATGACGGTATCGGTGCCGTTTCTTGCTCTCGCCCTGAGCTAGAAAATTTCATTCACTTTGCATCAAATTTCCACCCTTCCCTCACCTTCACATGGTCCATCTCTGACTCTTCCCTTCCCTTCCTTGACTTCTCCATCTCCATCTCTGGGGATAGACTTCTGACCAGTATCTACTCATCATCATAGGCAGCCCCTCGGAATCGAGGAAGACTTGCTTCCACTCCCAAAGTGAGTTCTTTGATGGATGAACAATCCGATACGAGAGCCACAGACTCTGTTACAGGTGGGACAGACATTTGTCGAGGGAAGAGGCCAGTGGGGCTGGTTTGCCACGTGCTCCTTCCGCTGTCTGCGCTTGACCTCTTCACGCTCTTTGCATTGAGCCTCGAAGAGCTTAACGCCCTCCTGGATGCACTTTCTCCAGGTCAGGCAGTCTTCGGCCAGGGTCTCCCAGGTGTCAGTGGTGATGTCGCACTTTACCAGGGAGGCTTTGAGGGTGTCCTTATAACGTTTCCACTGTCCTCCTTTGGCTCGTTTACCACGAAGGAGCTCCGCATAAAGCATTTGCTTAGGGAGTCTCGTATCTGGCATGCGAACTATGTGGCCTGCCCAGCGAAGCTGATCGAGTGTGGTCAGTGCTTCAATACTGGGGATGTTAGCCTGGTCGAGGACACTGATGTTGGTGCGCCTGTCCTCCCAGGGGATTTGCAGGATCTTGCGGAGACATCGTTGGTGATAGATCTCCAGCAACTTGATGTGCCTTCTGTACATTGTCCATGCCTCAGATCCATACAGAAGGGCGGGTATTACTACAGTCCTGTAGACCATGAGCTTGGTGGTAGATTTGAGGGCCTGGTCTTCAAATATTCTTTTCCTCAGACAGCCGAAGGCTGCACTGGCACACTGGAGACGATGTTGAATCACCGCATCAATGTCTGCCTTTGTTGATAAGAAGCTCCCGAGCTATGGGAAATGGTCCACATTGTCGAGGGCCGTGCCGTGAATCTTGATGATTGGAGGGCAGTGCCAGGCTGGTGGAGGACCTTTGTCTTATGGATGTTAAGCGTAAAGCTCATGCTTTCCTATGCCTCAGTGAATACATTGACTATATCCTGGAGTTCAGACACAAGCGTCGTCCGCATACTGCAGCTCAACGACAGAGGTTGGGGTGATCTTGGATCTGGCCTGGAGGGCGCCTAGGTTAAACAGCTTCCCACTGGTTCTATAGTTTAGTTCCACTCCAACTTGTTGATTGTAAGGTGGAGCATGGCGGCGAGGAAGATTGAGAAGAGGGTTGGGGCAATGAGTCAGCCCTGTTTGACCCCGGTCCAGACGTGAATTGGGTCTGTAATGGATCCGTTGGTAAGGATCACGGCCTGCATGTCATCGTGAAGCAGGCAAAGGATGTTGGCGAACTTTTGGGGACATCTGAAATGGAAGAGGACGCTCCATGGACCCTCATGGTTGACAGTGTCAAAGGCCTTTGTATGATCGAAAAAGGCCATGTATAAGGGCCCTGCATTTTTCCTGCAGCTGTCGCGCTACAAAGAATATGTCTGTTGTGCCCCGTAGGGGACGAAATCCGCATTGTGATTCCGGAAGGAGCTCCTTGGCCACAGGGAGAAGTCGATTGAGGAGAACTCTAGCGACACCTTTCCCAGTGGCTGATAGCAGGGAGATTCCCCTGTAGTTGCCGCAGTCGGACTTGTCACCTTTTTAAAAAATGGTCACAATCACTGCATCTCTGAGATCTTCCGGCATGCTCTCCTTCCTCCAGGTGAGAGAGATGAGGTCATACATCTGCGCCAACAGCGCCTCTCCGCCATACTTTAGCGCCTCAGCAGGGATTCCATCCGCACCCGTAGCCTTGTTATTCTTCAGCTGTTTTATGGCTTTGCCTACCTCGTGCAACATTGGGGTTTCACTGAGTAGGTGGTGGGTCGCATGCTGCGGGATGGAGTCGAGAACACCCGAGTCAAAGGCAGAGTCTCGATTGAGGAGATCTTCAAAGTGCTCCTTCCATCGGGCCCTGACAGCCTCGGTGTCCTTGATGAGTGTTTCCCCGTTCTTGGCCAGGAGTGGGGTGGGGCCTTGGGAGTTTGGACCGTAGGTGGCCTTGAAGAATCCTTGCATATCGTGACTGTCGGCCAGTTGTTGTATCTCCTGTGCTTTCTCCATCCACCACCTGTTCTTTAGGTCCCGGGTTTTTTGTTGGACCTCAGCCTTGAGCCATCTGTAACATTGCTTTGCAGCTCCCGAATTGGGTTGTTCCTTGAGGCTCAGAAATGATTTGCGCTTACGATCTATTAGTTCTTCGATCTCCTGATCATTTTCATCAAACCAGTCCTGATGTTTTCTGGTTGAGTGACCAAGTGTCTCTTCACAGGCACTGGTTATAGAGGCCTGGAGGGCAGACCAAGCGCTGTGGGCATTCAGCATCTCAGAATCATCAAGGCATGCCAGATTGGCTGTGAGGCGCTGGCTGTATAGGACTCTCTTAACTGGGTCTCTAAGTTCCCAGCATTAACTTTTTTGCGGAAATGCTTCTGCTGTCTCCTCTGCTTTGGGGCAATGTTGATGTTGATGATGGATCGGATTAGGCGATGGTCCTTCCAGCAGTCGTCAGCTCCTGTCATGGCGCGGGTGATGCGCACATCCTTGTGATCCCTGACTCGGACGATGACATAGTCAAGCAGGTGCCAGTGTTTAGAGCAAGGGTGTTGCCACGATGCCTTGTATTTGTCCCTCTGGCGGAACAGGGTGTTGGTGATGAGGAGTTCATGTTCTAGACATTTTGTCAGGAGTAGCGTACCACTGGAGTTGGCTTTCCCAGAGGCCAATCATGCCTCCCCAGAGGGCTGTGTCTTTGCCGACCCTGGCATTAAATTCACCCAGGAGGATCAATTTGTCACCCATGGGGACAGGGGACAAGGATGTCTCGAGGTTGGAATAAAAACCCTCTTTAGCTTCATCTGTTGCATCGAGTGTTGGGGCGTATGCACTGATGACTGTGGCGCATTGGTTCCAGAAAAGAGTAATACAAAGAGTCATGAGGCGTTCGTTAACCCCACAGGGGGAGTCTTTGAGGCGGTCGACCAGCTCATTCTTGACGGCAAAGCCGACTTCATGAAGGCGGCATTCTGCCTCTGGTTTCCCTTTCCAGAAGAAGGTGTAACCTCCACCATGTTCCTTCAACTGGCCTTCCCCTGCCCGTCGGGTCTCGCTTAGGGTGGCGATGTCAATATCAAAACGTCTGAGTTCCCGGGCAACGATCACGGTGCTGCGTTCCGGCCTGTTGCTGTTGGGATTGTCTATGAGGGTCCTGATGTTCCAGGTCCCGAACTTCATACTGAATAAGTGGAAGATGCCTGTGCGTGAGTTCTTTTAACGTGGGGTGGCCGCTGCACACCGGCAACCACACGGGCTTAGCTGAGTGAGGTCTTGGTCCAGTGGCAAGGGGGTCCAAGACAACTGGAGACCAGGCACAGCTCGATAAGTCTAATTGCCTACGGCGAAGTGTTGGCCGCAAGCTCGGTGCCGAAGAGCGCCATTGATGGTAGATGACCCGAGGCTTGGTTGGGGGGCAGGCATTAGGAAGGTGACTTCCAAAGTTATTTTAAAAGTTAAAAGTTGATCAAGATTCCCAATTTGTTAAAAGATTTCTAAGAGTTGTTAAAAAGTCTAAGATGTAGATTAATAATACATATTTAAAAGTATTTCGATTAAGAGTCTAAAATGTAAGTTTTAAAAGTTCTCCCAAACTGTTTAATAAGTTTAAAAGCTGATTAAAAGTTAAAAATTAATTAAAAGTTGGTTGGGAGTATAAGACGTTGGGTTGAATGCCGCCGCCTCGGTCACTTCGGCCGGTTCAGCGCCGGAGTCCTTTTGGCCGTTGAACGCAGGCCTCGGAGTCCCTTCAGCCGGTTCGATGTCCCCAATCTGTCAGCACAATGAACAGCTGGTGTGCAACCACAGGGTCAGGCGTGGGCAGGGATGGGCTCCGCCGTGCAGAGTATTTTTGGCCCGGGCCCGGTCAGAGTCCTTTCCACCTGGGACAGAAGCGGCCGGCACGGGGTCCCTTCGGCCCGGGACAGAAGCGACCCTTTGGCCCCTTTGTAGACCATCAGTTCCAACCCCCACCAGGTTCCCTATAGCCCCAAAGACTCCCACAGCTACTTGGACTACACTTTCTCCCACCCCGCATCCTGTAAGGACTCCATTCCATTTTCCCAGTTTCTCCTTCTCCATCGCATCTGCTCTGACAACATCCCCTTTCACACTAGTGCCTCTGACATGTCTTCCTATTTCCTCAACAGAGGATTCCCCTCCGCCGTGGTTAACATGGCCCTCGACTGTATCTGTTCTATTACCCGCACCTCCGCTCTCACCCCTTCCCCTCCCTCTCAGAACCATGACAGGGT
Source organism: Pristiophorus japonicus (assembly GCF_044704955.1). NCBI lineage: Eukaryota > Metazoa > Chordata > Chondrichthyes > Pristiophoridae > Pristiophorus > Pristiophorus japonicus. Next base: position 95,226,869 of record NC_091990.1, on the reverse strand, counting down.
TCCCCTTGTCCTCACCTTTCACTGCTCCAGCCTCCACATTCAGCGGATCATCCTCCGCCATTTCCGCGACCTCCAGCGTGATCCCACCACCAATCACATCTCCCCCTCCCCTCCCCTCTCAGCGTTCTGAAGGGACCGCTCCTTCCGCATCCTGGTCCATTCCGCAATCACCCCCAGTATCCCCTCCCCTTCCCACGGCACCTTTCTGTGCAAGCGCAGGAGATGCAACACCTGCCCTTTTACCCCATTCCTTCTCACGATCCAGGGCCCCAAATACTCCTTCCAGATGAAACAGCGATTTACTGGTACTTCTTTCAATTTAGTATACTGTATTCGCTGCTCATGATGTGGTCTCCTCTACATTTTGGCAGATTGGGTGACCGCTTTGCGGAGCACCTCCATTCAGTCCGCAAGTGTGACCCTGAGCTTCCGGTCGCCTGTCACTTTAATTCTCCACTCCATTCCCACTCTGACCTCTCCGTCCTCGGTCTCCTACACTATTCCAGTGAAGCTCAATGCAAGCTCGAGGAACATCTCATCTTTCGTTGAGGCACTTTACAGCCTTCTGGACTCAACATTGAGTTCAAATATTTCAGAGCGTAACCGCTGCCAATCTTTGGCTCCCTTTCCCCCAAACCCCCCACCCCCGCCCCCCGCCCAGCGCCCCTCAGAGCCTGTTTGTTTCTTTCTTTTTTTTCTCACCTTGTCTCTAATGGCAGTTGATCATTATCCCACCATTCACAACCTAACTATGTTTTTCTAACTCCTGGCATTACCATTTGAATTTGGGCCATCATCCCTTTTGTCTCTCTAATCTCTCCTGCCTTCCAACTTATCACAGACCTTCCCTTTTGTTCTTTCTTCCCCTCCCCCTTTCAGTGCTTGTTAAGAATCTGATCCTTTCGAACATTCTCCAGTTCTGACGAAGGGTCATCGACCCAAAACGTTAACTCTGCTTTCTCTCCACAGATGCTGCCTGACCCGCAGAGATTTCCAGCATTCTCTGTTTTTATTCCAGATTCAGCCCTCGAACCATCTAGTACATCCTTTCGATTTAGATCTGTAACATCATCCTTAATCAATACTGCCACACCCCCTCCTCTTTTCCTTCTCTATCATTCTTGACTATTTGGGAGCCGACTTTGATGGCCGCCCATTTCTCAGCGGCCACCAAGCAGGAGATTTGTTTTTGGCGCCTGCTGACACCGGGTCCTGCCGGGAGCCACTTTGGTCGCCATTGTGTGGGCGGCAGCGGGAGGGGCAGTGGGCAGGAGCGGGACTTGGCGGGTAGCATCATCAGAATGCTTCAGTGGCCTCTCCACTCGGGTTTTTTCGAAGGGCCTCCACTGCGCATGCACGGGATTTCGGCGTTTTTTTAATTGTAGTTCTGTGTAGCCTGTTGTAGACCTTTTGTGGCCCTTGCACACTAATTGAGTAAGTGCTCAGGGCCATAAAAGGACACCATTCAATTTCACCTGCGAGGGGAGAGGAGAGGAGAGGCGAGAGACAGGAGAGAGAGAGACACAAGACAGAGGAGAGAAGAGAGCAGAGGATACAGAGAAGAGAGGATAAGACAGGAGAGGTGAGGAGAGAGAGAGAATATAGAGAAGAGAAAGAGGCGAGGAGAGAGAGACAATATAGTGCAGAGAGGAGCGAGGTGAGGAGAGAGAGGAGAGAGAGGGAAGAGAAAAGAGAGACAGGAGAGAGCTGGAGGTTAGAGAGCAGAGGTGGCATTGGAGAGGGGGCAGTCTGAGTTGCAGAGGGGGCAGTGTAACAACTTTATAACCAAACTGTTCAGCAGCCATTCCTCTCATCATAGAGGATGAGTGGCCGGAAAGCATCAATGAAGACTGGCAGAACCAGGCCCAGAGCTCCGTGGTTCAATGAGCAAGAGTTGGGGGAGCTAGTGACGGAGGTGGAGCGCAGGTACAGCGAACTCACCCGGGATGGGCGTGGCAAGCCTCCACCAACCCAATACCGATGTCTTTGGATGGACGTAGGTCAGATGGTCAGTGCAATGGGCAACGTGGAGCGGGATCGGGACCAATGCAGCAAACGGTGGAACGATTTGGTGGCGGCAGCTAAAGTGAACACAAATTTATTCGGCCCCTCCTGTCCAAGGCCAAAAAGGTTGTGCGCGCGATTGTTGTGTGTGGGAGTGTGTGTGGGGAGCATGAGCAAAGGTGGTAGGGGCTGCAACGTTTCTTTGAGCAGAGAAAACAAGCAGCCAAACAGGCAAGCCTGAGTGCGACCGGAGGAGGCCCACAAGATGTGATGGAATTGACCAGGTCGGAGGAGCATGTGTTGGCATTAGTGGGACATGGCCACATTCCAACCACGAACGTTTCTGCAGATCCGGTGCAACCGCAGCGTAAGGCTACACTCATCCAAGGTGTCAGCAACAGTCATGGCATGAAAGTACATGTAATGTTAAGGCACTCGCGGTTGAACGCAGACTTTGTCTCCCATTATTGGTGTGGACATGTAGAGATGGGACTCCTTGCTGGCATAATGTGAGATGAAACATCTCACGTCTCACTTTCACCACCACACCACCCCACACCCCCACCTCCCCACTACAGACTGAAATGTTGTCCTCTACTTGCAGATGCTGACTCGGACACCACGGATCTGGAGAGACCATCGACCTCTGGCCTTCACAGAAGCCGTCACACCCCAGCATCTCCCACCCTGGCATTCTCCACACCCAAGTCACTGGATCCTTTCTGTACTCTCAATCCACATCACCCTTGTCCACTGCTCCCACCTCCGCCACCCATGGCCAGGAAGAAGAGGAGAGGAGGGAGAAGAGCCCATATTTGTGCCCCTTCACCTGGGGGATCCGGAAGCGCCTGACATCAGCTCCCCCTGTCAAGTCAGCCAAGTGTCCGCAGAACCTTGGCGTCAGGCTCAGATTTCCTGGGGTTTCCAACAGACTCCACTCAAGCAAGCGCAGAGTCTGTGGCGCAAAGGGAAGCAAGGCCCCAGCACCCAGCAGCATTGAGCAACCACCTGCGGATGCAGGACGGCTCGCTCTATTGAGCCAGACAATCCAACTCTCAACCACCGGCATGGAGGTAGGTCGTGAGATGCAGCAGAACATGTCTGGGATAGCTGCCAGCATCGCCACAATCACTCAGCAGCACGCTGAAAGGATGGAGCACCTCCTCACAGTGTTGGAGCGCACATCCGAAAGCATTGAGGCCATGAGGCAGGAGATGGCTTCTGCACGCCACACCCTCAAGGCACACAGATGCGGAGGAGCAGGAGATCCCAGCGCCTTTGTTATCACCGAGACGCACACGTCTACACACATCGCGCTGCCCTCCTGCACAATCTCCTGAACCAGAGGCAGTGAGGGGCAGGGGAGGGCCACTCTGACGTGTAGGCGTGGGGAGGAAGAGGAAATCGGGCATGGCTGCAAGGGGTGGGGGAAGAGAGGTGGTGGTGCCGGGTAGAGGGGTGGGTGTTGCTTCCTCGTATAAATATATGTATATGTGATAATATTATGTAACGTTTGTCATTGTGCACTTGTAAATACACTCACATTGTTGACCCTCTGTGCACGTGTCATTTTAACGTCATATTTGTGGTATGTTGCGCCAACCACACATCTGTCCCTCAGGTCATCTGCTTCATCAGGAATATCTTCCCATCCACATCTGACTGCAGTGTATAATGGGTCCTGTCAATAGGCCTTCGCAGGACGACAATGAATGCAGGATGGCTGCCATTCAATTACTCTAGTTTACCAAGTTGCAGGGCTGACCTTAAGGATTGCACTTCAACCCTCTTTTTGCGAGGCCAAAGATGAAGGAGTGCCACCCCTGAGATGACATGTCACATTGCAGTACATTGTGCGAGACAATGAATGAATCAGCTTGGATGTACAACAGGTGAGATGCTGAACACTTTTCAATCACTCATAATAATTTTCCCTTTGCCATTGGCCTTCTCAATGAAGGACTTTCAACAAGGTGTAACAAAAAAACCTCCATTAGCTTACACATATTTCAGTCGGTTTTCTCACATCCAATTTAAACATCACCATTAGCAAGAAAGTAATGCAACATTGACCTAACTTCTTTCCAGCAGTCCCATTGATATGGTGCAGAATCCGACTGGCTGCCGTGATGTGATGGCCACCAGCACTCCCTCTCAGCCGATGTGCCAGAGCTGCCCCAACGCCTCCACCTCTCCCTCCCTCCCTCCCTCCCAGCCGATGTGCAATTGCTGCCTGCTCACACTGCTGCCTTCCTCCCTCCCTCTCTCGCGATTGACGCTGCTCACACTGCTCCCCCCCTCCCTCCTTCCCACCCTCCCGATTCAAGCCGCTAATAGTGCTGCCCCCCGTCCGATGTGCGATTGCTGGCCCACTGCCGCCCAGCTCAGACCTGCTTTTCCAGAGTGGTCCTTCTGGCGGGCAGGTCGTCGGGAGTACAGCAAAAGTGATCAAAATGGCGATTATCTGACTACCGACATGGGTGGGCGGGACACTACGACGTAGGCGGAACCCTTCCCCACTAATCTTCCGCCGGGCGGATCCTCGCCAGAAGATGGGCGGTTCCCGAGGAATTGCCCAGAAAACGGCCATTTCCGGCGGAACCTCGGCGGCCGCGTGCGGGACAACGATGAAAGTCGGCCCCTTGGTAACTAAGAATAGTAAGAACCCATTTCTGACTTTGTTTGAGCCATGTCTTTTTATTGCATCCATGTCATAATCACATTTAGCAATTTTTGCCTGCAGCTCACTAAACATATTAGTTACACGACTGGCATTGGCGCACACACAATTTAAAAGCTCCTTCGTCACTTCTGCTCAACTCCTCAATCTGGTCTCTGCAATTTTTGGGATATTTCTAATTTTACAGCTCTTTATATCTCTCTGGACTCTGACCTCATTTCTGCTCCTTTCTGCTATTTTATGGATCCCCTCCCCCTGCCAAATTTAGTTTAAACCTTCCCCAACAGTACTAGTTAACCTCTCAGTGAGAACATTAGTCCCGGCTTTGTTCAGGTGCAACCCGTCCATCTTGTGCAGGTGCCCCTTCCCCAATTCACCAAGAATCTGAAACATTTCCTCCTGATCCAATTCTCCACTCATGCATTTACCTGCACTGTCTTCCTGTTTCTATAATCACTAGCATTTGGCAGTGGGAGTAATCCTTAGATTACTACCATTAAGGTCCTGTTTCATTTTCCTAGCCCCTGAATCTTTGTCTGAAGGACCGCAATACCTTTCCTACTTATGTCATTGGTCCCAACATGGACCATGACTTTTGGCTGTTCCCCTTCTCCTCGCAGAATGTCCTGCACCTGCTCGGTGATATCCTTTACCCTGGCAATATACCATTCTGGAATCACATTTGTGGTTACAGAAATGACCGACAATGCCCCAGCTATCAAATCCCCAATAACTACTATCTTTCTACTATTTCTTCTTCCCCTGTGTGTAGCCAAATCTCTGGTGGTGCCGGGGGTTTCATGCTTACTGCATTCCTCCAAGGAGTCATCACCCTCCCGATATTCAAAACCGGTTAGCGAATGCCACTGACTTGGGGGATTCTTGCACTACTTGTGCCTTACTCCTAGCCATCTGATGGTCACCCATTCCCTCACCTCCTGCACCTTCTGTGGCAGTAGGGTAACCCCCTCCTGAAACAATAAGGGGATAAGGGATTATGGGGAGCGGTCGGGGAAGTGGAGCTGAGTCCATGATCTTATTGAATGGTGGAGCAGGCTTGAGGGACCGTATGGCCTACTCCTGTTCCTATTTCTTATGTTCTTATGAAGCATAAGTTTGAGGAAACTCTCAGACTACCTATGTACTGCAGTGACTCCAGCCGCTTGAGCTCGTGCAACTGGCGGGACTTCCTGCACACATGGTTATCCAGGATACTTGAAGTGACCTGGAGTTCCCACATAAAACAGTGGGTCCCTGATGGCCTGCCATGATAGCAAATCCACTGACCTCGAAATCCCTGAGACCCTGACCACTAAAATAATTGACACTGTAAATAAATTCATTCCTGGGATGTGGGCGTCGCTGGCAAGGCCAGCATTTATTGCCCAAACTATCTGCTCTTGAGAAGGTCGTGGTGAGCTGCCTTCTTGAACTACTGCAGTCCTTGTGGTGAAGGTCCTTCCATAGAGCTGTTAGGGAAGGAGTTCCAGGATTTTGACCCAGCAACGATTAAGGAACGGCGATATATTTCCAAGTCAGGATATTGTCTGACTTGGATGGGAACATGGAGGTGGTGGTATTCCCATGCGCCTGATGCCCTTGTCCTTGTAGGTGGTAGAGGTGGTGTATTTTGGAAGTGCTGACAAAGAAGCTTGGGCAAGTTGTTGCAGTGCATCGTGTAGATGGTACATACTGCAACAATGGTGTATCAGTGGTGGAGGGAGTGAATGTTTAAGGTGGGTGCCATCAAATGGGTTGGTTTGTCCTGGATGGTGTTGAGCTTCGAGTGTTGTTGGAGCTGCACTCATTCAGGCAAGCGGAGAGTATTCCATCGCATTTCTGACTTGTGTCTTGTAGATGGTGGAAAGACTTTGGGTAGTCAGTAGGTGAGACACTCGCCACAGAATACCTATTTTCTGACCCGCTCTTGTAGCCACAGTATTTACGTGGCTGGTCCAGTTAAGTTTCCTGTCAATGGTGACCCCAAGTCATTGCCTGGCACTTATGTTACTTGCCGCTTATCAGCTCAAGCCTGAATGTTGCCCAGGTATTGCTGCATGAGGGCATGGACTGCTTTATTATCTGAGGAGTTGTAAATGGAACTGAACACTGCAATCATCAGCGAACATCCCCATTTCTGACCTTATGATGGATGAAAGGTAATTGATGATGCACCTTAAGAATATGATAATGACCAGATAATCTGTTTGTTGTTATGTTGATTGAAGAATAAATATTGGCCAGGACACTAGGGATAACTTCCCTCCGCTTCTTCGAAATAGTGCCATGGGATATTTTACGCCCACCTGAGAGGGCAGATGGGGCCTCGGTTTATCATCTCATCCAAAAGACAGCATCTCCAACAGCACAGCACTCCCTCGGAGTGTCAGCCTAAATTTTTATGCTTAAGTCTCTGGAGTGGGACTTAAACCCACAACCTTCTGACAAGAGTGCTACCCACTGAGCCACAGCTGACACAGCAATATGCACTGCTAGTTCTGGAGCACGACTTTAGCAGGACAGCCGGGCTGTTGTCGGGGCCCATAACCATTGTTTATCCTGAACTCTAAAAATAAAGGTACTGGTGTTATGTATTAATGCTTGGGGGTCACCAGACACCAGAGTTCATCGGGCTGTATGCATGTGGCATGTGTGCTTGGTCACCTGTATATAAGCTGGGTGTCTTTGTCACGCAGGCACTCTCGGGCTGGAATAAAGATGGATCAGGTTGCACCTGAATGAGTTTACAGTAACCAGACTCTTGAGACGAAGTAATTTAAGAACCTTCGCATGCACAATGGGCACTGTTGGAATCCTGGAAAGATTCGTAGAGGGTGAGGATTAGGCAGATTTTGTCAACCGCCTGGATCAGTATTTTGTGGCCAATGGCATGGAGGCACAGGCCGACACAGATAAGTACAGGGCAGTTCTCCTCACCGTTTGTGGTCCGAAAATTTACGGCCTCATGAAGAATCTTCTCTCGCCTGTACGTCCGGCGGAAAAAGGGTACGAGAAATTGTGGATGTTGGTGGGTAACCATCTGAAGCCACAGAGGGGATCATATCACGCTACTGTTTATACACGCATGTTTGTGCTGAGGGCCAGGACGTGTTGGGATTGGTCGCCGGCCTGCGACGTCTTGCGGAGCCGTGTAAGTTTGGGAACATGCTGGAAGACATGCTGCATGATGTCTTCGTGATAGGCATCAGCCATGATGCAATCCTCAGGAAGCTGTTGGCTGCAGAGACGCTGGATTTGAAAAAGGCTATCGTGACTGCCTAGGCATGCATGACAATGGATGATAATTTGAGGCAGATATCATCGACGAGTCGGAGTTCCACGGCAAGTACTATAAACAAGATGGCATCGTTTTCGGGCAGAGCTGCTAACGCGAAATCTGCCACTGCTCAGAGCCCGCCAACTGGTTCGAACCAGATTTCACCCTGTTGGCATTGTGGGGGCAATTATCGGCCTCATCAGTGTCATTTTAGACAATACTCATGCAATGGATGTTCGAAAGTGGGGCATCTTCACAGGATGTGTCTACAACGGAACAAGCGTGGTGCTGCTCACCACATGGTTGATGAGGACCAGTTCAGTTATGGCCCGGATACGCAACCCGAGGAGGAAGTGAATGGACTGTGTTCGTTCCTGAGCAAGAGCCAGCCGATAGTCGTTAATGTGAAGCTGAATGGCGTGCCTGTAAAATGGAGCTGGACACGTGTACGAGCCAGTTGATAATGAGCCAAAGGACATTCGACAAGCTGTGGGACACTAAGGCTGCGAAACCGAGGCTGAGTCCAGTCAATGACAGGTTGCGTACTTACACTAAGGAACTCATACCGGTACTTGGCAGTGCAGCAATCGAGGTGTCATATGATGGTGTGGTTCACGAGCTACCATTATGGATCATCCCAGGTAATGGTCCAACGCTGATCGGTGGCAATTGGCTCGAGAAAATCAAGCTGAACTGGAATGATGTCAAGATGTTGTCCTCGGTGGATGATACTTCGTGTGCTCAAGTATTGAAAAAGTTTCCTTCTTTGTTTGAACCAGGCATTGGTAATTTTACGGGAGCCAAGGTGCAGATTCACCTGGACTCCAATGCAAGGACTGTCTATCACAAAGCTTGGTCTGCTCCGTACATGATGAGGGAGAAGATTGAAATTGAGCTTGACAGACTCCAGCGTGAAGGGATAATATCACCGGTCGAGTTTAACGAGTGGGCTAGTCCAATTGTTCCTGTGTTGAAGAGTGATGGCACTGTCAGGATTTGTGGAGACTACAAGGTTACGATTAACCGATTTTCAAAGCAGGATCAGTATCCATTACTGAGTGCTGATGACCTGTTCGCCATGCTAGCTGGTGGAAAGTCATTCACAAAACTGGATCTGATGTCAGGCTACATGATCCAGGAGCTTGTCGACACTTTGAAGAAACTCACCTGCATCAACACCCATAAAGGACTGTTCATCGACAACAGGTGTCCTTTTGGGATTCGTTCGGCTGCAGCCATATTTCAGAGGAATATGGAGAGTTTACTGAAGTCCGTTCCTAGAACTGTCGTGCTTCAAGATGATATTCTGGTCACAGGCCACAACACTGCTGAACATCTGAACAATCTTGAAGAAGTCCTACAGCATCTGGACAAAGTGGGACTCAGGCTGAAATGCTCGAAGTGTGTATTCATGGCACCTGAAATTGAATTCCTCGGGAGGAAGGTTGATGCTGATGGCATCAGGCCCACTGATTCGAAAACCGAGGCCATCAAAAATGCACCCATGCCTCAGAATGTGACGGACTGTGTTCGTTCCTTGGGCTACTCAACTATTTTGATAATTTCTTACCCAGATTGAGCACTTTATTAGCGCCACTGCACATGCTGCTCAGAAAAGGCAACAACTGGGTCTGGGGTGTATCTCAAGATAGAGCTTTTGAGAAAGCCAAGAATCTGCTCTGTTCGAACAAGCTGATAATTCACTGTGATACGTGTAAGTGTCTTTAATTGGCCTGTGATGCTTCATCATATGGGATTGGCTGCGTACTCCAACAAGCAAATGAATAGGGCAAGCTACAACCTGTTGTGTATGCTTCGAGAAGTCTGTCCAAAGCAGAAAGAGCTTACAGTATGGTAGAGAAAGAAGCTTTGGCCTGTGTGTAGGGGTAAAAAAGAAAATGCACCAGTACCTCTTGGCCTTCGTTTTGAACTAGAAACGGATCACAGGCCACTTATTTCCTAGAACTCATCCTGGTATTGTTATGATGCAGTCCATTCCTAGGTCTCATGTATGGTGGCCTGAAATTGACTCTGATCTGGAATCATGTGTGCATCAGTGCACTACTTGCATGCAGCTAAGTAAAGTACCAGCGGAATCTCCGCTGAGTCTTTGGTCGTGGCCATCCAAACCATGGTCGAGGCTCCACATTGATTTTGCGGGCCTGTTCCTAGGAAAGATGTTTTTTGTCGTAGTAGATGCATATTCTGAGTGGATAGAGTGTATTATTATGTCATCCAGCATGTCTACAGCTACCATTGAGAGCCTTCGTATCATGTTTGCTACTCATGGTTTGCCTGACATTGTTGTGAGCGACAACGGATCTTGCTTCACAAGTCTTGAGTTCCAAGAGTTCATGAAACTCAATGGCATCAGACATGTGAGCTCAGCTCCATTCAAGCCTGCTTCTAATGGTCAAGCAGAGCATGCCATTCAAACGATCAAGCAAAGTATGAAAAGTGTAACTCAGGGCTCACTGCAGAGACAGTTGTCATTTATATTGCTCAGTTACAGGTCAAGACCTCAAACGTTTACTGGGGTTCCTCCTGCTGAACTACTGATAAAGAGAAATCTCAAGACCAGGCTTTCTCTTGTCCATCCTGATTTGAATGATCATGTTGAAAACAGACGTCAAAGTCAGCAATGGTGTCATGATCGTGTTGCCGTGTCACGTGACATCTCGGTCAACGATCCAGTTTATGTACTGAACTATGGTCAAGGTCCAAATTGGATCGCCAGCACTGTTACAGCCAAGGAGAGTAACAGAGTGTTTATTGTCATGCTCAAGAATAGGCAAACATTCAGGAAACACCTTGACCAGGTTAAACTGCGGCACACAGATGAACTGGAACCGAGTGAGGAAGATGCAGTCAGTGACCAACCAACCATTGTTCTCTGCTGACATTCCTGACTCTGAACCTTCAGTCTCTGATGTGGTCATGACCACTCCCATCAGATCAACTACTCAGCCCTCAGTCTCAACAGACTCAGAACGCTCGCCCAGAGCCAAAGTTGAACTGAGACGATCAACTCATGCGAGGAAAGCCCCAGACTATCTAAATTTGTAGAAAAAACCTTTATTAAGATTTTAAAAGGGAGATGTTATTATGTGTTAATGCTTGGGGGTCACCAGACACCAGAGGGCACCACGGTCAGAGGTCATCGGGCTGTACGCATGTGTCATGTGTGCTTGGTCACCTGTATATAAGCTGGGTGTCTTTGTTACGCAGGCACTCTCGGACTGGAATAAAGATGGATCAGGTTGCACCTGAGTGAGTTTACAGTAACCAGACTCTTGAGTCATTACAACTGAGACACTGACCTATAAAACTCTGAGGCCTAGCGATTCGCATCATTAGCACCTCCCCTTAGTGCCTCCCGTTAGCTCCTCTCATTAATGCCTAGGGGGTACAAAAGACTTTTCACCCCAAAGATATCATCACTGTGCGTAATGTCCCCATATCAGCCCGGACCCTAAATTGGATATCATCCCCTGAAGCTGTGCCGGGCGATACCGCTCTGCTTGAGTGCCGGGCTGTTCGCATGGTAACCCGGGTCCCAGGTGATCCATGGAGGTCCGGTTCTTACCTGCAGAGTTTGCAGCTTGGGCCCTTCCCTTTAATGACACATAGCGTTGTATACCGCTCCCGACCCGTCCGTCCCACCACCGTCCCAGAAAGGAAGTGGAGCGTGTTATTTTGCAGTCCACTTACTTTCGGGGCGGTAACCCGAATTTAGCCAGCAGGGCGGGACTTCCACGCCTGCCACAGAATCTTGTGCCTCCCGGATGTTAACGTCCCCAAACGGGTGCAACGGAATTTCACCCCCTAAGAAACTGACCTCTGAAAGACTGAGATACCATCGGCTCTATTTTCCTCTTTGACGATTTTTGGCGCCCAGGAGGATGTACGGTTGATTTTATTCTGCCCATTTGCAGCGAAAAAAAAATACAACTTTCGCCAAAGTAAAATTTTATTTTGGCGCTGCGGTACCCAAAGTTAAATCTAGAGGTGGAGCTTCATGTGTTCGCCGAAAAGTCTCTGAGCATGCGCCGGGAAACAAAGTCACTTTTTCCATGTGACGGATGTGCCCGCGCATCCACAGTGCATTTCCTGGTCTGGATCAGGAACTTGTGAGAATACATTAGTATCGGAGATGGATCTAGACTAAATTTTAGCTGCAAAAGATGGATCCAAGGGAAGGGGAAGGAGAAGGGGAAGGGGGAAGGGCCAAGAAATTTCTAGCAGAAGAAATTGAGTCCTTAGACATAATTGAGAGGAGATGGCATGTGCTTGAGAACAAAGGAAGAATTGGACAAAAGGAATTGAAACACGCTCTAGTCAAAACTTTGGGAACATGTTGCAGAAGAGTTCAATGCAGTGGCCATGACCCCAAGAAGCGACATGCAGATCAAAAAGAAGTGGCAGGACCTTGGCCAAGCAGTTACTGTAAGTAATATTTTTTATTTATGCACTGCAATTACATTTGTGTGTGTGTGTGTGTGTGTGTGTGTGTGTGGCCATCACAGCAGAAGGATCCTCTCTTAAAAAGTTCTATTTTCATCTTTGCAGAGGGCATTGTCACAGATCAACCGAGAAAGGTCAAAAACTGGAGGAGGTGCACCAAGTAGGCTGCAACTAACAGCCGTAGAACAGAGGATCGCTGATATGATTAAATCTCGTGAGAAGATCAACCACCAATGTGGACACTGGGCCCAGGTTACCGAGAGAGGGTAAGCCCTGCAAATTGCACAGCCTGGGTTGGCATCGTGGTCTTTGAAAAAAGCCTGCGCTGTGCGACCCACATACTCATGTCACTCTGCAGCCTCCCCTGCTGCTAACCAAACATCTGCTCTGTTATGTTTTGCAGATATTGCGCATCAGGAAAAGACAGAAGATCAGGAAGCCATCAGTCCAGGTATTCTTCATCAACTTCAGGACGAGGATGAGCTGGATAATGAAGGGCAGCAGGAAGACTTCAATACTGAGATGGTTACATTACAATTGGAGCCGGTGAACCCCCTGCGGGCATCAAGCCCTTTACTGAGCGATACAACCGACACGACATTTCATGGGGTACAGTCTGAGGCTGCGGGGCCCAGTGGGTTGCAGCAACCCACACCTGGGAGATGGCCGAGGAGGGTGGGAAGGAGAGCTCAACCTGAAATGTCGGATGCAGGGGACATAGGACAGCTCATGGGAATGAGTGGGGAGAGCATTGAGCTAACGAGTTCGCTCCTGGACACCATGGGTGGGGTGAGGGTAGAATTAGCGGCACTGTCAAGAAGTAGCACTGCCTAGAGGAATGGGCACAGTGTCGGGACAGATGAGGGGGGGGAATGTCGGGTGGCAGCTGATGCAGTGTCGGAACAGATTAGGGAGGGAATGTCGGAGATAGCTGCTGCAATAAGTGGACACACCCAGGCTATCATTGCCCAGCAACAATTGGCAGCATCAACTGCTGACACTCACTTTCCAATTCCCAGACCAAAGTCAGGTAGTGTGCTGTGGGTTGATCCACAGGCTGAAGAAGAGTCCGAAGAGGAACTCGGGCATTCCACAGTGCTGTCTGCTAGGTCTGTCCCTGTCCAACCCCATCAACAACAAATGCGCCTTCGCGCAGAAAGGAGAAAAAACCTTGGGGTCAGGGTGAGGAAGCAGAAGGCTGAGATAATGGGCACGGGTAGGGGTAGAGGCAATAACAGGGGCAAGACGCTAAGGTCTGTGAATAAGGAGGAGGAGAGCTGGCTGTAGCTAGAGTTTGTTTGTTTGTTTGTTGCTGCTACTTGTTGTTTTCTTCATTGAAATGTTTACAGTTTGGTACAAATTTTTTAAATAAAGTTAAGTAAAACTGTACAAATATTTAATAAACCTAATTATTTTTTAAATTTAAGCAGAATCCTGCATATTATTTTTTGAATTAAAGCAATAGAAACCAACACAATGTTACATACATTATTATGTACAATATTTTTTCACACTAATAGGTGCAAAGAGTCAATACTGTCGGGCTGTTTAGCCTTCAGGCAGCAAAGCGATCACGGGTTAGCCGCTGACGCAAGTCTCTAGCTATGGCTATAGGTGCACGAGGCCACCTCCTCCGCCGTCGTCCTGCGGGTTGAGGTGGTGGCATGGGTTCGTCCTCCTCCTCCTGCTGCTGCTCCTCTTCTTCCTCCTCCTCATCCTCGTTGTCAGCCTCCTTGTCCTCCTCTTCCCCGTCCCCCTTTTCAACTCAGAAGGATCTTCAATGTCCAGTGCCTGAGCCCTCATGATGACCAAGTTGTGCAGCATGCAGCACATGACAGTGAACCGACCGACGTGGTGAGGGGCGTATTGCAGATAGCCTCCAGAGTGGTCCAGGCATCGGAAACGATGCTTCAGTATGCCAAGTGTCCTCTCTATGATGCTCCGTGTTGTTATGTGGGACATGTTGTACCGACACTCTGGCTCAGTGCGGGGATTGCGTAGGGGGGTCATAAGCCAGGTGGTGAGCCCGTAACCTTTGTCCCCGAGCAACCAGCTGTGCCCTTCTGGCAGCTCCTGAAACATCATAGATATAATACTCTTACATAGGATGAAAGCGTCATGAATGCTACCTAGGTATTTGGCATCCACTGCCAAGCTCCAATGCAGATCGTCACAGACGAGCTGCACATTTAGGGAATGGAATTCTTTCCTGTTGCGATAAAGCTCAGAGTTTTCCAAAGGTGCTCTCATGGTGATGTGGGTACAGTCGATCGCACCCTGTACCTTTGTGAAGCCAGCAATTCTGGAGAACCCCACAGCCCTATCTCGCATTGCCTGCATGGTCATAGGGAAATTGATGAACTGGTCCCTTTTGGAAAGCAGTGACAGGATCGGTCCAAGTCAGCATGGATTTATGAAAGGGAAATCATGCTTGACAAATCTTCTAGAATTTTTTGAGGATGTAACTAGTTGAGTGGACAAGGGAAAACCAGTGGATGTGGTATATTTAGACTTTCAAAAGGCTTTTGACAAGGTTCCACACAAGAGATTGGTGTGCAAAATTAAAGCACATGGTATTGGGGGTAATGTACTGACGTGGATAGAGAACTGGTTGGCAGACAGGAAGCAAAGAGTAGGAATAAACGGATCCTTTTCAGAATGACAGGCAGTGACTAGTGGGGTGCGGCAGGGCTCAGTACTGGGACCCCAGCTCTTTACAATATAAATCAATGATTTAGATGAAGGAATTGAGTGTAATATCTCCAAGTTTGCAGATGACACTAAGCTGGGTGGCGGTGTGAGCTGTGAGGAGGATGTTAAGAGGCTGCAGGGTGACTTGGACAGGTTAGGTGAGTGGGCAAATGCATGGCAGATGCAACATAATGTGGATAAATGTGAGGTTATCCACTTTGGTGGCAAAAACACAAAGGCAGAATATTATCTGATTGGCGACAGATTAGGAAAAGGGGAGGTGCAACGAGACCTGGGTGTCATGGTACATCAGTCATTGAAAGTTGGCATGCAGGTACAGCAGGCAGTGAAGAAGGCAAATGGTATATTGGCCTTCATAGCTAGGGGATTTGAGTATAGGAGCAGGGAGGTCGTACTGCAGTTGTACAGGGCATTGGTGAGGCCTCACCTGGAATATTATGTTCCGTTTTGGTCTCCTAATCTGAGGAAGGAAGTTCTTGCTATTGAGGGAGTGCAGTGAAGGTTCATCAGACTGATTCCCGGGATGGCAGGACTGACATATGAGAAGAGACTGGTTTGTCTGGGCCTGTATTCACTGGACTTTAGAAGGATGAGCGGGGATCTCATAGAAACATATAAAATTCTGACGGGACTGGACAGGTTAGATACAGGAAGAATGTTCCCGATGTTGGGGAAGTCTAGGACCAGGGGACACAGTCTAAGGATAAGGAGTGAGCCATTTAGAACTGAGATGAGGAGAAACTTCTTCACTCAAAGAGTTGTTGACCTGTGGAATTCTCTACCGCAGAGAGCTGTTGATGCCAGTTCATTGGACATATTCAAGAGGGAGTTAGATATGGCCCTTACGGCTAAAGGAATCAAGGAGTATGGAGAGAAAGCAAAAAAGGGATACTGAGGTGAATGATCAGCCATGATCTTATTGAATGGTGGTGCAGGCGCGAAGAGCTGAATGGCCTACTCCTGCATTTATTTTCTATGTTTCTATGTTTCTATGTTTTGGCATGCAGTGCAGCAGTCACCTGTCGAATGCAGCAATGTGTGGCGGGTTGCGAGATGTAGCACATGTCCCCAGTTGCTGCTTGAAATGAGCCAGAAGAATAGAAGGCAAGTGTTGTGACGATCTGCATTGGATCATATCAGTGGATGCCAAATACCCAGGTAGCATTCATGATGCTTTCATCCTTCCATAGGTAGGGCAGTCCTCCTGCCACTTCTTGGCTGTATGTCTGCCCTGACTAGCTGGCCGATCACGATGATGACCTCCTTTCTGTATCGCAGCCTGGTATGAGCACCTGTCCCTGTTGATTTGATCAAGGTATGGCCTCCTTCCCATTAATGCCCGAGCGATCTGGTTTCTATGATGGTGGCATCGTATTATCCGTCGCCGCTGTATGGCATACATGTAAACCAACCGTACTACATGAGGCATAGTATTATTTGTACCCATAATTATTATTCTTAATTTTATTATTCTTGTTATTGTGAGACAGTACTTACTGAAGCACAGACGCACACCTTTGCTGGGTGATGCTCTAGTAGAACGGACCACACCCTCGTCTGCGTGCATGCATAACACTAAGCTCTGTCTCTATGGAACTGCGATGCTCAGTGATTTATGGCACTAAGAGCTTTAGCTGAAAAGCGAACATTTGCTGCTGTGTTGCGCCATCTCCGATGCACATTTCGGATGCCGGCAGGATCGCTCCTCGGCTGGACAGAAATACATGATCGGTATTTAAGGCCACTGTGCGCCGCCCTGAAAAAAAATCGGTGTTGGCGAAAATCGGTTAAATGGCCAAAAACGGCACAGAAATCAATTTTCACCAAACCTGCACCACAAAATTTTGCGTACCAAAAATCCGGCGCTGACAGTCGCTGTCGGTAAACAAACTTTGAAGAAAGTTGCAAAATCAAGATTGCTCAAAAATAATCAGCGGCTGCCAAAAAAACGACGCCCAATGGTGGCAAAAATAAAGCCCAATAATATTGCAAAGTTAACTCAGAACACTGGGAATGATATCTATAAATCTAAAACACAATGGAAATTAGCATCAAGTGAATTTCAATGGTGAAAACACAAACAATTTAATAAAACAAACTAACACTTACCTATTAACCACCAATCTGCTCGATCTGAGCAAGCTTTTGAATTTCTTTCTCAGTTTTCTGCATTCAGCTCGCGCATAAACCCTGACTTCGGCCCCTCACACTGTTTCCCCTCAGGCTCGCTCTCTCCACTTCCCATTTATTTTCAGTGACACAATCAGCTCAGAATTTTTATTTAAACTGTAACACTGTAACAAATAAAAAAAGAATGGAATATGCTTGCTTTTGTTTTTCTTAACTGCACGCGTTACGATACGTAAATATTTTGCCTAGTTGCTGCAACAGACTCTGGTATTGTAATTCCACAGGAGCAGAGTGAAACCACATACAACTTTCACAATGCAGCTCTCGTTGATATTGTTCACATTCTGTAAATACAGTACTTAAATTGGAAGCTTAACAAGCAAGTGTTATTTGAGTCAATTTGCTGGCCTCTATAACTCTGGTGCTTTGGAGGTGTGATACTTTTATGGTGCGATATATTTGAGAGGTGTGTCCAGATGGGCATGTGATTGATGCAATACTATTAATTACATAAATATAATTCAGTGCCCAAGCCAAAAAAATCTACTTTTCCCTTTATTCCTGGCAAATTCGAAAATACATGAACTTTTCTTATAAAATGTGGGACAGATACCACTCAAAAACTAATAATATTTCTTAAATTTCTAAGAGATGCTTCGTTGAGTTAATATTTCTACCATCTGTGGAATGTAATTCACCTGTGCAGAAGAGCTTAGTAAGGCATGCTATAACTTTTAAAGCAGATTTAAACACACTGTAACCTTTAGTCTGCACAAATATCAAATATAAACATCCAAAGCCAACAGTATTCATCAGGGCTACTGGATCCTTACATACACACCTGGCTGTTCCCGCCAAGAATTTGGGAACAATTCTCATTTTGCTTACATAGAAACATACATAGAAAATAGGTGCAGGAGTAGGCCATTCGGCCCTTCTAGCCTGCACCGCCATTCAATGAGTTCATGGCTGAACATGCAATTTCAGTACCCCCTTCCTGCTTTCTCGCCATACCCCTTGATCCCCCTAGTAGTAAGGACTTCATCTAACTCTCTTTTGAATATATTTAGTGAATTGGCCTCAACAACTTTCTGTGGTAAAGAATTCCACAGGTTCACCACTCTCTGGGTGAAGAAGTTTCTCCTCATCTCGGTCCTAAATGGCTTACCCCTTATCCTTAGACTGTGACCCCTGGTTCTGGACTTACCCAACATTGGGAACATTCTTCCTGCATCTAACCTGTCTAAACCCGTCAGAATTTTAAACGTTTCTATGAGGTCCCCTCTCATTCTTCTGAACTCCAGTGAATACAAGCCCAGTTGATCCAGTCTTTCTTAATAGGTCAGTCCCACCATCCCGGGAATCAGTCTGGTGAACCTTCGCTGCACTCCCTCAATAGCAAAAATGTCCTTCCTCAAGTTAGGAGACCAAAACTGTACACAATACTCCAGGTGTGGCCTCACCAAGGCCCTGTACAACTGTAGCAACACCTCCCTGCCCCTGTACTCAAATCCCCTTGCTATGAAGGCCAACATGCCATTTGTTTTCGTAACTGCCTGCTGTACCTGCATGTCAACCTTCAATAACTGATGTACCATGACACCCAGGTCTCGTTGCACCTCCCCTTTTCCTAATCTGTTACCATTCAGATAATAGTCTGTCTCCCTGTTTTTACCACCAAAGTGGATAACCTCACATTTATCCACATTATACTTCATCTGCCATGCATTTGCCCACTCACCTAACCTATCCAAGTCACTCTGCAGCCTCATAGCATCCTCCTCGCAGCTCACACTGCCACCCAACTTAGTGTCATCCGCAAATTTGGAGATACTACATTTAATCCCCTCGTCTAAATCATTAATGTACAGTGTAAACAGCTGGGGCCCCAGCACAGAACCCCACTAGTCACTCCCTGCCATTCTGAAAAGTCCCCATTTACTCCTACTCTTTGCTTCCTGTCTGACAACCAGTTCTCAATCCACGTCAGCACACTACCCCCAATCCCATGTGCTTTAACTTTGCACATTAATCTCTTGTGTGGGACCTTGTCAAAAGCCTTCTGAAAGTCCAAATATACCACATCAACTGGTTCTCCCTTGTCCACTCTACTGGAAACATCCCCAAAAAATTCCAGAAGATTTGTCAAGCATGATTTCCCTTTCACAAATCCATGCTGACTTGGACCTATCATGTCACCATTTTCCAAATGCGCTGCTATGACATCCTTAATAATTGATTCCATCATTTTACCCACTACTGATGTCAGGCTGACCGGTCTATAATTCCCTGTTTTCTCTCTCCCTCCTTTTTTAAACAGTGGGGTTACATTGGCTACCCTCCACTCCATAGGAACTGATCCAGAGTCAATGGAATGTTGGAAAATGACTGTCAATGCATCTGCTATTTCCAAGGCCACCTCCTTAAGTACTCTGGGATGCAGTCCATCAGGCCCTGGGGATTTATCGGCCTTCAATCCCATCAATTTCCCCAACACAATTTCCCGACTAATAAGGATTTCCCTCAGTTCCTCCTCCTTACTAGACCCTCTGACCCCTTTTATATCCGGAAGGTTGTTTGTGTCCTCCTTAGTGAATACCGAACCAAAGTGCTTGTTCAATTGGTCTGCCATTTCTTTGTTCCCCGTTATGACTTCCTCTGATTCTGACTGCAGGGGACCTACGTTTGTCTTTACTAACCTTTTTCTCTTTACATATCTATAGAAACTTTTGCAATCCGTCTTAATGTTCCCTGCAAGCTTCTTCTCGTACTCCATTTTCCCTGCCCTAATCAAACCCTTTGTCCTCCTCTGCTGAGTTCTAAATTTCTCCCAGACCCCAGGTTCTCTGCTATTTCTGGCCAATTTGTATGCCACTTCCTTGGCTTTAATACTATCCCTGATTTCCCTTGATAGCCACGGTTGAGCCACCTTCCCTTTTTTATTTTTACGCCAGACAGGAATGTACAATTGTTGCAGTTCATCCATGCGGTCTCTAAATGTCTGCCATTGCCCATCCACAGTCAACCCCTTAAATATCATTCGCCAATCTATCCTAGCCAATTCACGCCTCATACCTTCAAAGTTAGCCTTCTTTAAGTTCTAGACCATGGTCTCTGAATTAACTGTTTCATTCTCCATCCTAATGCAGAATTCCACCATATTATGGTCACTCTTCCCCAAGGGGCCTCACACAACAAGATTGCTAATTAATCCTCTCTCATTACACAACACCCAGTCTAAGATGGCCTCCCCCCTAGTTGGTTCCTCGACATATTGGTCTAGAAAACCATCCCTTATGCACTCTTGGAAATCCTCCTCCACCGTATTGCTTCCAGTTTGGCTAGCCCAATCTATGTGCATATTAAAGTCACCCATTATAACTGCTGCACCTTTATTGCATGCACCCCTAATTTCCTGTTTGATGCCCTCCCCAACATCACTACTACTGTTTGGAGGTCTGTACACAACTCCCACTAACGTTTTTTGCCCTTTGGTGTTCTGCAGCTCTACCCATATAGATTCCACATCATCCAAGCTAATGTCTTTCCTGGCTTTGCTGACCTTTGCTTTTCTTAAGCAAAGCAAACATTGCGCTGATGTCTGAGACAACATATCAAGTTAACCGAAACCTCTTGTTCCGACTCCATGCCAGCCTTCTGTTTCCATAGCTGCTTGCTTTGCTCTGCAGATTGTGGTTTTAATGAATCGGACTGAAGGAAAAATATTGTTCATTTTATTGTGACTATTATATTCCTAGCAGTGCCCAGTCAAAGCTGAACACTAATGCATAACTATGTACAGGTTTCTGAATCTGACAATGTGCAGAAAGTCAGTCTGATTTTCACAATTGTTTACTCACTCCTTTTTTACTAAGTGTTCTGAAGTACTTTTGTGTGTTTTTTAGGAGCAGATCGACACATATCTCACTTTCTGCTTTGTTTCTATTATCATTATTTAATGTTTCATCTTTTGCTTTTATTTAACTCTTTCTGCTGGCCTTTTCCTGACACATAGTGGTGCTATCAAGTTTGACTTACTCACCAATAACCTGCTCAGTTTGGGTTCTGCTCGGATCACTCCGGTCCATTCGAGCTTTGTCCAAACATGGACAAAATAGCGGAATTCCAGAGGTGAGGCGAGAGTGACATCAAAGCAGCATTTGACCAAGTGTGGCATCAAGGAGCCTTAGTAAAATTGAAGTTAATGGGAATCAGGGGAGAAACTCTCCATAGGCTGGAGTCATTCCGAGCACAAAGGAAGATGGTTGTGGTTGTTGGAGGCCAATCATCTCACCCCAGGATATCGCTGCAGGAGTTCCTCACGGCAGTGTGCTAGGCCCCACCAACTTCAGCTGCTTCATCAATGACCTTCCTTCCATCATTGGGTCAGAAGTGGGGTTGTTTGTTAATGATTGCACAGTGCTCAGTTCCATTCACAACTCCTCAGATAATGAAGCAGTCCATGCCCTCATGCAACAAGACCTGGACAACATTCAGGTTTGAGCTGCTAAGTGTCAAGTAACATTCGCGTCACACAATTGCCAGGCAATGACTGTCTCCAACAAGAGAGAGTCTACCCACCACCCCATGACATTCAATGGCTTTACCATTGCCAAATCCCACACCAACAACATCCTGGGGGTTACCATTGACCAGAAACTTAACATAAATACTGTGGCCACAAGAGCAGGGTATTCTGAGGCAAGTGTCTCACCTCCTGACTCCCCAAAGCCTCTCCACCATCTACAAGGCACAAGTCAGGAGTGTGACAGAATACTCTCCACTTACTTGGATGAGTGCAGCTCCAACAACACTAAAGAAGCTCAACACCATCCAGATCAAAGCAGCCCACTTGATTGGCACCCCATCTACCACCTTCAACATTCACTCCCTCCACCACCAGCACACCGTGGCTGCAGTGTGTACCATCTACATGATGCACTGCAGCAACTTGCCAAGGCTTCTTCAACAGCATCTCCCAAACCCACGACCTCTACCACCTAGAAGGACAAGGTCAGCAGGCAAATAAGAACACCATCACCTCCAAATTCCCCTCCAAGTCACACACCATCCTGACTTGGAAATATATCGTCGTTCCTTCATCGTCACTGGGTCAAAATCCTGGAATTTCCTCCGTAACAGCACTGTGGGAGTAGCTTCACCACACGGACTGCAGCGGTTCAAGAAGGAAGCTCACCTTCTCAAAGATAATTAAGGATGGGCAATAAATGTTGGCCTTGCCAGCAATGCCCTCATCCCGGGAATGAATAAGAAAAGATCGGCTTGGTGTGGAAGTCAATGAAAATCAAAATCTGGGGAGATTGGAGAGAGCTGCCAACTCGCTATCTCCCATTTTATACAATTGCTAGAAGTCAAGGTGAGCCCCAAATTTCAGTCTTTCTACACGTCTCAATTTTGCTGTCTCTATTCTCTCTCTGTCTCTGTACTTGGCCAGGTCAAATTCTGGTGTCAATTTCATACTTTAAGGCTAATCTCTCACTGACTCAGCTTGTGATTGACTCTGGCTGATTGAAGATTAATTCCTCCATCCAACACAAGATCCCCATAGAAGCAAAGCACTGGACTGAGAATAAATACATTTCCACAGAAGCAGGAGATATTTTAAGTTTTCTTATGTGTTAAGGCTTGGAAAGTATTTCTCTCCTACACTACAATTTGTCTTTAAGAAGGCCGCAAACATCAGGCAGCTAAT
This sequence comes from Pristiophorus japonicus, assembly GCF_044704955.1. NCBI lineage: Eukaryota > Metazoa > Chordata > Chondrichthyes > Pristiophoridae > Pristiophorus > Pristiophorus japonicus. Next base: position 95,203,889 of record NC_091990.1, on the reverse strand, counting down.
ATTTGTGCAGTCCTCCTTGGATAAAATACCCTTGAGCGGTCAGAGGCAAAGTTGGCCCACGATTTGGGATGTTCTTGGACATCCTTCCATATCTTTCTCACTTGCCAACCAAGAAAGCTGGCAGAAACTGACTGGCAGCTTCAAAAAAGCTGACCTATCAAAAATATAGCCCTAAATATAGGCCTTGTGTGACCTGAAGGAGTGGATTTTCAGTCTGCAGCCGCCTCTGTTCACTCCCCAGAGGGACGATAATGGCTGTGGAAATTATATCCGGCTGGGCGGCCAGCTTCTAGCGCCCCGCCAGGACATTCGGTACCAGTTTTGCGAGGGCGCCGGGCAGTACTGCCCGGAAGAGTCGAGCCAGTGTGAAACGTCCCCGGTTGCAACACCGTTCTGAAATGTGTTTGCAGCGGGACCTGTAGAGCCCTGTAACGCACCCTAGAGGGAGCGCCTGGGAAAGCGGGCGGTCTGAACCATTCCAGTGACGGTGAGGGAAGGTATGTGTGATTGTTTTTCTTTTTCTAATGTTTGTGATTTCTGTTTATCTGGGGTGAGCAAGGTATTAGGAAGGTTTTTTGTCAGGTTTTTTTGAGATTTTGTTTTCCAGGGAAGCCACTCGCAGGGCGCTCCGCGGCCGGTTCTTTAGCTCTGGATTTTAAGTTGCTCAGCCGACCTAGCATCCTAACAGAGGTGTGGATCCCCTCCCTTAATGCTCCGCTCCACACTCAGGGCCCAGCTGCTGAATTTTCTGGCTGCAGTTGCAAACCACTTACTGTCAAGCTGCCATTAGCGCCCTAATTACCCTCAAACCGAATTTCCACCACAAGGAGTTGGACTGAGAATGCAGTAAGATGTAGCCATGTCACAACTTAAGCTGCAGATATCCCCTACGTTCCATCACTTGCAGTAGGAGTGGATTCAAGAATTATTTTCTCGAGGCACCTGGAGTCTATTTCCTGTAGTTCCTGCTTTTCAAACCAAAAATAATTTCTTCTCGAAGGGCTAAAGTTACTTTAATATGAAAATAAAAGTAGTCAAAGGGTCCTGTAAATCTGACTTCCAGATACATCATATTAATTTGTGAATTCAAACCTTTTACAACTCATACTTACAATAGTTTCAATCGGCACCGACAAGGAAAAACTGGCTCACGACCACATCTGCCCCTGTCCCCAACCTGGTGACAGCCCAGAGGTTGTCTATTTACAATAGGTTGGAGGTTGGAAAATGTTTTGAAACATACAGCAGGCTAATCAGCATCTGAAAAAGAGGAAAAGGCAGGGTTAAGATGTGGTTATGATCCTTCATCACAGCTAATATGTGGAATTTGCTGCCTCAGAGAGCTGTGGAAGCTGGAATATTGAATAAATTTAAGACAGAAATAGACAGTTTCTTAAACGATAAGGGAATAAGGGGTTATGGGGAGCTGGCGGGGAAGTGGAGCTCAGTCCATGATCAGTTCAGCCATGATCTTATTAAATGGCGGAGCAGGCTCGAGGGGCCGTATGGCCTACTCCTGTTCCTATTTCTTATGTTCTTATGTTCTTATTAGAACTGAAGACAGAGGAAGGTGCTAAGCATTGATCTGCTGCTTTCACTGACTGTAATTTCAGGACTATGTTGTTCTTTTGACGCTGCCATGAAAGTTTATTTTCTTGCATTGAAATTAAAAGCCATTGCATATTGCAATCAATTAAATTAAGAAATAAATACACAAAGACATGGTTTGCAGGAATGGAGTTGGGGTGAAGGCTGAAATCTGTGCTCTCAGATGGATCTGACTGGCTGCCTCCAGTCTCAAGTTTGCAATCTATTATACTCTTAATGGATTGCTGATGTCACTACTCACATTTCCCCGTGGATATTGATGCTTCTAATATGAATGGTCTTTCTCTGGTTACTGCATGGCAATAAAAGGCATGAGCCTGTAAACAACGGAAAACCTCCTTCAAAGTCACAGAACACAGCCTGGCACTATAATTTGCCATAAACAAGCCAATTGTCTGCACCATACACTGTAGTAAGCTCTTAAATATAAGACTCTTTGTGTAAATTTTTAACTGAAATAAAGGGGTCGAAATTCATTATGGCTGTTTTTGAGGTTGTGTCACCGCCTGAGTACTGATTTTAGTGCTGGACGTCAGGCGCAGTCTCAAAGTGCTAAATTCAGTTTTTACGCCCAAAGATGAGAGAGAGCACTAAAAAGTGGCATTGCACACTCAACCTCGGGCAGGAGCTCGGGAGGCCGACTGAATTTCCCGACAGGAGGCTGCCGCCATGCTAGAAAAAAACGTGAAGAAAAAAAATAACTAAAACTTCACCGATCCACACACACACTTCACCACTCTTAAAACTAATGAAAACATGCAGAAATGAATAAAGAGAAAAACTTACCTTCCTTACTGGGCAATTCCGCCCGGGATCCACTCTTTAACGACCACTTTTTCCTGCCTGTAGGGCCGCCTCCTGTTACAGCAGCGGTACAAAGCAAATGTCGCGACAGAGGCGTCAGAGAGGCATTGTACACTGGATGACGTCACCACGCGGGTGGCGTTAACCTATTGGCGTCTCTGCCAAAGAGATGAGTAAATTTCGGACGAGGCGTAAACGCCGCTTACCGTCGAAGGTAGGCCTTTACCGCCCGTTAGCCGCCTAGCACTGGTGCTAACGGGCAGCGTTATCAAACGAATTTCAACCCCAAAATGTCTCACCATTCCGACCCCCACTCCCTACTTTATTTCCAAACCTTGGCAATACTGCAAGTGCAGTAACAGGAGTGATCAACTAAAGCCACTGAACACATCACAGCAACAGCCTCCTTCTCTGAAAAAAAGCATCACAATTAGTCTTGAAAAAAATAAACCTTCGCCTGAGAACTGTCAAACAAGCTCCAGAAAATTCCTTTGAGGAAAATATGTACATATATTTTTAAAAAGCTACATTTTAGCGGCTTCTTATTTATAACTTTTTTGTGGATAAATGCTAAATAAAGACAACTCTATCTGCAACTCTCAGAAAACATCAGCTCATTTCTACCTCAAGTTCGCATGCAACTAACAAGCATGTGTATTAAAATGCTGAACATCAGCTTAAAAAGTCAATGGTTGGCATGTGTGGTAGTTTTTGCAGTGTTGTCGTGTGGAATGCACTAGATCTTTTGGAATTTGTCAAATCATTGTTATGACAAGCTAGATATCTAATCCTCTGCAGAAACAGCTTCTTGAACAGAAGGCCGGCCATCCCTGGTAATAGGTTGGTCTGTCTAAAGGATATCAATTATCTCCCTGACCTTGACCCATTTTTACATCCACTTAGGGTTAGAACTAGTGCTGCTGCTGTAAGGATTGGTGCAGAAATGAATTACAAACGTAATTGCTCGAAGCACCCGATCAGAGAATCAATCCCTATAATTGATCTTTACAATGTCAGAAAAGGATTCCAGCCCTGAAAAGTGAAGCATCCAATCACAATTGGAGAAAATAAAATGGAAAGTAAGACCGTGTAAGGGTCGGTGAAGAGGCCTGTTCTGCAAAAAATCACCCTTAACTGGCGTAATGACATTCTTATAAAATACATTGAAATTATCCATATTATTGTCTTCTTATTGGACAATACTATATTCCAATCACTTTTTAACAGAAAGTACTGGCTTTGAAACCTTGCTTTTTCTTAGAGTTTAGGACACTCTTTTCATTTATATATGCCCAATAATGTTATGTGATAATGACCAGAGAATTCACTTTTAGTGATGTTGGTTGAGGGATAAATATGGTGCCATGGGATCTTTTACGTCCACCTGAGAGGGCAGACGGGGCCTCAGTTTAACGTCTCATCCAAAAGGTGGCACCTCTGACAGTGCAGCACTTTCTCAGTACTGCACTGGAGTGTCAGCCTAGCCTAGATTTTTGTACGAATGGATACAAAATCCCTTACCACTTTCAATCAGTCTTACTCACCTTTATCATGAATTTAACACCTAAATAAATTATTGACTGCAATTTCTGACTAAGTGTGGTAATGTAAATTATTATTGAAACTGTTTGACACAATGCTGAAATCTGCTTTTCCTTTTTTCTTAACAAAAAGATAGTGTGTAACGTTCGTCAAATAGCAAATCATCCTTCTGAAAGTGTCAATGTTAGGTCATTCGCTCAGTTAATAAATCATTGGTTAGGTCACATTTACTGTACGCAGTTATTTTTTTTGTTGGTCCTGAATATATATTTTCCGGCAAATATATGTGCTGAGCGAGGATGGAATACTTTTCTACCTTTGGCACTTCGTGTCAGCACCAAATGCTCGTGGGTTTAGTACAAATTGTCTAGGTGCAATGTAAAGCTCTTGAACTCTCCCCCAATAATGTGCTTTAGTCCCTAAAGGGAGAAGAACGTGCCCTGCTACATCAGTGTGCCATTTCCATTTCCCACACCAGCCATTCTTCTGTTGCTTCTGTGCAAGTCTGTTAAATTAGTGCCAATTAACACCAAATAATGATTCGTTTCCTGCTGTGGATCTGTATCCAATAAGTATTAGGTTAAGGCTAGGCAAACTGATTTTGTTTGGAACTATTGCAGCCATTAGAGAGAGGAGTACAACAAAAATGAAATATTTTCGTTTTGTTTTGGCTTGATAGAGATTTCTTTAACTTCGTCATAAAACGTGTGCCATTAATTTGCATGGGGTGCTCCTGATCTCTCGCCGTAACTTTGGCAGAAGGCAGAAGGTCAGCAGAAACCCCAGAGAAATGACATAAACAGTCGGTTTCTGTGCAGAAATGCATGACTGTGTTTCTTTACTCTACAGCGGCGACTATACTTCAAAAGTAACTCACTAGCTGTGTTATGCTTTGAGACGCCCTGAGACTGTGAAAGGAACTGTATATAGTTCTTTCTTTAATGTGTACTGCAAACCCATGCCGATGATTTGCATATGACAAGATTCAGTTTACCAAATCCCACTTTTTAAGAGAGATGCCAGTATATACTCCATTTTAATGTGGATTGTGTCCTTCAGGATTGTAAATAGATCACGATTAATATTTAAAAGGCCCTGGCACACAGGATTCAAGAATGAAGATCACATTACATTCCTTATCTTTTCATATAGTTAGAAAACATGTCATCTGCCCAACTGAACTGAGCAAAATGAGCTTGAGCAAGAATTAAACACATTCAAATGTGTCGATTTTGATCTAATTATCACACCATTTACGCCTAAAAACGATGATACTGGGACCAAAATTGCATGGAGGATTGACTGCCAACTTACCGCTGGTTGTCCGCCCATTTCAACTTTTGGGCAGACCTCAATTTGTGCTGTAAATTCTATGGGCCCAAGTTTGCCCCCCCTCCCCCCGCTTAGAATGGAGCACCTCCGTGAGGTGCGCCGACTTTGTAGAAGAAAAAACGCGCCTAAAACTTACCTCGGTATTCTCCCCGCTGCTGGACCGTTGCAGGCCCTTGGCGTAATGCAGCAGAAGCAGTGGGAGGGGGGACGAAGCTAGGGCCGTGCTGGATCAACACAGCCGGCGGGCGGGGGGGGGGGGAGCGGGGCTAGGGCCCAGCATGTTTGAGAGTTGCACATGCGCGTTGGAGCATGCGCGCATGCACAATGGGTCAGAAACATCCCAGCCCCACTTTAAATTCCCTCCTGCAGCCCAGCCTGCTGTTTCTTGTGTGCTTCCTGGCCGAAGGCCTTGCCAGTGCGCCATGTTGTGGCCTGAAGGACTCTGCTCCTGCTGGTTGCCTGCCTCCCGCCCACCCCTAGCCTTGGCCGAAGGGCTTGCCTGCCGGTGTGGTGCATGCTGCAATTGGCGAGGTAGGACTTTTTATTTTTTAGTCATTTATTTATTTTTCATTTATTATTGATAATGGTTTTTATGCTTCTTTAATGTGGTTGTGAAGGTGTTTAGTGCTTTGTAAAATCCTCTCACTTCCCTTCCCCACCCCCCTATCTCTGGCTACCTGTGCTGATTTCTTCGCTCAACACAAGGTTTTTCTGTGCGTACACAATTGGCCACATACGCTGGCCTAAGTTCGTTTGAAGTAACTTTTAGCTGTCTAAACTGGTAACGCCCCCTTTTGAAAAATAAACAAAACTAAAAAAAAATCTAACTAACTCACCTTAACTGGAGCAAATTAAATGGACAGAATTGTAATTTTTAAGATACTCCAAAAAAAATGCAGTAACTTTTGGGCAATTTTGGGCCCCATGTTATTGACAGCCAGGGGAGACAGCTAGGTGTTAAGTGGCAGCTAAGAGTAAAGTAGTAGTTAAGCAATATTTAGTTTATCAATTTCTGATGAAAGGTCATTAATCTGAAACGTGAACTCTAATTTTCTCTCCACAGATGCTGCCTGGCCTGCTGTGTATTTCCAGCATTTTATGTTTTTATTTCAGATGTCCAGCATCTGCAGTATTTTGCTTTTGGAGACAGGTAAGTGTTAAGTATTATGTAAGCAATATCCAATTTATCAATTCGTTCTGAATCACAATGTTGCAAGCTATCATCAAATTTCTAATCTCTATTGATTTTCAGGTCATTAACATCTCACATTGTCCTGCTAAACATGACTCGCGTTGATTTAAATGGGCGATCTATTCCACTACAATACTGGCCAGGCAGCAGGGTTGAAAATCTACCACTCCAAGTTTCAGCAGAACTATGAGATTAAGGAGTTGAGATCAATGGGAATACATAGGGTTGGATTTTCGGTGTGTTGCCGCCTCTTTTCGTGCCCCAGAGGGGCGGTAATGGCTGTGGAAATTATTTCAAGCTGGACGGCCAGCTTCCAAAGTCCCGCCGGGACATTCGGTGCCATTGTAAAATGTATTTGCAACGGGGCCTGTAGTGCCCCGTGGCGCACCCTAGTGAGACCGCCTGGGAAAGCGGGTGGTCCGAGCTGTTCCGGCGGCGGTGAGGGAAGGAATGACAACATGAGGTAAGTGTGATTGTTTTTTTAATTTTTATTTCTGCGATTTATCTTAATGTGGGCTGAGCAAGGTTTTGGGAATGCTTTTTGTGGGTTGTTTTGGGAGATTTTCTTTTTCCAGGGAAGCCTCTCTTCGGGCGCTCTGAGGCCGGCTCTTTAGCAACAGATTTTCAGTTGCTCAGCCAGTCTAGCGCCCTAAGAGAGGACACCTCCCATAGTGCTCCGCTCCACACTCAGAGCCCAGCTGCTGAATTTTGTGCCTGCAGACAAAAACCATTTCCCAGTACAAAATTTACTGTCCCGCCACCATTATCGCCCAAAAAAGCCTCCAACTGAATTTACACCTTAAAATATTTCACACCCTGCACACTTCAATTGTAGGGGACTTGTGCAAGGATTAAAGAGTTGCATATCAATGGTTTTTTGAGGTGATTGGAGTCACCTGATTTCTTTGCTTCCAATGTAGTTACAAGTGGGAAAACTGGGGAAGGAGAACATAGGCAGTCCCTCAGAATCGAGGAAGACTTGTTTCCACTCTTAAAAATGAGTCCTTAGATGGCTGAACAGTCAAATATGAGAACCACAGTCCCTGTCACAGGTGGGACAGGTAGTCGTTGAGGGTAAGGGTGGGTGGGACTGGTTTGCCGCACGCTCTTTCCGCTGCCTGCACTTGATTTCTGCATGCTCTCGACGATGAGACTCGAGGTGCTCGGCGCCCTCCCAGATGCACTTCCTCCACTTAGGGCGGTCTTTGGCCAGGGACTCCCAGGTGTCAGTTGGGATGTTGTACTTTTTCAGGGAGGCTTTCAGGGTGTCCCTGCGATGTTTCCACTGGCCCCCCTTTGGCTCGTTTGCCGTGAAGGAGTTCTGAGTAGAGCGCTTGCTTTGGGAGTCTCGTGTCTGGCATGCGAAGATGTGACCTGCCCAGTGGAGCTGATCAAGTGTGGTCAGTGTTTCAATGCTGGGGATGTTGGCCTGGTCGAGAACGCTAATGTTGGTGATTTGTAGGATCTTGCGGAGGCATCGTTGGTGGTATTTCTCCAGCGACTTGAGGTGTCTACTGTACATGGTCCATGCCTCTGAGCCATACAGGAGGGCGGGTATTACTACAGCCCTATAGACCATGAGCTTGGCCCTGCACTTGCGATCTATTAACTCTTGGATCTCCTTCCGCACTGGTGACCTGGCCTCTTCTCCTCCTCCAACACATGGTGAGCACCATGGCTGTGACCCCCCTGTGACAAGGGAGGGAGGAATCTCCTTGGTGGGTGCTGAATTCCTCAGTGATTCTACAGCTGCGTAACCAAGGAGCACCAGAGGCCTTGAAGATTTTGGTATTGTCATACTGACCATTAATCTGTATGAGAAGGAAAAGTAAAATTTATCACTTATAAACATGACTAACGGGGAGAGAGCCAATTTCAGTAATGTGAGAAGGAATCTAGCATATGTGGACTGGAAACTATTGGCCGGAAAACACTAAATGAGCAATGGCGAACCTTCAAGGTGGAGATACATTGGGTACAAACCAAGCATATTCCCATAAGGAGGAAAGGTGGTTCTTCCAAAGCTAGAGCTCCTTGGATGACAAATGAAATAGAGGTTAAAATAAATTCAAAAAAGTAGGTTTATGACAGATGTCAGGTACAGAATACAATCAAAAAACTGACAGAATACAGAGAGTGCAGGGGGTTATTGTAAAAGGATATCAGAAAGGCAGAGAGGTTATGAAAAAAGATTAGTGGGTAACATAAAACAGAACCCAAAAATCTTTTCTAAACATATAAAAAGTAAAAGGATAGTTAATGTAATGTATGTACATAAGGTCTGCCCATCAACAGGGGGCACTACCATTGGAAGTCTAGGGTCATAGGTACATTCGTGCTAGGCCCAGTATATAACCTGAATTTCACCTTTGTATCTTCACTTCTGGAAGCCATTAAAGACTGACCAGGTTACATCTAGTCACTGGCTCACAGTAAGGAGTTCATTGTATCATTTCATACACTACAGTTAAAGGAATGGTGAGGCCGATTATGGATAAAAAGTGAAATATACTTGTGGAGGCAGACTGAGCTACTGAATGAGTACTTTGTCTCCATCTTCAAAAAAGTAAAGGATCAAGTTAATGTTGCTGTAGAGGAGGGGGAGAAGAGATATGGTGTAGGATGAAAATAGCCACTTAACCCAGAAGTGCCGATTGGTTGATTCATATCAGCCTCCTCCTGAGGTCCCTACCATCACACAAGGCAGTCTTCAGCCAATTCGATTCACTCCACGTGATATCAAGAAACGGCTGAGCATACTGGATACAACAAAGGCTACGGGCCCCGAAAACATCCATGCTGTCGTGCTGAAGACTTGTACTCAGACCTAGCCGTGCCTCCAGCCAAGCTGTTCCATTACAACTACAACTCTGGCATCTACCCGACAAAGTGGAAAATTGCCCACGTATGTCCTGTCTAAAAAAGCAGAACAAATCTAATCCAGCCAATGACCGCCCTATCAGTCTACTCTCAATCATCAGCGAAGTGATGGAAGGTGTCGTCAACAGTGTTATCAAGCAGCATTTGCTCACCAATAACCTGCTCACCAATGCTCAGTTTGGGTTCTGCCAGGACTTGGCTCCAGATCTCATCACAGCCTTGGTCTAAACATGGACAAAAGAGGTCCAGAGGTCAGATGAGGTGAAAGTGACTGCCATTGACATAAGAACATAAGAAATAGGAGCAGAAGTAGGCCATTTGGCCCCTCGAGCCTGCTCCGCCATTTAATAAGATCATGGCTGATCTGATCCTGGACTCAGCTCCACTTCCCTGCCCACTCCCCATAACCCTTTATTCCCTTATCACTCAAAAATCTGTCTATCTCCACCTTAAATATATTCAATGACCCAGCCTCCACAGGTCTCTGGGGCAGAGAATTCCATAGATTTACAACCCTCTGAGAGAAGAAATTCCTCCTCGTCTCAGTTTTAAATGGGCAGCCCCTTATTCTGAGACTATGTCCCCTAGTTTTAGTTTCCCCTTTGAGTGAAAATATCCTCTCTGCATCCACCTTGTTGAGCCCCCTCATTAAACAATATGTTTCAATAAGATCACCTCTCATTCTTCTGAACTCCAATGAGTATAGGCCCAACCTACTCAACCTATCTTCATAAGTCAACTCCCTCATCTCCGGAATCAACCTAGTGAAACTTCTCTGAACAGCCTTCAATGCAAGTATATCCTTCCTTAAATACGGGGACCAAAACTGTATGCAGGTACTCTAGGTGTGGCCTCACCAATACCCTGTACAGTTGTAGCAGGATTTCTCTGCTTTTATTCTCTATCCCCCTTGCAATAAAGTCCAACATTCCATTTGCCTTCCTGATTACTTGCTGTACCTGCATACTAACTTTTAGCGTTTCATGCACAAGGACCCCCAGATCCCTCTGTACTGCAGCACTTTGCAATTTTTCTCCATTTAAATTATAAGTTGACCAAGTGTGACATCAATGAGCCCTAGTAAAATTGAAGTCAATGGGAATGAGGGGGAAAACTCTCCACTGGCTGGAGTCATACCTAGCACAAAGGAAGATGATAGTGGTTGTTGGAGTCTAATCATACCCCAGGACATTGCTGCAGGAGTTCCTCAGGGCAGTGTCCTAGGCCCATCTTCAGCTGCTTCATCAATGACCTTCCTTCCATCATAATGTCAGAAGTGGGGATGTTCTACATACAACTCCTCAGATAATGAAGCAGCCCATATCCACATGCAGCAAGACCTGAACAACATTCAGGCTTGGGCTGATATGTAGCAAGTAACATTCACACAACATAAGTGCCAGGCAATGAACATCTCCAACAAGAGAGAGTTTAACCACCGCCCCTTGTCATTCAGCGGCATTACTATCGCCGAATCTCCCACCATCAACACCTTGAGGATCACCATTGACCAGAAATTTAACTGGACCAGCCACATGAATCCTGTGGCTACAAGAGCAGGCCAGAGGCTGGTTATTCTACAGCCAGTGTCTCACCTCCTGACTCCCCAAAGCCTTTCCACCATCTACAAGGCACAAGTCAGGAGTGTGATGGAATACTCGCCACTTGCCTGGATGAATGCAGCTCCAACAACACTTAAGAAGCTCAATACCACCCAGGATAAAGCAGCCCGCTTGATTGGCACCCCATCCACCACCTTAAATATTCACCCTCGCCACCACCGGCACACCGTGGCTTCAGTGTGTACCACCTACAAGTTGCTCTGCAGCAACTCGCCAAGCCTTCTTCTACAGCAGCTCTCAAACCCACGACCTCTACCACTTAGAAGGATAAGGGCAGCAGGTGCATGGGAACACTGCTACCCCCCAATTTCCCCTCCAAGTCACTCACCATCCTGACTTGGAAATATATCATCATTCCTTCACATCGCTGTATCAAAATCCTGGAACTCCCTCCCTAGCAGCATTGTGGGAGTATCTTCACCACATAGACTGCAATGGTTCAAAAAGATGGCTTACCACCACCTCCTGAACGGCCATTGGGAATGGGCAATAAATGCTGGCCTTGCCAGCGACACCCACATCCCAGGAACAAATAAGAAAACAAATTGCACGTTCTTTCTTTCCTTCTAACTAGGTCTTTATAATAATGACGCCCTCCGCTACTTTAACTTTTTCCACTTTCCTGGTCCGAACTGCCTCCTTGTCACCATGGACGCCTCGTCCCTCTATACCTCCAACCCCCACCAGGATGGCTTCCAGGGCTCTCCACTCCTTCGTTGAAAGGAGGCTCAAACTGTCCCCATCAACCACCGCCCTTCTCCACCTGGCTGAACTTGTTCTCACATTGAATAACTTCTCTTTGACTCAACTCACTATCTCCAGAACAAACGTGTCATTATGCAAACCCATATTGCTCCTGGCTATGAATGCCATTTTGTGGAACATTCTTTGTTCCAGTCACACTCAGTTCCCCTCGTCACCACTTTTTCCTGTACATTGATGACTGTATCGTTGCTGCTTCCTGTTCTCACCCCGAATTGGAAAATTTTATCAAATTTGCTTCCAATTTTCATCCCTCCCTTGCCTTCACATGGTCCATTCCCGTCTCTACCTTTCCCTTCCTTGACTTCTCTATCTCCATTTCTGGAGCTAGCCTGTCCACCAGTATAAAACCACAGCTACCTTGATTACACTTCCTTCCACCTCGCTTCCTGTAAGGACTTTCCCAATTTCTCTGTCGTATCTGTTCTGATGATGCCACCTTCCACAGCAGTGCTGCCAATATCTCTGCCTTTTTCTTCAACAACAACAACTTGAATTTATATAGCACCTTTAACATAGTACAATGTCCCAAGGCACTTCACAAGGAGCGTTATCAAACAAAATTTCACATCAAGCCACATAAGGAGATATTAGCGCAGATGATCGAAAGCTTGGTCAAAGAGGTAGGGTTTAAGGAGCATCTTAAAGGTGGAAAAAGAGGCAGAGAGGCAGAGAGGTTTAGGGAGGGAATTCCAGAGCTTAGAGCCTTCACAGCTGAAGGCACGGCCGCCAATGGTAGAGCGATTAAAATCAAAGATGTTCAAGAGACCAGAATTGGAAGAGCGCAGATATTTTGGAGGGTTGTCAGGCTGGAGGAGATTACAGAGATAGGGAGCGGGAGAGGCTATGCAGGGATTTGAAAACAAGGATGACAATTTTTAAATCGAGGTGTTGCTTAACCGGGAGCCAATATAGGTCAGCAAGCCCAGGGAGGATTCAACTCCACTGTGGTGGACAGGGCCCTCGACCGTGTTCATCCCATTTCCCGCACTTCTGCCCTCAACTCTTCCCCTCCCTCCCAGAACCATGATGGGATGCTCCTATTCCACTTTACCAGCCTCCATGTTCAACGCTGTTTGAAGTGTTCACATTCTGCCACATTCACGATTAATCCACCACATCCAACACGATGCAACCACCAAATCCAAGTTCCCCTTTCAGCATTCCGAAGGGACCGTCCCCTCTGCGACACCTTGGCCCACTCATCCATCATCCCCCAACACCCCCATCCCTTCCCACAGCACCTTCCTGTGCAAGTGCAGAGATGCAGCATCTGCCCTTTCACCTCCGCCCTTCCCAACATCCAGGGTCCCATACACTTCTTCCAGGTGAAACAGCAATTTGCCCATACTTCTTTAAATGTAGTATATTGTACTCTGTGCTTGGTCTCCCCAATATAGAGGATACCACATCATAAGTAGTTCTGGTGTTGTTTACGATGTGGTCTCCTCTATATTGGGGAGAGCAAACACAGATTGGGCGATTGCTTTGCAAAACACCTCCGTTCAGTCCACAAGCGTGATGTTGAGCTTCCGATCGCTTGACATTTTCCACATTACAAAAGTGACTACACTTCAAAAGTTCTTCATTGGCTGTAAGGCGCTTTAGGACTTCCTGAGGTCATGAACGGAGCTATATAAATGCAAGTCTTTAAAAAAAATTCTCCATCCCATTCCCATTCTGATCTCTCTGACCTCTGCCTCCTACACTGTTTCAATGACACTCAACGAAAGCTCGAGAAACAGCACCTCATCTTTCGATTAGGCACTTTACAATCTTCCAGACTCAACATTGATTTCAACTATTTCTGATCATGACCAATGCTCCTATTTTTTTTGGACAGCAGGTGCTACCAATGGTTCTGGTGGTGCCTTTAACAGCTCCTCCAGACCCATCTTTTGTTTCTTCGCTTGTCCCGTTACCAACCCCTTCTGCCTCACACCATCATTCCTTTCATCATTTAATGATTCCCTATCACAGACCTTCCTTTTTCTTCTCTCCTCTCCACTCCCCTCCTTTGTTCTGTAGACGGTCCTTGATTCTGTACTTGGCCCCAACCCTCTAAACTACAGAACCAGTGGGAACCTGTTCAACCTTCGTCGTCTCCAGGCCGGGTGCAAGACCACGCCAACCTCTGTTGTCGAACTACAGTACGCGCTCGACGCCTGCATCTGCGCACATACAGAGGCTGAACTCCAAGTCATAGTCCAATGTATTTATTGAGGCTTACAAAAACATGGGCCTTACGCTGAACATCCATAAGACAAAGGTCCTCCACCAGCCTGTCCCTGCCGCACAGCACTGCCCCCCAGTCATCAAGATCCACGGATGGTCCTCGACAACGTGGACCATTTCCCATACCTCGGGAGCCTTTTATCAACAAGCGCAGACATTGATGACGAGATTCAACACTGCCTCCAGTGCACCAGTGCAGCCTTCTGAGGAAAAGAGTGTTTGAAGACCAGGCCCTCAAAACTGTCACCAAGCTCATGGTCTACAGGGCCGTAGTAATATCCGCCCTCCTGTATGGCTCAGAGACATGGACAATGTACAGTAGATACCTCAAGTTGCTGGAGAAATACCACCAATGATGTCTCCACAAGATTCTACAAATCCCCTGAGAGGACAGACGCACCGTTAGCATCCTCAACCAGGCCAACATCCCTAGCATTGAAGCGCTGACACTTGATCAGTTCCGCTGGGCAGGCCACACTGTTTGTATGCCAGACACGACACTCCCAAACCAAGCACTCTACTCGGAACTCCTTCACGGCAAAGGAGCCAAAGGTGGGCAGAGGAAATGTTCCAAGGACATCCTCAAAGCCTCCCTGATAAAATGCATCCCCACTGACACCTGGGAGACCCTGGTCAAAGTGGAGGAAGTGCATCCGGGAGGGCGCCAAGCACCTCGAGTCTTATCGCCGAGAGCATGCAGAAATCAAGCGCAGGCAGCGGAAGGAGCATGCGGCAAACCAGGCTCCCCACCCACCCTTTTCCTCAACGACTATCTGCTCCACCTGTGACAGGGACTGTGGTTCTCGTATTGGACTGTTCAGCCACCTAAGGACTCATTTTTAGAATGGAAGCAAGTATTCCTCAATTCCGAGGGACTGCCTATGATGATAATGATGTACTTGTTTATAAACTGTCAAATCTCTAACTTCTTCCAGTTCTGATGAAAGGTCATCGACCTGAAACGTTAATTCTGTTTCACTCACCGCAGGTCATGCTTGACCTGCTGAGCATTTCCAGCATTTTTTGTTTTTATTGATGATTGTATAACAAGCTTGATGGGCCGAGTTCCTTTCTTGTTTGGTGCTTTCTTACATTTTTATTCCCGAACGATCTAAAGTACAGAAATATCTCCTCATCAGGGTAGCAAAGTTAAGCAGTTGCCTCTCCAGAGTGTGAGGGCAGTTCATGTATAACAAAAGGGAAATTTCTTCAGAGCCAGACTGCAAATCGTTCAAGGTCACAGAGTTCTGCTTCCCACCTGGAGATTTCATCAGGTTTTTGCATCTTGCTGTAGCAGTGGATGTGGTACCGGTTTCTCGAGATGTGCCATAGGACTGCTTCTCAGAATTGTCAGTATATTGGAGACAGCAGACTTCAAAACAATGGCCAGGCTGAAGATGAGTTTGGAGACACCTGATGTTTCTGGAGCAGTGTGAGCAGAATCAGGGTAAAGTGGTGTCACTTGTCTTGAGGAAATCAAAGGCCCGGTTTTCCCAGTTTAAACCTGTACATTGAAATTGGTTGGTCTCCAAGAGGTTATATGGAGCAGTCTTAATTAAAAGATGCTGGAGATGCAGAAAAGCATGTACTCTTGTACACATTCTATGAAGGTCCCCGAAGCTTGAAAAGATTTTGGAATGAGTTCAAGACCACACCTCAGAAGCAACTGGGAAGGCAACATTCATGAACTCCTCCCATATAATGATAGGCAATCAGGTGTGACACACCTTCCTATATATCTGGGCCAGCTGGTATTTACTTTTTGGTTTGACTCAGAAGCTAATCCTCAGGCATTGGATGAACAGTAATCCACTCACTGTTAAGGAAAACATCTCACTGACCTTGAGGTGGGTAATTGCAAGATAGTCATCCCTTATGTGGTTATCATTCCTCCTTCATTCCTCATTGAATGACACCATTTAGTCCACTGTTTCAAGGCACGAGGTCATTTCTGTAACAAATCTTTCTGGGTTTTGTGGATCAAGTAGGAGTGTGGGTTTAATTTGGTCTAAAAGACATTCTCTTGGTCCTTTCTTATGTATTCTTGCATTTATTACTCATGAACCTGTTAATAAGAACCATTACAGTTCAGTTTCTGGAACCGCTCTCTCCATAGTACAGCTGCAATCAGCCATCATTTAAAGACCTGTTCCCTTACACAGTACAGCCTACATTCACAACCTGTACCTCACACAGTGCAATCTGTGTTTGCCATTATTCAATGACCTGTTCCTCACAGTACAGTCTATACAACAACATAGAACAATTTGTCTCATTAGAAGATACAGCCTACACTCCAAAACATTCAGTACCCTGTCTCATTAGTCAATACATCATACCCCCTACCATCATTCAGCATTCTGGCTTAGGGACATAGAAACATAGCAACAGGAGTAGACCATTCAGCCCCTCAAACCTGTTCCATCATTCAATGAGATCATGACTGATCTGTGATCTAAGTTTGACCCATATTTCTCAATACCTTTGGTTAACAAAAAGCTATCAATCTCCAATTTAAAATTAACAATTGATCTGGCATCAATTGCTATCTGCAGAAGAGAATTCTAAACTTCTACCACCCTTTAGCCAGAATCTTTCCAGCCCTGCGAGTGCGGGTTTGGAGGCTGGCCCGCTGTCAAAATGGCCCTGATTGACAGTGGGTCAGGATCCCATTCTGAACCCGCCTCCGTGTGAGTTTCTCCACTGTTGTTTGGATTGCTGAGTCGACAGCAAGTGGCAGAACAGGTAATTAGCAACATTATCAAGTATATAATTATAATGCTGTTTCAGAGGATTAAAAACAGGCACTTACAATTTTACCAACCTTTTGATGGCTTTGCCTTCCGCTCAGGTTTGACGGCAGGTGTGTGGAGTTGGGTTCTCCATGACTCCATTACTTTCAATAAATGACAGCTGCAAAAGTGGTATAAAAGCTACTGTTTCACAGCTGTTCACTTTCCAATGTCAGAAGCTAAAGACTTTTGAGCTGTATGCAGTTTGGAAGTGTTTGTAGTGAACTCTCTATTAACTGTCACCTCCTTGGAGCAACCTCTCTCACCATTGACAGATCGCTACTGTCATCTCAACCACACCTGCCATCTACTCCAGCAGCATCAGCGCCCTTGAAAAAACTTCACCTTAATCTTCAGAAACTCACCACGATCAGCCCCAACACCAACATCACGAAACACACCAGCATCACCAACAACAACACCAACCTTCTCCGCAATCACCTGATGCTGCACAATACACAAGGCATCAGATCCCAACCACAATGCTGCCTGGGAGGCCTCACCATGGCCACATTTACTTCACTTCATGCTGTACACCCTAATACCACATGATGCACCAGGTTGGCACCACCCCACACCAGCTCCATAAATCATCCCTGCAATGTCCAACCCTTTCCTTTCACATAATCACCATTGTGGCTGGTACCCTTATAAGAACATAAGAACATTAAAAATAGGTACAGGAGTAGGCCATTTAGCCCCTCGAGCCTGCTCCATCATTCAATAAGATCATGGCTGATCTGATCATGGACTCAGCTCCACTTCCCTGCCCGCTCCCCATGACCCTTTACTCCCTTATCGCTCAAAAATCTGTCTATCACCGCCTTAAATATATTCAATGACCCAGCCTCCACAGCTCTCTGGGGCAGAGAAATTTCTCCTCATCTCAGTTTTAAATGGGCAGTCCCTTATTCTAAGATTATGTCCCCTAGTTTTAGTTTCCCTATGAGTGGAAATATCCTCTCTGCATCCAGCTTGTCGAGCCCCTCATTATCTTATAAGTTTCAATAAGATCACCTCTCATTCTTCTGAACTCCAATATGTATAGGCCCAACTACTCAACCTATCCTCATAAGTCAACCCCCTCATCTCCGGAATGAACCTTCTCTGAACAGCCTCCAATGCAAGTATATCCTTCCTTAAATACAGAGACCAAAACTGTATGCAGCACTCCAGGTGTGGCCTCAGCAATACCCTGTACAGTTGTAGCAGGATGTCTCTGCTTTTATACTCTATCCCCCTTGCAATAAAGGCCAACATTCAATTTACCTTCCAGATTACTTGCTGTACCTGCATACTAACTTTTTGTGTTTCATACTGCTATTGAGGAGGAGTGTGAAATTCTGGATGAAATAAGCATAGTGAGAAAGGAGGTATTAAGGGGTTTAGCAGCTATGAAAGTAGCTGAGTCCCCAGTACCAGATGAAATGCATCCCAGGCTGTGAAGTAAAAGAGGAACCCGCCTTGACCATAATTTTCCAGTCCTCTTTGGATTTGGGCATGGTGCCGGAGGACTGCTAATGTGGTTTAAGAAGAGAGAAAGGGATAGGCTGAGTAATTACAGGCCTGTCAGCCTAACCTCAGTGGTGGGAAAATTATTGGAAAGAATCCTGAAAGACAGGATAAATCTACATTTGGAAAGGCAAGGATTAATTAGGGACAGTCAGCACGGATTTGTTAAGAGAAGATCGTGTTTGACTAACCTGATTGAATTTTTAGAAGAGGTAACCAAGAGGGTCGATGAGGGTAGTGCATATGATGTTGTGTATATGGACTTTAGCAAAGCCTTTAATAAGGTCCAACATGGTAGACTGGTCACGAAGGTTAAAGCCCATGGGATCCAGGGCAAAGTGGCTAGTTGGATCCAAAATTGCCTTAGAGGTAGGAAGCAAAGCGTTATGGTTGATGGATATTTAATGATTTAGATTTGAATATAGCGAGTATGATTAAGAAGTTTGCGGGTGACACTAAAATTGGCTGTGTGGTTGATAATGAAGAGGAAAGTCATGGACTGCAGGAGGATCTCAATCTACTGGTTAGGTGGGCGGAGCAGTGGCAAATGGAATTTAATTTGGAGAAGTGTGAGGTAATGCACTTTGGGAGGGCTAATAAAGAAAGGGTATACACATTAAGTGGTAGGCAACTAAATAGTGTAGATGAACAAAGGGACCTTGGAGTACTGGTCCACAGATCCCTGAAATTAGCAGACCAGGTGGATAAGGTGGTTAAGAAGGCATATGGAATGCTTGCCTTTATTGGCCGAGGCATAGAATACAAGAGCAGGGAGGTTATGCTTAAATTGTATAAAACTCTGGATAGGCCACAGCTGGTGTACTGCATGCAGTTCTGGTCGCCATATTATAGGAAGGATGTGATTGAACTAGATAGGGTGCAGAGGAGATTTACTAGGATGCTGCCTGGAATGGAGAATCTTAGCTATGAGGAAAGATTGGAGATGCTGGGTTGTTCTCATTGGAATAGAGGAGGTTGAGAGGAGACCTCATTGAGATGTACAAAATTTTGAGGAGCCTGGATAGAGTGGATAGTAAGGGCCTATTTCACTTGGTGGAGGGGTCAATTACGAGGGGGCATAGTTTTAAGGTGGTTGGTGGAAGGTTCAGAGGGGATTTTAGGGGGGGCTTTTCACGCAGAGGATTATGGGGGTCTGGAACTCACTGCCTGGAAGGGTGGTGGATGCAGAAACCCTCATCACATTTAAAAGGTGCTTGGATGGACACTTAAAGTGCCGTAACCTGCAGGGTTACGGACCTAGAGCTGGTAATTGGGATTAGGCTGGATAACCTCTTGTTGGCCGGCGCAGATATAATGGTAAGTATTGCAGGGAATCGAATGCAGCTAGGATGATCTCCTGGACTAGTTTCAATCGCCTGGATGGGTCGGAGAGGAATTTTCCCAGATTTTTTCCCCCAATTGCCCTGGGTTTTTATCTGGATTTTGCCTCTCCCATGAGATCACATGGGGTGGAGTGTAGAATGTTTCAGTGTTAGGGGTGTCACAGTTGTGTGGGGCAGATTGGTTGGGCTTTGTGCCTTTGTTCATTGTTCATAGGTTTATATGTAACCTTCAGGGCTGCTGACCGAAGGCTCTTTGTTGGCCGCACAGACACGATGGGCTGAAATGGCCTCCTTCTGCGCTGTAAATTTCTATGTTTCAATGCACAAGGATCCCCAGGTCTCTCTGTAATGCAGCACTTTGCAATTTTTCTCCATTTAAATTATAATTTGCTTTTCTATTATTTCTACCAAAGTGGATAACCTCACATTTTCCCACATTATACTCCATCTGCCAAATTTTTGCCCATTCACTTTGTCTATATCCCTTTGCTGATTTTTTGTGTCCTCCTCACAATTTGCTTTCCCACCCATCTTTGTATCATCAGCATTACACTTGGTCCCTTCATCCAAGTCATTAATATAGATTGTAAATAGTTGAGCACCGATCCCTACGGCACCCCACTAGTCACTGTTTGCCAACCGGAAAATGACCCATTTATCCCGACTCTCTGTTTTCTGTTAGTTAGCCAATTCTCTATCCATGCTAATATATTACCCCCAACCCCGTGAGCTTTTATCTTTGCAGTAATCTCTTATGTGGTACCTTGTCAAATGCCTTCTGGAAATCCAAATACGCCACATCCACTAGTTCCCCCTTATCCACTCTGCTCGTTACATCCTCAAAGAACTCCAGCAAATTTGTCAAACATGATTTCCCTTTCATAAAACCATGCTGACTCTGCTTGATTGAATCATGCTTTTCCAAATGTCCTGCTACTGCTTCCTTAATAATGGATTCCAGCATTTTCCCAATGACAGATGTTAGGCTAACTGATCTATAGTTTCCTGCTTTTTGTCTGACTCCTTTTTTAAATAGGGGCGTTACATTTGTGGTTTTCCAATCTGCTGGGACTGGCCTAGAATCCAGGGAATTTTGGTAGATTACAACCAATGCATCCACTATCTCTGCAGTCACTTCCTTTAAGACCCTAGATGCAGGCCATCAGGTTCAGGGGATTAGTCCGCCTTTAGTCCCATTATTTTATCTAGTACTATTTCATTAGTGATAGTAATTTTATTAAGTTCCTCTCTCCCTATAGCCCCTTGGTATCCACTATTGGGATATTTTTAGTGTCTTCTACCGTGAAGACCGATACAAAATATTTGTTCAATGTCTCTGCCATTTCCCTCTTCTCCATTATTAATTCCCAATCTCATCCTCTAGGGGACCAACATTTACTTTCATCACTCATTTCCTTTTTCTGTACCTGCAGAAACTCTTACTATCTGTTTTTATATTTCGTGCTAGTTTACTTTCATAATCTATCTTCCCTCTCTTATTCATTCTTTTTGTCGTTCTCTGCTGGCTTTAAAAACTTCCCAGTCCTCTGGCCTCCCACTAATCTTGGCCACATTATATGCCTTTGCTTTCAATTTGATACCCTCCCTTATTTCCTTAGTTAGCTACAGATGGTTATCCCTTTGCCTACAGTCTTTCCTTCTCATTGGGATATATTTTTGTTGCGATATATTTTATGTCTCACCATTCACTACAAATCACTTATCCACTTCCAAAGGTACTCACAAATCTGTCCACAACGCAAAGTCCTAAAAATAAAGATTTCAATGTTTGACAACACATCAACATTAACTATACGTGAACATTAGCTAAAGAACCCAAGTGCCTATCCAAGTGTGTTGTTAGTTGGTTTGATTAGACCAGGTTGAGGGTGAATGTGAGAGGTGGCTAATGAAATGGGGAACTTATAATGTAGATGGAGAGAGAGCGAGAGGGATGGGTGGAGGTGCGAGGTAAGTTGGTGTGAGTAAAGATTTTGCAGGGGTAGAGTAGGGAAGGCAGAATGATGGGAATGTGATGAATGGCACAGCAGGATGAGGTTGAGTCTGCATTTGCAGTAACATTTCCTGATCTAATGAGATCATTGAAATGTTTGTGCCACTGCAGCCAGGTCCCCTGACAATGTCCCTGCTTGTGTCCTCCTGTGCAATGTGCAACCAGGCTGCATTGGTGTCCTGTGGGAGGACCCTTCCGCCATGGGAAGGCAAGAGATCCTCCTTGTGGGCTGTGACTCCCTCCATAAGCATCTGGAGGGAGTCATGGAAGAGCCTAGGTGTAACTGTGCACCTCTGTGCAGTGCTTGTCAGTGTTTGCAGCTCCTCAATGCTGCAGGACACTGACAGCACAACTGTCAAAACCATTGTGGCCATGATCCTTTTAAGGAAACCGGCTGATGACGCGTCATCAATTGACGTCATCAGACCGGCTTCCTCTTAAATTGGCCGGGAAGCCCGCAGGGTGGGCTTAACGAGCCCAATTATGGGAAGATTCTGCAGAGAGAGTGGCTTCGAGTTGGGAGCGGGCTTTCCACCGCCAATCACCCCAGCCGCATCGATCCCTCCGCATGTGGAGAAATCGCAGCCTTTGTGTGTAGAAGTGTTTCCTCATTTCATTCCTGAAAGGTGTAGCTCTAATTTTTAGACTATGCCCCCTAGTCTTTGAATCCCCAACTAGTGGAAATAATTTCTCTCTATCTACCCTATCTGTTCTCCTTAATAACCTGACAAGTTCAATCAGGTCACCTCTGAACCTTTTAAGTTCCAGGGAATACAATCCTAATTTGTGTAATCTCTCCTCATAACTTATCCCTTGAAGTACATGTATCATTCAGGTAAACCTGTCTTATTAATCAATAAAGCCTACACTCCACCACATTCAGTACCCAGGCTCATTAATGTTACGATCTACAATTCAGCCCCATTCAGCTGAGATCATACCACCATTTAGCATTCTGTCCCCTCACGCAATAAAGCCCCCATGTCACTATTTCAAAGAAGGGCAGGGGAGCTCTCCCAGTGACCTGCCAACATTTATCTTTCAACCAACACCTAAACCAGATGATCTGGTCATTTATTTAACGGAGTGACTGCTGCCAACGACCGGAAGCTGCGAAGAAGCGTACTGCACATTAATCTGGAAGCTCTGATGACTATAAGCATGATGTTTTTGCTTTTTGAAAAGCAAGCCCACTCCCTTCCTGGCATTTCTAACAGGTCCGCTCCCATCCTGGCTTTTGTTCCTGAGCTCGCTCCCTTCCGGTCTTTTTCTAATGAGCCCATTCCCTTCCCCACTGTTTTTAACCAGCCCGCTCACTTCCCATCTTTTTTTCACCAGCCTACTCCCATAACAAACCAGAAGCGCACATGCGCAGAACACTTCTACACAGTTTCCGGTTCATTAGCAACAGTCATGTCCTTAATTTTATTGCTGTTTGGGGGACCTTGCTGTGCACAAATTGGCTCCAACACCATGAAATAATTAATACCACTTGTGCATCAAAAAACACTTTTATTTTACTTTTAATTCAAATGATCAAACAAGTGTTCCTTAGCTGGTTCCCTACATTCACACTACTCAATCTGCCTCCCTGATCCTGGCAGCAGAAGCCGAGACCCATGCTGGGCCTGTGGTTCTGCCCCTGGCCTATGATTTAGTGGTGTAAATGCGCAGAGCCAGCTCATCATGCTTATCTCGGTGAATCTGAAGTAAAACAGCACCAGGATAAAAGCGGCAGAGAGGGTTGTGTGTGCGTGTTAGAGTTTTGAGTGTAAGCACACAGGAATAGTGATCAGGGCCAGAGCTCTGCTAGGAAGTAGAGATATTTGAGTTCTTCCCCCTAGTAATTCAACTTCTAATCTTCATATACCTTTGATAGGTTATTGCGTAATCCATTAAATGGTGTACTTTTGTGGCTTATCGGTACTTTTGCAGACTTGACATTAGACATTCCCAGACTTGCTTGTGCACTGCAGTCTGAATCTCGTCTGCCATTCCCACAGCTACTAGAATAACCCATCTGTTTGTTATCAAGCTGACACTCCTTTCCGTTGCTATGGTTCTCACCGACATGCCCCTGAGGGATGAGAGTCAATCAAATTCTTCATGTTACACATGAAAGAAGTTCTGCTGTAGGTGAACAGAACTTGCTCAGTTCCAGTCACGCAGGGAGGGGAGAAGTTCTTTGTAGTAAAAAGCTGATTTTGTGTTTTGGGTATGTTGTGTTATGTTGCTCATTTTGGTTAAAGAGAAAGATTAAAAGGTAAATAGGATTGCCTGCTGATGTCTTTAATTACTCTAGTTTAATTGTATAACACAAGTTTCTGAGGATGAGTCTCAAATGCCTCCTCTTGGCACCGATTTGTCCCTCGATAGTGACACGCAGTTAAATTGTTTTCGACAGAATTAATCAACGACAAAGCTCTTGCAACACATGACGAACTCCACACCTTTCCGTATCTGCTTTGTTTGTGTGCACTGCCCCTTACAATAGCAACACGCCTGACAGCATTAAAGTTCACACAGAAACATCTGTTTCTATTTAAATAATTAACTACCGTAGAGGCAGCACCCAATGAAAGTGAAGTTGTCCCTAGGTTTCGATGGAGAATGTTTACTGTGTTCCAACTGGCTACTGTGCTCTCACTGTGGCAACCATTGCCAGCTTATGTTTCAAACTCAGGTAACCTCTTGTACACACGAATGAGTTGTCACCAAGGTAACGTGCTTTGCTCGGCACGTTACCAAATTAGCATACAGAGGGTTCTGCAATGATACAATCGGTGATGCATCAACATCACAATAGTTGTAATCGTAGTTTCAATAAGCCTGAGGTAATGACGTGGAAACAGAGTTGTCAAAGTACCATTTCCAGCAGTACAAGTTCATCCAGTTGCCACATGCCAAAACTTTCAGGGCAGGATGTTCTCAACTGCTTCAGAAAGTAAGGTAAGCCTGTAGACTTCCAACATGGCGTATGACTGTTCACTATACACTGTTCCACCCCTCCAAGCCAAGCATTGCCAGTCTCCCTAACTCCAAAACAGTCATCCAAACTTCTCATCCATATGTAGAGTATAAATGGGGCTGAAATTATTAAGGGCCAGTCATTTCTGTGTCCGTTCATCTCAGCAAATAAGTAGGCACAGGTGAGGTGTGAGAGAATGTCAGTAATCAGTGACAGCATATGGCCAACAACATTTGACACTTCTGAGCATTTCTACCTGAGCTTAGTGGAAACGGCGCAAATAGATACAAATGAGTATGATCTGATAGACATTACAGAGACGTGGTTAAAAGGCGACCAAGGCTGGAAACTAAATATTCAGGGGTATTTGACAATTCGGAAGGACCGACAGAAAGGAAAAGGAAGTGGGGTAGTTAATAAAGGATGAGATCAGTGCATTAGTGAGAAACAATATTGACTTAGAAGATCACAATGTTGAATCAGTTTGGGTGGAAATAAGGAATAATAAAGGGAAAAAGTTACTGGTGGGCATAGTCTATAAGCCCTCTAACAGTAGCTACACTGTTGGACGGAGTATAAATCAAGAAATAATAGAGGCTTATAAAAAAGAAACGGCAATAATCATGGGCGATTTTAACCTTCATATTGATTGGACAAAGTAAATTCACCAGGGTAGCCTTTAAGAAGAGTTCATAGTGTGTATCCGGGATAGTTTCCTTGAACAGTATGTTGTAGAACCAACCCGGGAGCAGGCTATCTTAGATCTGGTACTGTGTATGAGACAGGATTAATAATTGATCACCTAGTAAAGGATCCTCGAGGAATGAGTGACCATAACATGGTTGAATTTCAAATTCAGTTGGAGGGTGAGAAAGTTGGATCTCAAACCAGTGTCCTAAGCTTAAACAAAGGAGCCTACAAAGGTATGAAGGCAGAGTTGACTAAAGTGGACTGGGAAAATAGATTACAGAGTGGAACGGTTGATGAGCAGTGGCAGACATTTGAGGAGATATTTCATAACTCTCAACAAAAATATATTCCAATGAGAAGGAAAGACTGTACGAGAAGGGATAATCACCCATGGCTAACTAAGGAAATAAGGGATGGTATCAAATTGAAAACAAGGGCATACAAAGTAGCCAAGATTAGTGGGAGGCCAGAGGATTGGAAAACTTTTAAAAGCCAGCAAACAATGACTAAAAAAATAATAAAGAGAGGGAAGATAGATTATGAAAGTAAACAAGCACAAAATATAAAAACATACAGTAAGAGTTTCTACAGGTACATAAAAAGGAAAAGAGTGGCTAAAGTAAATGTTGGTCCCCTAGAGGATGAGACTATGGTATTTATAATGGGAAACAGGGAAATGGCAGAGACTTTGAACAAATATTTTGTATAAATTTTCACAGTAGAAGACACTAAAAACATCCCAATAGTGGATAATATTATTTAAATAGAGAAAAATTGCAAAGTGCTGCAGTACAGTGGGACCTGGGGGTACTTGTGCATGAAACATGAAAAGTTTGTATGCAGGTACAGCAATTGAATCTTGGCCTTTATTGCAAAGAGGATGGAGTATAAAAGCAGGGAAGTCTTGCTACAGTTATAGAGGGTATTGGTGAGGCCACACTTGGAATACTGCATGCAGTTTTGGTTTCCATATTTAAGAAAGGATATACTTGATTTGGAGGCAGTTCAGAGATGGTTCACGAGGTTGATTCCAGAGATGAGAGGGTTGACTTATGAGGAAAGATTGAGTAGGTTTGGCCTCTACTCATTTGAATTCAGAAGAATGAGAGGTGATCTTATCGAAACGTATAAGGTTATGAGGGGGCTTGACAAGGTGGATGCAGAGAGGATGTTTTCACTGATGGGGGAGACTAGAACTATGGGGCATAATCTTAGAATAAGGGGCCGCCCATTTAAAAATGAGATGGGGAGGAATTTCTTCTCTCAGAGGATTGTAAATCTGTGGAATTTTCTGCCTCAGATAGCTGTGGAAGCTGGGTCATTGAATATATTTAAGACAGAGATAGACAGTTTCTTAACCGATAAGGGAATAAGGGATTATGGGGAGCGGGGGGAAGTGGACCTGAGTCCATGATTGGATCAGCTATGATCTTATTAAATGGCGGAGCAGGTTCAAGGGGCCATATGGCCTACTCCTGCTCCTATTTCTTATGTTCTTATGACTCTACTGGCAGGTTTTCATGAGAAATCTTTCCTGGTAAAGAAGACACCTAAATCTGTCCCCTGCTTGATGCATCAGTGTACTGCTGGTTGAAAGATTTGGTGAATAACCCTTGTGATTTCTTGGAAGGACCAAGTAGCATAAAAGTTCAAATCAGTTGTCAGCTTGACAGCCACTGACAGTTCTCCCATCTGGAACTTGTCTTAAGGTTTGGCCTTAGGAGACTGTATGCGGTACAAATTGGTCTTCGGTCGTAATGTGAAACAGACAGCATCATATCGTCAACCCGTTATACGCCCTGTCTCCTATTTAGTTTAATTGGGGGAGAAATTTGGTAGCTTAACGCCTCCCGTTGGCACCTGGGGTGGAGGGAGGCATTAACGGGGCGCTAAGTGGTTTGTGACCGGGCACAGCGAATGTAGCAACGCCCGCAAACTTCAGTGTCGATTTAGCGCTGGTGCTAACTCGGAGCGCCAGGGCCTGTAACGCCTCACAGATCATGATGTCAGAAAGTGCACAGCACCCCGTTATCACCCCAACCGTGAAATTGCATCCCGCCTCCTGCCTTACCGCTGGGCGTGAACAATGGCAGGATAAGGAGACGTTTGTGAACTCGGCTGGCCGCTTGGGGAGCGCTAATTAAAGGGAATGGTTTTCAGCTAGCGCAATCTGTATTATTTGCACTAGTATGGTGTCTGCGCAAAGTTTTCCACGTGTCACTGGTGCAAGATGTCCAAGCCCTCAACTTTGTGAGAGCGTTTGGGGCTGTGATGCCAGTTGCATAGGTCGCCTTGCAAAACAGAACTTCCGACAACTCGATTGTGCAGCATCATTAGCCCTTCCCTTTAAGCGAGAGAAGTAGCCTCTCATGCTGTTACCAATGCGCTCAAAATTGTTCAGCGCTCTGCCGCAACTGCCCCGTTCTCGGACTTTAGCGCTTGATTTAATGCTTCACTTCCCTCTTGGAGCGCTAAAACTGAATATCACTGGAAGAGAGAATGATTAGCACCTGTCGCTATTTTTTAACTTTTGCTACTGAATCTTTAATCAAACTGAATACCAAGTGAGGTGAATAACAGATGGCTGATGTGATACCACCTAAGATGAATTACTACTCCTATATTTTTGCTTCTTCATTTCTCAAAGCACATATCTTCCTAAGTCAATTCTCCTCAGATATGTCAAGTAGGTGTGCCTTCTTATGTACATACATGGTTGTGTAAGGATGGGTGTGGCATGACTGCCCAAGATCTAAATACACCTCTCACTTCCTCAGATCCTATTTGCTTCCTCCAGAGCTGGGAAATATAGTGATATATATCCAGCAGAATGCCCAAAGCCATAACTGTGACAATGCTGCATTAAACTGCGCTCAGCAAATAGCTACAGATGGCAGATAGAGTCATGATTAAATATGGGTAGCATTAGGATGATAGAAAAAAAATACAGGTAAAAGTTACCAAAATAATTACTGCAGGCAGTAACAAATCTTTCCCTACCTATGTAATAAATTCACCTTTAATACAACAAGCGGCAAAATGGCTGTAAGAACCTTCCAGCCAGCAACCATTTTACATAGGCGCTGAAAGAGAGTTGCATTTTCCCAAGGTTATGGAGGACATCCAATTTAAATATCTTTTGTATGATTGCTGAAGGGATGGCAGCCTATCTGCACTCAACTCCCTATTCCCCTGGAGTTGGCACGCTGGTTTAAAGAGCACTCAGTGCTTCGGGCAAGCAGTTGACTTAATAGTCATTGTGGCCAATATCATGGATCCAGCTTATACAATCATGCAGGCACCACCGATGCAATGCATCAGAGAATTGTCCCCACTGCGGAATGCAAAGTATGGGCAGTGTTGACTTTAATTACATATCATTACAGAGAATTTTACAGCACAGTCTTTTCCATGCCAGTGTTTATCATCCACATGAGCCTCATCGCATCCTATTTCATTTAACCCTATCAGTATATCCTTATATTCCTTTCTCCCTCATGTACTTATCTAGCTTCCCCTTAAATGCAATTATGCTAGCTACCTCAATCACTCCATGTGGTAGCATGTTCCACATTCCAACTACTGTCTGAGTAAAGAAGCTTCTCCTGACCTCCTTTTTGCATTTATTAATGATTATCTAATATTTTTGGCCCCTAGTTTTTGACTTCCCCACAATTAAACTAGCGTTCATTTAATATAGATGCAATTAGTGGGATATTTTCATTGGGCGATAACTGTAATGTATATAATGACTCGCAGGACTTGTTACTGCAAACTCACTCAGGTGCAAACCTGGTTCAACTTTATTCGCGCACAAAGTGCGCACATGACATGGTACTCGTTCTTATATACCAGGGCCTGCACACACGCGCACACGATGACTTCTGACAGTGGCGTCCCCTGGTGTCTAGTGACCCATACATAACAACATTCCCCTTCAAGATCTTAGTATCAGTCTCTTTACAAATTAAGATGGTCTGGGGCTTTTCGTTCACGAGTTGATTGTCTCAGTTCAACTCCAGTTCTGGGTGAGCGTTCTGAGTCAGTTATGACTGGAGGCTGAGTAATCGATCTGATGGAAGTGGTGGATGTTGTGTATCTGTAAAGCATGCACTCCCATGTTCCGCCATCAGGGAGCACATCCCCTGAAGTCCCAAGGGATCCCAGCATCCCTTGGGAGCACTGTATATATGCCGGCCCCTAAGGCCTGTTCCTCACTTTGGAGTGTCTTGATAAAGACTGAGGTCACTGTTACTTTAACCGCCCTGTGTGCAGTCTCATCTGTGTTAGGAACATAATAACTGGCGACGAGGATACGAATGCAACGCAAAGATGCAGCAAACTGTGGGCATCCTAGAGAAGTTCTCGGAGGGTGAGGACTGGGAAGCCTATGTTGAACGACTAGACCAGTACTTTGTAGCCATCGAGCTGGATGGAGAAGGAAGCGCTGCAAAAAGGAGAGCGGTCCTCCTCATGGTCTGCGGGGCAACGACCTACAGCCTCATAAAGAATCTTCTGGCTCCGGTGAAACCCACAAATAAGTTGTATGAGGAGCTGTGTACACTGGTTTGGGAGCATCTTAACCCGAGGGAGAGCATGCTAATGGCGAGGTATCGGTTCTACACGTGCCAACGATCTGAAGGTCAGGAAGTGGCAAGCTACGTCGCCAAGCTAAGGCAACTTGCAGGACAATGTGCGTTTGATGGCTACCTGGAGCAGATGCTCAGTGACTTTTTTGTACTGGGCATTGGTCACGAGATCACCCTACGAAAACTTTTGACTGTCGAGACACCGACCCTCAGTAAGGCCATTGCGATAGCACAGGCGTTTATGTCCACAAGTGATAACACCAAACAAATTTCTCAGCACACAAGTGCTAGCAATGTTCATAAATTAACTGGAACTGTGTTTGCGAGCAGAAATGTACAGGGCAGAAACCATGAGTCTGCAACTGCCAGCAGGCCTCAGGTGACTCAGATGACTTAGAGTCCGCAACAAAGGATGAATGCAAGGCAATTCACACTTGGTTGGCGTTGTGGAGGCTTCCATTCAGTCTATTCATGCCGCTTCAAAGGGTATGTTTGCAAGAGCTGTGGAACAATGGGGCACCTCCAACGAGCTTGCAAACAAGCTGCAAGCTCTGCAAAACCTGCTAACCACTACGTGGCAGAGGAAGATCGGTCCATGGTGGATCAAAGCAATTTCGAGCCTCAGAGAGAGGAGACAGATGCTGAAGGACACGGGGTGCACACATTTTTGACGAAATGTCCACCTATAATGCTGAATGTAAAATTGAATGGCTTACCCATAGCCATGGAACTGGACATTGGCGCTAGCCAATCCATCATGAGTAAAAAGATGTTTGAGAGACTGTGGTGCAACAAGGCATTCAGACCAGCCCTGAGCCCAATCCACACGAAACTGTGAATGTACACCAAAGAGCTTATCACTGTCCAGGGCAGCGCCATGGTCAAGGTCACCTACGAGGGCATGGTGCACGAACTGCCACTCTGGATTGTCCCGGGCGATGGCCCCACACTGCTTGGAAGGAGCTGGCTGGGCAAAATCCACTGGAACTGGGATGACATCCGAGCGCTATCACATGTCGATGAGGCCTCATGTACCCAGGTTCTTAACAAATTTCCTTCCGTTTTTGAGCCAGGCATTGGAAACTTTTCTGGGGCAAAGGTGCGGATCCACTTGGTCTCAGGGTATGACCCATTCACCGCAAGGCACGAGCGGTACCTCACATGATGAGGGAGAGAATGGAAATCGAGGCTGCAACGCGAGGGCATCAACTCCCGAAGGGAATTCAGCGAGTGGGCCAGCCCGATTGTTCCAGTACTCAAAAGTGATGGCACGGTCAGGATTTGTGGCAATTGTAAAGTAACTATGAATCGTTTCTCGCTACAGGACCAATACCCGCTACCTAAGGCAGACGACCTATTTGCGATGCTGACAGGACGCAAGAAGTTCACCAAACTTGACCTGACTTCGGCCTACATGATGCAAGAGCTGGAGGAGTCTTCAAAGGGCCTCACCTGCATCAACACGCACAAGTGACTGTTCATCTACAACAGATACCCGTTTGGAATTAGGTCGGCTGCAGCGATCTTCCAGAGAAACATTGAGAGCATACTTAAGTCGGTACCACGCATGGTGGTTTTTCAGGAGGACATATTGGTCACGGGTCAGGACACTGTCGAGCACCTACAAAACCTGGAGGAGGTCCTCCAATGACTGGATCGCGTAAGGTTGCGGCTGAAGAGGTCGAAATGCATCTTCATGGCAACAGAAGTGGAGTTTTTGGGGAGAAAGATCGCGGCGGACGGCATTCGGCCCACAGACGCCAAGATAGAGGCTATCAAGAATGCGCCCAGGCCACAGAACATCACGGAACTGCGGTCGTTCCTGGGACTCCTCGACTATTTTGGTAACTTCCTACCAGGGTTAAGCACCCTCTTAGAGCCCCTCCATGTGTTATTGCGTAAAGGTGAGAAGTGGGTATGGGGAAAAAAAACCAAGCAATTGCTTTTGAGAAAGCCAGAAACTGTTTATGCTCCAACAAGCTGCTTGTATTGTGTAATCCATGTAAAAGACTTGTGCTAGCATGTGATGCGTCGTCGTACGGAGTCGGGTGTGTATTACAACAAGCCAATGTTGCAGGGAAGTTGCAACCTGTTGCCTATGCCTCCATGAGCTTGTCTAAGGCCGAGAGGGCCTACAGCATGATTGAGAAAGAGGCATTAGCGTGTGTGTTCGGGGTAAAGAAATGCATCAGTACCTGTTTGGCCTCAAATTTGAGCTGGAAACCGATCATTAGCCTCTCATATCGCTGAAAACAAGGGGATAAATACTAATGCCTCAGCCTGCATACAAAGGTGGGCACTCATGCTATCAGCATGCAACTATACCATCCGCCAGGCACCGAGAACTGTGCGGATGCTCTCAGTCGGCTACCATTGCCCACCACGGGGGTGGAAATGGCGCAGCCTGCAAACTTGTTGATGGTGGCGCAGCCCGCAGACTTGTTGATGGTCATGGAAGCATTTGAAAATGATAAGTCACTTGTAACGGCCCGTCAGATTAGGACTTGGACCAGCCAAGATCCTCTACTGTCCCTAGTAAAAAATCTGTGTATTGCATGGGAGCTGGGCCAGCATCCCCATTGAAATGCAAGAGCTAATCAAGCCGTTCCAGCAGCGAAAGGACGAGCTGTCCATTCAGGCAGACTGCCTGTTGTGGGGTAATCGTGTAGTGCTACCCAAAAAGGGCAGGAAGACATTCATCTCGGATCGCTACAGCACACACCTGGGTATAGTAATGATGAAAGCGATAGCCAGATCCCATGTGTGGTGGCCCGGTATCGACTCTGACTTAGAGTCCAGTGTACGGCAATGCAGCGTGTGTGCTCAGTTGAGCAACGCGCCCAGAGAGGCACCAGTAAGTTTGTGGTCCTGGCCCTCCAGACCATGGTCGAGGATCCATGTCGACTATGCGGACTCGTTTCTCAGTAAAATGTTCCTGGTGGTGGTGGATGCTTTTTCAAAATGCATTGAATGTGAAATAATGTCGGGAAGCACCGTCCACCACCACCATTGAAAGCCTGAGGGTCATGTTTGCCACCCACGGCCTGCCTGACATACTGGTCAGTGATAACGGGCCATGTTTCACCAGTGCCGAATTTAAAGAATTCATGACCCGCAATGGGATCAAACATATCCCCTCGGCCTCGTTTAAACCAGTCTCCAATGGGCAGGCAGAGCGGGCAGTACAAACAATCAAACAGAGCCTTAAATGAATCACAGAAGGCTCACTCCAAACCCGCCTCTCCCGAATACTGCTCAGCTACCGCACGAGACCCCACTTGCTCACAGGGGTGCCCCCGGCTGAGCTACTCATGAAAAGGACACTTAAAACCAGACTCTCGCTGGTTCACCCCAACCTGCATGATCAGGTAGAAAGCAGGCGGCAGCAACAAAATGTAAACGATAGTCGCGCCACTGTGTCACAGGAAATTGATCTGAATGACCCTGTGTATGTGCTAAACTAGGGACATGGTCCCAAGTGGATCACGGGCACGGTGATAGCTAAAGAAGGGAGTAGGGTGTTTGTCGTCAACTGGACAATGGACAAATTTGCAGAAAGCACCTGGACCAACTGAGGCTGCGGTTCACCAACTGCCCTGAAAAACCCACAGCAGACACCACCTTTCTCGAGCCCACAACACACACCCAAAGGATCAACTACACCTCCCCAGACCAGGAAATTGAACCCATCACGCCCAACAGCCGAGCAAGGCCAGGCTCACCCAGCAGCCCTGCAGGGCCAACAACACGCCAGCTCAGCGAGGGCACAGCCAACACACCAGAACAGACATTTGTACCGAGGCAGTCCACCAGGGAAAGAAAGGCTCCCGACCGCTTCACCTTCTAAATAGTTTTCACTTTGACTTTGGAGGGGAGTGATGTTGTGTGTCTATAAAGCATGCACTCCCATGTTCCGCCACCAGGGAGCACATCCGCTGAAGTCCCAAGGGATCCCAGCATCCTTTGGGAGCACTGTGTATAAGCCGGCCCCTAAGGCCTGTTCCTCACTCTTGGGTGTCTTGATAAAGACTGAGGTCACTGTTACTTTAACCTCCCTGTGTGCAGTCTCATCTGTGTTAGGAACACAATAGTAATTACCCTATCAGAGACTGAAAGTCCAAATTCAGTAATGACAGCGGAGTCTTCTGCTGAATGAACTTTGGTTGGTTGGTCACTGACTGCATCTTCCTCAACCAGTTCCGGTTCATCCGTGTGCCGCAGTTTTAACTGACCTACATGTTTCCTGTATGTTTGCCCATTTTTGAGCATGACAATAAACACTCTATTACCCTCCTTAGTCGTAACACTACCGGCAATCCACTTTGGACCTTGACCATAATTCAGCACATAAACTGGATTGTTGACAGAGATGTCACGTGACACAGCAGCACAATCATACCATTGCTGATTTTGACGACTGTTTTCAACATGATCATTCAAATCAGGATGCACAAGAGAAAGTCTGGTCTTGAGACTTCTCTTCATCAGTAGTTCAGCAGGGGAGACCCCGGAAGGTGTGGGAGGTCTTGTCCTGTAACTAAGCAATATGCGTGATAAATGAGTCTTCATTGAACCCTGAGTCACACCTGGGTTCATGCTTTTTTTGATCGTTTGAACCGCACGCTCTGGTTGACCATTAAATGCAGGTTTGAATGGAGCTGACCTCACATGTTTGATACCATTGAGTTTCATGAACTCTTGAAACTCCAGACTTGTGAAGCAAGATCCGTTGTCACTCACAACAATGTCAGGCAAACCATGAGTAGCAAGCATGACATGAAGGCTCTCAATAGTAGCTGTGGACGTACTGGATGACATAATAATACACTATATCCACTTCGAATATGCATCCACCGCAACAAAAAACATCTTTCCCAGGAAGTGCCCGCAAAATCGATGTGTATCCTCGACCATGGTTTAGATAGCCATGACCAAAGACTCAGTGGAGATTCCGCTGGTAATTTACTTAGCTGCATGCACGTATTGCACTGATGCACAAATGATTCCAGATCAGAGTCAATTCCAGGCCACCAAACATGAGCCCTGGCAATGGCTTTCATCATGATGATACCAGGATGAGTGCTATGTAGTTCACGTACAAATTTTTCTCTGCCTTTCTTAGGCATAACAACATGATTGCCCCACAGTAGACACTCTGATTGAATGGATAGTTCATCTTTGCAACGGTTGTAAGGTTTGGTTTCATCACACATTTCCATAGGTATTGCAGACCAATCACCACTGAGGACACAATGTTTCACAACCGATAAAATAGGGTCATGGCTGGTCCAGATCCTCACTTGTTGAGGAGTTCGTTCACTCTCAAATGCATCCGATACCAACAGTAGATCTGCAGGTTGAGGCGACTCCACTTCAGGTGTGGGCAATGGCACAATTCTCAGTGCCAGGTCTATGACGAATAACATAGGGTCATGGCTGGTCCAGATCCTCACTTGTTGAGTAGTGACAGGAGTTCCTTCACTCTCAAATGCATCCATTACCAACAGTAGATCTGCAGGTTGAGGCATCTCCATATCAGGTATGGGCAACGGCACAATTCTCAGTGCCAGGTCTATGACGAATAACATAATCATAGGTAGACAATATCAACGCCCACCTCTGGATACGGGACAATGCATTGGTATTAATACCTTTGTTTTCTGAAAACAATAAAATGAGTGGCTTGTGATCCATTTCGAGTTCAAAACGAGGACCAAACAGGTACTGATGCATCTTTTTGAGCCCATACACACAGGCCAAAGCTTCTTTTTCTACCATGCTGTAAACTCTTTCCACCTTTGACAAACTTTTCGAAGCATACACAACAGGTTGTAGCTTACCCGACTCATTTGCTTGTTGTAGTACACAACCAACCCCATATGATGAAGCATCACAGGCCAATACAAGACGCTTACACTTACCATAGTGAATAAGCAGCTTGTTTGAACAGAGCAGATTCTTGGCTTTGTCAAAAGCTCTAGCTACATCCCTGACCCACTTGTTGCCTTTTCTGAGCAGCATGTGCAGTGGCACTAATAAAGTGCTCAATCTGGGTAAGAAATTACCGAAATAGTTGAGTAGCCCAAGGAATGAACGCAGCTCCATCACATTCTGAGATCTGGGTGCCTTTTTGATGGCCTTGGTTTTCGAATCCGTAGGCCTGATGCCAGCAGCAGCAATCTTCCTCCCCAGGAATTCAACTTCAGGTGCCATGAAGATACACTTCGAACGTTTTAGCCTGAGTCCCACTTTGTCCAGACAATATAGGACTTCTTCAAGATTGTTCAGGTGTTCAGCAGTGTCATGACCTGTGACCAGAATGTCATCTTGAAACACGACGGTTCTAGGAACGGACTTCAGTAGACTCTCCATGTTCCTCTGAAATATGGCTGCAGCCGAACGGATTCCAAAAGGACACCTGTTGTAGACAAACAGTCCTTTATGGGTTTTGATGCAGGTGAGTTTCTTCGATGTGTTGACAAGCTCCTGTGTCATATAGGCTGATGTCAGATCCAGTTTAGTGAACAACTTTCCACCAGCTAGCATGGCGAACAGGGTCATCAGTCTTCAGTAGCGGATACTGATCCTGTTTCGAAAATCGGTTAATCGTAACCTTGTAGTCTCCACAGATCCTGACAGTGCCATCACTCTTTAACACAGGGATGATAGGACTGGCCCATTTGTTAAATTCGACCGCTGATATGACTCCTTCACACTGGAGTCTGTCAAGCTCAATTTCGACCTTCTCCCTCATCATGTACGGAACAGACCAAGCTTTATGATAGACAGGTCTTGCATCAGAATCCAGGTGAATCTGTACCTTGGCTCCAGTAAAATTGCCAATGCCCGGTTCATAGAAACATAGAAAATAGGTGTAGGACTAGGCCATTAGGCCCTTCGAGCCTGCACCACCATTCAATAAGATCATGGCTGACCATCATCTCAGTATCCCTTTCCTGCTTTCTGTCCATTCCCCTTGATCCAATACAAATAAAGAAGGAAACTTCTTCAGCACTTGAGCACATGAAGTGTCATCCACCGAGGACAACACTTTGATATCATTCCAGTTCCACTTGATTTTCTCGAGCCAATTCCTGCCGAACAGCATTGGACTATTGCCTGGGATGATCCATCGGTCGTGAACCACACCCTCATATGACACCTTGACTACTGAACTGCCATTCACCGGTATGAGTTCCTTAGTGTAAGTACGCAACTTGGCATTGACTGGACTCAGCTTAGGCTTCACAGCCTCAGTGTCCCACAGCTTGTCGAATGTCCTTTGGCTCATTATCGACTGACTCGCACCCGTGTCCACCTCCATTGCTACAGGCACGCCATTTAGCTTAACATTAAAGATTATTGGCTGGCTCTTTCTCAAGAACGAATACAGACCATTCACTTCCTCCTCAGGTTGTGTATTCGGTCATCATCAGCAATGTGATGAGCAGCAGCATGCTTGCTCAGTTGTGGGCACATTCGGTGAAGATGCCCCACTTTCAAACAGTCTTTACAGATGTACTGTTTAAATCGACACGGATGAGGCCGATGATTGCCCCCACAATGCCAACAGGGTGAAACCGGATTCATACCAGTGACGGACTTTGAGCAGCTACAGGTTTCACATAAGCAGTCGAGTAGGCCCTGCCATGTGAAGGTTCTTAAGTTACCCCATCGCCAAATGTAATGTATATAATGACTTGAAAGACTTGTTACTGTAAACTCACTCAGATGCAAACCTGGTTCAACTTTATTCACGCCCAAAATGCGCACATGATACTTGCTCTTGTATAACAGGGCCCGTGCACATGCGCGTACAGCCCGATGACCTCCGATAGTGGCGCCCCCTGGTGTCTAGTGACCTCAAGCATCACATATAACAATAATAAAGAAACACAACCCTAAATATACTGACTTCACCTGATCTTACTGCATCAGCTTTAGGTACAACTGTGTGGGCGAACTCCTAACCCACACTGGGCCTGGCAATGGGGTTAGGAAATGTAGTCAACTCTTAAAGGCAGGCTTAAAAGGTGATGGTTGCTTAATATGATAAAATATTGGCAGCAATTACAAAGGGTGCAAATATTTTTTGATGTTATGTTTCAGCCTTTGCAAAGGTTGTTTGGGTAATAAAAATACCTGGGTAAATCCAATGGCTGACACAATAAATGTAGAGGCTGAAAGCAGAGTCTGTGGTCAAGTGATGGAACAACATAAGATTTCCAGCCTTGGTGCAGGATTAGGTGGCAGTGAGTAGGGAGACCCTGATTTCCATTCCTCATAGCACACAGTTGCAGCATGCCTGTAAGGGGACTGAGGAAGAGGACATGAAGATGCAGAGTACAGCCACAGGCTGTGCCGACCCTAGGTATCCTTGCAGCAGATGGCACAGCACTACGTCTGGCTTTCTGCTGCCACAGAGCCTCTGTGGCTAGTTCCATACACAGTCACTGCCAGGTGCCTGTGTCTGTAAATGTGGGTGGAAGGGTACTGTCAGTGATTGCAATCTGCCTCTGGAGCAGCCTGGCCTGCCTGGAATTCATCCATTCAAAAACATTAAAGGATTTTTCCAATATTGTTCTAAAATCATGGACATACCGAAAAAAATAGTCCTCGAATACTCGGCACAAAGGCTGCTGACCAGCTAAGTGCACACAGAGGAAACATATAGATAAAAAGCAAGAAATAAGGTTGAAATAGATTTAAGATGTTCCTCCAAATCTTGATAACATGCTCTTCAATAAATAGCATACTTGAGCAGTTTTGGATACCCACTTTATGTAGGTAGGTACATGATTTGAGAGCTAAATTTACATGTACACTGGGTAAAGGAGAACCAGTTGATGTCGTATATTTGGATTTCCAGAAGGCATTCGATAAGGTGCTACACAAAAGTTTACTACACAAGATGGGGTTGGGGGTAATATTTTAACGTGGATAGAGGATTGGCTAACTAACAGAAAACAGGGATATAAAAATGCTCAGTGAGTGGGCAAAGCTTTGGCAGATGGACTATAATGTGGGAAAATGTGAGGTTATCAACTTTAGTAGGAGAAATAAAAAAGCAAATTATTATTTAAATGGGGAGCGATTACAAAATGCTGTAGTATAGAGGCATCTGGGGATTCTTGTATATGAAACGCAAAAAGCTAGCATGCAGGTACAGCAAGTAATCAGGAAGGCAAATGGAATGCTGGCCTTTATTGCAAAGGGAATGGAGTATAAAAGTAGGGAAGTCCTGCTCCAACTGTACAGGGTATTGCTGAGACCATACCTCGAGTACTGCATATAGTTTTGGTCTCCTTATTTAAGGAAGGATATACTTGCATTGGAGGCAGTTCAGAGGAGGTTCACGAGGTTGATTCCAGAGATGAAGGGGTTGTCATATGAAGAAAGGTTGAGCAGGTTGGGCCTATACTCATTGGAGTTCAGAAAAATGAGAGGTGACCCTACTGAAACATATAAGATTCTGAGGGGACTTGACAGGGTAGATGCAGAGAGGATGTTGCCCCTTATAGGGGAATCTCGAACTATGTAGCATAGTTTCAGAATAAGGGGGCGCCCATTTAAAACAGAAATGAGGAGGAATTTCCTCTCTCAGAGGGTTGTGAATCTTTGGAATTCTATACTCCAGAGAGCTGTGGAGGCTGGGTCTTTGAATATATTTAAGGTGGAGATATTTTGCATGATAAGGGAGTCAAGGGTTATGGAGAGCGGTCGGGGAAGTGGAGTTGAGGCTAGGATCAGATCAGCCATGATCTTATTGAATGGCGGAGCAGGCTCGAGGGATCAAATGGCCTACTCCTGCTCCTATTTCTTACATTCTTATGTTCGTTTGAAATTGAATGGATGGCTGTGACATCACCGAGGACTAACCTTAATAAAATTAAACTGGCAGACACTTCTGTACTTCTGGACCTGTACAGAACCCGACTGCAAAATGGGATGTTAAGTGAGAGGAACTCTGCCATAATATCTCCATCCATTTTTCTAATTGGTTATGTCTACTTTATGCCCATTAATCATGTATAACCAATAAGCAAATCAACTCTAATTTGTTCAACACTCTAAGCTCTCTCCTGATACCTTTTATTCATGCTGAATGTCAAAGCCAGTTTCTGTAGGCATACATGTGCTTCCTCGAAATTAAGACTGACCTTCGAAACAAGATAGATAGGATAGGGGGTCTTCAGGTGAATAGTGACCACTTTTACCACAAGTATAAATAGAATTACATGAACAATTTGGACTCTGGAATTAGAAGTACAATTTCAAAATTTGCAGATGTCAACAAACTGGGGGTATACTTAACACAGAGAAGGACAGCGACAAAATACTAGAAACCATTAATAAACTTGTAGATTGGCAAATGAACTTTATTATAGATAAGTGCGAGATAATACATTTTGGTAGGAAGAATAAGGAGCCTTCATACTCCTTGGAAAATAAGGGGGAAAAATTTGTGTTCGCTAGCAAAGTTGCCAATGCCACCAGCAACTGCAGTTAACAGCCGCTTGAAATGGCCATAACGCTAAGAACATAAGAACATAAGAAATAGGAGCAGGAGTAGGCCATTTGGCCCCTCGAGCCTGCTCTGCCATTCAATAAGATCATGGCTGATCTGATCATGGAATCAGCTCCACTTCACTGCCCGCTCCCCATAACCCTTTATTGCCTTATCACTCAGAAATCTGTCTATCTCCACCTTAAATATATTCAATGACCCAGCCCCACAGCTCTCCAGGACAGAGAATTCCATAGATTTACAACCCTCTGAGAGAAGAAATTCCTCCTCATCTCAGTTTTAAATGGGCGGTCCCCTTATTCTGAGACTATTTTTTTCTTTTTTACATACCAGACAGTCACTGATAGAATACATATAGGTGAATAGTTGATTTCTTGATGTCACGTTAGATAGATAGATGAATAGAGGTGGAAAGTTTGCTTTGTGATGTCTTTTATTTCAGCATCGTGGCCAGGAGGATTTTGTGATGATGCAACAGAGGGAAGGTAAGGTGTGGGACAAATGCTGAAAGGGAAATTGGGGTTGTGGTCACTGGGACCGCAGGCAGATGATTCCATCTCGCATATCCCAACTACAAAGGGGCTGTCTGGGAGACATGCTTCCATCTGATTCCTCCTCTTTAGCTTTCTCCTCTTCTGCATCTTCCTCCTCCCTCTGCAAGCAGATGCTATAAATGTGAAATGACAGTATAAAATGCTGGAGATACTCAGTTGCTCAGGCAGCATATCGATCTGAGACGTGAACTCTGTTTCTCTCTCCATAGATGTTGCCTGACCTGCTGATTATTCTCAGCATGTTCTGTCATCTCAAAGGCTTTCATCGTTCATTTACCATCAGAGCCCTTGCAAGCATCCAGCAGCACTCCCTACACATTTCAAAAAATTTTCACATATATTGCAGCAAGCCACCACTTCAATAAAATTTAAAAAAACAGTCCAAACCCTTAAATTCAAACTTATCTGAATGATGTGTGTGTCCTTTAAGAGTTGCAGGTATCACCACTGTCAGCCTGCTTGCAAGCCAAGTTAACCTGACAGGCTTAGGACCTAGCGCTGAATTCGTACTTGTGACATAAAGTCACCATTGCACACCGATTTACGATACAATGCCGCCATTTTATCCAGCATGGTGCTGCAGTTACCAGCAGCGCAAAGGTAAGGATGAAAATGGCGGCTGCAGCGGGAATTGTCAGCAGCTGGCAAAAGAGCAGCAACCGCCATTTTAGCACCACTTAATGTGGTGCTAAGGCCATGAGTTTCTAGTGTCTAAATGGGGAAGAGAAGCAGAGGGATCTGGGAGTACAGATACACAGATCACAGGTTAATAAGGCCATAAAAAAAGCAAACAAATCACTGGGGTTCATTTCTAGTGCAATAGAATTGAAAAGCAGGGAAGGTATGGTAAACGTATAGAACTTTGGTTAGAGCACACTTGGAGTACAGTGAACAGTTCTGGTCTCCATATTATAAAAAAAGATATAGAGGCATTCGAGAAGGTGCAAAAAAGAATCACTAGAATGATACCAGAACTGAGAACTTATATCTATCGGGAAACATTGAACAGGCTGCGGCTCTTTATTCTAGAAAAGAGAAAATTGAGGGTTGACCTGATAGAGGTCTGCAAGATTATAAAAGGGTTTGATAGGATAGACGTAGAGAAGATGTTTCAACTTGCAGGCAAGATCAGGACTAAGGATCATAAATATAGATAGTCACTAATAAATTCAAAAGGAGAAACATCTTTACTCAGAGAGTGGTGAGACTGTGGAACTCACTCCCACAGAGAATAGTTGAGGCAAATAGCACAAATACATTCAAGGGGAAGCAAGAGAAGCACGCGAGAAAGGAATAGAAGGATATGTTTTTAAATTATTTTTATTTTCTTTCATTTTAGAAGGCAGTTCTCCTTTAAGGGACCTGCTTTCTAAAATTGCAGCCTTGTTTTAAGACAAGGAATACTACAGCCACACTACATTAGGCCTCCTGCTGAGAATAGCACCGGAAAACCAGTCTTGCACAGTAGATTCAGTTTTGGGCTAATTTAAATTAGCAGGCATCACCAAAATACCAGTGCTGCCTGTGCTATGATTTTGAGCGGCCTTAACTGCAGCCTATGGTGGCACTGGCAGGTTTCCGGCCTACTGCAATTTCTAGGCTGGTATAACTTTTATTTGCTTCACATGTAGTTTCAGTACCAGTCTTTAATGTTAAAGAAGGGGGAGAAGGCCTTCTAGTGTTGATTGTTGTTGCTGGACACAGCATTCCTTTGGCTGTTTACTTAGCCAGCCCAGACTGGTTCCTCAGTAATCAGTCATACCTGCTCTGTGTTACATACAGACTGTGGTAAAGCCCTGAACTGATTTCTATAATGACTTTAGTTGCCAAAACAATATAACAAGCTCTGCGTTTCTTAATTAATCAGAAAGTACATACTGTGCTACAGTATAATCGAGCTTTTTGTGTTTGGTAGTTCCCCTTCCATTCCATTGGCAGCTCTTGTCACTTCAAATCATGCTTTAGCTGAGAGAATGGGATGGCTTGCAGCGTGAGTCATGAATCATGTGAGGCTCAGTAGAGTGTTGCCCTGTTGTAAATATTTATTTATCAGTATGTTTAACCACTCTGACGCAAAGAACATGCAAAAACAGTTCTCAACACTCAAACCACTATCTGCACTCAGCAGACACTCTCTCGACTCACTTTGCTTGCCAGAAGGGCTACTGCTCGTCTTCAAGGACAGTTTATATAAAGAAGGACAGTGCGCCTCCAATTCTCAGTCATGTTCATAGGGAGGAAAATACCTATGCTGCTTACAGGCCTTCAACATTGGTTTTTCTCCCTCCAGAGAAAAAGCCAGTCTACAACCAGTGCCAGTAAAATACTTCCGGGGGAGGACCACCATGATTGAAGACCCTGAGGGTGCAGGAAGAGGAAGCTCTTGATATTGTGGGCAGACACAGAGCCTGTAGGGAAGGGCGAGGTTGGAGGTGGGCTGACAGCAGCAGGTGGACGAAGGTCGTACAAAGCTCATCAGAACTTCTCAGATGATTTTTCTCGAATAATTGTTACACTCAGCGATGCCACTATCTGCACAGCTAAGCAAGCTTCTCTGTCTGGCATTTCATAGGCGATGCTTTACAGGAATAGGCTGGCCAATTCAATGACAACCTGGGCATTTGCAGAGAAACAGCTGCTGACATTCCTGGACCTGCCATTCCTATCACTTCCTCATTAACTGTGTCACAAGCAGCAGCACAGAGGCACCCACTCATGAGCAACTACTTAGTGAGTCAGAAAGGTTGTCACCGGATGACGCATTGAGCACTGGCGAGACTAGGGACCTGGAAGTGGTAGAAAGGCAGAGAGCCATTCCTCCATGGAGTGGAGGGGAGGGGGTGGTGGTGGGGGGCTGGCAGCAGACAATCATCATTGGAAGAGAAGCCAGGTGACCTAGATTTCAGGGGTCCAGTCTTCAAATGAACAATCAGTAGGGAGCATAGGTCTCAGATGGAGCCAGAAGAGACTCTTTTCCCATGTATGGGTGAGGTGATGGAATGGTCCACTATCTGTCTCTGCAACACATTGCAGGAAATATTTCACGACCTGCAGAACATCCTGAGATATTACAGTCTGTGAGAATGTTGTGGCATGAAGACACCATGAAGAATAGGTAGCCACTATTGCTTTCATAGATGCATTCAGCAGGGCACCGTCACAGGGCTGAGTAGAAGATTTTGGTCTCAGGTTACACCTTTGAGCCTGTACTCTGCACCAGTGTGCGGCAAGCATCGGAAACAGGCGTCAGCCACTGTCTCTCTGAGAATGGCAGTGAACCCGCATCCTAATGCTCCCTCCATCACCGTCACAGCAGGGAGCTCCAGATACAAGCGCAGCCTCAACTCCCTGTGCCTCTGCAAGAGGACAGCTGGCAGATGCTGGTCCATCTGAGACAAGTCACATCTGGTCTCTGAGGCTCCAGGGCAAAGAAGGTGATAGAGAATTCAAACAGGCTGCATTCAGACAGGCTGTGAAAATTC
The DNA here is from genome assembly GCF_044704955.1 of Pristiophorus japonicus. Taxonomy (NCBI): domain Eukaryota; kingdom Metazoa; phylum Chordata; class Chondrichthyes; family Pristiophoridae; genus Pristiophorus; species Pristiophorus japonicus. Next base: position 95,159,440 of record NC_091990.1, on the reverse strand, counting down.
ACAGACCCCAAGTCAAAGCTGCTACGTGCAACTCAGTATGTTGCATTAAGTCATCAATCAACTTGACATTTTAGGACCTTGGGTAGCGAGCCAATTAAAGGTTAACAGACTATCAAATGAGCCAATAAGGTCAAAGAAGGCGAGTTCTTTTCTGTAAATTGAACCAGGTATAAGTACAGCCATTTTGGCCATGTGATCTCAGAAGGAGAAAGGCCTGGCTTAAAGCCAAGAGCTTGTTGCGGCTGCCAGAATAAAATTACACTAAAACTACAACCGGAGTTCGTATTTCATTGGAAATTAAGAGATCTAACAATTTTGGCGTCATGAACACGATCGCTGAGGGAAGAAACTGAATTTTGGACAACGGACCTAGATACTAAGGTAAGGACTCCTCTTTATAAAAGTCCTCGGTCAAAAGTCTAAATTCGCCTCTCCTTCTACACGATTCCGAAAGCCTCCGGTTTGCGAACCCTCCGGTTGGTAGTCGGCTCGAGGACCCATAGACGTCTAACTTCAGTGGTGTGTTAGTTAATTAATCACCGACCCACTGATCGGCTGGAAAGCCTACGACTCGAGACCCCAGTAAAGAAATCAGTATTATGGCAGCAGGAGATAAGAGCAAAGAATTGCCTACAACTGTTAAAGGCGGGCGGGCACCACCTGAGGTTCCGAAAGATTAAATCCTCCAACAGTTGAAAGATTACATAGAGCAACAATTCAACATATCTAAAACCTGTATTAAGATCGAACAAAAGTACCGAACCTCCAAAGGACAATGGAGATTAAAAGGGTCTGGGGAAAAATGACCCGTATGAAAAATAAAGAGCGAACTAGATGGTCCCTAGCCGTTATGGGACAGATCCGAAAGCGGAATGAAATTCTAATGCGTTCCCAACATGACCGAAAACTGACCAGTACAAAGGACTAATTGCAAACTGTTTATGCACAGTTGCGACAAAAAAGATTTGAACTTGAAAAATCGGAAGCGGAAGTTAAAGATCTTAAAGGTGAAATTAAAGAATGGAAAAAATCATTAGGTCAAGAGACAGTAATAGGAAAAGGAAAATGTATCGGTCAATTCCCAGGGTACCCATGTTTGGATAAATTAAAAGTGCAAACCCGAGGACACGACCGAGGAATAGATACGGATTCTGAATCCTCTGATGATACAGGGTCGGAGGATGAAGAATTAGGGGTGCGCTTTGCCCCGTTTAAAAAAAGACGAGTTGTAGTCAAATCAGAAGAGACTGCGGATGAGGGCGGATCCAAAAAAACGAGGAAAAGGGTGTATGTAGAATACTTATTTCATGATACGGCAGACCCAGAGAAAATTGATAAATGGTCCAAGGAGTTGCCCAATCCAAAGAAAGGGGGAGTGAAAACGTGGGACCAATTGGACCGCTTAAGAAATATATATCAACTTCATCCCTGGGACAGAGTGCAAATTTTGACCATAATGGTGTCAAAAACACAGGGAAGAAAATTGCACGACAAGGTAGAAGAAGCTTTGGGGCAGGATGAGCAAGAATTAAACGCAGGGTGGGAGGCAATTAAACACTGGCTGCAAGCCTTCAGTCCAGCTAAGACAGACTAGGGAAAAATTGCAGCCTGCCAACAGAAAGGAACAGAGGAGGTCCTGGAGTATGATGAGCGGTTTAGATGCACATGGCTAGAACATTCGGGTATGAATAATACGGATGAGGAAATGGATGAACAAGTGTTTGGACCCCTGAAAGCAGCTTTCGTGGCAGGTCTAAAGCCAGAACTGTCCAAAATGCTTAAGGTAGTGTTACCGGACTGGGAAGGTAGAGGAACTACCTTTGCAGCATTGGTGGATCGATGTAACCAATTAGATCGGGATATGGGAGCTAAAGTCCGAGCCCTGCAGGCTGTGGGATGGAAATCCCAGGATTCCGATAAACAGTTATTAGGAAAATTACCCGGAAAATTTCATTATTGTGGGAAAGAAGGTCACTGGGCCAAGACGTGCAGGGCAAAACAGAAAGGTCGTGGCTGGAGAAGAGGACGCAGCCAGAGATACAATTCAGCCAACAAACCAGGCTTGTCACAAGATAACGATCTCATAGAAGTATTTAAGCGACTGACAATACAACAACAGAAGGAGTTACTTGGGATAGCAAAAAACGATTAGAGCCCACCCTGGCCCATCTCCTCGCACTAATACAACAAAGGGGAGATGGGCTATATATAATTGTGAGGGTGGGCGATAAGGATGTGGACTGTCTTTTAGACACAGGGGCGGAATTAACATGCTTACCCCTACAATATGGAGACTTTTTGCCATTGGATGGTAGGGCACGTACAGCCTATGGAGTTGGGGCCATAAAATGGAAATTAAAAGGACAACACCGGTACTTATAGGGCTGGGTCCACATGAACTAATCACGTCGGTCTGGATAGGCCCAGTAGATCAACCCCTTTTGGAAATGGACGTTCTAATCCAAATAGATTCATCGTTGCTTTTCGAGAATGGTCGGGTGACATGGTCAATTAGAACTTTGAAGAAATTAATTGAAGGAACACCCGATATGGGCTAAAGATAAGAATGATTGTGGCCTACTCCAGATGGAGCCTGCGTCATTTACCGGGACCAAGCCTCCATGCACTAAACAGTATCCCATCAGTCCAACTGCCATCGCGGAAATCTTACCGGTTATTCAGCAATTGGAGAAACAAGGGGTGCTTATTAAAACGCATAGCTTCTCCAATAGCCCCGTGTGGCTGGTACATAAATCTAATGAGACTTGGCGTTTGACTGTCGATTATAGGAAAGCTAACCAATGTATTGATCAAAAAGCTCCTTTGGTCGCAGATCCCTCCACCATTTTTAATGCCCTCAAACCGGAACATAAATATTTCTCGGTTATAGATATGGCCAACGGATTTTGGTCGGTGCCTCTGGCACCGGAGGTTCGACAGTGGTTTGCTTTCACGGTCCAAGGACAACAGTATACTTGGACCCGGTTACCGCAGGGTTTCCACAACAGCCCTACAGTATTCCACATGGCTTTACAAAGCCATTTGCGAGAATTACCTCCCCTGTCATCCACAGTCATCCAATATGTAGACGATATCCTGCTAGCTTCAAACACGGAAGAACAGCATGAACAAGATTTACGAGCTTTTCTGGACCACCTTTGGCTGAAAGGACATAAAGCCAGCATCGACAAAGCACAAATATCCCAAGAAGAGGTTGTATACCTGGAACAAAAGATTTCACAAGGAAAGAGAGAACTTACCCAGGATAGAACTGCAGCCATTTGGGCTGCTAAAAAACCCACCACTATTCAGGAACGAAGGTATTTTTGGGGATTGTGTAACTTTAACAGAAATTGGATTGACTCCTTCACACAGCTTGCTCAGCCATTGAATGATATCTTAAAGGGGAAACGTGCCTCTAAAGAAGCCATCACCCTCACTAAGGAACAGCAAGAGACCTTCCTGAGTTTGAAAAAGGCTTTGTGTTTGGCACCAGCTCTGGGAATCCCCGACAGTGGTAAGCCATTTACCCTGTTTGTCCATGAGAAAGAAGGATACATGACAGCTATACTGACACAAGAACATGGGAATCGGCAAAGGCCTATTGGCTATTATTCGGCAAAACTGGATGCGGTAGCCCTTGGATGGGGATGTTGCCTACATGTCAAGTGGTAATGATCACTGCGGGTCTAGTCCTCGACCAAAAGCTGATTGTCAAGTGTCCCCCACACCGTACACGCTTTGCTGTCTTTGAAAAGAATGTCTCAGGTGACGGCAGCTAGATGGACCCACTGGACAGCAGTTTTGGAAGCTCCTAATCTCCCTATCGTCCGGGCCAGCCCGGTTAATCCCGCAACTATGCTCCTGATGCCAGAATCGAAGGAGCAAGAGGGGGGAGAATGTGAAGAGCATGACTGCGTGGAGATTTTAAAAGAAACAGAAGAAGCAGCCTTAGCAGCAGAGGAGCCTCTGCACAACCAAGACCTCATCCTGTTTACAGATGGTTCCTCCTTTGTTGACAATGGTACCAGAAAAGCAGGATGGGCAGTTACAACCTTATATGAGGTAGTGGCAAAAGGATGTTTACCCTCAGGAACGTCAGCACAACAGGCCGAGTTACGGGCCCTGTCAGAAGCATGTCGAATAGCAGAAGGACAGACAGCTAATGTCTACACAGATTCGCGTTATGCTTTTGGAGTCGCTCACAACTTTGGTCTGTTATGGCGGAAAAGAGGATTCCTCACCATTGCTGGTACACCTATCCGAAATGGAAAAGAAGTCCGAGACTTACTAGAGGCCATACAATTACCTCAGGAAGTGTCCATCCTGAAGTGTCAGGCCCATACCAAGGAAAATACCACAGAAGCACAGGGAAATGCCCTAGCCAACCACGCAGCTAAAGATGCCTCCTCACAGGGCGTTCCCCCAAAAGAACCAACACAGATGTGCAGATTGAAAGCACTCAGGACTCTGACACGAGACCTTCAAACAATGCAAGGCGAGTGTTCCCAAGAGGAAAAATGGACATGGATTAAGGCAGGAATTAAGCTATGTGAAGATGGCGTCTGGAGACAAAGAGTTACCGACAAGCCAGTCCGTGCCACAAGCGCTTATGCCTTTTTTCGCCCAACAGATCCACTCGTGGGGACACTTGGCCTCACAACAGATGACGGCACGGTTCCAGAAAAGCTGGTGGGGTCGGGGATTTAAAAAACATGCCCAGCTGGTAGCAGACCACTGTGTGGTCTGCCAGAAAAATAATTCTGGACCCATCACGGTAATGCCCCAACTGAGGCCCCCTGCCCCTGTCGGACCATTCCAGCATCTGCAGGTTGATTATATATCTCTTCCTTCATGCCAAGGATACACTAACATTCTTGTCATGGTCGACAGATTCTCTAGATGGGTAGAAGCTGTCCCAACTAAAAGAGCCACAGCCAATCACACTGCAAAGTTCTTGTGTAAGGATTACATTCCCCGTTGGGGAGTCCCGAGTAGCATTGACTCAGATCAGGGAACACACTTCACAGGTGCTGTCTGCCAAGAAGTCTGTAGGTTACTGAACATTACGTGGGATTTACACTGCCCTTATCATCCACAATCATCAGGACAAGTAGAGTGAATGAATCGAACTCTGAAACAACGGCTTGCCAAATATCACCAAGAAGGAACACCATGGTCCCAGGCACTACCAATAGTGCTATGTAGTATTACGGCAACCCCAAACAGAACTACAGGTCTAAGCCCATTTGAAATTATAACATGTCGCTGCCAGGAACTATTGATTTAAGGAAAGCTGATGTTCACTTAATGAGTGACACTTTGTTATCATACTGTCAGAACCTAACCAATGCTATTAGTTCTGTTTCCCAACAGGTATCGGCAGCTTGGGGTAATCCACCCGAAGGAGGACACGACATCATCCCAGGAGTCTGGGTGTATGTGAAAAAGTTGCATAAAGAACCTTTGGGTGCCAAGTGGGAGGGACCTTATCAAGTGTTATTCACCACCCAGGCAGCTGTTAAAGTCCAAGGAAAGAAAACCTGGATCCACGCCTCATACGTTAAACGAGCACCCATAACTGAAGCTGAAATCTAATAAGGACAATTACTTTTCGCGAAAATGTATAAATTTACTGTATTACTGACTATAGGTATTCTAGGCATATGCCTACTTCTTACTAGCTGACCCTCTGCACCAAAGGGAAATAGTAGGGTGGCAAGGGAATTACATGTAAATACCTTTTTATATATGTCATACATTTATGCCAAACAAGGTAACATTTCTAGTTGTTGGGTATGTGTGCATATTCCTATTCACTCAAAGGGAGGGATTCCCTTGAGGCCAGTTCCCTTGAATATATCGGAAATGGCTGAGTGGATAATTAATCAAAACAAAGCAGGCAAGGCGTTTCAGGATACGGAAAACTGGGCACGTAAATGGAAGTCAGCAGGTTACAATCTGACTACCTTTGAAGGGGGATACCAACCATGCTACAATAATTCCAAACGGCCCCCATTTTTTGTTATCACAAATACAATGGGAATAGGAAGACCGGGAGAATCAGTCTGTCTGATTAGAAACATCAAAGGAGGCCAAAATATGGGGTCTAGTAACTGCTCCCGGAATTATAATATAATCAAGCCACGGAACCGTCCAAACTGGGCCGATGTGGGAGTTTTTAATGCAACAGGGATTCTGAATAAAACAGATGGAAAAGCCTGGTCAGGCCCCGGAGTGTTGCTGACAAAGAAACAGCTAACATTCATTGCCTATAATGGCACCTATTGGGTGTGTGGCCACAAGGCCTACCCTTGGCTGCCCCAGAATTGGACGGGATCCTGCTATTTAGCCTACATTTTGCCTTATATGTATCATATAAAGTCACTATCGGAACATTTGCACCGTCCTAAGAGAGCTATCACAGAAACAGAGAGGTTCTTTGCCATTCTGATCCCCAGGTATGGGACCGCCAGACTGGCAAGGGAATCCATTAACATGGCATCCATTGTGGAATGGGTAGCCAATGATATCTCAGAGGCCCGAGTTAAAATCAATGCAGAAATAGTAGCAATCCGCACAGTAGCCCTACAGAATAGATTGGCCCTTGATTACATCCTGGCTGAAAAAGGAGGTACTTGCGCCCTACTCGGAACTGAGTGTTGCACGTATATCCCAGATAGCTCAGAAATTACCCACTTAGCAGAGCATATCCAAAAGGAGGTAGAAAAACTTAAGCAACCCCCATCATTCACTTTGTGGAGCGGAGCCACTGAATGGCTAGGTTCAATAGGAACTTCATTGGTGGAAGGTTTAATTCTATTCATTGTAATTATTTTACTTTTATATTGTTTGTTTATGTTGATTAAATATTGTTGCAACCAGGTGGCTGTAGCTGCTGTCCCGCATGTGAGACACCTTGCAGGTCCCAGCAGACCATCTTTATGTGGCACAGGGTTATGTTATGCTTAAGGGAAGGTTGTTTACTGGTTGAATTAAGATATTGATTTGGATTAAATTGTAATAAGGTTAATTAACCTACTAAAACCAGACTTCCATTGTGGCCACGATGGAACTTGGGTTGGTGTAAATTTGTGTGGAAGTTACTAGTCCGGACATGTGGCAAAACACATCAACAAATTTTAGAAGGAAACTCTGTTAATATGTATGAAATTATTGTGTAGAATGTTTAACCAGTGATACCTAATGTTTTATGATTCAGTTTGTGAAAGAATCAAAGGGGGGATTGATAGAGAATTCAAACAGGCTGCATTCAGACAGGCTGTGAAAATTCACAGACCCCAAGTCAAAGCTGCTACGTGCAACTCAGTATGTTGCATTAAGTCATCAATCAACTTGACATTTTAGGACCTTGGGTAGCGAGCCAATTAAAGGTTAACAGACTATCAAATGAGCCAATAAGGTCAAAGAAGGCGAGTTCTTTTCTGTAAATTGAACCAGGTATAAGTACAGCCATTTTGGCCATGTGGTCTCAGAAGGACAAAGGCCTGGCTTAAAGCCAAGAGCTTGTTGCTGCTGCCAGAATAAAATTACATTAAAACTACAACCGGAATTCGTATTTCATTGGAAATTAAGAGATCTAACAGAAGGTGAGGGCAGTGCTGACCTGGACTGGAAGATATGCTGTTATCCTCAAGGAAATGGCTTGAGGTCTTCAGCCAGAAGTTTACCCAATAGTCTCTGGGAGTGGGGGGTGGGGGGGTAAGTGGAGACGTTAAGGAACAGATATTCAGTAAAGTTTAAGGAAGATTGCTGGGTCAGTAGACCTTGATGACTGAGTGCACATGGAGTGAAGAGATGTCTTCTCTGATGTTTTACTCTAAGAGCCTTGAATCTAGCCTAATGCATGTCTTCATCCTCTCCCTCTTCATAACACAAAAATTAAGGTTTTCCCAAAGAGAACATCTAGAATTCTAAGCAATACTTTGAACACAGTAAAGGTAGTTGCAAAAGTCTTGACTCAATCCCTTTGTAATTTAAGGAACACTAATTCAGATTTTTTTTGGTAAATAAAAGCAACAAGCTTCAGTATGAGCTCACAAAATGGCCTCCTCTAAGTTGGGAATCCACCTCCAGGGCGCCTGCTGCAGCCTCTTCCCAAAATTTAGAGTGGTGTTAACTATTTGTGGAGTATTGACAATCTATATTAACAACTTGGAAGAAGGGACTGAGTGTAACATAGCCAAGTTTGCTGACGATACAAAGATGGGAGGAAAAGCAATGTGTGAGGAGGACACAAAAAATCTGCAAAAGGACATAGATAGGCTAAGTGAGTGGGTAAAAATTTGGCAGATGCAGTATAATGTTGGAAAATGTGAGGTCATGCGCTTTGGCAGAAAAAAATCAAAGAGCAAGTTATTATTTAAATGGAGAAAGATTGCAAAGTGCCGCAGTACAGCGGGACCTAGGGGTACTTGTGCATGAAACACAAAAGGTTAGTATGCAGGTACAGCAAGTGATCAGGAAGGCCAATGGTATCTTGGCCTTTATTGCAAAGGTGATGGAGTATAAAAGCAGGGAAGTCTTACTACAGCTATATAAGGTATTGGTGAGGCCACACCTGGAATACTGCGTGCAGTTTTGGTTTCCATACTTACTAAAGCACATACTTGATTTGGAGGCAGTTCAGAGATGGTTCACTAGATTGATTCCGAGGATTAACTTATGAGAAAAGGTTGATTAGGTTGGGCCTCTACTCATTGGAATTCAGAAGAATGAGAGGTAATCTTATCGAAACATATAAGATTATGAGGGGGCTTGGCAACGTGGATGCAGAGAGGAAGTTTCCACTGATGGGGGAGACTAGAACTAGAGGGCATGATTTTAGAATAAGGGGCCGCCCATTTAAAACAGAGATGAGAAGAAATTTCTTCGCTCAGACGGTTGTAAATCTGTGGAATTCGCTGCCTCAGAGAGCTGTGGAAGCTGGGATATTGAATACATTTCAGACAGAAATAGTCAGTGATAGAGAATTCAAACAAGCAGGCTGTGAGAAAGCACAGACCCCCCAGTTAGAGCTTCTACGTGCAACTCAGCACATTGCATTAAGTCATCAATTAACTTGACATTTCAGGACCTTTGGCAGCGAGCCAATTAAAGGTTAACAGAATATCAATTGAGCCAATAAGGTCAAAGAAGGCGCGTTTTTTTCTGTAAATTGAGCCAGGTATAAGTACAGCCATGTTTTGCCATGTGTTCTCAGAAGGACAAAGGGCCTGGCATAAGGCCAGAAGCTTGTTGCTGCTGCCAGAATAAAATTATGTTAAAATATCACTGGAGTTCGCATTTCATTAAAAATTAAGTGATCTAACAATTTTGGCATCACGAACAGGATTGTTGAGGGAAGAAACTGAATTTTGGACATTGGACCTACATACTGAGGTAAGGACTCCTCTTTATAAAAGTCTTCGGTCAATAGTCGAAATTCGCCTCTCCTTCGCGATTCCGAAAGCCTCCGGTTGGTAGTCGGCTCGAGCTCCCATAGATGTCTAAACGTCGGCGGTGTGTTAGCTAATTCATCACCAACCCACTGATCGGCTGGAAAGCCTACGACTCAAGACGCCAGTAAAGAAATCAGTATTATGGCAGCAGGAGATAAGAGCAAAGAATTGCCTACAACTGTTAAAGGTGGGCAGGCACCACCTGAGGTTTCGATAGATGAAATCCTCGAACAGTTGAAAGAATACATAGAGCAACAATTCAACTTATCTAAAACCTGAATTAAGATCGAACAAAAATACGGAACCTCCAAAGGACAATGGTCCTTGGACGAGATTAAAAGGTCTGGGGAAAAACGACCTGTATGAAAAATAAAGAGCGAATCAGATAGTCCTCAGCCGTTATGGGACAGATCCAACAGCAGAATGAAATTATAACGCGTTCCCAATATGATAGGGACCTGACCAGTACAAAGGATCAATTGCAAGCTGTTTGTGCACAGCTGCGACAGAAAAAGCTTGAAAATGAAAAGTTGGAAGTGGAAGTTAAAGATCTTAAAGGTGAAATTAAAGAATGGAAAAAATCATTAGGTCAAGAGAAAGTAATAGGAAAAGGAAAATGTATAGGTCAATTCCCAGGGTACCCATGTTTGGATGAATTAAAAGCGAAAACCCGAACACACGACCGAGGAATAGATACGGATTCTGAGTCCTCCGACGAAACAGGATCGGAGGATGAAGAATTAGGGGTGCGCTTTGCCCCTTTTAAAAAAAGACGAGTTTTAATCAAATCAGAAGAGACTGCGGATGAGGATGGAACCAAAACAACGAAGAAAAGGGTATATGCAAAATATTTAGTTCATGATCCGGCAGACCCAAAGAAAATTTATGAATGGTCCAAGGAGATGCCCAATCCAAAGAAAGAGGGAGTGAAAATGTGGGACCAATTGGACCGCTTAAGAAATATATATCAACTTCATCCCTGGGACGGAGTGCAAATTTTGACCATAATGTTGCCAAAAATACAGGGAAGAAAATTGCACGACAAGGTAGAAGAAGCTTTGGGGCAAGATGAACAAGAATTAAACGTAGGATGGGAGGCGATTAAACACTGGCTGCAAGCCTTCAGTCCAGCTAAGACAGACTGGGGAAAAATTGCAGCCTGCCAACAGAAAGGAACAGAGGAGGCCCTGGAGTATGATGAGCGGTTTAGATGCACATGGCTAGAACATTCGAGTATGAATAATACGGATGAGGAAATGGATGAACAAGTGTTTGGACCCCTGAAAGCAGCTTTCATGGCAGGTCTAAAGTCAGAACTGTCCAAAATGCTTAAGGTAGTGTTACCGGACTGGGAAGGTAGAGGAACTACCTTTGCAGCATTGGTGGATCGATGTAACCAATTAGATCGGGATATGGGAGCTAAAGTCCGAGCCCTGCAGGCTATGGGATGGAAATCCCAGGATTCCGATAAACAGTCATTCGGAAAATTACCCGGAAAATGTCATTATTGTGGGAAAGAAGGTCACTGGGCCAAGATGTGCAGGGCAAAACAGTAAGGTCGCGGCCGGGGAAGAGGACGCAGTCAGGGATACAATTCAGCCAACAAACCAGGCTTGTCACAAGATAATGACCTCATAGAAGCATTTAAGAGACTGACAATACAACAACAGAAGGAGTTACTTGGGATAGCAAAAAACAATTCGAGCCCACCCTGGCTCCCCTCCTCGCACTAATTCAACAGAGGGGAGATGGGCTGTATATAACTGTGAGGGTGGGCGATAAGGATGTGGACTGTCTTTTAGACACAGGGGCGGAATTAACATGCTTACCCCTACAATATGGAGACTTTTTATCATTGGATGGTAGGGCACGTACAGCCTATGGAGTTGGGGGCCACAAAATGGAAATTAAAAGGACAACACCGGTACTTATAGGGCTGGGTCCACATGAACTAATCACGCCGATCTGGATCGGCCCAGTAGATCAACCCCTTTTGGGAATGGACGTTCTAATCCAAGTAGATTCATCGTTGCATTTCGAGAATGGTCGGGTGTCATGGTCAATTAGAACTTTGAAGAAAGAAGAATTGAAGGAACACCCGATATAGGCTAAAGATAAGAACGACTGTGGCCTACTCCAGATGGAGCCTGTGGCATTTACCGGGACCAAGCCTCCATGCACTAAACAGTATCCCATCCGTCCTACTAGTCCGGACATGTGGTGAAACACAGTAACAAATTTTAGAAGGAAACTGTATTAACATGTCTGAAATTATTTTGTAGAATGTTTAACCAGTGATACCTGATGGTTTATGATTCAGTTTGTGAAAGAATCAAAGGGGGAATTGATAAAGATTTTAATCAAGCAGGCTGTGAGAAAGCACAGACCACGCCCCCCCACCCCCCCCAGTTAGAGCTTCTACATGCAATTCAGCACATTGCATAAAGTCATCAATCAACTTGACATTTCAGGACCTTTGGCAGCGAGCCAATTAAAGGTTAACAGAATATCAATTGAGCCAATAAGGTCAAAGAAGGTGCGTTCTTTTCTGTAAATTGAGCCAGGTATAAGTACAGTCATGTTTTGCCATGTGTTCTCAGAAGGACAAAGGACCTGGCATAAGACCAGAAGCTTGTTGCTGCTGCCAGAATAAAATTATGTTAAAATATCACCGGAGTTCATTAAAAATTAAGAGATCTAACAGTCAGTTTCTTAAACGATAAGAGGTTATGGGGAGCGGGCGGGGAAGTGGAGCTGAGTCCATGATCAGGTCAGCCATGATCTTATTGAATGGCGGAGCAGGCTCAAGGGACCATATGGCTTACTCCTGTTCCTATTTCTTATGTTCTTATTATGAAATGGAGGGGAATGGACCAGCAGGGCTAACCATGCCCCCTTGACACCATTTATATGGGAAGCACTTCTGTCAGGTCTTAAAGAGTCTTTTTTTGGGGGGGGGCGCGGGGGGAGCAGAATGCAGGTGCACCATTGACAGTTCCAGTTTAGACGCAGTCAGTGGGGGAGGTCACTCTGGCTCCTGCCTCTCTCTCGCAGTCTTTTCCACACCCGGGTGACCCTGGAGAAGGAGCACGTGGTGTCCGCCAGTAATTCTGTGTGTCTTCCACAACCAGTGGGCACCGCAGGGGGACAATTAAAGGAGTGGAATGTGTTGTGTATGTATATACCCTGTACACTCAATGTACAGTTACATCAGATCATTGAATGTATCTTTACACTGTATACAATATGCCTGTACCACCAGAGGGTGCAACTGGTGGAGACCTAGAGATCATCTGCACACCGGAGGTAACCAAGTATAAAAGGGAGCTCACCTTACTGTAACCTCAGAGCTGCAATAAATGAACTGAGGTCACAACAGTTTAAGTGCAATACCTTACCTCGTGGAGTCATTACTAGAGTGCTTACAGACACAACAATTGGCAACGAGAATACGAATTTCCACGTGAAAAATGGTTAAGCTTGGCAACTTTCAACAATTCGCCGATGGGGAAGATTGGGATGCCTTTGTGGAAAGGCTAGAACACTACTTCATCGCGATCACCCTGGCTTAGAACACACCGACCTCGCTGGCTGATAAGCGCAGAGCCATCCTGCTCAGTAGTTGTGGGCCCACCGTTCATGGCCTTGTCAGGGACTTGCTAGTCCCAGAGAAGACGACAACCAAAACATTCGCGGAGCTCATAACGTTGATACAGGAACAGTTCAAGCCGAAAGAGAGCATCCTCACAGCCAGACACTGGTTCTACACACACCGGCGGCCTGAAGGCCAAGAAATCACGAAATATGCTGCAGACCTGAGATGATTGGCTGCACCGTGTGTACCTCACCGAAGTACTGAGGGACATCTTTGTTATTGGAATCGGCCACAAAGGCCTCCTCCACAGGAAGCTCTCTGCAGACACCAAGGCCACCCTGCAGAAGGCAATTAACGTGAGCCAAGCATTCATGACCTCGGCCTGCAATTCCAGAAGGATAATGACTCAACCCTAGGACTCTAACACGGCAAGTACAGTGAACCGAATGGCATCCTTCAGAGGCAAGGCTGCAACCCCGAGTCCCGCAACCCTGAGTCTGCCACAGGGGGCCAACCGGCCAGGCCCATGCTGGCGCTGTGGAGGAAATCACACAGCCCATCAGTGCCGATACAGAGACTATACTTGAAAAGGCTGTAACACTAAAGGCCATCTACAGCGAATGTGTAAAATAAATTTTACTCACTGAGTCGCTGAAGAGTTGGCCGATCATCCGGGCTCCAGTGCTGATGAAGACGAAGAGAGAATCCAGGAGGCAGCTCAGCCCCAGGAAGAGGTATATGGAGTGTTTACCTGCTCCACCGAGAGTTCCTCGTTGAGATTAGAAGTTGAAATCAACGGTGTTCCAGTCTCAATGGAGGTCGACACAGGGGCTAGCCTATTGCTGATGAACCAGGCGGCCTTCGAGAAACTCTGGGACAATCCTATCGAACAACCTAAAATGCTACCAATCCAGGTGAAGCTGCTCACTTACACAAATGACACCATCCCAGTTGTTGGCAGCATGGATGTCCAGGTGTCCTACGGCGGCGCGATGAACAAGCTACCTTTGTGGCTCGTTGCTGGTGATGGTCCAACGCTGCTAGGAAGAAGATGGATGAAGCAAATCCAAATCCGTTGGAGCTGGGAAAACCTCCAGGCCCCAGCGATCGACGTCCTATGCGGTCCAAAATTTGGATCCATCGCAGCACACGAATATCCTACCGTCCAACTCGACTGCACGGCGATGACACAGACCGCACTACCCAATGGCGAGATGTTCCAACCTGAACAACCAGACCTCACCTTCCAGGCTGTGGCAGGACTCCGAAGGAAGAAGATCAACGCAGAAGGTAAATTCCCGGCATCATTGGCAGAACCTGGGGAAATCAAGATGGCCACGACCAGACCACGAGGGGCAGCGTTGAGGGAGCAACATGTGCTGCCGAGCAGCAAATCGGATTGGGGTAAAGATTACAAGGCCCCCTTAAAGGGACCGGCAATCCAGAACAATTAAAGCGACAGTTCCGCTTTTTGTACAGCGATGCCAGTGATACTAATGTGAGAGATGTAATTAACAAATGCAAGTAGTTAAATGTACCATTGAACAACAATGCCGGTAGGATACTTGGAAAAGATATAATTGATGAATACAAGTATCTAAATATAATATTGTACAGCGATACCGGTAATATACAGGGAAAATATGTAATTGAGAGAAAAGCTGTAATTGACAAATGTGAATTAGTACCTGAGTGCGATCAGAGCCAATGTATCATGAATGTAAATGATGGAATAATGTGTGATGCCGGGTTCAATATCCACGCCGACAAAACCAAGGGCAACCTCCCGTTTGAAGCAGACAGGTCCAGCGGGCTACACGATCATGTAGCCTGCGCCTCCGGGACCTATGTGTTGCCCCAGAGAGTGTGGCCACACACAGTGGGAGCATATCCACTGCAGGACCAGCGATCGGTAGACGGCACAGGCACCACCACTGGCACCCTGCCCCAGATCGGCCCTACCTCTCTGACTACCAGGGCCAGCACCGGGAGCAAGAGGCCAGCACCCTCCAACCCTCCCGACGGGACCTGACCCTATTGCCCTTAAAGGACGAGAGGGAGGCCACTAGGCAATGGCAAAGGCCCTGAGACCTAGCCAGGTGAGCGATCCAAGCCTACCCAACTGGCAGGGGGCACAGCGCCACCATCAGACAACTTGTACACAAACCGGTTACTCTGGAACTAGCGTCCTCACCCACCTTCACCTACACACCAGGGGCAAGACTGTAATACCACATTATGTACCCTACCTGTAATATGTACTTGTTCCACTACTGCTAAATCCAAACAGTGATGTAACCAATCCTACTTTTTTTTCCATTCCCTGTACATGTATGTAAATGCAAATGTCGATCCACACACATAGTCTATGTATGGGGGGGGAGGGGTTGGGGGGCGGTGGGAAATGGGGATATGTAGCCATGGACACAAATGGATCACACCCAGAACACACTCAAACCCCCACTTCAACCTCCAACCGTCCACTGCTGACCATTTCCCAATGTCATGGCAATAAAGACTTGGGGGTCCACAGGGAGAGAGCCATTCCCAAGCACAGACAAAGTGCAAGGGCTTTGGGCACTTATGTCGAGGGCCAGAGCACACAGTGCAAAGGCCAGTGGCACAAGACTTAGGGGGGAGTGATGTTGTGTATGTATATACCCTGTATACTCAATGTACAGTTACATAAGACCATTGAATATATCTTTATATTGTATACAATATGCCTGTGCCACCAGAGGGTGCAACCGGTGGAGACCTAGAGGTCACCTGCACACCGTAGGTAACCAAGTATAAAAGGGAGCTCACCATACTGTACCCTCATTCAGGAGCTGCAATAAATGGACTAAGGTCACAACAGTTCAAATGCAATACCTTAACTCGTGGAGTCATTACTAGAATGCTTACAGACACAACAGAATGCAGGTACAATCTTTTGTGGGGTGGATTTGAGATGGTCATCTTAAAGATCCATTCTGGGTTTTTTACTGTCCAAATCCATCCCCAAATTAATGGTAACTCAGAGAATCACTCCCTCACTGTCTAGGCTCACAATTGGAGAATGGCCATTTGCACAAGGTACCAGATGGTCACTGGGAGAAGAGAGAAGGGAGAAAATATGGAAAATGTAGTCATGCACTGCTACCCAAAAACTGCTTACATCCGACCAACTTGTGCATCAGTGAGCTGATGCCATAGAATACGACTGGCTTTCGTAAGCATTTTACTGATTAATACAAGAGTAGTTTAGCATATTTTACTACTTGGTGCTAGAGGTCTGGCTCCAAAAGGTCTAAGGAGAGAGCCAAAGGCAATGCACTATCTAGTCCCTATGAAATAATGCACACTTTCATCTCTTGCGTGTGTAAGTCCCAGAGATGTACGGATAGTTCAAATGGTCTCAGTTTCTATCTATTGGCTTGTGCTGAGTTAACTTGTCTCAACTGAGTAGCACTTGGGCTGGTATAACTGGCCTCAGTGCCCCTGGGATAAGGAGGGAGAAATGAGGCAGAGTTGCTCCTCCTCATTGCCATCCAATGGTCCCTGCTTGGACGTGTACATGTGTGGATGCCAGGTGAGAACAGAATTGGGCTCGGCTGTGCTGGCCTCCACAGTCAAATAGCCCATTGATGCTCATTGTTTAGGCTCACACACGAAGAATGGCCAATTGGACTGGTTAACTGCTGGTGAATGAACCATACCACAACAAAATAACATCACATATCTGTCTCTATCTCACCCCTCAAACATTGAAAGTCTCACCCATGCCTTCTTACTTCCAGGCTCCAGTACTCCATCGCTCTAGTCACTGAGCCTCCTGAATTCCATCGTGCAAAAACTACAACTGACCTGCATCCTATCCTGCACTGTCTCCCTTCCCTATCACTCCATCCACGTTCATCTTCACTGTTTCCCTGTCCCCCAACTCAACAAACGCAAAATCATGACCTTGTCTACAAGTCCCTTTGAAGGTTCACCCCTCCCTAACTCTGCAACCTCCTCCAGCCCGATACTGCAACATGTGTCCTCCATCCCTCCGATTCTGGCAACTGTTGCATCCTCCCTCCCTCCACTTCACCTTCATTCACAGCTTTCACCCATCCTGACCACATACACTGGAACATCTTCCTAAAACCCCTCTCTACTCTCCTTCAAAACTCTCCACTGTACCTATTTCTTTGACTCTGCAAACAACAGGTGTCAGCCGTGGCTCAGCGGTAGCCCTCTCGCCTCTGGCTCAGAAGGTTGAGGGTTTAAGACCCACTCCAGAGACTTACGCACATAATCTAGTCTAACAATTTGGTGAAGTACTGAGAGAATGTTGCATTGTTGAAGGTGCCAACTTTCAGATGAGATATTCAACAAAGGCCCTGTCTGCCCTCTTAGGTGGGTGTAAAAGATCCCATGGCACTATCCAAAGAAGAGCAGGGGACTTCTCCCCGGTGTCCTGACCAACATTTATCCCTCAACACAATATCGTTAAAGAATCAGATGATCTGGCCATTATCACATTGTTGTTTGTGGGACCTTGTTGTGCGCAAATTGGCTGCAGCATTTCATACATTGTAACAGTGACTGCACTTCATTGGTTGTAAAGCCCTTTGGGATGTCCTGAAGTTGTGAAAGGTGCTATATGTGCAAATTCTTTCTTTCTTTATGCAGTACTTTGGTCACCTTCTCTAACCGCTATACCGTCATTGTTCAAAGTCCAATTGCCTTCTGTAAAGCACTTTACTGTGTTTATTACATTAAAGACCAGGTTGGAAGAAGGAGCACTAGATTGACTTTGCTCTTTGTTCATCTAGCAATTCCTGTGTTCCTAATTCTCCCAATTCCTACCGCTGCAAATGTTACAAACTAATGGTTGGAGCTCGCTACATGACAGGAGCTACGAAAGAGGGAAGTCTTTCAGTACATACCAGCTGTGGGCACAATCTCGAGCTAAGTGTCCTATTCAGGCAGGGTGTTTTCTGAGATACACACACACAAAGACATAAGGAAAACAAATATATTATCTTAAAAGATAGGAGTGGCTTAGAAAAGCACTTCTCAAGTTTGCTGCACTTGGCAGCTGGTGGTCGATCAAAATGAGTTATGGTTTATTGTTGAGTTTCTACTTAATGCTGCTGGGCTGCAGCAGAATGCAGTGACAGTAAGGTGATCCTGAAAGGGGCCAGTATCGCATAATGGAAAGACACCAGAAAGTTCAAGACAGTGCCTGCAACATACTGGTAGGAACACAAGGACATTCAGGGTGCAATGGGCGTTTGAATGGTTTTGTCACAAAGCATACATTCATATTACACCAGAAATCTTAAGAACTTATTGTCGGAACTGTTCATGTGGAGAGGACTGGGCAAAGTGAACTGGCGAGGACTCCCTCATTCCTGTGCACAAATGATTAATCTCGGCAGAGTAAACAAGAGACTGCAGAGACCAGTTTTATGGCTCTCCTAATGATGTAAAAATAAATGGTTTCTTGGTGGGGGTTATTGTTTGAGAAGATATAGGAACAACAGATTCATACCGTTATTGACAGAGTTATTTGAAAAGTGAATGAAAGAGAAAGAAACAAAGCTTGATGTCTCACTGTCCTTGCAGGCAGAATCTTTAGAAGTAACAAAAAACGACTTGAGCAGACTGTTAAATAAAGGCAAATGCAAGGTTGCATAAAATAGCAACATAAAATGGCAATGAATTACAAATTAACAGAAAATCTATGGTAAAGAAATAGCACCTTTCACATCCTTATAAAGTCCCAAAGTGCTCCACAGCCCATAAATTCCTTTTGAAATGCAATCACTGTTGTTTCGTAGGCAAACACGGCAGCCAATTCGAGCTCAGCAAGTTCCCACAAACAACAATGAGATGTGGGGAAAGAGAAGGGAGGGGAGTGGGACTAATTGGACAGATCTTTCAAAGGGCCGGCACAAACACGATTGGCCAAATGGCCTTCTCCTGTGCTATATGCTTCGATGATTCTATCTATGAAATCCATTGTTCTGGGTGGTGTTGGTTGAGGGATGCATGTTAGAAGACCCGCATTCTCAAATGATGCCATGGTGTCCACTTGAGCAGGAAGATTGGGCCTCAGGGTAACAAAACACAGCACGTCGGATAAGCCAGCACTCCCTTAGTACTACACCATAGTGTCAGTCTGGTTTATGTGCTGCAAGGCAAAGATAACATCACTAGAGCTGTCAAAGGAAGCAGATCTCCCTTGTGAGGGAGTTCCACCTGAATATCTACAATCTCTGGGTGCTGGCGGCAGAAAGTATGAACAGCAGCCAGCAGCACTACAATGATAGTCATCTTTCTGGGTCTAGTTGTGGGCAGGCTGGCCTCTCATCTCAGATATTCAGGCTGGCACAGTCTCCGTGGAGGGTCCCAGCCAGAGCAGCAAGCGACTTTGCACTAATTGCATATGTTAAGCCTCTGTGAGCGTAGTTATCAGTTGTTGCCAAATCCACCACATTACAAACAGGGCAGTGTTGATCATAAGGGAAACGGGGTATGTCACAGATACACTTCCAATATAAATGGGCACTGTGAATATTAACAGGGAATGAGAACTTCCTCGTGGGTCTCCAATCTTGCCAACTGGACATGTGAACCACCCTGGGCCCTCCTTGCTGGCGTTCAGTAAAAGCATGGTTCGTGACCCAAATGCCAAGCATGGAATGCAGTCGACGCAGGTAGCCATGGGCGAGGCATGGCGGGGAGGAAAGCAGAGCCCGGGAGGGAACCATTCACTTTGTAATGTAAAATGCTCCCCACTTTGTACCCAATAAACCTGGAAACATGGAAACAATCCATGACCTATACACAGTGCTCCATCAGTCATCGCAGCTCTCTCACAGAGTGTTTAGTTTGACGGAGTGATTATCGACAGTGTGGGTTTTCTATAGACCCTTGACATCGTCCTTCTGCACATGAGCAGAGCCACCCAACGCGCCACTTTCAGCGCGTGCTGAGAAAGCTACCACTCCTGAAGTGATGTCACTTCCACTTACGTCAACCTTGCCTGTTCTCGCTGGATGAAATGCACCTCACTAAACCAACCTTGCAGCTCAAATTACATAAAATAGTCAATGCTGTGAACTTGGCAAATTCAGCCTCGGAGAAACAGTTGCAGCACCCCACATGATCCTGCAGTGCCCATTCATGGGGTCATAATTGAAGAGGCCCACAATTCAATTGCTGGGCTGGCCTCATGTGGATTGTTTTCAATCAAAGTGAAGTAGGAGGCTGCTCAGTGTGCAGGCCTCCTTTCCCCAGCAATCAAGAGTTTTGTGGGACTTTTTACGGATCATGGTGACAGAGAGCCATGTGTGACTCCAGGTTCACAATGACTAGCACAAACTGAGGTGAGTGGGAATTGTTGAATTGTCATGCACCAAGATACTAAATGAACTAGAGGTTCTAGTGAGGAGGCACTAAATTACAGACTGGCCAGACCTCAGAGCTACTTCATTCACCTGCTTGTTCCTTTGGTCAGCCTGAAACCAGGGAAGTAGCTATTGTGCTGTCCATTGCCTGACCACAGAAGTAGTGTTGTGCCTCCTCACTCGTATAATTTAGTGCCTTCTCACTAGAACCTCTAGTTCATTTCGTATCTTGGTGCATGACACTTCAACAATTCCCACACACCATCGGGTGGGCAAGGGCCAGGATTCTGTGAAAATCGCAGTAAAGCCTTTACAATATCAGCAGTCATCCTTCGACAAGGTGTAGGGAAACACTGCGATACTGAAGTGCTGCACAACCTTATGAAGCACAAGCCATAGAATCATGTTAAAAATTACGACGCAAAAGGAAGCCATTCGGCCCAACGAGTTGGTGCCCGTCAATAAAGAGCTACCCAGCCTAATCCCACCTTCCAACACCAGGTCTGTAGCTCTGTAAGTCACGGTTTTTCAAGTGCACATCCAAGTACTTTTTAAATGTGGTGAGGGTTTCTGCCTCTATTACAGGCAGTGAGTTCCAGACCTCCACCACCCTCTGGGTGAAATTCTTTTTCCTCATCTCCCCTCTAATCCTTCTACAAGCTATTTTAAATCTATGCCCCCAGATTATTGACCCCTCTGTTAACAGAAATAGGTCCTTCCTATCCCCTCTATCTAGGCCCCTCATAATTTTATACACCTCAATTAAATATCCCCTCAGCCTTCTCTGTTCCAAAGAAAACAACCCCAGCCTATCCAATCTTTCCTCATAGCTAAAATGTTCCAGTTCTGGCAACATCCTCGTAAATCTCCTCTGTACCCTCTCTGGTGCAATCACATCCTTCCTGTAATGTGACCAGAACTGTATACACTACTCAAGCTGTGGCCTAACTAGTGTCATATACATTTCTAGCATAACTTACCTGCTCTTATATTCTATGCCTCGGCTAATAAAGGAAAGCAATCCATATGCCTTTTTAACTACTTTATCGACCTGTTCTGCTACCTTTAAGGATCTGTGGACTAACATTCCAAGGTCCCTCTGTTCCTCCACGCCTCTCAGTATCCTCCCATTTATTATGTATTCCCTTGCCTTGTTGAACCTCCCCAAATGCATTATCTCACACTTCTCCGGATTGAATTCCATTTTCCAGTTTTCTGCCCAACTGACCAGTTCATCGATATCTTCCTGCAGTCAACAGCTCTCCTCCTCACGGTCAACCACATGGCCAATTTTTGAATCATCTGCAATCTACTTTATTTTGCCCTCTACATTTAAGTCTAAATCATTAATATATACTACAAATAGCAAGGGACTGAGCACTAAACCCTGTGAAATCCCACTGGAAACAGCCTTCCAGTCGCAAAAACATCCATCAACCATTACCCTTTGCTTCCTGCCACTGAGCCAATTGTGGATCCAATTTGCCACTCTCCCTTGGATCCCGTGGGATTTAACTTTTTTGATCAGCCTGCCATGTGGGACCTTGTCAAAAGCCTTGTTAAAATCCATGTAGACTGCCCTCATTAAACGCACTGCCCTCATCGACCCGCCTCAAAAAATGCAATCAAGTTAGTCAGACATGAACTTCCCTTAACAACTCCATGCTGACTGTCCTTGATTAATCTGTGTCTTTCTAAATGAAGTTTTATATTGTCCCTCAGAATTGATTCAAATAATTTGCCCACCACCGAGGTTAAACTAACTGGCTTGTAATTTATCCCTTCCTCCCTCTTTAAACAATGGTACAACACTAGCAGTTCTCCAATCCTCTGGCACCACTCCTGTAGCCAGGGAGGATTGGAAAATTATGGTCAGAGCCTCCGCAATTTCCTCCCTTGCTTCTTTTAATAGCCTTGGATATATTTCATCCAGTCCTGGCAATTTATCTACTTTCAAAGATGCAACACCCTTTAATACTTCCTCTCTTACTATGATATCCCATCCAATATTTCTTCCTCCTTAACTTTAACATCAGCATCGTCCCCCTCGTTTGTGAAGACAGCTATAAAGTATTCATTAATTACCTTACCCACATCCTCTGCCTCCACACATAGGTTACCATTTAGATCCCTAATAGGCTCTACTCTTTCCTTAGTTAGCCGCTTGCTCTCTATGTACAAAGGTTTTCTTTGATTCTACTTGACAGTATTTTTTCATGCCCTTTCCTTGCTTTCCTAATTATCTTTATAATTTCATCCCTACACTTTCTATTCTCTTCTAGGTTTTCTGCAGTATTTAGTTCTCAATGTCTGATATAAGCTTCCCTTGTTTGCCTGATCTTAACTTGTCATCTAAGGGACTCTAAATTTGGCAGTTCTACCCTTTTTCTTTGTGGGACATATTTACCCTGAACCCCTTGTATCTCCCTCTTGAATGCCTTCCACTGCTCTGGTACTGAGTTATCTTCAAGTACCTTCACTTTTGCTAAATCACTTCTCAACCGTGTAAAATTGGCCTTCCCCCAATTTAGAACCTTTACTCCTGTTTTATCTTTGTCCTTATCCATAACTATGCTAAAATGAACTGAGTTACGATCATGACCGCCAAAATGCTCTCCCACTAAAACTTAATCCAGAACTGCCCCACTCCCATGTCAATCGGTTTTGAATGCTCAAAGAAAGAAGCATGTGAGTGGGTTGGTGCCTCCAGAAGAACCCTTCCTGCACCTGATTCACCATTCTGTCATGGCATCTTGTGTACTCAGCAGCAGCTCAGATACACCCATCCAAGGAAGCAGTAAGCCTGACACAGAGCAGATATTACTGGGTAGATTCTCGGGCAGCAGTGAGCAGGAAGAGCTGGTGGGCAACTATTAGGAGATATCTCTCTCTTCCCAGAGGTGACATAAGCAAGAGCCTTTAGCTGAGTTCTAAGACCAAGATCTCTGGGGCCAAGACTGCTAAAGATCAATGATTAAGGAGCATTGGTCTCACGGGCAGGCAGTAGAGATGGACTCTTCTCTCGTGGTGTTGATGACAGGACAATAGGAGGAGTCCAGACCCTGAACCTGCAATGCAATGAGGGAGGCAGGACATGAAGGAAGGAAGACCCTGGTGACTGGCAGTCCAGTGGGTGGTTTTCATCATGAAAGTCTACTGCTCAGACCACAACGTGACACCCTTGCGGAGTGTTGGTCACTGAGGCACGAGGGAGCTCCTGATGTGCTGGGGCCAGTACAGAGAAAAGCCACAAGGAGGATTGCTCATATAGGAGAAAACAACGTAGCGCTGTGCATTTTCTAAACTTTAATATGTTAGCGCTGTGCATTCTCTGAATTCGATAGTATTAGCGCTATACATTCTCTGAACTCCAGAGTGTTAGCACTGTCTGTTGTCTCAAATCAGTAGTGTAATCACTGTGCCTTCTCTGAAATCTGTAGCCTACCTGACAATGACTGGATGAAATTACACATTTCACAAAATGTTGGGTGTGTATTTTCCTCTCACATCCTCTCGGCGAGAATAAGAAAATTGTGTATTTGCACCACTCGGTGTAACTAGATGCCATCATAAATGGGTGCAAAGTTCTCAAAGGGTTAAGTACACACTGTGTGAAAGAGCATTTTTTGCTAGGTGCACTGGTTTATAATGCACAAATCTGTCTCACATTACAAGTGATGATCTGTTAATTACTGTTCCATGGGTGGAGTCTAGCTTGTGTAATCACACTGATATTTCTAAAGAGGACGTTGTGGAGCAAAGATCCATAATTAATTAGCACTAAAAGTCCGGGTAGTAACTTAATTGCTTTTCCCTACTCCAAAAATGACAGGTATGCAATTTTGCCATGAATGAATTTGGCCCATCATCATAGGCAGTCCCTCGAAATCGAGGAAGACTTGCTTCCACTCTAAAAGTGAATTCTCAGGTGACTGTACAGTCCAATACAGGAATTACAGTCTCTGTCACAGGTGGGACAGACAGTCATTGAAGAAAAGGGTGGGTGGGGAGTCTGGTTTCCCGCACGCTCCTTCCGCTGACTGCGCTTGTTTTCTGCATGCTCTCGGCGACGAGACTCGAGGTGCTCAGCGCCCTCCCGGATGCTCTGCCTCCACTTAGGGCGGTCTTTGGCCAGGGATTCCCAGGTTTTGGTGAGTATGTTGCACTTTATCAAGGAGGCTTTGAGGGTGTCCTTGAAACGTTTCCTCTGCCCACCTAGGGCTCGCTTATCATGTAGGAGTTCCGAGTAGAGTGCTTGCTTTGGGAGTCTTGTATCGAGCATGCGGACAATGTGGCCCGCCCAACGGAGCTGGTCGGGTGTGGTCAGTGCTTCGATGCAGGGGATGTTGGCTTGATTGAGAACACTGATGTTGCTGCGTCTATCCACCAACCAGGGGATTTGCAGGATCTTGCGAAAACATCGTTGGTGGTATTTCTCCAGCGATTTGAGGTGTCTACTGTATATGGTCCACGTCTCTGAGCTATACAGGAGGGCTGGTATCACTACAGCCCTGTAGACCATAAGCTTGGTGTCAAATTTGAGGGCCTGATCTTCGAACAGTTTCTTCCTCAAGCGACTGAAGGCTGCACTGGTGCACTGGAGACAGTGTTGGACCTCGTCGTCGATGTCTGCCCTTGCTGATAGTCGGCTCCTGAGATATGGAAAGTGGTCCACGTTGTCCAAGGCCGCACTGTGGATTTTGATGATTGGGGGGCAGTGCTGTGTGGTGGGGTAAGGTTGGTGGAGGACCTTTGTCTTATGGATGTTTAGTGTAAGGTCCATGCTTTCATACTCCTCGGTGACGATGTTGACGATGACTTGGAGTTCAGCCTCTGAATGTGAGCAGATGCGTTCGACTACAGAGAATGGGACGGTCTTGGATCTAGCCTGTAAGCGACGAAGGTTGAACAGGTTCCCATTGGTTCTATAGTTTAGTTCTACTCCAGCAGGGAGCTTGTTGAGCGTGAGATGGAGCATTGCAGCGATATAAATCTGTTAGTAGAACAAAGAAAGCCAGTTCATCGATACACTTATCATAATGTACCTTTCACACTTCTGAAGCAACTAACTTAAACTAAACAGTAAAAAATTCATTCATTCAGCTGTGGAATGGGCAAAGCTTTTGCAAAATGGCACAGCAGAGATTTACTAAAACTTGTTTCATTGACTGAGATGTGGGGCTTGTGATTGACACCAATTAAAACAAATCTCAACTATTTGAGCCTGGTGCAGGGGAAGCAAACTTTCACAAATAGCATTCCCACTATACCACCAACTGGATCAGCTCAGGGTTGATCATTGCAAGGAGCTGAGAGAAAATCCATGAGAAGTCCCATGATTTGAAGAAGAACACCAAATTAGGTCATGAATATCCAGCTACCGTAATGCAGTGATGAAGGGCATATATGAGTAAGCATTCAAATTTCATTTGTTAAAGACATCAGTCCTGGATTTTCTGATTAGTATTGTTTAAATGGCAACAATAACCCATTTATAATAACTGAAGTGTGGACACTTAAAATAAATGGGTTATCAGTGACATTAAAACAAAAATTAGAAAATCCAGGTTATTGTTGAATAGAACATCAATATTTAGACAAAATGGTGAATGAATTTTCAAGTGAGAATTTGGAACATGTTAATGTGGAGATTAAGGATATATATATATATATATATATAGCCTTAATATCCTAGGGGAGGCTAGACAAGCATATGAGGGAGAAGGGAATAGAGGGTTACGCTGATAGATTTAGATGAGAAAAACAGGAGGAGGCTCGAGTGGCACATAAA
This sequence comes from Pristiophorus japonicus, assembly GCF_044704955.1. Lineage (NCBI taxonomy): Eukaryota > Metazoa > Chordata > Chondrichthyes > Pristiophoridae > Pristiophorus > Pristiophorus japonicus. The sequence goes on along the minus strand of NC_091990.1, from coordinate 95,133,205 downwards.
TGCCGGCATGGACTGGTTGGGCCGAATGGCCTGTTTCTGTGCTGTATATCCTATGTAAGCCTATGTAATCCTGTGTATTTTTATCAATAGAAACTATTTAGAATGATAGTGCATGAAACTGCAAATATATAGAAAAATATAAAAAGGAACATATTTAAACCAGCAGGCTAAGCAAACAATGCCAAGGTTCCAAAGAGATGTCTTGACTCAGATCATCCAGTTTAATTTCCCACTTCTCTTATAGTTAAATGTCAAATTAGTGGAGAATAAAAGGTAATCAGAATAAGTAGTGGGCCCTCTGTGCAGAAGTTTCAAAGTGACAATGAAGAACATATTTTGCAATTACGAGGGGAGGAGGCTTTGGAAAGACTTGAGCTCAGGCGATCAGAGGATGTTGCATCTTGCTCCATCACGCCTTTGTATATGCAAATATATGTGTCATCCTTGCACCCAATTGGTTGAAATTATGAATTTGTGAAAAGCAACATATCACAGCTAAAGAAATAGGATTTGTTCAAGTCAAACGTGGGGAACCAATAAGGTCAAATGAAAACAGTCAACCAAGCCTAAGCAGTCAGCAAAATCAACCAATAAATAAAGGAGAAAGGAACCAATAGATTTGCTCCAAATATATTTTTTGAAATGCTTTCAGCTGTCATCTTGGTTTCTCAATATTGCTAAAGATTTACTAGTGTAAATAAAGTTTGTAGCATAATAAAGACATAAAATGTTAACACATTTACAAGAAAATGATTCCATTTATGATGCAATAACATTTTTGTGATGGTTTCTTTTAGAGGCCAGTGTTAAAAAAGCTTCAACAAGGTCACAAACAAAAGCCCACAGTTTGCACCATTGTGGCTCTGTATAACCTGTTTGTTAAGAAAACTCCCAGTACACACTTCAGTCTGCTTCCCTTCTAAGTCTAATGAACATGGACAGAGTCGATGTGGAAGAGAATTTTATTTATGATTAACAGCAAGGCCCGCCATTTCACGAACATTCCAAGATCTGCTATTAGGCAGAGGCATTACTGATAAATGACAGGATAATAAAAGTATGCGGCAATGAGTATTTAAAGGTAATTGTGAATTCATTTTTTACGTAAAACATGAAAACAATGTAAAGCATGAACATTGGAACTCTTTCTAAGATAACTACATTCAAGAGGTTGTTTGCATGTATAGATATATTTATTTAACTGTTATGCAGTGTGTGAGAGAAGCTAACTTATTTATTGCTACCTGCAGTGGGTAAGGAAAACACTTCGGTTTAGAAATTTCACTTGGTGAATTGCACCACTTTTGGAATGAAACTGCCCAGGGACAAGCTGCAGCGATGAAGCAGCTTCCTGGTAGGAGCGATGGGGCACCTCAGTCTCTTGACCATTTGACAGAACACAAGCAGCCAACCGCCTCTCACAAAATTGACCCTCACGTTGTACCCAGGAGAAGTACTAAAATAGATGAAAGAAAAGCACATTTGGCCACAAATAAGAAACAAGATTTGAGGAATGATTTGGTTGGCTTGTGCTCATTTGGACTTTTTTCAACAATTGTGGGGTGCTTTGTTATTTATGGAGGTTAGAATCATACAGGAGGGATCGCCCTTATTTTATGCTGACTTATTCAGTCAGTTGATGATTATCAGCATGGTGTAAAAATTAACCATTTTTGCTGTAAATTTTCTATAAATTGACCAAACTTAAGAGCTTGACCAAATTTAATGACCCAGCATGCTTCAGGAAGCCAAGAGACTGTTCCCTGTGAGAACTTTTTTAAACTGTTGAAGCAGCAAGCTGTTTTTGCAGATAAGGGGAGTAACCAACCTTGCCTGGAACCGTCTATTGAGATATCACAAGGAAAAACAGGACCATCTGTAGACAATGCTGTCTTTGAAGCTACTGAAGTAAAATATTTAATTAGCTGACTATTGACAAGAAGAAGTGAAGAAAACACATATGGAATACATATGCAGTGGACAAGTTACCATGTTTTGACGTATAAACAGTGCTACAAAAAGACATTCGGTACTGCAGTCGAGGGCAACCTGGTCAGCTGCCAGTTAAAGTCGAACAGCTAGTCATCACTGAACTGGCCACTCGCTGGTGTTAGTACATATGTGGCGTTTGCTTATCATAGCTTGAATTTAATGTAAGGGAATAATCTTATGTATGCAAAAGTATAATCAAGGAGTATTATATGCAACAGTTTTGTGTGAACTTGCTTGTTATTTCTTGCTGATTTTAAGTAAAAAGAAGTTTTTCTTAGATTCATTGGTTTTTGAGTTGTTTTGTTCCATGGGTCAGAACTCTAAACTGTTGGACGGGGCGAGGGGTTATTTCTGCACATCCTACAGAATTCTTTCCGCATGCCCATCAATGGTCATGTAGGAGCTAAGATGGCTAATGTGTTGTCATGTGATAGGATGGGTACTGGATTGAAGTAATGTTTTCTTATTTGAAGGTGAGGATCAAAGAGAAAAGGCTCTGGTGTCAAATGTAAACAGAAGAGATGATTGCAGTGTTGAGATGTATTCTGATGCCCCTTGCAGCAATCACTGCAGAGTCCGTTAAGTGCAGGTCATCGCGATACTCTTCAAGTGTGCTTCTGCCTCCAAAGTAGCTCGTCTCAATCCCCCCACCCTGAATTTCAGCATAATAGTGAGCATGGAGCTCTGTCATGTTTGAATGCAAGCAGCATGTGTACTCCCTGGGAAACATACCTTATTGCACATTATATGTAGCATATGTAATATGTTAGATAATGTAATATGTGCCGATCTAGATTAAGTAAACTGATCTATAATCTAGTCTATGTTCTAAGGGACTGCTCCATTGTTTGGGCAAGACATTAAGCCAAGGCCCTAGGACATGAAGGCTTTGTAGTGCCCCCAGTGCTTCTCTGCTTGAGATCAGTGTCTATTGAGGTGGATGTAAAAGATTCCGTGGAACTTTCTGAAGAATAGCCAGGAGTTCTCCCAGTGTCCTGGCCAACATTCACCCCTCAAGCAATACCACGGAGAAAAAGAACAGACTAACCTTATTGCTGTTTGAGGGATCTTGGTGTGAACAAATTAGCTGCTGGGTTTGACCATATAACAACAGTGATTACATTTTCAACATAATTAATTGGTTGTGAAGGACTTTAGAGTGTCTTGAGGTTATGACAGGTGCTAAATAAATGCAGGTTCTTTCTTAATTTTCTGACTGTAAATGGCCGGTGCACTGACAGAAAAATTGAAAGGGACAAAAGAAAAGGTATCTTAAAAATCGTTTATCACTATCAAAGGTCACCAGGAACCAAGAAATTAATTCAGTAGTCTAGAATTCATGAAAAATTTGCAACAAAAAACCCCAGCATGTTTTCAATTCAGGCCGTGTCTCTTTAATAATCAATTATCACAAAAAAGGTGAGACTTAATCTTAGTAACTAAAAAACAGGGTACATGGAGCTGAGCTATATACACCAGGAAGTTCCCTGGCTTACGTGATCTCAACCAGAGAAGTACTGGAGGCACTACACAGCCTCCATGTCCTAGCACTGGCAATCAAAACATATTTTGCATCATAAGAAAGTTAATATAATTTTAATATTTATATAGTTTTAATATTTATCAAGACATAATTTTTGGTTACTACTAGCTTGCTTTCCCCAGGCTATAGATAAACTGGTCTAGACTGCAAAATATCATTTCAGGAGCATTATTCCAATTCAATAGGCTTTGCTCACAACACTACTGGCTTTGTACTGAAATTTATCAAATGCAACACATACAAATAGGTCTCACCTCTGAAGATGAGGAAACACTTGCTTTAACTAAGAAAGAATCTGCATTTATCTACCTTATCATATCAGAACGTTCCAAAGTGTTTCACAACCACTTTTGAAGTGCTGTCACTGTTGTCATTGTGGCATCTTCCTTACGACATCATAACGCACACAGACTCCAAAATGGCTCCATTCCTTTTTATTGTAAACAGCAATGGCTGCATTATCACAGTAGTGCACTAGGTGGAGCAGTAGTTCACTCGATGGAGCTATATATTACACTTCTCCCTCCCTAATGAAGAAGTAATTATAACAAAATAATCATCATACATAACTAGCATGTTTATATATAACAAAGGATATGGACTTATTTTGCCATATTTACAAATCAAACATAACCACTTGTTTTCTGTTTCGAAGAGGATACCTTCGCTCTCGAACAGAACTTTCCAAACATGGTGTCGAACTTAGACTCATTCTAGGCTGACCCTGAAGAGAGTTTTCTTCCAAGGGATGCCCTTAATCTACATTTTGACTCTCTACAGCTTCAGACTGTTTGTCTGCCTGACTCGGACTCAGACTTAAATTCTGACTTTCTCTTGGACTTGGTTCTAATACATTTGATGTAGAATTTGCTACTGGTACGCTACATGTAACAAGACTATCTGATGAGTCAGAAATAATCAAATCATTCCAACTTTCAACTGCTTGCACATCTGTAGGTAAAATATCAATGTGAACAAACCTAACCAGTCCATAATCAGACATCTTGATCAAATATGTACGAGGACCACATATCTTCACCTCTCTTCCTGGTAACCACTTTAACCATTTATGGTGATGGTTCTTCACGCTCACCTTCTGATTTAATTTCACACTTCTCTCTCTTACTCTACCTTTATCATGATTCTCTTTCTGTCTTAATTGTTTCTCTTCTACTGACTGCGTCAAGTTTGGCTTTGACAACGAGAACCTGGTTCGTGGCTGTCGTTTGAGAAACAGTTCTGCTGGTGTTCTACCAGTAGTTGTATGAGGAGTATTATGATAAGTAATCAGAAAATTTGCCAATTTGTGGTCCAACTATAGTTTCTTTGGATTTGGATCCAACATTTGTTTGATGAGCGCACATATTACAATTTCTACTGTGCGCTCTGCTGCACCATTTGAAGCAGGTTGGTGCGGTAGAACCTTACTTTGTTTCACATCGTTTCTGCTCGTGAACTGTGCAAATTCTTCTGAACAAAATTGTGGTCCATTATCAGACACAATTTCTCCTGGGAGGCCAAATGAAGAAAATAATCTTCGCAAATGGTTTAGTGTTTTATTATTGTTATTTTCCGCATCGGAAACACCTCTACCCACTTCAAATGGCAATCAATCACAATGCACAATTGCTGTCCTTCTAGCTCAGCAAAAGCGATATGTAACCTTTGCCACAACCAGGGAGGCCATTTCCATGGCTGTAATGGTACTGATGGTGGTTTCTTGCTTACCGATTGACATGTTGTACACTGACTAATGATGTACTGTATATCTTTATCAAGACCTGGCCACCATAAGTAACCTCATGCAAAACTCTTGGTCAGGCACAGATACTGGCCATCAAGATCTCCGAATAATTTGGACCTGAATTTATTTGAAATAACTACGCTTGCACCACAGTGGACAATCTTTATCCACTGACATGAAGTCTGGATGAATAACTTTCTTTAATACTTGGTTTGGCCAGCCATTTTGTGATGTAATAATACACCTTTGACATAACTGGGTCATGTTTGGTTGCTCTACCAATCTCTTCAGCTGTGACTGGCAGCTCATCAATGTATGAGAATTGGAACACTTTTTCCCTGTGATGGAGATGGCAACCTAGACATAGCATCAGCATTACTGTGATCAGCTTATCATCTGTACTCAATGTCATACGTATATGCTGACAAAATCAACGCCCATCTCTGCATTCGGGCTGTAGTAAAGTTGGAACTGAGGACTTTGGATGGAGGATTGCTGTCAGGGGCTTATGGTCCATAACGATGGTAAACTTATGGCCATACAATTATTTGTGGAACTACTTGACCCCCAAAATTAATGCCAAAGCTTCCCTTTCGATGTGCGCTTAATTACGCTCATTGGCACTGAGAGTGAATGAAGCAAAAGCAATTGGTCTATCCTCCCCACTATGTAGTACATAAGAGATCACTGTCCCAACTCCATACGGAGAGGTGTCATATGCTAGCTTGATTTCCTTAGATATATCATAGTGAACTAACATGGTACTCTCTACCAACTGGCTTTTACACTCCTTGAATGCTGCGTCGCATTTTCTGACCACTTCCAATGGACCTGTTTTTTCAACAGCTCATTCAGTGGATGTAATACGGTAGCCAAATTTGGTAGGAACTTCCCATAATAGTTCAAAAGACCCCAAAATGATCGAAGTTCAGTGACATTCTTGGGAGTGGGTGCATTTCCCTTGGTTGGCTCTAAACCATATTTGTCTACACTGTTCCCTAAGTACTCCACTGAGTTTTGAAATAACTCACACTTGTGAGCAGTCACTCCTACTCTGTGCTTCTCTAGCTGTTTGAGCACTTCATTCAATATGTTATTATGGATTTGCATTTGGTGCTGAAATTAGTATGTCATCTAAATAACATACTACCCCTTCAATACCTTGCAAAATCTGGTTCATCACCCCTTGGAATATGGCGGGGGTGAAGACACTCCAAATGGTAACCTATTAAATTGATATAGGCCTAGATGAGTATTTATAGTCAAGCATGACTTGGACTCCTCATCTAGCTCCAGTTGTAAGTAGGATCTAACTTTGAGAAGATCTGACCACCTGTCAACGTTGTGAACAAATCTTCTAAATTTGGGAATGTATTGGGTAAATTACCCTCTAGAACTTGGTTTATGGTTACTTTATAATCACCACACAACCTTACCTTACCATCAGATTTAGGTACAACAACAATGGGTGTAGCCCAATTATATAGATCTATCTTAGAGATAATCTCAGTCTCTAGGTTTTTGAGTTCTTGCTCAACTTTCTCCTTGAGTGCGTAAGGTGCGGGATGTGGCTTGCAGTAAACTGGTCTAGTGTCCTTCTGTACCCTGACACTCGCCTTGAAGCCTTGGATCAGACTGCCTGTTTCACAGAACACCTTTGGATACTTCTTGGTGACATCATCCTTCGATGCAAATCTCGTTTCAACACGAAAAATCTCATTCCAATCCAGCTTCAGTGATCCCAACCAATTTCTACCTAGTAAGGCAGGCTTGTCACCTGCCACCACTAAGAGAAGCAAGCTCTGAAATTGATCCTTGTATTTCACCGGTACAGTGATATGACCTACCACAGGAATGTTCTCTCCTGAGTAGCCTCGCAGCTCTATCTTCGACTTTTCCAGTGGAAAAATCACTCAACTTGTCGAGATATAGCAATTCAGGTACTAATCTCATGGATGCACCAGTGTCGATTTCCATGGGTATCCTGGTTCCTGCAATATCTATGATGATACTTTTTGAATCGCTGTTAGATACCCTCATGCTCCTGATGATGTGTATCTCTTCACCCTGTTGCTTTTCTTCCATGCTATGTAGTTTCTGGGGATTTGTAATTATAGTCTTGAAAGTTGGTTTGCTCTTCAGTTGGCTTGTCTTCGCAAGATGTCCTGCTTTCCTGTAGAAGAAACACTCTGCCTTTCCATATGGACAACTGTGAGCTATGTGTTGTCCCAGACACCGATAGCATGACTTCAATGCGCTGTTACCTTGGCCAGTTGCTGAGGCCTTGGGGCCCAACTGCCTTTTTCTTTTAACCTGCAGACGATTCACCTCGGTTGTCTGACAACTGGAAATGGCTCAAAATTCTCAGGAGTATTGGTTGGCCATATCCATTGACATAGCTGTCTGACAAGCTAAATCAAAAATCAAGTTAGGAGTTGTCAACAACTTTCTTCTGATCACTTCATTCTTCATCCCACAAACAAAGTGGTCATGCAATGCTCGGTCCTGAAAGTTTCCAAAATGACAGTGAATAGATAGCTTCTTTAATGCTACAATGTACTCACTGATACTTTCATCAATTAATTGATCTTGTGTTCCAAAACGATAACTTTCGGCAATTTTCTGGGGCTGAGGACTGTGGTGCTGTTCTAACTTGCTTAGAATCTCAGTAAGTGATATGTCCTTTGGCTTGATGGGACCAAGCAAATTTTTCAGGGTTTCATACACCTCAGGGCCTTCTTCAGTCAAGAAAATAGCCCGTTTTATTTCTAACACCACCCGGTTACGGTTTTCATCATCGGGGACGTCGATGATACAATTTGCAGTGAAAAACATTTCTAGATGCTCCACATACGCTCCAAAAGTCTCTCGGTCATGGTGGAATTCACCCAAGCACCCTATTATTCCCATTGGCACAACCATCTGGTAATTCAGTCAAGTGTGCTTGAAATTTATCTTGGATTTTTAGCTGTTCTGCAAAGAAAGAAGCTCTCAAATTCTCTCTGTCAGTTGGCTGAATCATTCACTAACAAAAATTTCAGCTAGGGTATCCAGAAATCTGATCCTACGTCGTCAATGTGGTATCTTCCTTACGACATCATAACACACACAGATCCCAAGATGGCTCCATTCCTTTTTATTGTCAACAGCAATGGCTGCATTACCACAGTAGTGCACAAGGCAGAGCAGTAGTCCACTAGATGGAGTTATATATTACAGTCACATTGGCAAACATGGCAGCCAATCTGCACATAGCACAAACAGTGAACCAATGAACAGACAACTTGTTTTTGGTTGTGCTGTCTGAGGGAAAACTATTGGCAGGACACTAGAGGAACATGCGGGCCTTATTGAATAGTATCATGGAATAGTTTATGGTCACCTGGAAAGGTAGATGTCCCTGGTTTAATGTCTCATTTAAGAAAATATCATCTCTGACAATGGAGCACTCTCTTGGGAGTGCAGTGAAGTGTTATTATATTCTCAAATCTGTTGCGCAGCTTGAAACCACAACCTCCTGACTCAAAGGTAAGCACGCTATCAACTGAGCCATTGAAGTTCATAAATTTGTTTCTACTTATTTGAATGGATCAGCTTGTTTCCAGTATGGAAAATATCTTTGTTTTCTTAAACAAGAGGTTTTGAATTGATAGGTTACAAGAAGTAAAACCCCACCTGAGCCCAAGGCATCCCTGTGTTTTTAGCCCTAAGGATCTTTCTCAACCTGATGCAATTATGAGAGTTGCATATTTGGTTTGATCTATTCTTGTTTGAATTTCAAAGTATTTCTCAGATTATCTTGCTCCAGTTGATTCGTTCTTCTATGGCCATCAAGATAGGGGCTGAAGATAGTATGACTACATTAAAACCCAGTACATGAGTTATATTGCAGACTCTGATCTAGGCAAGAGTTAAAAAATGATTGTTTTCGTATCAAGGAGCTTTTAAGTTCTGTAAACTACTGTAGTCTGCTATATTATCTACTGCTACAGTTTATTGTTTTTTCTTTTCATAAACCTGTTCTGAAGTTTATAGCCTCAACCATGGTTTTAAAAGAATAATCCTTCTACATCTTTCCAAAATCTAGGAGATTGCGAAAGGGCTCATGAAAGATCCAGTAAACTAAACACAGTACAATGGGTTAACTTCGACCTTTGGATGATGCTCCAAAGCAAACAGTGTGTATGTTGGGTGACACTTTGGTTCATAGGCAATGAGGTCTCATTTTCAGGAGTGATTCTTCATGATGAATGCATGAGCAATTTCTGAGTAACACCCAAATCCTTAACATTCCATTCTGATCACTATCCACTGACCGATGGTGGAAAGTGTATAGTGAGCTTGGGATCGGTCTCAAATTGAGCTTTCTGCCAACACTCTTTTTTTGTGTCCGCCGCCAATGCAGACCCATTTTGTCTATGACCCAAAACTTAACCTTGCGCCTCAGGGTTAACAACCTACAGTTATACCTCTGGAATTTTCAAGATGTTCCTACAGGCTGCCTAATGGATACTCCTAACCTGTTCGCGAAGTCACTTGAGGATCCTTGTGCTGCACAAGCCACGGCCACCATGGACTTTCATCTCACTGCAGAGACTTGGAAATATGTGAGCTATCTGTATGATGAAAGATTGCAGTTAATATATCTGGTCTAGGCAGGTTCTTATACCTCAGATTAAAGGCAGACCTTCCACAATTGACAAATGTCTTCGAGGAAATCCCAACAACCCAGTAATCAATATTAATCATTTATTTTATTTGGATCGGTGGGAAGTAAAAAACAAAGGGCTAGACTTTTGGCACATAATCACCCACTTAGCACATGTTTAGCACAATGCTGAGATTCAGATTATTGCCCATATTTGATGACAAATGGAAACTAGCGCCCGATTATAGCCCATTTATCACCAACGCAACTTTCGGCATACAGTAATGAGCTATTTAAAAAAAAAATATGACATCATCATTTGTGCAAGGTCCAGAATATTGTTTATAATGGAAACTAGTGCCCGATTATCGCCCAGATTATCGGCCAGCGCTACTTTTGGCATTTCGCCCATATTGCGCCCAAATGATCGCTCGTCTAAAAAGACGCTCAAGAAAAGCTGCACTCACCTGACCTTAACATGGCAGTATGGAGGATGTTTAATAAAAGGCTGCTTGAAGTGGTTGGGAGCATTGAAGTAAGGGCGTTTTTGAATTTTGCCAATCATCTAATCACATTGTGGTTAATTTCGAGTTTATATTGTATTTGTTGAGGACAATTTAAGAAGACAGATTAGGGCATTTTTATAGTGGTTTATAGTGATGGGACCTGTAATCATCAACCAATATTGATGACTACTCACATGTAGCAGAATAGAGAAGGGAGAAGGTTCATTGAAGAGAATTGTGTGCCCAATCAAAGAGGTGACAGACTACTGAGGAGGAGGAGATGTTACACCCAATGCATTTACAAGGATAAGCGATCATACCTGAACTTGTCCGACAACACGTGCGTTAGATGGCTGCGCTTCCAAAAGGAGGTCATCAGTGAGATATGCCAGCTAATTAAGGGAGATCTGCAGCCTACCAGCACCATCAGGACCGCACTGCCTGTTGAAGTTAAGGTTACTGCAGCACTTTCCTTCCATACATTGGGCTCCTTTCAGGCCTCAGCTGGCGACATTTGCTGCATCTCTCAGCATGCCACACATTGCTGCATTCGACAGATGCCTGAAGGCCTTTATGCGGGCAGGATGGACTTTATAAACTTCCCTATGACCAGGGAGGCACAGAGTGAGAGGGCTTTGGGGTTCTCGAGAATAGCACACTTCCCCAAGGTGCAGGGAGCAATAGACTGTACGCACATCGCCCTGCGAGCACCTTTACAGGACACAGACGTGTTTCGGAACCGAAAGGGATTTCACTCCCTGAATGTGCAGCTCGTTGTCGACCACAAGCAAATAATCATGGCAGCAAATGCAAATTTTCCAGGGAGCATTCATGATGCACACATCTTGCGTGAGAGCACTGTCTCTGACCTGTTTATGAGTCAGCCACAAGGTCACGGTTGGATGCTGGATAATAAAGGATATGGCCTCACCGGCTGGCTCATAACCTCCCCTCCCCCACCCCACCCTGCGTAAGCCGCAGACAGAAGCCGAAAAGCACTACAACAAAAGTCATATAGCCAAACGCAATATCGTCAAAAAGACAATTGGAGTTCTGAAGCAGCACTTCAGATGCCTAGACCACTCAGGAGGCAACCTACAATACCACCCTGAGCAGGTCGCTGAGTTCATTGTGGTGTGCTGCATGTTGCATAATCTAATTATCAGGAGAGGACAACAATTGCCAGATGGGACTGCTGGTCCACCTCAGGAGAGAGGGAGGCAGAAGAGGAGGACGAGGAGGAGGAGGACAAGGACCTCGGGGAGGACAATCAGCCGGGCAATTAACCAATACCGCACCCCCCCCCCCCTACCCAAACCACTGGAAAAGCCCCGTGGTTGTTATACAGCTGCAAAGCTGTTGCATCAGCAGCTATTAAATGAACGCTTTGCATGAAGTTACGTTGGTGACAGTTACAGTTGCGTTACGTTTCATCCTTGCCTTGCCTGGCCTGGCCATTGTTTGCAACCTTTGTATTGATGTTTAACCTTTCTGTTATTAGAAGACACTGCACAACAATTGTAAAGTTCAAGAAAAAAAGTTAATAATTTAACAAGTGGCGTAACAAATGTTTTCAACAAACTATAACAAACTATAAATCAAATCGCACAGGGTAGCCTTGAGGAGGAATTCATAGAATGCATACGGGATTGTTTCTTAGAACAGTATGTTACAGAACCTACAAGGGAGCAAGCTATCTTAGATCTGGTCCTGTGTAATGAGACAGGTATAATAAACGATCTCCTAATAAAAGATCCTCTAGGAATGAGTGATCACAATATGGTTGAATTTGTAATACAGATTAAGAGTGAAGAAGTAGTGTCTCAAACGAGTGTACTATGCTTAAACAAAGGGGACTACAGTGGGATGAGAGCAGAATTGGTTAAAGTAGACTCGGAACACAGATTAAACGGTGGCACAATTGAGGAACAGTGGATGACTTTTAAGGTGCTCTTTCATAGTGCTCAACTAAAATATATTCCATTGAAAAAGAAGGACGGTAAGAGAAGGGCTAACCAGCCGTGGATAACCAAGGAAATAAAGAAGTGTATCAAATTAAAAACCAATGCGTATAAGGTGGCCAAGGTGAGTGGGAAAATTTTAAACGACAGCAAAGAATGACTAAGAAAGCAATAAAGAAAGGAAAGATAGATTACGAAAGTAAACTTGCGCAAAACATAAAAACAGATAGTAAAAGCTTTTACCGATATATAAAACGGAAGAGAGTGACTGAAGTAAATGTTGGTCCCTTAGAAGATGAGAAGGGGGATTTAATAATGGGAAATGTGGAAATGGCTGAGACCTTAAACAATTATTTTGCTTCAGTCTTCACAGTGGAAGACACAAAAACCATGCCAAAAATTGCCGGTCACGGGAATGTGGGAAGGGAGGACCTTGAGACAATCACTATCACTAGGGTGGTAGTGCTGGACAGGCTAATGGGACTCAAGGTAGACAAGTCCCCTGGTCCTGATGAAATGCATCCCAGGGTATTAAAAGAGATGCTTGAAGTTACAGCAGATGCATTCGCTATAATCTACCAAAATTCTCTGGACTCTGGGGAGGTACCATCGGATTGGAAAGTAGCTAATGTAACGCCTCTGTTTAAAAAAAGGGGTAGACAAAAGGCAGGTAACTATAGGCCGGTTAGTTTAACATCTGTAGTGGGGAAAATGCTTGAAGCTATCATTAAGGAAGAAATAGGGGGACATCTAGATAGGAATAGTGCAATCAAGCAGACGCAACATGGATTCATGAAGGGGAAATCATGTGTAACTAATTTACTGAAATTCTTTGAGGATATAACGAGCATGGTGGATAGAGTGTACCGATGGATGTGGTGTATTTAGATTTCCAAAAGGCATTCGATAAGGTGCCACACAAAAGGTTACTGCAGAAGATAGAGGTTCGCGGAGTCAGAGGAAATGTATTAGCATGGATAGAGAATTGGCTGGCGAACAGAAAGCAGAGAGTCAGGATAAATGGGTCCTTTTTGGGTTAGAAATCAGTGGTTTGTGGTGTGCCACAGGGATCGGTGCTGGGACCACAACTGTTTACAATATACATAGATGACTGGGAAGAGGGGACAGAGTGTAGTGCAACAAAATTTGCAGATGACACAAAGATTAGTGGGAAAGTGGGTTGTGTAAAGGACACAGAGAGGCTGCAGAGAGATTTAGATAGGTTAAGCGAATGGACTAAGGTTTGGCAGATGAAATACAATGTCGGAAAATGTGAGGTCATCCACCTTGGAAAAAAACACAGTAAAAGGGAATATTATTTGAATGGGGAGAAATTACAACATGCTGCGGTGCAGAGGGACCTGGGGGTCCTTGTGCATGAATCACTAAAAGTTAGTTTGCAGGTGCAGCAGGTAATCAGGAAGGTGAATGAAATGTTGGCCTTCATTGCGAGAGGGATAGAGTACAAAAGCACGGAGGTCCTGCTGCAAATGTACAGGGTATTGGTGAGGCCGCACCTGGAGTACTGCGTGCAGTTTTGGTCACCTTACTTAAGGAAGGATATACTAGCTTTGGAGGGGGTACAGAGACGATTCACTAGGCTGATTCCGGAGATGAGGGGGTTACCTTATGATGATAGATTGAGTAGACTGGGTCTTTACTCGTTGGAGTTCAGAAGGATGAGGGGTGATCTTATAGAAACATTTAAAATAATGAAAGGGATAGACAGGATAGAGGCAGAGAGGTTGTTTCCACTGGTCGGCGAGACTAGAACTAGGGGGCACAGCCTCAAAATACGGGGGAGCCAATTTAAAACCGAGTTGAGAAGGAATTTCTTCTCCCAGAGGGTTGTGAATCTGTGGAATTCTCTGCCCACGGAAGCAGTTGAGGCTAGCTCATTGAATATATTCAAATCACAGATAGATAGATTTTTAACCAATAAGGGAATTCAGAGTTATGGGGAGCTGAGTCCATGGCCAGATCAGCCATGATCTTGTTGAATGGCGGAGCAAGCTCGAGGGGCTAGATGGCCTACTCCTGATACTAATTCTTATGTTCTTATGTTCTTATGTTCTTATTAATTTTGGGGAAGTCCGGAACCAGGGGTCACAGTCTAAGGATAAGGGATAAGCTATTTAGGACCGAGATGAGGAGAGACTTCTTCACTCAGAGAGTGGTGAACCTGTGGAATTGTCTGCCACAGAAAGTTGTTGAGGCCAATTCACTAAATATATTCAAAAAGGAGTTAGATGTAGTCCTTACTACTAGGGGGATCAAGGGTATGGCGAGAAAGCAGGAATGGGGTACTGAAGTTGCATGTTCAGCCATGAACTCATTGAATGGCGGTGCAGGCTCGAAGGGCTGAATGGTCTACTCCTGCACCTATTTTCTATGTTTCTATATTTTTTTTTTCTATAACAAAGTATAACAAAGTATAACAAACTATATATCGCCCATCTCCCCCCACCCCCAACATGCAACAACAGTTTTCCAAGAACAGTAATTTTTAATTAACATTAACATCCTCTCACAATCCCCAACATTCAATAAATTTTTAATAACAGAAATAGATTAGGCCGCCCCGACCCATGGCCACGCTTCCCTCCTCTACCTTTACCCCCCTTTTTCTGAACTCCCCTTTTCCACTTATGCCCCTAGTAATGGGGCCATCATCTTGCAGTAGAGCACCTCGAGGGCTGCTGCTGTGTGTGGGCGGGGGGGGGGCGGCATTGACGTTGGCAGAAGGACTTCAGGGGTACGAGGAGAAGACATTTCCAAGAAACTTCTTCCGAGTCAGAAGGAACTGGTTCCTCCTGACTCGCATCTGTTGAAGCTGTTGGTGGTACGGCACCTTGGGGTGTAGTGCCGTATCCCGAAACTATCACCTGCCGCATGGCGCTGACAGAGTCAGTTGTTTGCCGCTTTGCCGCAACCATCTGCCCCATGTTCTCCAACATTTGAGCTGATAGTATGGCAACCCACCAATTGCTTGGAGGAGCTCGCGACCTATATCGACGCTTGCCCTCGACAGTGACGCCATGTCCTCGTTCACAAACTGCCTGTCTCAGCGCGTGCCTACCTCGCCAAACCAACCGCTGCGGGGTCGGCATGGGCACTGGACGACTCAGAGTGCCCTGCTGCAATCCGCTTGGCCCCGCTACTTCATCCGTTGAGGATGACGCGGCCGCAGGTACTTCTTCAACCGGCGCATTGTCCTCCTCGATAGTATCATCTTCACCCATAGTGAGCATGGCCTGCAGCAATGGGGGTGATGCTCCAGTGGCCTCCCGTTACGCCTGGGGAGCCTGTGGAGCTGGAAAACATAATTGACGTTAGTACAGGAGAGAGGAGGCATGAGAATACATGCGCCGCGCAGGCATATGTACGAGGAGCAACAGTACTGCAATAAATGTGAACGAGAGACATTACATAAAATTAACATGAGAGTACAGAAGAGTACAGAAGCTGCATCCATAACATTACATCATTCATTTATTATAATCAAATGGCATTAAATTACTTTAAATTACCACTGGTTTACACATTGCTCACGTGGCACAAGAATGGGATCTGCACCACCACGGGTGGCAGAATGATTATGCGTGTCTCCTAGGGCAGAGGCATGCTCCTCCAGATCAGTCAAGGTGTGAAGGTCAACAGGCCCTCCTTAGCTTGATTCTTAGACAACTTCTTCTGCAAACGTGACAAGACCATGGCATAAGCTAATTGCCTAGGTACTATTACGGAAACAAACACATATTGTAATCCACAATTAGTCATTCATCATCCACAGACCTAGCCACAAAGGAGACGGTGCCCAAGTTAAAGAGTTGCTCACAGCACATAAGCAGCGATATAATTTAATAATTCTCATTCTAAACTAAAGTGGTAGAAATGCCGAGTGTTTGCGGTCTGTGTGTTTCCAATCATTCTTTTGGCCCCAATTTTCGATCAAAGAGTTTAAATAATAACTAATACTGTCGATTAAGATGTATCTCAGCAAGATTAGAGTAAAAGGGTGCAGGTTCCAACCCCAGTCCAAATCTTAACAGGGAAGCTACCCAAGATTCCCCAGCTTAATTACAATCCTGCAGATTTACATTCTAATTAATGAGTCAGTGCATCATTACAATTATAAATGTAATATTTTAATACTTACTCTTGCAGATGCAACAAGACTGTTCCATTGCTTGCGGCACTGGTCTGGTTCTCTTATATCATGGGCTGCCAATGAGACTACCTCGGCAATATCAGCCCATATTTTCCTGTATGTTCTTGGGAGGGCGGGGGGGTTTCCCACGCCCACCTCGGGTTAATTGGACCAACCGAGTCTCCACCTTGTGGACCAAGGCCTTGTTCGCCTCTTTGGAGAACGGTCTCACCCTCCTTCTCCCTCCAACCTCCCCAACACTCTCTCCCAACTCTTCGTGCTCCATCTCCATCTCCATGTTATCCAAAGCTCCACAATAAACACCCTTCCCTCAGGAATGCTCGTTCTCTCTCCCGTGCGTTCTGAGCATGTGCAGATGACACCTGACCTCTCGAATCACAGGAAAAGTTCTTTGCCTAAAAAAAACCCGCACATGCGCAGAATGGCTGTTGCTATGGACACCAGCCTTGCATGACTGAATACATCGCTATCACCTGTTTCACATCGCTAAGGCTACCGCCCAAATTAAAAAGGTGAAACTAGCGCTTTTTAAAATGGGCAATATTCCAGCGATCCTGAAAAATAAAAAAACCACTAAGGCCAGAAATAGCACCCAAAAATCAAAGAGGAAAGTCTAGCCGACTTCCCTCAGCATTTGGAATCAAAGAACAAGGTAGAGGCAGCAAGCTTAATGGCATTGTTACATTTTGTTGAAAGTGTCTATTCCATGAACTATCATAAGAAAGTTTTAGGTTAGTGCTCGTATCCTGGGAGAACAATGCTCAAAAGGACACGCGCAACCTCTGAGCATCACTCTCCTCTTTTTAGTGCGCAGTTCAAAAAGTTATAAAGTGACAATTAACTGTCACTGTGTGCTGTTAATCATGGAAAAGTGAAAACGTAACCTCAATTTCGAGACAGCAATGGTATGGAGCAAGGTATTAGGAAAGATATTGGGCAGGTTGAAGATAAAGGTACAGATATAAACACACATATAATATATAGACATATATATTATATATTATCTTTAAAATCCTAATTTTCATTATGTGGTTCTAAATCTCTATTTTCCTTCTCCAGAGTTGTGCTCACTCAAAAGTTAACTGAGACCAGTGAAATGTTATAGATATCACCACTTAATTGATTGTCAAATTATTCTCTCTCCTTGATCACAAAAACACAACTTGCATTTATATTGTGCCTTTAACATCGTAAAACGTCTGAAGACGCTTCACAGGAGCGTAATCTGACAAAAATTGACACCGAGCCAAAGAAGGAGACATTAGGACAGGTGACCAAAAGCTTGGCCCAAGATGTAGGTTTGAAGGAGAGTCTTAAAAAGAGAGAGGAGGAGGCGGAGAGATTTAAGGAGGGTATTCAAGAGCTGAGGGCCGAGACAGCTAAAGGCACGGCCGCCTATTGGGCAAAGGATGTCGGGGGTCCACAACAGGCCAGAATTAGGGGAATGCAGAGTTCACGCTCCAACTTGTGTTCCTATCCATGTATCCTTTAGTCACCCTTAGCTACAGCCCTGTATAATCTTGTTTTATATTTCTCTCTCTGAGACCAGATTTTGGGTTGTCAAATATTGGCATTTAAAAATGTGACATCTTACGATTCTAAGGTCGAGCACTTTTCGTTTGATAATGTGCAGCAGACGTGCTGTGTTTCTGTCGCTGTTGAGATCCACTATAAATAAGGTGAACTGTGAACCTCTGACAATATCCAGGACCTGACTGCTACCAGGTCTCTGGAGCAGCTGTGGGAGGGATAGAGTATATAGGGCTCTTTCCCACTGGCTCTCCAATATACCCTGTTAGTAACCAGTGTCAATTTAGTGTAAGAAATCGTAAGTTGTCAGAAATGGTGAATTGTGAAAGAAGTAATGGTTTTGAAAAAGGTCATGGGTTTACCCAGCTCAGCAGCCACGATAAGTTGATGAAATAGAAGAATTCCAGTGATGTCAGAAAGAGTTGAACGGAAAGTTGAGTTACAAGGACATAACACAGAAACAGGCCTTCATGTAGGCATGATGTGGCCTGATGATAAACAAACTGGCCAAGAGAAGGTAACCAGAGGGCCAAAAAAGAGATAAGCATAATCATCATCATCATAGGCAGTCCCTCGGAGTCGAGGGTCACTTGATTCCACTCTAAAAGTGAGTTCTCAGGTGACTGAGGAGTCCAATGCGGGACCTATAGTCTCTGTCACAGGTGAGACAGACAGTGATTGAAGAAAAGGGTGGTCGGGGAGTCTGGTTTGCCACACGCTCCTTCCACTGTCCACGCTTGGTTTCTGCTTGTTCTCGGCGATGGGACTCGAGGTGCTCAGCACCTTCCCGGATGCTCTTCCTCCACTTTGGGCAATCGTGGGCCAGGGACTCCAGGAGTTGATGGGGATGTTGCACTTTGTCAAGGAAGCTTTGAGGGTGTCCTTGAAGCGTTTCCTCTGCCCACCTGGGGCTTGCCTGCCGTGTCAAAGCTCCGCGTAGAGCGCTTGCTTTGGGAGTCTCGTGTTGGGCATGAGAACGATGTGGTCAAGCTGATCAAGCGTGGTCAATGACTCGATGCTCAGGAATGTTGGCCTGAGAGAGAACGCTGACGTTGGTGCATCTATCCTGCCAATGGAATGACAAGATTTTGTGGAGGCAGTGTTGGTGGTACTTCTCCAGTGCTTTGAGGTGCCTACTGTACATTGTCCATGTCTCTGAATCATATAGGAGGGCGGATATCACTACTGCTCTGTCGACCATGAGCTTGGTGCCGGGTTTGAAATCCTGGTCTTCAAACACTCTTTTCCTCTGGTGGCCGAAGGCTGCACTGGCGCACTGAAGGCAGTGTTGGACTTCGGCATCAATGTCTGTCCTTGCTGATAGTAGGCTCCCAAGGTCTGGGAAGTGGTCCACATTGTCCAAGTTCCCATCATGGATCTTGATAATCAGGGAGCAGTACTGTGTGGTGGGTGCAGGTTGGTAGAGAACCTTTGTCTTACTGATGGATACTTAGATAAACAGGGGGTAGAATGCTCACATGTAGCTGGTCTCCATTTCAGTGCTATGCCCAATAGCAATTAAAGCAGCTTTAGTCTCAAGATGGTTTCAAATGAGTAATGTATATGAAAATATGTATTTTTTAATTCATTCTATGGATGTGGACATCAGTAGCAAAGCCAGCATTTATTGCCCATTCCTAGTTGCCCTTCAGAAGGTGGTAGTTAGCCTTCTTCTTGAACCATTGAAGTTCTTGTGGTGAAGATACTCCTACAATAGGTAGAGAGTTCCAGGATTTTGATCCCATGACAATGATGGAATAGTAATATATGTCCAAATATGAGACTTGGAGGGGAACTTGGAGCTGATGATGTTCCCATGCACCTGCTGCCCTTGTCCATCGAGGTGGTGGTGGTTATGGATTTAGAGGCTACAGTTGCATAGTGGTTATGGCGCTGGACTAGTAATCCAAAGGCCTGGACTAATGATTTGGAGACATGAGTTCATATCCCACCACCACAGCTGGGGAATTTAAATTCAGTTAATTAAATAAATCTGGAATATAAAAGCTAGTATCAGTAATGCTGACCATGAAATTATCGGATTGTCGTAAAAACCTATCTGGTTCACTAATGTCCTTTAAATAGTGCCCCACATCACAACAATGACTACACTCCAAAAGTATTTCATTGGCTGTGAAGCATGTTGAGATGTCCGGTGATCGTGAAAGGCACTATATAACTGCAAGTGTTTGTTTGGGAAAGAAAATCTGCTGTCTTTACATGGTCTGGCCTATATGTGACTCCAGACCCAAAGCAATGTGGGTGACTCTTAACTGTCCCCTGAAATGGCCTAGAAAGCCGCTACAAAGAACAGAGGTTCAAGAAGGCGGCTCTTCACCACCTTCTCAAGGGCAATTAAGGATTGGCAATAAATGCTGGCCTTGCCGGCAACGCTCACATCCCATGAATGAATAAGTAACCCTCCCATTTTTTAGCCCTTATGTGCATCTTTAAAAAGGCAGTCCCACGTTTGAAACATTATCTGACTGTCCCATCAAGCTCTAGAGCTTTAGTGAGTCAATCCACATAGATTCACCATCATGAAAATTGTATTTAGTTTCAAAATATTGAAAACCACACCTATAAGCTGTCATGTAGGATAGTTTCATGCACACCCTGCTTAAAGTTGTGACATTAGTAATGTGAGTCAATGTTAAACCCACCTGCCTGAGCCATTGCTCACTAATAGGATGAATTCTTAGGCAAATTAGGATTTTAAACTAATCTCAGTTCCTGGCCAGAAAATCGCTATCCCAACTAAATTGCTGACAACCCAACTTTTGTTCCTGGCTCCCATGTTAGCAGATATTGTTAACGGTTCTCTCTCTCTCACGTATTGTCCCTCTTTCCTTCGAATCTGCCGTCATCACTCCTCTTCTCAAAAAAACAACCTTTGACACCTCCACCCTTGCAACCCATCACCCTATCTCCAACCTCCCTTTCCTCTCCAAAGTTCTTGAACATTTTTCCGTCTCCAAAATCCATGCCCATCTTTCCCAGAGCTCATTGTTTTAATCTCTCCAATCAGGCTTCCACCACTGCCACAGTACTGAAATTGCAATTGCCTAGGTCACAAATTACCTCCTAATTGAGTGCGATGAAGGTAATCTATCCCTGCAGCCTTTGACATGGTTGACCACAAAATTCTGCTCCAATGCCTCTCCACCATCGTCAAGCTGGATGGGACTAGACACGCTTGGGTTCATTCCTATCTTTCCAACTGTAACCATAGAATTACTTGCAATGGCTTCTCTTCCAGATCCCGCATCATTACCTCTGGTGTCCCCCAAGGATCTTTCCTTGCCCCCCGCTCCTATTTCTCATCTACATACTGCCCCTTGGTGACATCATTCAGCAACACAACGTGAGTTTTCACATGTACGCAATGTTACCCAGCTCTACCATTCCTCCACCTCTCTCGAACTCTCCACTATCAGACGCTTGTCCAACATCCAGCACTGGATGAGTTGAA
This sequence comes from Pristiophorus japonicus, assembly GCF_044704955.1. Classification (NCBI taxonomy): domain Eukaryota; kingdom Metazoa; phylum Chordata; class Chondrichthyes; family Pristiophoridae; genus Pristiophorus; species Pristiophorus japonicus. Next base: position 95,111,638 of record NC_091990.1, on the reverse strand, counting down.
ATTTCCTGCAATTACATATCGGGAAGACCCAAGCCATTGTCTTCAGCTCACGCCACAAACTCCATTCCCCTTCCAGTGATTCGATCTCTCACCCTGGCATCTGTCTTGGGCTGACCAAGTCTGTTCGCAACCTTGGTATCATAGTTGATCATGAATTGAGTTTCCTACCTCATATCCATTCTATCACTAAGACTGCCCATTTCCACCTTCATAATATCATCCATGTCCACCCTTACCTCAACTTATCTGCTGCTGAAACACTCATCCATGCCTTTATCACCTCCAGACTTGACTACTCAAAGCTAACCTCCGTAGTTTTACCCTCCATAAATTTAACATCATCAAAAACTCTGTCGCCTGTGTGCTAACTCGCACCAAGTCCCGGTCACCCATTTCCCCTGGCTCCAAATTAAGCAATGCCTTGATTTTAAAATTCTCATCCTCGCCCCTCCTTATCTCTGTAATCTCCTCTAGCCTTATAATCCCTCTAGACCTCTGTACGCCGCCTATTCTGACCTTTCAAACATTCCTGATTTTAAATGTTCCACTCGGGCGGACGTGCTTTTTCCAGTCTTGCACACCGGTGGTCCGCTCCCCAGCGGTATTTCAAAACCGCTGGCGGAAGCGTTCAGGGAATAACCCGCCGCGCCGTTTTCTGCCCAAAACGGTGAAATACCGCCGAAAAACGCAACGAAAGGTTGATGAATTTTCAGTCCAAAAACTTTCACTCACTTTTTTTGCAGGTCTACATACTTACCGCTGCTCCAAGGGCTGCATCGCAGCTATTTCCCTGGCGAGCCAAATTTTTGGCAAAAGCGATATTTCGAGTCTTGCGGCTAGATTCATTCATATTAACATTGGAAATCCAGCAATTTCATGCCACTCATTGGAGAGGCTCACGGCGAGATGGTCATTTTTTTCTGCGTTGGCAGGGCCAGGGCAAATCACCTAGCAATTTTGTGCTGAATCGGAACTCATGGCATATCTCTTTTTGCCATAAATTGCTGGGTTTTTTTTACGCACTAATAATTAACATATGCATCACAATGTGCATCAAGTGCAGAATCTACAATGCATGTGATGATGTCAGTGGTGTGATTTGTACCCATTTCGGGATCTGCAGGGAGGATTGGGGATTTATTTTCAGGAGGGAACAGGTTTTTACTAAATAACTGAAAAAATCCGATGACATCGGTTAAAAAAAAGCTACATTTAATGATCTCAAACTGTATATTTTAATTAAACTGTTCTGTTTTACAATTCCTGACTATGTATGAGTTTCCTGATCTCCTGGGCCACAGCCTGCCCATAAGATGTATTTTTTTTCCTGTCTGGGTTTTTTTGTTGAGAGTGAGTGGAAAATGTTGTGTTGACCCTTGAAATTGCTCCTCCACTGGAACTACCTAATCCCATTTCCCTCAATCATGTCATATTTTTCTTCTTCAAACAATTATCTACATTACAATAGTGACTACACTTCAAAAGTACTTCATTTACTGTGAAACGATTTGAGATGTCTTGGGGTTGTGAAAAGCAACTACATAAGTGCAAGTTCAAATTTCCTCTTAAATAAAATTTTCTCAGCTTTGCAGCATCCATTTGTGGCAATATATTCCATATTCTAATAACCCTTTTGTGTGACGAAATTTCTTCCAACCTCCAACTTTGTGCTTTCAGTGCTAATACACACCCCTTCTTATCCATTTACTGATCTATAAAAATAATCTTTATTTACCACCTCTCATTATAACTTTATCATCTAACCCTGTTTTAGTACAGGAAATATGGCAGCCAATTCACACACAGCAAGGTCCCATGAACAGTAATGAGATAATGTCCAGAAAATTGACATTTTAGTGATGTTCTTTGAGGGCTATTGTCCAGGACACCGAGGTGAACTCCCCTGCTCATCTTCAAATAGTGGCATAGGATTTCTTCCGTCCATCTCAGAGGGTAGAAGGAGCCCCGGTTCAACGTATCATGTGAAAGATGGCAACTCTGACAGTGCAGCACTCATCCAGTACTGCCTTGGAATGTCAGCCTAGATTTGGATTCATCACCCCCATGTGCCTGTATTCGGTGCCTTTACATATAAAACCCCAAATCCCATTTGTCCTTTTTGTCTTTTCCACCAGCAACCTTGACTTTTAAAGATGTGTATCTGCACCTTAGATCTCTATATTCCTCCGCTCAGTAAGCCTCCATTCTTGCCCACACTTTCTGCCTACACTTACTAATCAGATGTATCACACACAATATGTATTTATTTTCACCACTTTGCCTTCGTGGGCAGATTTGTGTGCACCTTTGAAAGTATCTTAGTGACTTCCAGTGAATGGTAAGACATAAGCAACACCCCCTCCCCCCAATGGTGCACCGATGCTGATGGAATAGGTGAGATTGAGATGACAGAAGTGACCTGTCAATAGTGAGAGAGGTTGTTCCAATGAGGTGACACTGGATAGAGAGTTTGCTCCAAACATTTGCTAGCTGCAGACAGCTCAATCTATCTTCCAAATGCAGTTAACCTCTGCTTCTAACGTTGGAAAGTGAAGACCTATGAAATGGGAGCTTTCATAGAACATTTGCAGCTGTTAGGTTAATGAATCATTCGATGCTGACACAACACCCGACCTACTTACCTGACATGATAACCGCGCTCCAGGAAACTCGTTAAAGACCTGGTAAAATGATAAGTACAAGGTAAAATCCTGCTTTTAACAAGCTTTTAACTAATCTAAATTGGCTGGCCCGCCGCTTGGTGTCGGGTCTGTAAATCGCAGCCAGACATGACACTTTGGAAACTGACAAGGAGGTGGGTTCAGAGTGGGATCCTGCCCTGCTGTCAATCTCGGCCATTTGGACAGCGGGTCCGCCTCCAAACCGACACTTGCAGGGCTGGTAAGATTGCGGCCATTGAGTGGGCTAGTCTGTGGCAGATAGAGTTCAATGTGGTGAAGTGTGAGGTCATTCCACTTTGGATCCGAGAAAGACAAATCAGAATAGTTCCTTAACGGTGAGCAGGAGTTCTCTGGGCATTGCAAGGAGAGTCTAGGCCTATGCTGCCCTGGCCTCCTCTCCTTTCCCACCCGCCAGACTGACACCCCATCCCTCCTCCAGCGATTTATCCCTGGCCGCCCGATCTTCCAACTGCCAGCAGCCGACCAGTTGCCTCTATTCACCTGTTTCAGGCACGGAAGTGCCGCCCCGCTCATGATATTGGGGTTATGGCCCCTGAGACCAAAATAACGCACTCCACTCCACGTCGCACTGCCGCGTAGAAGAGGTCCTCCAATTCATTAAAGGGGAGGGCCAAGCTGCAGGTCCCTATCTGGACCCTACAATCCACCATGCATCGAGCCTACTGCATCGCCTTGCGCAGTTTCAGGGGTCACTCCCAAATGTTCGCTCCGGGGCAAAAATCGGTCGCTGCCATCACCAGCGGAGCGGAGTGGAGTGCTACTAGTTACCACTGCCGTTAAAGTCCCATGGAATTTAGTGGGAGTTGTTAATAGCACCACACCTGGGCGAAAAGTTGTTTGCACCCCGTTAATGTCCCTCGGGGGCAGCATCGGGAGGTGCAAACGAGCCGAATTTCTATCCCAGAGGTTCAAATCCCACTCCAGGCCTTGAAAACATAATCTAGGCGGACACTTCAGTGTCGTACTGAGAGAGCACTGCCATATTAGATAGGTTGTCTTTCAAATGAAATGTTAGACTGTTGATTTGATTGTAAAAGATCCATTGGTGTTATTTGAATAAGAGCAGTGGAGTTGTCCTGATGTCCTAGCTAAATTTTAGTCCTCAGCAAACACCATCAAAACCATTAGTAATTTATCTCATTACTGATTGTGGGACCTTTCTGTGCACAAATTGGTTGCCGTATTTGCCTGAATAACAATGACTAAACTCAAAAGTAATTAATTGGATGAAAAACTGTTTCAGAAGTCCCGAGGATGTTTAAAATGCTACACAGGAATAGGGATAGGCCATTTAGCCTCGCAAGCCTTCTGCGCCATTCCATCAGATCATGGCTGATCAACTCAATTTACCCCCTTTGCTTGATATCCCTTGATACCTTTACCTAACAAGAAATTATTGACCTCAGTCTTGAAAATTTCAATTGACACCAGCATCCACAGCCTTTTGGAGGAGAAAGTTCCAGATTTCCACTACCCTTTGTATGAAGAAGTACTTCCTGATTTCACTCCCAATGACCTAGCTTTAATTGTAAGATTATGCCCTCATTTATTGGATCCCGCGCCCCACCTGCCCGCCCCCACCCCCATAGAGGAAATAGTTTCTCTCTATCTACCATATAGAAAATCCATTCATCATTTTAAATACATCAGTGCAAGCTCCTTCTTTCAGTGAGCTCATTGAGAGACTGTGGAGGAGTGTGGGAAGCTCAAGTTAGTTTTAAATTTTAGTAGGAATCAGAGATAAGCAGTTACTAGGGTTCGGAATGCTGACAGTCTTCATACAACACAGAAGGCTGGCATCTATGCAGTCTGCGGTATCTGTCTGTGCACAAGATTACCTACATAATACGTAGTTAGATAATCGCAGCAAAGTGATGGTAGGGATGCCCGAGGTTTAGGATGGGCGTGGGGGTAGGGAGGGGGGTTGTGTGGAGGAATAAAATTTGCCAGTGTTCCTGCTCCTGACAACTACCCATCGAGCTATGCTAGAAGTACTTGTTTGGACTAGCTACGATGCCTCATTCATCCTGATCAATTTATCTGTCAACAGTCACTGCAAGGCTTACTCGGGAATAATTACCACTTGTGTGCGTTACCAAAGGATTCAGATCCTATACGTCATCAAATAGTCAATACCATGAGGAGAGACGGGGAGGAAATTGTCTGGGTAGTGGACCTGGAACTTCAGCTGAGAGAAAGGGAAGGTTATCCCATACCTATCCACAGTATGTAGCAGTGCTGCTCTGTGGCGAGATGGTAGTTGGTGTTCAAAATATGACCTGAGGTTGAGCCCTGCTAATTTTAACCCTTCCTTTTCCTGATTGCTTCCTCTTTGTTACTGCGCTTGATAATTTGTCTGGAATTGGAAAATCTGAAGGCTGACTCAGTGTGTATGATACATCAGACTTAAATTTGAACGTAGATCTCCCAGACTGTACCATTGTGCAATGCACATTTTCCGACCAAGCCTCTGTGTCTTTTGACCTGAAGATACACCTTGAGTTGGCCTGTTGCTTTGCACTATCACCATAAGTGCAAGTAATGATACAAAGCTCGGTAGGAATATAAGTTGTAAGGAGGATGCAAAGAGACTTCAAGGGGATATAGGCAGGCTAGGTGAGTGGGCAAGAACATGGCAAATGGAATATAATGTGGAGAAATGTGAAGTTATCCACTTTGGTAGGAAAATTAAAAAAGGAGAGTATTTTTTAAATGGTGAGAGATTGGGAAATGTTGGTGTTCAGAGGGACCTGCGTGTGCTTGTACACGAATCACTGAAAGTTAACGTGCAGGTACAGCGAGCAATAAAGAAAGCAAATGGTATGTTGTCCTTTACTACAAGAGGATTTGAGTATGAGTAAACTGCAATTGTATAGGGCCCCAGTGAGACCGCACCTGGAGTATTGTGTATAGTTTTGGTCTCCTTACCTAAGGAAGGATATACTTGCCATTGAGGGAGTGCGACGAAGGTTCACCAGACTGATTCCTGAGATGGGGGGGCATTATCTTATGAGGAGAGATTGAGTAAACTAGGCCTATATTCTCTAGAATTTAGAAGAATGAGAAGTGATCTCATTGAAACATACAAAATTCTTACAGGGCTTGACAGGATAGATGCAGGGAGGATGTTTTCCCCTGGCTGGGGAGTCTAGAACCAGGGGTCACAGTCTAAGAATAAGGGGTCGGCCATTTAGGACTGAGATGAGGAGAAACTTCAGAGGGTGGTGAATCTTTGGAATTTTCTACCCGAGAGGGCAGTGGAGGCTCAGTCATTGAGTATATTCAAGACAGAGATCGATAGATTATTGGTTATTAAGGGAATCAAGGGATATGGGGATAGTGCAGGAAAGTGGAGTTGAGGTAAAAGATCAGCCATGATCTCATTGAATGGCAGAGCAGGCTTCAGGGGCCAAATGGCCTACTCCTGTTCCTTTTTCTCAGGTCACATCCTATTCAATAGGTTCCAGGATCGTTATCTTGGTGAAAACACGCCTGGCCCTCTGCAACAAGCAGGAAGGTGCTTTCACACTTGGTGTGAAGAGCTCTCAAACTCCTTTCACCTGCATTCCAGTGAGTAGACTCATTGCCATCAGCTTGTCAGAACTGGTCTGTGACCGGTTCTGACAAAAACAACATTAACCACTTGACAGCTCTCCTAAAGCTTGCGGCCAACATCTCGTCGTAGGCAATTAGGCTCATACAGCAGTGCCTTGTCTCCAGTTGTCTGGGACCCTCTTGCCATTGGACCAAGACCGTGCTCAGCTAAGCCCGTGTGGTTGCCGGTGCGCACTCACACACAGGCATCTTCCACTTCGCTAATATGAAGTTCAGGACCTGGAACGTCAGGGCCCTCATGGACAATTCCTACAGCAAAAGGCCAAAACGCCGCACCGCCATAGTCGCCCGGGAACTTAGACTTTTTGACATTGGCATCGCCGCCCTAAGCGAGACCCGGTGGGCAGGGGAAGGCCAACTCAAGGAACATGGTGGAGGTTACACCTTTTTCGGAAAAGGAAAACCAGAGGAAGAACGCTGCCTTGATGTAGTCGGCTTCGCCGTCAAAAATGAACTGGTCGACCGCCTCAAAGACACCCCCTGCGGGGTTAACGAACGCCTCATGACTCTTCGCCTTACACTATCCCAGAATCAATGCACCACAGTCATCAGTACGCACGCCCCAACACTCAATGCAACGGATGAGGCTAAAGAGGGTTTTTATTCCAACCTCGAAACATCCCTGTCCCGCGTCCCCACGGGCGACAAATGAGTTTAATGCCAGGGTCAGCAAAGCCACAGCCCTCTGGGGTGGTGTGATTGGCAGAGAGGGGATAGGAAATGCCAACTCCAGTGGTATCCTACTCCTGACAAAATGTCTAGAACACGATCTCTTCATCACCAACAGCCTGTTCCACCAAAGGGACAAATACAAGGCATCGTGGCAACACCCTCGCTCCAAACACCGGCATCTGCTCGACTATGTCATCAGCCGAGCCAGGGATCGCAAGGGTGTGCGCATCACCTGCCCCATGACAGGAGCTGATGACTGCTGGACGGACCATTGCCTAATCCGATTCATCATCGATATAAACATAGCCACAAAGCAGAGGGGACAGCAGAAGCAATGCCACAAAAAAGTTAATGCCGGGGCACTTAAAGACCTAGCTAAGAGAGCCCTATACAGCCAACGCCACACAGCTAATCTGGCGTGCCTTGATGACCTTGAGATGCTGAATGCCCACAGTGCTTGGTCTGCCCTCCAGGTCTGCATAACCAGTGCCTGTGAAGAGACACTTGGTCACTCAACCAGAAAACACCAGGACTGGTTTGATGAAAATGATCAGGAGATCCAAGAACTAATAGATCGTAAGCGCAGAGCATTTCTGAGCCTCAAGTAACAACCCAACTCGGGAGCTGCAAAGCAATGTTACAGCCAGCTCAAGGCTGAGGTTCAACAAAAAACCTGGGACCTAAAGAACAGGTGGTGGATGGAGAAAGCACAGGAGATACAACAACTGACCAACAGTTACGATATGTGAGGATTCTTCATCACAGTCCAGGCCACCTACGGTCCAAACTCCCAAAGCCCCACCCCACTGCTGGCAAAGAAAGGGGAAACACTCATCAAGGACATTAAGGCTGCTAGGGCCTGTTGGAAGGAGCACTTTGAAGACCTCCTCAATTGAGACTCAGCCTTTGACTCAAGTGTTCTCAACTCCATCCCACAGCATGCAACCCGCCACCACCTCAGTGAAACTCCAATGTTGCACGAGGTAGGCAAAGCCATAAAACAGCTCAAGAATAACAAGGCTACGGGTGCAGATGGAATTCCTGTTGAGGTGCTAAAGTATGGCGGAGAGGCGCTGTTGGTGCTGATACATGGCCTCATCTCTCTCATTTGGAGGGAGGAGAGCATGCCGGGAGAGATGCAGTGATCGTGACCATCTTTAAAAAGGAGGACAAGTCCAACTGCGGCAACTACAGGGGAATCTTCCTGCTATCAGCCACTGGGAAAGTTGTCACTAGAGTTCTCTTCAACCGTCTTCTCCCTGTGGCCGAGGAGCTCCTCCCGGAATCACTGTGCGGATTTTGCCCCCTACGGGGCACAAAGGACATGATCTTTGCAGTGCAACAGCTGCAGGAAAAATGCAGGGAGCAGCGCCAGTCCTTATACATGCCGTTTTTTGATTTTACAAAGGCCTTTGACACTGTCAAACGTTAGGGCTTATGGAGCGTCCTCCTCCGTTTTGGATACTGCCAAAAGTTTGTCAACATCCTTCGCCTGCTCCACGGTGACATGCAGGTGGTGATCCTTAGAGACCTAATCCACGTCCGGACCGGGGTCAAACAGGGCTGCATCATCGCTCCAACTCTCTTCCCAATCTTCCTCGCTACCATACTCCACCTCAGTCAACAAGCTTCCCGTTTGAATGGAACTAAACTACAGAACCAGTGGGAAGCTGTTTAACCTATGCCACCTCCAGGCCAGGTCAAATACCACCCCAACCTCTGTTGTTGAGCTGCAGCACACAGACGATGCCTGCGTATGCGCACATTCTGAGGCTGAACTCCAGGATATAGTCGATGTATTTACTGAGGCATATGAAAGCATGGGCCTTACGCTTAACATCTGTAAGACAAAGGTCTTCCACCAGCCTGTCCTCGCTGCACAGCACTGCCCCCCAATCATCAAGATTCACGGCGCGGCCCTCGACAATGTGGACCACTTCCCATACCTTAGGAGCATTTTATCAACAAAGACAGCCATTGATGCGGAGATTCAACATCGCCTCCAGTGTGCCAGTGCAGCCTTTAGTCACCTAAGGAAAAGAGTGTTCGAAGACCAGGCCCTCAAATCTACCACCAAGCTCATGGTCTAAAGGGCTGTAGTAATACACGCCCTCTTGTATGGATCAGAGGCATAGACGATGTACAGAAGACACCTCAAGTCGCTGGAGATATATCGCCAACGATGTCTCCGCAAGATCCTGCAAATCTCCTGGGAGGACAGGAGCACCAACATCAGTGTCCTCGCCTAGGCTAACATCCCCAGCATTGAAGCACTGACCACATTCGATCAACTTCGCTGGGCAGGCCACATAGTTCGCATGCCAGACATGAGACTCCCTAAGCAAATGCTCTATGCAGAGCTCCTTCATGGCAAACGAGCCAAAGGTGGGCAGCGGAAACGTTATAAAGACACCTTCAAGGCCTCCTTGGTAAAGTGCGACATCACCACTGACACTTGGGAGTCCCTGGCCAAAGACCGCCCTAGGTGAAGAAAGTGCATCCGGGAGGGTGTTGAGTCTCAACACCGCGAGAGTGAAGAGGTCAGGCGCAGGCAACGGAAGGAGCATGCAACAAATCAGTCCCACCCCGCCTTCCCCTGACAAATATCTGTCCCACCTGTGACAGAGTCTGGGGCCTATCGTATTGGACTGGTCAGCCACCAAAGGACTCACTTTAGGAGTGGAAGCAAGTCTTCCTCGATTCCGAGGGACTGCCTATGATGACAGCTCTCCTGATGGTTCGGTTTCGGTTGGGTGCCCAGCATGTAACTGAGGCACACATTGACTGATGACTCGCAGGCTTGATCGTTGTTCTGTGTTCCAATTCAGGCTTTCCCACGAATCTTTCATCGTCCTCATTACAGAAAGGCACTTTTGGTTAGCAAGCACAGCCTCGTACGTCAATGTGAACAGTTTCTCTCTCTCTCTACTCTGTCTAGACCCCTCATAGTTTTGAACACGTCTATCAAATCTCCTCTCAATCTTCTCTGCTCTAAAGAGAACAACCCCAGCTTATCCAGTCTATCTACATAACTGAAGTCCCTCATTCCTGGAATCATTCTTGTAAATCTTTTCTGCACCTTCTCTGAAGCCTTCACATCCTTCCTAAAGTGCAGTGCCCAGAATTGGACACAGTACTCCAGTTGAGGCCGGACCAGTGTTTTATAAAGGTTCATCACAACTTCCTTGCTTTTGTACTCTATGCCTCTATTTATGAAGCCCAAGATCCCGTATACTTTTTTAACCGCTTTCTCAACCTGCCCTGCCACCTTCAATGATTTGTGCACATATACCCCCAGGTCTCTCTGTTCCTGCACCCTCTTTAGGATTATACACTTTTGTTTATATTGCCTCTCCTCGCTCTTCCTACCAAAATGTATCACTTCACAATTTTCTGTGTTAACTTTCATCTGCCACATGACTGCCCATTCTACCAGCCTGCTTGAAGTCTATCACTATCCTCCTCATTGTTCACTATACTTCCAAGTTTTGTGTCATCTGTAAATTGTGCCCTGTAATTCCAAGTCTAAGACATTGGCCCAAGATTTGCAGTCGGAATCTTTTCGGGGACGGTTGCCTCGGATCTGCAAAAAATCTTCGAATTTACCTGGTGGTCCGGGAGGTATGGAGACTCACGCTCCTGGGCCTCTCCAGGTACCTGTGGGTAGAGGCCCACGTATCTCAGGGGCGCACGCGCACAAGCGCCCCTGGGATCACGTGGGCTTGCCCAATCAAAAAAAGAAGGGAATCCCCATTCATGCATATGGGGTTTCCGTTTGTATGAAACTCCCATAAGTATGAATGGGGATCACTTAAAAAATACACGAACACTTGACATAATTTTTTTTTTTTAATTACATATTTAAAATTAATTAAAATGCCAACTAATTAAATATTGTAAACAAAAATTTAACTTAAAAAAAATGATGGGCCCGAGTTTGGTCAAACCTAAATTCCACCCATGTACCGTCGAAAGGACCGCTAAGATCCTGACAGTACTTTGGGTGGAAGTTTGATGGAAAAATGGAAAAAAAAACACCTGGCGGACAAAATGGGCGTTATATGCTGAATTTGGGCGGCAGCGGGTGGTCGGTCGCATTCTGCGTGGCAAATGCGATCCTCGGCAAAGTAACGCCAAGGATAGAGTTGGGCCCAGAGAGGGGGAAACGGGGAAAAAAAATGGTCAACAAATGAAAAAAATCCTTCAGGGGACCTCATCCAACAACAACCCTATAAAAGAAATAAAGAAAACCAGTTCACTAACCTTTTCTTGCAGGTCTTCGTACTTACCGTTCAGGTAGGACCTGCCTCCACACAGCAGTCTTTTCTGCTGCTGGAGTGGGTTACCACCCGGATCAAGCTGGGGAGGGAGCAGGCAGGAGGACTTTTGTCGGTGTTGCACGCCGGCATACGCCAGCGGACACTCTCCAGCGGTCTTCTCTCCCCACCGGCGTGAGGGCATCACCAAACTCGCTCGGAGGAGAGAGCGCCGACAAAACAGGGAGATCCGCCGAGAAAACTCGCCGGCAGCCAGCAGTAAGTTCACCAAATTCGGGCCCTATATGTTTCAACAGGGCTAAAAATAAACTTACCTTATTGGGCAGGGTTTCTTAATTTATAAATGAGTGACACGATTATATTTTTCTCATTTTTAAAACTCTTACACTGATAAAAGCAGGCCTCCAGGCATAACAATTTCACGGGCATTCACTGGGCAGAAATTGGGCAAATAACTCAACTCTCCACCCGCAGAGCACCTTTTCTTTAAGATTCGCACGCATGCCTGAACCCGGAACTTGTGGGGCTCCTATGGGCATGCACGCACCTCGTACGCGCCCATAGGGACCACGAATTCAGCCCCATTAATATATATCAAGAAAAGCAGTGTTCCTAGTAACGACCACTGTATAACTTCCTCCAGTCCGAACAACAACCGTTCTTACTACTCTTTGTTTCCTGTCACTTAGCCAATTTTGTAAGCATGATGCCACTGTCCTTTTTATTCCATGGGCTTCAACTTTGCTGGCAAGTCTATTATGTGGCACTTTATCAAAAGCCTTGTGGAAGTCCATGTACACATCAACTGCATTGCCCTCATCGATCCCCCGAAAGTACATGCTGAATGGCAGCACTGTAACTGGCTATCACTTTTATCCACATGTGTCATTCCTGAAGGCTAAATTCCAGCATTATGGTGTTGAGCAAAGGTCATTGGACGACTGAAGCCAATCCAATGTGACTTGTTCTATCCACCAACAGGGCGGCTCTCTTCCAGATACCCAATATGGTCAAGCTTGCCTGATTCCTTTGACCTTTTCTTATCAACTCACTGGCATGCAAAGTGACCAGCAGATGCTCCAATAAGTCAGATCATCTCTGATCCTACAGACCGTCAACCAGATTCAACTGGCCATATCGTAGTTGGGTATTTCTCAACCACTTTCAAACTCGTTAGGAACAGGGCGCCTCATGTGGGGGGTTTGTGACGATGAAAAATGTTGTTGCAGACAAATACAAACCATGTCCACACCTGGAGTATTGTGTACAGTTTTGGTCTCCTAACCTGAGGAAGGACATTCTTGCTATTGAGGGAGTGCAGCGAAGGTTCACCAGACTGATTCCCGGGATGGCAGGACTGACATATCAAGAAAGACTGGATCAACTGGGCTTGTATTCACTGGAGTTCAGAAGAATGAGAGGGGATCTCATAGAAACGTTTAAAATTCTGACGGATTTAGACAGGTTAGATGCATGAAGAATGTTCCCAATGTTGGGGAAGTCCAGAACCAGGGGTCACAGTCTAAGGATAAGGGGTAAGCCATTTAGGACTGAGATGAGGAGAAACTTCTTCACCCAGAGAGTGGTGAACCTGTGGAATTGTCTACCACAGAAAGTTGTTGAGGCCAATTCACTAAATATATTCAAAAAGGAGTTAGATATAGTCCTTACTACTAGGGGGATCAAGGGGTATGGTGAGAAAGCAGGAATGGGGTACTGAGGTTGCATGTTCAGCCATGAACTCATTGAATGGCGGTGCAGGCTCGAAGGGCCGAATGGTCTACTCCTGCACCTGTTTTCTATGTTTCTATGTTTCTATGTCCAATGTCATTGAATGACAATTGTTCACTAACTGAACTATCTGATGGCCTCTGCGCTTTGTATACTGGTGATGACAATGCTTTAAGATGCCTGGAATTATACACCGAGTCTGCATACGCTAAATAATGAAGAGGTGTTAACCTGGCTATGGTTTGGGCTTATTTTTTATGCAATGCCTTGATATTCATTTCAATCAGCAGACAGCATCCCTTATGAATTGAAATATAAATATTTTACACTCTGTTGTACTGAGCTGGTATAGACCTGCTCCACGAATTAACCTTGATCACTGTAAATTGCTTATTGGATTTTATGTCGGATTCATTTGCATCTCCAATCAATCTGGAAGGTGAAAAATATCACAACACTTCACCACTGCTGAAATTATTGATCAGATTTAGTTAAAATTTGGTGATTCAGAAAAGCAAAAATATTGACAAACTATTATACAGGCCGTTGTAATTTACAGTACATGCAACTGCGGAATAGTTTAAAAAGTTCAAGGCTGTCCCTCTTGCAGATTCTTAAAAATGACATTGTCTCCAGTGGTAATTGTAATGTATGCACCTGTGAGTATGCTCACAGGTTTGTAGAGCTGTTGATTCACTGGTACGCTCACGGCCTTCTGCGAGAGGTGGGCGGGACTATCATCACCCCCGGCAACCAAATTTTAATTTGATTTTATATGGTTGAAAGTTTAATTTGTTTTAATGCCAGGTTTTAGTGCCCCCCAGTCAGGGGTCACTTGTATAATTTGCCTCTCGGTGCCCTAAAAAAAAACCACGAAAAAACAAAAAAAACAAAAAAAAAGGGCACTTGAAAAGTGTTTAGAGTGTCTCCCCCCTATGCTAAGGGGGCACTTGAGTTAATGTTTATTTTGTTTCAGCAAAAGAGTTGTAGAGCTGTTGATCCACTGGTATGTCGCGGCCTTCCACGAGAGGTGGGCACCGAAGGGACTAGAGTGTATCATCACCCCCGGCAACCAAATTTTAATTTGATTTTATATGTTTTAAAGTTTAATTGGTTTATTGTGCCAGGTTTTAGTGTCCCCCTCCCCTTTTAGCCAGGGGGCACTTGTATAATTTGTGGTTTTAGTGCCCCCCAAAAAAACCAAAAAAAACACAAACCCCCCCCCCCCCCCGCCCCCCAAAAAACCCAAATAAAACAAAAAAGGGAACTTGAAAACTGTTTGGAGTGTCCCCCCTTTAATAAGGGGGCACTTAATTTAATGTTTCTTTTAGTTTTCTACAAAAGAGCTGTAGAGCTGTTGATCCACCAGTACGCTCGCAGCCTTCCGCGAGAGGTGGGCGCCAGAGGGACTGCAGTGCATCATCACCCCCGGCAACCAAATTTTAATTGGAACCAGTTGACTGTCCAAAGTTTAATTTGTTTAATTGTGTGGTTTTAGTACCCCCCCCTTAACCAGGGGGCACTTGATTTACTTGATTTACAGGTGCAACTTAAAATAGTTGTAGTGGCTTAGCCAGTTACGTGATGTTCATAAGACTCAATAAAACCCCAGCCAGTTGGCAATCCACGATGAGGCAGGTGGTTGTGAGCCTGGTGGATGAACTGGTAATGTGCAGTGTGATTGTTAAACCTTTGCTAATAAACGAACTAGTTCTTAATAGCAATGTGTTGCTATGAATTCTTAAGCAAAGAACCCATGAAGGAAATACATCACAGTAATAAGGGACGATTGAAAGAGCTCGATTCACTGTGTATCGGCACAGTGAGAGAACTGTTAATCACTGATAGATCCTTCGCTTTCAAGTAGACTTTCTCCTTTTTGAAGGCAAAAGCATTTCCTTTGAAATTGTCCTGGGAAAACAAAATCTTAAGAGTTTAACATTACAGTAAACAGGAAGGTAATGGTTTGGGGCAGTCGCTTCTGCCAGCTGCAGTATTCATGCACCTGAACCAGGCATGTACACATAACAATAATTGTTTGTAAATTACATTTTAGACTGTCATTAAAACAGGAAGAAGGTACATACAATATTCTTGTCTGTCACTAAATCCTAAACTTCCTATAAACAAATTGTTAGCAATAACCGGATCCAAAATGTCATTCTGCTTAAGACGATACACAACGTTGTGAAAGTGAACTAATTATGCTAATTCAGGCGAGAATATTTGGGCCCCAATCTGCTATTTTAAAAATGAACTACCACGATTTTTCCAACTCATGACAAATCTGTTTAAAGTAAATGGATTAATACCTCTATTAAAACCAGGGACAGGGAAATTTGATATGAGCAATATGTTTGTACAACCATGTCACGCAGTATAATTTCCAGACTTGCACCTGAAAAATCCACATAAACATAGAAACATAGAAACATAGAAACATAGAAAATAGGTGCAGGAGTAGGCCATTCGGCCCTTCGAGCCTCCACCACCATTCAATAAGATCATGGCTAATCATTCCCTCAGTACCCCTTTCCTGCTTTCTCTCCATACCCCTTGGTCCCTTTAGCCGTAAGGGCCATATCTAACTCCTTCTTGAATATATCCAATGAACTGGCATCAACAACTATCTGCGGCAGGGAATTCCACAGGTTAACAACTCTCTGAGTGAAGAAGTTTCTCCTCATTTCAGTCCTAAATGGCCTACCCCTTATCCTAAGACTGTGTCCCCTGGTTCTGGACTTCCCCAACATTGGGAACATTCTTCCCGCATCTAACCTATCCTGTCCCGTCAGAATCTTATACGTTTCTATGAGATCCCCTCTCATCCTTCTAAACTCCAGTGTATAAAGGCCCAGTTGATCCAGTCTCTCCTCATATGTCAGTCCAGCCATCCCTGGAATCAGTCTGGTAAACCTTCGCTGCACTCCCTCAATAGCATGAACATCCTTCCTCAGATTAGGAGACCAAAACTGAACACAATATTCCAGGTGAGGTCTCACCAAGGCCCTGTACAACTGCAGTAAGACCTCCCTGCTCCTATACTCAAATCCACATTTGAAGGCCAACATACCATTTGCCTTCTTCACCGCCTGCTGTACCTGCATGCCAACTTTCAATGACTGATGAACCATGACACCCAGATCTCGTGCACCTCCCCTTTTCCTAATCTGCCGCCATTCAGATAATATTCTGCCTTCGTGTTTTTGCCCCCAAACTGGATAACCTCACATTTATCCACATAATACTGCATCTGTCATGCATTTGCCCACTCACCTAACCTGTCCAAGTCACCCTGCAGCCTCTTAGCACCCTCCTCACAGCTCACACCGCCACCCAGTTTAGTGTCATCTGCAAACTTGGAGATATTACACTCAATTCCTTCATCTAAATCATTAATGTATATTGTAAAGAGCTGGGGTCCCAGCACTGAGCCCTGTGGCACTCCACTAGTCACTGCCTGCCATTCTGAAAAGGACTCATTTATCCCGACTCTCTGCTTCCTGTCTGCCAACCAGTTCTCTATCCACATCAATACATTACCCCCAATACCACACCAATTTTTGCACACCAATTTTTTGTGTGGGACCTTGTCAAAAGCATTTTGAAAGTCCAAATACATCACATCTACTGGTCCTCCCTTGTCCACTCTGCTAGTTACATCCTCAAAAATTTCCAGAAGATTCGACAAGCATGATTTCCCTTTCATAAATCCATGCTGACTTGGACCGATACTGTCACTGCTTTCCAAATGTGCTGCTATTTCATACTTAATAATTGATTTTACATTTTCCCTACTACTGATATCAGGCCAACCGGTCTATAATTCTCGGTTTTCTCTCTCCCTCCTTTTTTAAAAAGTGGTGTTACATTAGCTACTCTCCAGTCCATAGGAACTGATCCAGAGTCGATAGACTGTTGGAAAATTATCACCAATGCTTCCACTATTTCTAGGACCACTTCCTTAAGTACTCTGGGATGCAGACTATCAGGCCCCGGGGATTTATCAGCCTTCAATCCCTTCAATTTTCCTAACACAATTTCCCGCCTAATAAGGATTTCCTTCAGTTCCTCCTTCTCACTAGACCCTCGGTCCCCTAGTACATCCGGAAGGTTATTTGTGTCTTCCTTCGTGAAGACAGAACCAAAGTATTTGTTCAATTGGTCTGCCATTTCTTTGTTCCCCATTATAAATTCACCTGAATCCAACTGCAAGGGACCTAAGTTTGTCTTCACTAATCTTTTTCTCTTCACAAATCTATAGAAGCTTTTGCAGTCAGTTTTTATGTTCCTGGCAAGCTTCCTCTCATACTCTATTTTCCCCCTCTTAAGTAAACCCTTAGTCCTCCTCTGCTGAATTCTAAATTTCTCCCAGTCCTCAGGTTTGCTGCTTTTTCTGGCCAATTTATATGCCTCTTCCTTGGATTTAACACTATCTTTAATTTCCCTTGTTAGCCACGGTTGAGCCACCTTCCCCATTTTATTTTTACTCCAGACAGGGATATACAATTGTCGAAGTACAAAAGTAGTTACGCTGTAAGATCAACTTAATATATAAACCATAAACACACAGGTAACCAATGTGGGCTTATTTAGTAGCAAAAGGCCCGAGTTTGGTTGAATTACCACCAGCTGCCGCCGAGTTTTCTCGATGGTTTCTGGGTGCTCTCCCCTCCGAGCGAGTTTGGTGAGGTCCTCACGCCGGCGGGGAGAGAAGACTGCTGGGGAGCGTCTGCTGTTGTGCGCCGGCATGCAACACTGTCAGAAGTCCTCCCGCCCGTTCCCTCCCCAGATTGGTCCGGGCGGTCCTCCGCTCCAGCAGCAGAAGAGACTGCCGCAAGGAGGCAGGTCTTACCTGAACAGTCAATGTGAAGAGCTGCAAGAAAAGGTTAGTGAAATTGTTTTCTTCATTTCTTTTGCAGAGATTTTGGTGGATAGGGTCCTCTGAAAGATTTGTATTAGATTTTTTTTTCATGTTTTGAAAATTGTTTCTGTTTCTCGTTCCCCCCTCCCTGGGCTCTATGCTCGGCGTTACTTTGCCGAGGATCGTATTTGCAGCCCAGAATGTGACCAGAATCGGTGTGTAAGGTCCATTTTTTCCGCCAGGTGGTTTTTCCCAAATTTTTCCACCAAACCTTCGCCCAAAGTACCGTCAGGATCTTAGCAGTCCTTTCGATGGTACATGGGCGGTAATAAGGTTTGACCAAACTCAGGCCCATAGAGTTTATCTTGTGGAAAGGTGGGGCAGGATGTTTGTATGACTGATCTCCTGCCAACATTTTTGAAAACAAATGATCCATTACCATAAATTCCCCAGCTTGGATTATTTCTTGCCTAAGTATCTCTCCTCCCCCCCCCCCCCCCCCAATGTGCAGTATTGTGAAACAACTGAATGTGAAGCCCATCCCCACAGGGCACTCCCTTCAGTCATCAAAGGCTTTCACAAGAACACTCCCTTCAGTGAGCAGAGACTCCCACGAGGGAGTAGAATAATGTGCAGAATGACTTGTTCAGCTTGTGCTCATTTTCCGTGGGAGAAGACAGCCATGACATGTTCCTGCCAATTACTCACTTAATAGAAAGAAAGAACTTGCATTTATAAAGCATTTTATTATGTCTGCAGGATGTCACAAAGCACTTTACAATCAATGATTTACTTTTGACGTACAGTCACAGTTCAGATACTAGGGCATAATCACAGCCAATTTGTAGACAGCATAAGTGTCCAGATAATCCATTTTTGGTGATATTAGTTGAAAGGGAAATGTTGGCCAGGACACTGAGTACTCCTTGCTCATCTTTGGATATTTCCATGGGGTAATCTATATGTCTATGCTCCAAGCAAATAGGGCCTTGATTTAACGTTCCATTCAAAGATGACACCTCTGGCATTGCAGCACTCCCTCAGCACTGCGTTGAAGTGTCAGCCTAGATCATGTGCTCAGATACACACTAGGGTATAATCACAGTCCCGCAGTCACAGCTCTGTCACCCTTTCAGATACTAGGCCAGAGTCTGTCCTGTCACTACCCCAGGTATTGGGGTATAATCACTGCCTCATTTCCCAATCAGATACTGAGCCTGTCACCACCTCACATGCTAGATCATAATTGTAGTCCCGTCACTCCCTCAGATACTAGACCATAATCACAGCTCCATTAAACTCAGGCATTGGGCCAGAGTGATGATGATCGTGATGTGATTCATTGGCTGTAAAGCACTTTGAGCCCTCCAGTGGTCATGAAAGGTGCTATATAAATGCAAGTCTTTCTTTCTTTCTTAGCCCTATTACCATGTTAGATACTGGACCAGGGTGACAGCCCATCACCATGTAAGATCATCTCTTCAAGATGCTGCTGACCAGAAGCAGAACTATGCCAATATGCAGTGGAGGAAGCAATGGCGTGATTAGTAATTCAGCACTGTCATGTCATTGTGGATTCCAACTAGTGATACTAGATCAGTATTATAGGTCTTAGATTTTATGTCCCTGCCAATATTTACCTCTTAATCAACATCACTAAAACAGATTATCTGGTCATCATCACATTTATGTTTATGGGAACTTGTTTATTTGCTTGTTCCCAAACTGGCTGCCGTGTTTCCTACATTACGACAGTGACTACACTTCAAAAGTAATAAATTGCCTGTAAAGCACTTTGGTACATCCTGAGGTGTGACAGTCTCCATATTACTGCAAGTTTTTCTTTTAGATTTGATTTTTTTTTAATTGTACATTGCGGCAAATTTAAGTGTTCAGTTTCCCTGGCAATCAACAAGGTGCAGTTCCAGTTTTGTTGGAGCCCATTTCAGCAGCTGTCTTTCTGAACATGACCTGATCTAGTGACAGAATTGACTCATTGTGCTCGGTATAATAGGCAAAGCACTAAGAATTACCTGCGGCATATGTTAATCCTTGGGTGTATCACATCACAATCACACAGCACAATGTTCAATTGTGAGATATTTATGTGCCATTGGATTCCGTGATCTGATACATTAAAGAGCACGGATATGAGCAGCTCAGTGGCACAACCTGCTGGTGCTCCAATGTACTGCACCCCAGAAGCCCGACAGAAATCCCTTCCACTCCTATCATTCTCAACAAGGTGAGCTCCTCTTCTCAACTGAACCAAGTGGAGAAATAAAATGCAGCAGAAAGAGTAGGAGGAAATCAAGGACATCAGTGGACTGTAACTCCAATTTAAAACAAATGGGCATAAGTTGCCTTGAGAAGGTGGTAATGAGCCATCTTATTGCTTTGCAGCGATTATTTTTAAAAACAGCTTGCTCGAGCATTAAGAGTCAACCCATGTAACGTAGAATTAGTCAGATGGAGGCCAGAGCAGGGAGGGCTAACGGGTTCCTTTTGCTGAGAACGTGAGTGAACCAACCTCAGGTTAATAGATTTATTGAAGACAATTTCATAACTTATTGAGATTTGATCTCACAACCTCTGAGATACCAGTCCAGTACCATAAGCACGTCACTAAGCAGTACCCATATTACGCTGTGTAGTCTGTGACAACTGTACTGCGATCATATGGCAGTTGGTGACTTGTCCTACTGGAGCAATGTGTACATCGTGGGGCAATACAAAATAATGGGAACTTTTATTATATTGTATGTATCATTGTTATTTACATATATTGTTATTAATATATTTCCCTCAAATATGTTTCTGATTTTCTTCCCGCTCTTAATCCTCCCTCTTTTGTCCCAGAGAAAGACAAAAGCAGCGATGTTGTCGGAACACTGTTTCCTCTAAACTCCCCCCGCCGCCCGCCGCCCTAGCCCCTCGCCCAGTCCAAGTCATGGCAGTTCTTTGACCATCTCTGGGTCACTAGCCCAGATATGCCTACATAACACCAAAGCAGCAGCACCATCAGCACAAGCAGCGGGTCGAGGAGAAGGCCAATTGCCACTTTTTCAGGCAGGGATGAGCACTTTCCGAGAACAAATCATTAAAAATCATTTTTTTTAAAGTTAGCACCAATTATTTTAGAGTTATTGAATATTGCCTTTCCCCTCCTATCCTGACGTTACTGAGGTACTGTTCCACAGGTGCCGTACCCCTTGGTACATCATCCACGTAGTCATCTGTGAACCTAAACAAGCAGGCAGGGTCCGTGCTGTCCTCGTCTGCTGTCAACATACGGACAGCAGTCAGGAGCAGGAATCAGGGATGATTCATTTCCCTCCCCGGCTAGAGGTGCACTGAGGCCAGCTGAAGTACTAGCTAATACAGCACAGTCTAGGAACTAAAGCTGGAACTTCTTGGTCTGGACAGCTCAGCTACGTGCTGACCTTACCAAGTGAGTCTTTGGGGGGGGCTGAACACTTTAAAACAATGAAACATGGGGTCAGAGCTCAGCATTAAATGTTGCACCACTGTAAATGTCACAATTTCTATGGTTGTAAAAGTGCCAGGCTGAGAAATAATAATTGAAAATAAATCATCAGTGTAAGACAAAAACGATGATTATATAGCAACTGAAACTTCAAAGGGAGGGTGGTAAAATTAGAGCTAATAATGAAAATTATGAGATGTGTAGAAAGTGTAGTGAGGAGGTGAAAATGAAATTTGAAGAGCGAAAAGGAAATATGAAAAAGAGCTAGCAGTTATTATGAAGGGAAATAGTAATATTGCTGTGTGAAATCAATAACTCAAGATAATATTAATGTAGTCATAGCTCAGTGGGTAGCACTCTCTTCTCTAGAGGCAGAAAGTTGTATGTTCAAGTCCCACCCTAGAAACTTGAGCACAAAATCTAGGCTGACACTCCAATGCAATACTGAGGGAGTGTTGCACTGTCGGAGCTGCCCTCTCAGGTAGATGTAAAAGATCCCATGGCACTATTTCGAAGAAGAGCAGGGGAGTTCTCCCCGGTGTCCTGGCCAATATTTATCCCTCAGCCAATATCACTGTAACAGATTATCTGGTCATCATTATTATGTATGTGATGTACCTATGAATGACTCCACGAGGCAATGTGTTGTACTCAAACTGCAGTGACCTTGGTCCTTTATTCGTAACTCCAGAGTGAGGCAGCCGCATTTGTGCAAATTGGCTGCTGCATTTCCTACATTACAACAGTGACTACACCCCAAAAATGCTTCATTTGCTGTAAGGGGCTTTGGGATGTCCTGAGGTTGTGAAAGGCGCTATGTAAATGGAACTCTTCTTTGTTTAACGTTTAGAGATACATGGGTTAATGAATGATAGCCAACATGAGTTCGTTAAACAAGTCATGCTTTAAAAATGTAAGAGTTTTTGTGGAGAAGTAAATGAATGGACAGATAAAGGGACCGCAGAAGATGTAGTGTCTATAGATTTTCAGAAGGTATTTGAAAAGGAGATATGGTCAAAAATTTCAGGAATATGGTATAAATGGAAATGCAGCAGATAGAAAGTTGATTGATAGACAGGAAACAAAAAGTTAGGGTAAATGAGTAACTCTCGGACTGGAAACGATGTACCACAGTGGTTGGTGTCGTTCCACTTCTGATCTCGGTACAGATCAATAATTTGGACTTGGGACGGAGAGCACAATGTCAAATTGTGCTGCTGACATAAAAATTAATTTTAGTACACGGTGAAGCAGAGTGCAAAAAACATCAGGAGGACATCGATACACTACTGGAATGGGCAGACGGGTGGCAGATGCAATTTCATGTGTGAGGTAATAACCTGGAATTTGCAGTCAGCAGCAAAGCAAAGGCGCTCACTTCGCACAAAGATCTCGCCACCTCGGTGTCAAAAAGTTCAGGTTTTCTGGTGTTCAATTCAAATCAACAGAGTTTAATGGCGATCCCCTTGCGCGAGCCGCTGTGACGTCAACAAGCTGTCCAAGCAACCAATCAAAATGTAGAATTCACACAGACAGAAAACAGTGGGTAAGCTCCTAAAATTCTAACTTTTTAAAAATGTTAGAGAGAACAAAACAAATATTGAGGCCCTCACATGGGGAAAAATTCATTTTTTTTAACGTTTCTCAAAAATTTTATTTTTTATTAAAATGGATAAATTTCACAAAATTAAAATTAGTTTTTCAGGTACATAACATTTGTTTAGCAGTCAATACGCTGTCAAAACCACATTTACATCTAATCCCTTTGGGTCTAACATTTAGTGGCAAATTTAACAGTGTAATTTCATTCAATGATTTGCGTGATTACACATATTGCCAGCTGTGTGTGTGGGGGGCGGGGGGTGGGAGGACGTGGGGATGGGGGATGGGGGAAGAGCGCAGCCTGTGCCAGAGCAGTAAATGACAGACCGCAACGTCAGGATTTCCGTGTTAGGTTGCACATGTGCAAAATCCAGAAGTTGCAGTCAGTTTAAAGGCGGAATGACAGTGAGTACTGCCAGTTCACTGATGTCCGGACCGCATATTCCGGGCCAATATATTATGAGGGGGAAAACAAGTGATGGGAATGTATACTTATTGAAAAGAACTGAAGGAATGGATGAACAGAGGGACTGAGGGATTCAAAATATAATTCTTTGAAACTGATATACAATAGGCCAACAGCTTTTTGGATATTATAAATAGGAGCATTGAGTACAAGAGTAACGAAGAAGTTATACATTTGTACAAGACATTGGTTAGCCTACAGCTGGAGTACAGTGCAGCTTTTGGTGCTCCATTATAGAAAGGGCATTAAAGCCATAGAGAGCGCACCGTGTAGATTCACCGGATTGATGCTACAGATAGGAAACTATAGTTGCAAGGAAAGACTGGAAATACTAGGACTATTTATACTAGAGAAGAGAAGGCAAAGAGGAGATTTAATAAAATTTAGACTTATGAAAGCTTTTAAAAAAATTTGTTCTGGGATGTGTACTTCGCTGGCAAGGCCAGCATTTATTGCCCATCCCTAATTGCTCTTGAGAAGGTGGTGATGAGGCACCTTCTTGAACCGCTGCAGTCCATGTGGTGAAGGTGCTCCCACAGTGCTGTTAGGGAGGGAATTCCAGGATTTTGACCCAGCGACTATGAAGGAACAGCGATGTACTTCCAAGTCAGAATGATGTGTAACTTGAAGGGAAACTTGCAGGTGGTGGTGTTCCCATGCGCCTGCTGCCCTTGTCCTTCTAGGTGGTAGAGGTCATGGGTTTGGGAGGTGCTGCCGAAGAAGCCATGGTGCGTTGCTGCAATGCACCTTGGTTTTGAGAGACTGAATAGAGAAAGACTATTTCCTCCATTTGGAGAATCAGTGAAGAAATCATCAATTTAAATTTCTTACTTTGAGAGCTGGAGAGAGATTAGGAGAAATTCCTTCACTCAGAGGGTTATTAGAGCATGGAATGCTATACCACAGGAAGTAATTGAGGCAGAGACCATTGCATCCTTTATGGGGAAATTGGATAAATTGGATAAATATTTGAAGCAGTGGGAGTAATCCAAAACTAGTCTGCTCTTTTGACATAGCCCTGTATCTCTAGGGCTATGGCAAAAGAGCAGACTAGTTTTGGATTATTCCAGCTAAAAAGCATAGCAATAGACATGATGGGCCAACAGCCACCCTTTGTGTTATAATCCTTGATGGTTCATATCCATCGTATGATACATGTACTATCTATACTGCTTCAAGTATCCATCTATATCTGCATATACACTAAAAGGAATGAGGGAATAGAGAAATCTATAGGCACAGATACAGAGATCTTTAAAAGTCAGGGAAATGAACCTGAGTCTATGATCGGATTAGCCATGATTGTTTTAAATGGCAGAGCAGGCTCGAGGGATCATATTGCCTACTCATAAGAACATAAGAACATAAGAAATAGGAGCAGGAGTAGGCCATACGGACCCTCGAGCCTGCTCCGCCATTCAATAAGATCATGGCTGATCTGATCATGGACTCAGCTCCACTTCCCCGCCCGCTCCCCATAACCCCTTATCGTTTAAGAAACTGTCTATTTCTGTCTTAAATTTATTCAATGTCCCAGCTTCCACAGCTTTCTGAGGCAGCGAATTCCACAGATTTACAACCCTTTGAGAGAAGAAATTTCTCCTCATCTCAGTTTTAATGGACAGTCCCTTATTCTAAGATCATGCCCTCTAGTTCTATTTCTTATGTTCTTATGTTAGGTTGCAGATGGAAAAGTAGAAATGGAATTCTGTGTTTTATATATAAAGGTAGTGAATACAAGAGCAAGGAGGTGATGAATCAATACAAGATATTGGTTAGGTGACAGTAAGAATACTGTGTGCACTGTGGGCACTTTATTATAGAACAGGTATTGGAGCCAACAATAACTTGCATTTATATAGCGCCTTTAACGTAGTAAAACATCCCAAGGTACTTCACAGGGGCGTTATTAGACAACATTTGACACCGAGCCATATAAGGTGATATTAGGACAGGTGACCTTGGTCAAAGAGGTAGGTTTTAAGGAGCGTGTTGAAGGAGGAGAGAGACATAGAAAGAAATGTCCCTTCGAAGCAGCCGTGCAGCAATGGGAAAGGTCCCACGCAGGCTGCTCTTCGGGTTCTGAATTGTAAATATATTTACAGAAATCTAAAGGAATTGCGCAGTAACAGAAACAGGGAACATTGGTAGAGAGGCAGAGATGTTTAAAGAGGGAATTGCAGAGCTCAGCGACCAGGCAGCTAAAGGCACGACTGCCAGTGGAGGGGGAGAAGGAAATTGTGGATGTGCAAAAGGCCAGAATTGGAGATGCGCAGAAATCTCGTAGGGTCGTAGGGCCGTTGGAGATTACAGAGATAGGGGGTGGTGAGACCATGGAAGGATTGGAATACAAGGATGAGAATTTTAAAATCGAGGCATTGTTCGATCGGGAGCCAGTTTAGGTCAACGAGCAAAGGGGTGATGGAATGGGACTTGGTGCGAGTTAGGACATGGACAGCAGAGTTTTGGATGAACTCAGGTTTACAGAAAGTGGGAGATGGGAGACTGGCAGTAGTACATTGGATTATGTGAGTCCAGAGGTAACAAAAGCCTGGATGAGGGTTTCTGCAGCAGATGGGCTGAGGCAAGGGTGGAGACTGGAGATCTTTTTGATATATATATAACTGATCTAGACTTAAGTATACAGGGCATAATTTCAAAATTTGCAGGTAGTGCAATACTCGGAAATGTAGGAAACAATGAGGCGGATAACTGTAGATTTAAGGAGGACATAGTCAACTTGGTGAAATAGGCAGGCACATGGCAGGTGAAATTTAACACAGAGAAGTGTGAAGTGATACATTTTGGTAGGAAGAATGAGGAATGGCAATTTAAACTAAAGGGTACAATTTTAAAGGTGGTGCATGAAATGAGACACCTGGGGGTGTATGTGCAAAAATGTTTGACGGTAGCAGGACAAGTTGAGAAGGCTGTAACAAAAACCTATGGAATCCTGGGCTTTATAAATAGAGGCATAGAGTGCAAAAGCAAGGAAGTTATACTGAACCTTTATAAATCACCGGTTAGGCCCCAGCTGGAGGATTGTGACCAATTCTGGGCACTGCACTTTAGGAGGGATATCAGGGCTTTAGAGAGGGTGCAGAGGAGATTTACTCGAATGGGACCAGGGATGGGGGACTTCGGTTACATGGAGAGACTGGAGAGGTTGGGGTTCTACTCCTTAGAGCAGAGATCTTATAGCGGTGTTCAAAATGAATAAGGGTTTTGATAGAGTTTCCAGTTGCAGAAGGATTGGTAACCAGAGGACACTGATTTAAGGTGTTTGGCAAAAGAAACAAAGACACGAGGAAAACAAAATGATGCTTCGAGTTATGATGATCTGGAATGCACTGCCTGAAAGAGCAGTCAGTGGCAACCTTCCAAGATGGTATGATATTACAGAAATGGGAGTAGGCATCTGGGTGATGGAGAGGGTATGGAGTCAGAGATTACCTCAGGGTCAAATAGATTACCAAGATTTCAAATGGTCTGGTTCAGCCTCAGACAGTGGCCAGGTAAAGGGATAGAGTTAGGGGTTAGGGAACGGAAATTGTAGCGGGGTCCGAAGACAATGGCTTTTGTCTTCCAATATTTAACTAGAGGAAATTTCTACTCATCCAGTACTGGATGTCAGACAAGCTGCGTGACAAATCAGAGGCAGTGGAGGGGTCGAGGGAGGTGTGATGAGGTAGAGCTGGTTAGTGTGATGTGCCATGGGAAAATTGCAATATAGATTCACCAGGATGATAGCAGAAAGGAAGTTCAGGGGCAGACTGGGTGAAAAGGATTTGCGTCAATTTTCCCTTTGTGCTGCACTTGCTTTATGTGCACTGTTTGGGAACGGGGCAGAGGAGCATTAGCTTTGAGATTTCTAGAACATCGCCATCTGGTGTATAAGTGGAGCAATTACCTGTACCTTTAACCATATAGCGCAGCATAACGCGAGAGCTGGCTGCAGTGCTTTCAAAAAGTAAAGTAATTGGCATTATATTCCTCTTTAAATGAAAACTTGGAGAATGTGTGTTTTCCTTGTAATTAATTAAAGTTGGCATCTTAGAAATCAGATTTCAAAGCATGTGCATTCCCACAAAGGTGTTAGTGGGCTGTTAATTATGAAGTGAAACATGCACTCTCCCCTTTCAAAATGTTTTCGTTGGAAATACGGCTCCTGACTGCTCCATGAAGAGGCAGAGACAAAGAAAAGTAAAGGGATAACAAGACTGCATTGTGGGGTCCAGATCAACAATTAACCGGTTCTTCGCTCTCACTGTTTTATGACATTGTCTGAACCCCTCGATAAATCTCCAGATCACTTTGCTTATTGAGCATCAAAAGCTTACTTTAATTCTTTAAAATATCCACCAATATACATCCCTCATTAGTTGTACAAAAATGCGACGGAGCATAGGCATAGATCATGCATGTTCTTACAGACAAAATAGAAAATTCATCTCTCTTCCCCTGTCCCTGAGGTTGGATCTGGCCTTGTGAACAGACATTTGTGGTTAGTGATGGTCTTTCAACTCCCCTAAGAATTTCAGGAATTTCTACTATTTTTATTGGATGGACAAGAAATGTCATGAATTACACAGGCAGTCTGTAAAATATCAAGCATGGAGGGTAAAGTTAGAGCACTGCTCCGGGGGGGCTTAGTTTCAATACTGTTGTTGGACCCATTACTATCCTGGCACAATCCGAGCTGGACCCTCAGGAAAGAAAGTTATCTTGTAATATTTCTTTGCATTGCTCCGTAGTTACATTTTAAGACATTCCCTTATATATAAATACAAACAGTTGTATTAGTTACAAATTATTAAATAAGACTGTCTACATGAAAAAATGATTGGCAAAACCTTTGCTTTTTACAAAACATGTAATGTGACGCCATCGATCATGTTACAACGTATCACTGTCACTTGCATCATGGTGAAAATGATTCTCGCTCACTGTCTCTTTCCAAACTAAAAGATTTTTGCCATATGCTGTGGAGTAGAAATTATTTTGACTGCTATTATTAACCATTTGGTTAACCTGTCTGTGTAAAATTACTATGTGCGCACAAAGTTGTTAACCTATTTATTTTTGAACAGTGCTCAGAGTGATTTCTTCATCAGCCAACCATGACAGAATGTTAGCACTCTTGCCTCTGAGTCAGAAGGTCGTGGGTTCAAGTCCCACCTCAGACACTTGTGCACATTATCCAGGCTGACACTACAGTGCAGCACTGAGGGAGTGCTGCACTGTTGGAGGTGCCATCTTTCAGTTGGGAAGTTAAACTCAAGCCCCATTTGCCTTCTCAGGTGGATGTAACAAAATCTCATGGCCCGATGTGAAGAGCAGGGCACTTCTCCCAATGTCCTGGCCAATATTAATTGCCGACCGTGTAAGAAAGTATCAGATTTATATAGTGCCTCTCACGACCACTGGATGTCTCAAAGCACTTTACAGCCAATGAAGTACGTTTGGAGTGTAGTCACTGTTGTAATGTGGGAAACGCAGCAGCCAATTTGCACACAGCAAGCTCCCACAAATAATGATAATCTGTTTTTGTGATGTTGATTGAGGGATAAATATTGGCCAGGGCACCAGGGATAACTCCCCAGCTCTTCTTCGAAATAGTGCCACCTTTTATGTCCACCTGAGAGGACAAACGGGACCTCAGTTTAACATCTCATCAGAAAGATGGCACCTCTGACAGTGCAGCACTACCTCAGCACTGCACTGGAGGGTCAGGGGTCAGTCTAGATTTATGTGCTCAAGTTCCTGGAGTGGGACTGACACCCACAAAGTTCTGACTGAGAGGCGAGTGTGCTACTGACAGTTGTATGAACTGACAGTGTAATTCTACATTACAACAGTAACTACATTTCAAAAGTACTTCATTGGCTGTGCAGCTCTTTGGGCTGTCCTGAGGATATGATAGGCACTGTATAAATTCAAGTTCTTTTTTCTTTGATTATCATCAAGCAACACCCCTTTTAATCTCAGCTGCTCACACCGCACCAGTGTTTGAGCAATGCTGCCTTAGTCTGGGAGTTAACCAGTAGCGAGAGACTCTTTATAAGTGAGGCTTAAAATGAGTGAATCATTAGCAGCTAAATTACAGGGTCACTTTTGTTCCACAACTTATGAGCTGTTAGCTCACTCTAGCTGGCTGTCTCTCCCCCACTGTCTTGTCTGTGCCCAGGTGGCCCTGGAGAAGGAGCAGCAGTACTC
The DNA here is from genome assembly GCF_044704955.1 of Pristiophorus japonicus. Taxonomy (NCBI): domain Eukaryota; kingdom Metazoa; phylum Chordata; class Chondrichthyes; family Pristiophoridae; genus Pristiophorus; species Pristiophorus japonicus. Next base: position 95,082,006 of record NC_091990.1, on the reverse strand, counting down.
GCCGGTAACACTGGAGGGATTCTGTGACTGGTGGACACCGCAGGGACTGCAGTGTGTAGTAGACACTGGGCATAATATCATTTAATTCTGTAAGTTTCCTTTGTTTTATGGTTTAGTTCCTTATTAATTATGCCACTCTACAAAGGGACCATTGTTTGGTTTTTGTTTAATGACACCGGGACAATCTAATGTCTCCTTATTGGTTTTATTTAGAAAAGGCATTAGCTGGTACCTAAAAGAGTTAAACTGCTGGACAACAAGCCAGTAGTTAATAATTACAGCCCATCAACATTATACAGATTTGCATCGGATGGAAACACAGTTGTATTTCACTTGGCAACTGATGCTGTGTAGCCAGTTCTCTTACACTGTCGCTTCCTGAACACCGGTAGTGACCCAAACTGTATAAAAGTCAGATCCGTGCCTTGCATTTTCTGGCTGTTGGGGGAAAGATCGGCCAGCAGTGTGAAAAAAAAAAGGTTTTATTTGAAAGCACAGTTTAAATCCGCCTCTGGAGACTCCTGCAGTGCAGATAACTTACCTCAGGGCCTCGCTGCCCAGCATTGGGGCTGCAATTTGAAAGCAGTATTTAAGGTACCTCCATTCACTGGACGCAGTGTCAGTGCTTCACACCAATGAGTAATCGTCTGCTGCTTTTAACTACAGCCATCAATATTTGTATATGGGCTGGGAAAATGGTTTTGTAAACAATGTTCTCACCTTCTGTCTTGAAGGTCCTGGCTCTTGTTGTGATATGGTTCCACGGGCGCAGTCGGCCTCGGATATCTCTCCCAAATGGTCACTCGTTGTGTATGAGCCAAAGCCAATGCTTTAGCATTAACATGTCATTCCCTGCAGACAGCCCCGTTGTCTGACTCTCTCCTCACCCACATGTACTTTCCAGCAGGTGTCACTGCACATCCATAAGGAACACCAAGTCTCACTGATATTTTCCCGTCCCCAACCCTGGAGTGCTGAACCCACTGAGAAGTGCTAACACAGCTGCGTCCAGGAGTTGAACTTGGGATCTACTGGTCTGTGCATACTAAACCACAGCATGAATTTATTGACCGAACCATAGTGGGAGGGGGGAAGACAGGAAATTTATGCTTAAGCCAAACTATCTAGCCCAGCCACAGTTGTTCCACAAAAAGTATTATTACTTAAAGTGGCAGTGCCACCCTGGCAAGTGTCTTGCTGACTCCAGGAAGGTTGCATCTGTTTTTACAAGAACTGTGTATGCCTGAACACTCCTCAATTAGGTGATGGCCGCGCTTCAAGATTTTAATAGTGAAACCGTGAATGGAGGCTGTAATGTGTTTGCTTCATAGGTTCTTTGCTTAAGAATTCATAGCAACACGTTACCATTAAGAACTAGTTGGTTTATTAACAAAGGTTTAACAATCACATTACACATTACCAGTTCATCCACTAGGCTCACAACTGTATACCTAGACCCAACTGACTGGGGTTTTATTGAGTCTTGTGAACATCACGTGACTGGCTAATACTCACAGGTTCGTACCTTACAGAGGCAGTAAATATTTTGGATTATAACATTTGCAAAAGTATTTTAAAGAAACCAAATTATTCCCCAAAGTCATATTATTAGGCTCCCGTCAAAAGGGTTGCCATTAACTTTTCAGTCAGCCCTCGGTGTCCTGTTTGATCTTGAGCTGAGCTTCAAATCCCCATCCTATCCAAGACTGTTTACTCCCACATCAGTAACAGTGCTGCCTATTCCCCAACCATATCCCAACTGCTGCCAAAACCTTTATCCACACTTTTATAGCCTTCAGGCTTGTCCAACCCCCTGTTGCCTGTAACTCCAGGCTGGACTTAGCAAATACTGACCACCAGTTTCTGTAAAACTCCAATGTGTACCCTGTTCCACACTAAGTCCCGCTTGCCCAACACCCCAGTTCTTATTGACCCTCATTGACTCCCTTTTCTCCAATGTATCAAATTTAAAATCCTCAGCTTTATCTACATTCTCTCTGTGGCCTCACCCCACCTGCAACCTTCTCCAACTTAATGTACCCTCCCGTGTCCTTTGGATCTCTGACTGGCTCCCTCTGTGCCCTCCTCTCCCTCCATTCCCTCTGTGCCCTCCTCTCCCTCCATTCCCTCTGTGCCCTCCTCTCCTATTCCCTCTGTGCCCTCCTCTCCCTCCATTCCATCAGCATGACAGAGCCTTTACTCAGCTCTGTCCTTCTCTTTAGGACCCTCTCCTTAAACCCTCTGCCACAGACACCAGGCCTTTAAAAACCTGCCCATTCGACCATGGTTGTGGTCGCCTCTCCTGCTCACTGTCGATTTTCTCTTGTGTAAAGTATAGCAAATTAGGCCATAAGTTCTAAACAGGGCTGGGAGATTCCACACACTAAGCTCACATTATTGTTGCATCTCCTTTCTTCCATGATTCCTGATGGCCTGTTGCAATGCAATGTACTTGAATGACCTCCTTAACCGTACCAAAAGATGCAATTTCGTCCTTTTAGAGATTAGTTTTCTCTGATTACAGTTCAAGCAATGGTTTTTGGTGAGTCAAGATTGCAATGAACTGCATTTTTTTTAAGAACACCTGGTCATAGAAATTTCAACACAGTTTGCGAGCATTCCTACATTAGGTTGAGATTTTTTGAGCAATAGAGATTAAAGGCTTCTGTGAAACTCAGGGTTAATACCACAGCACAGACGGGATTAGAGATTCAGGAAACGATTTCCATTCCACCCCAGGTTTGCAGCGTGACCAGTTTGCAATTCTCCAGTCACCAAATACAGCCAGTCAGGGAAGCCACCTTGTGCTGGAAAAGAAAATTACAGCACTTTAATGGAAGAATCATTTATTATGGAACTGATATTCGAGCTGTGGTAAAAGTGCAAAGTAGATGGACTAGCAAGCATGCAAGGAGCAAGTTCAGGTGCACTACTTTACAGGAACCATGGAGGGGAAATAACTTGTAAACTGTTTTGCCTCATCTGTCAATAAACGACAGCATGGCAATGTCAATCTGTTGTCAATAACATGTACTGAATAATTTTAAGTCTTAGGCCTAGAAATTGGCCTCCTTTGCATCTCCTGTTATCACCTCCAGGGGGCGATAATGAGTCACTAACGACTTACCAACCGGGCGTGGCAAAAGAAACGACTCCCGCTAAATTCCCCTGGAGGTTTGCGGCGATGGTAACACCTTACACCCTGATCTCCTGCGCTCGGAGATCGTCACGACATCGACTTGTGCATCGTCCCGGTTCCATCCCCCGCAGTATCGGCAGGCAACAACATTGACAGCTGCAGGAGGCATTGTTCGGGAGGCCAGGTGCCAGGGAGGCGAAAGTTAAAGGGGATGTTAGTGCGGGAAAACAACATTTTGCTAATGGCCATTTTGGAGAATCTTCTTCGGCCGCGATCGATCAGCTCTCTGTTAGAGTGCCGGGAGCTGATTGGGCTGGATCGCGAATGCCATCGACGATGAATTTCCTCGTTCCAAGGCAGAATCTGCAACGATGGCCCTTCCCTTCATGGGGAGGGGTGGCGGGGGAAGGAGCCTCAGATCCCTCGGGAGTGTGCAGTGCTGCACCTTTACCACCCCTTGACGGGCTTTAGCGCTCTAAGGGAAGTGGTAGCACTTGAGTTAGTGCCCCATTTCCTTGCTGGAGCGTTAAGCCAGGAGTTCGCGACAAAGTCCCTCGCCTAGCCCCCAGCGGCGGTACTTTTGCACTGTTGCAAAAATTACCGACCCAAACAGAATGCTGCGTAATTTCTCCCCCTTAGATTTTTATTAAAAAGTATAATGACATCTTTCAGAATACATTGAAAATGTTGCTAGCCAATGCAGATATGGTCACTGTAAAGTTAGATAGATTACATAGAATTTACAGCACAGAAACAGACCATTCGGCCCAACTGGTCTATGCTGGTGTTTACGCTCCACATAAGCCTCCTCCCACCTTATCTCATCTCACTCTTTCAGCACATCCTTCTATTCTTTTCCCCAAAGACATTGCTTACACTGATGCTGATGTGGGGACAGCGTTGTAGCGTTCCCAGAATTGGCTGTTCCTGGAACAATGCCTGGCTTTGCATTTGCAAATGAGCTGATGGATGTGCACAGTTGAGTGTCCTCCTGTCAGAGATGGAGAAGCTCTGCCGATAAGTACCCAGCATCACAGGAGGAACTCTGAAACTACCGTCAGTCGTAGCACTTACCCATGGAGGTACTGTCCTCTTCTGCAGATTCCAAAATAGCTCAGTGGGTAAATGGAGCACCAAGTACTTTATTGAGCCACCCTGACCCAGTAAGTACGATCCCTGATCAATGCTGAGTTAGCTGCCCTCAGCCGAGCCTGTGGTTACGGATCGGTGCTACAATTGGTCTTGGTCGCTCTGGGCTGGGAGGGAGTGAAGAAATGAACCAATTACTTACCAGTGACTCCTGTTCCTCCCTATTCACACACTGACATTGACCCTTCCCTCTTCTTCTTAGGCAGTCCTCGGAGTCGAGGATGACTTGCTTCCACACTAAAAATGAGTTCACAGGTGACTGAAGAGTCCAATGTGGGACCGACAGTCTCTGTCACAGGTGGGGCAGACGGTGGTTGAAAGAATGGGTGGGTGGGGTGCTTGGGTTGCACCCCACCCTGGGTGCACTCCTTCCGCTGTCTACGCTTGGTTCCTGCATGCTCCCGGCGAAGAGACTCGAAGTGTTCAGCGCCCCCCTGGATGCTCTTCCTCCACTTTGAGTGGTCTTTGGCCCAGGGATTCCCAGGTGTCGGTGGAGATGTTGCACTTTTATCAAGGAGGCTTTGAGGGTGCCCTTGAAGCGTTTCTTCTGCCCACTTGGAGTGCGATTGCCGTGTCAGAGCTCCAAGTAGAGCACTTGTTTTGGGAGTCTCGTGTCAGGCATGCGGACGATGTGCCCCGTCCAACGGAGCTGATCAAGCGTGGTCAATGCTTCGATGCTGGGGATGTTGGCCTGAGAGAGAATGCTGACGTTGGTGCATCTATCCTGCCAATGGATTTGCAGGATCTTGAAGATGCAGCATTGGTGGTACTTCTCCAATGAGATGCCTGCTGTACATAGTCCATGTCTCTGAATCATAGAGGAGGGTGGCTATCACAAATGCTCTGTAGGCCATGAGCTTGGTGCCTGGTGTGAGGTCCTAGTCTTCAAACACTCTCTTCCTCAGGTGACCGAAGGCTGCACTGGCACAATGAAGGCTGTGTTAGACCTCATCGTCGATGTCTGCCCTTGTTGGTAGTAGGCTCCCAAGGTTTGGAAAATGGTCCACGTTGTCCAAGGCCTCTCATGGATTTTGATAACTGAAGCGCAGTGCTGTGCGGCAGGGGCAGGTTGGTGGAGGACTTTTGTCTTACGGATGTTTAGTGGAAGGCCCGTGCTCTCGTACGCCTCAGTGCAGGAGTTGACGACGGCTTGGAATTCGGCCTCCAAGTGTGCACAGACGCAAGCGTCGTCTGTGTACTGTAATTCAATGACAGAGGATGGGACGACCTTGGATGTAGCCTGGAGGTAGCGAAGGTTGAACAGATTCCCGTTTGTTCTGTAATTTAGCTCCACTCCAACGGGGAGCTTACTGAGGGTGAGGTGGAGCATTGCAGCAAGGAAGATCGAGAAGAGCCTTGGTACGATGACACAGCCTTGCTTGACCCCGGTCCGAATGTGAATTGGGTCTGTGGTGGATCCGTTGGTTAGGATCACGGCTTGTATGTCATCGTGAAGCAGGCGGTGGATGGTAACAAACTTTTCAAGACAGCCGAATCTGAGGAGGATGCTCCATAATCCATCATGGTTGACAGTGTCGAAGGCCTTTGTGAGGTCAAAGAAGGCCATGTACAAGGGTTGGTGCTGTTCCCTGCATTTCTCTTGTATTTGCCGCGCAGTGAAGATCATGTCCATTGTGCCCCTTAGTGGGTGGAATCCGCATTGTGACTCTGCGAGGAGCTCTTCAGCCACAGGGAGAAGGCGATTAAGGAGGATTCTTGCGATGACTTTCCATGTGGCTGACAGCAGGGAAACTTTTCTGTAGTTACCGTAGTCGGACTTGTCACCTTTCCTGAAGATGATCAGAATGACAGGCAGTGACTAGTGGGTGCCGCAGGGCTCAGTGCTGGAACAATATACACTAATGATTTAGATGAAGGAATTGTGTGTAATATCTCCAAGTTTGCAGATGACACGAAGCTGGGTGGCAGTGTGAGCTGTGAGGAAGACGTTAAGAGGCTGCAGGGTGACTTGGACAGGTTAGGTGAGTGGGAAAACGCATGGCAGATGTAGTATAATGTGGATAAATGTGAGGTTACCCACTTTGGTGGCAAAAACACAAAGGCAGAATATTATCTGAATGGTGGCAGATTAGGAAAAGGGGAGGTGCAACGAGACCTGGGTTTCATGGTACATCAGTCATTGAAAGTTGGCATGCAGGTACAGCAGGCGGTGAAGAAGGCAAATGGTATGTTGGCCTTCATAGCTAGGAGATTTGAGTATAGGAGCAGGGAGGTCTACTGCAGTTGTACAGGGCCTTAGTGAGGCCTCACCTGGAATATTGTGTTCAGTTTTGGTCTCCTAATCTGAGGAAGGACGTTCTTGCTATTGAGGGAGTGCAGCGAAGGTTCACCAGACTGATTCCTGGGATGGCTGGTCTGACATATGAGGAGAGACTGGATCGACTGAGCCTGGAGTTTAGAAGGATGAGAGGGGATCTCATAGAAACATATAAAATTCTGACGGGATGGACAGGTTAGATGCAGGAAGAATGTTCCCGGTGTTGGGAAAGTCCAGAACCAGGGGACATAGTCTAAGGATAAGGGGTAAGCCATTTAGGACCGAGATGAGGAGAAACTTCTTCACTCAGAGACTTGTTAATCTGTGGAATTCCCAACTGCAGAGTTGTTGATGCCAGTTCATTGAATATATTCAAAAGGGAGTTAGATATGGCCCTTTTGGCTAAAGGGATCAAGGGGTATGGAGAGAAAGCAGGAAAGAGGTACTGAAATGAATGATCAGCCATGATCTTATTGAATGGTGGTGCAGGCTCGAAGGGCCGAATGGCCCACTCCTGCACCTATTTTCTATGTTTCTATATTACAGCATCTCTGAGATCTCCCGACATGCTCTCCTCCTTCCAGATAAGAGAAATGAGTTCATGTATTCGCGCCAATAGTGCTTCTCCGCCATGTTTTAGTGCTTCGGCGGGGATTCCATCTACTCCTGAGACCTTGTTGTTCTTCAGTTGTTGGATGGCCTTTGCCACCTCATGCTGGGCTGGGGTTCTGCTGAGATGGTGGCGGGTAGCATGCTGCGGGATGGAGTCGAGGACACTCACGTCGAAGACAGAGTCTCAGTTAAGGAGATCTTTGAAGTGCTCCTTCCAGCGGGTACTGCCTGCCTCTATGTCCTTAATGAGCACCTCTCCATTCTTGCCCAGCAGTGCGACAGGGCCTTTTGTGCTTGGGCTGCAGGTGGTCTTGACTGCGCTGAATAATCCACGCACATCATGGTTGTCGGCTAGTTGCTGGATCTCCTGCGCTTTCTCCACCCACCATCTGTTTTTTAGGTCGCGGGTTTTTTGTTGGACCTCGGCCTTCAGCCGTCTGTAGAGCTGCTTTCTAGCTCTCGAGTTATCTTGCTGTTTCCAGTTCAAGAATGCCTTGTACTTGCGGCTTATTAGCTCCTGGATCTCCTGGTCGTTCTTGTCAAACCAATCTTGGTATTTCCTGGTCGAGTGACTGAGCGTCTCTTCACAGGTGCTACTTATGGAGGCCTTGACGACAGACTAGGTGCTGTGGACACTCTGCATCTCTGGGTCACTGGGAGTTGTTCGATAGGTTCTGAAGCGCTGGCTGAATAGGACTTTCTTAGCAGGATCTTTAGGTGCCCCAGCGTTGATTTTCCTGCGGCATTGTTTCTGTTGTCGTCGCTGTTTTAGGGCTACATTGATGGTGATGTTAGAGCGGTGGTCCGTCCAGCAGTCGTCAGCTCCTGTCATAGCGCGTGATATGCACGTCCTTGTGGTCCCTCACTCGGACGATGACATGGTCTTGCAGATGCCAGTACTTGGAGCAAGGGTGTTGCCATGAAGCCTTATATTTGTCTTTCTGAAGGAACAGGGTATTGGTTATGATGAGGCCATGTGCTAAGCATTTCGTCAGGAGAAGGGTACTGTTGGAGTTGATTTTCCCTATCCCCTCTCTGCCGATCATACCTCCCCAGAGGTCTGTGTCCTCTCCAACTCTGGCGTTGAAGTCACCAAGGAGGATCACCTTGTCGCCCTGGGACGTTGGGACACAGGACAGGGATTGTTCGAGGCTGGAGTAGAATTCCTCATTGGTCTCATCTGTAGTTTCCAGTGTTGGGGCGTACGCACTGAAGACCATAGCGCACTGGTTTCAGGCTAGGTTGAGCCGAAGAGTAATGAGGCATCATTGGCGTTCATTTGTCTCGCAAGGGGAGTCTCTGAGATGGCTCACTAGCACATTTTTTATGGCAAAGCCTACCCCATGGAGGCAGCGTTCTAATTCTGATTTACCTTTCCAGAAAAAGGTGTAGTCACCACATTGTTCTTTGAGCTGGCCTTCTCCTGCCCGCCGGGTCTCGCTTAGGGCAGCGATGTCTACATCGAAACGTCTGAATTCCCGGGCAACGATAGCAGTACGACGTTCCAGTCTGTCGCTGTTGGGGTTGTCCATCAGGGTCCTGACTTTCCAGGTCCCGAACTTCATTTTGAAGGGTGGAAGATGCCTGTGCGTGAATTCTTTTAACGTAGGGTGGCCATTGCACACCAGCTACCACAGGGGATTGGCAGAGCAAGGTCTTGGTACAATGTCAAGGGGATCCAAGACGACTGGTGACCAGGCTGTGCTGCATACGCCTAGTACATTCACACACACATACGTCTAATGTCATCCTTCCTCCTTCCCACAGGCCCTCTGTCCCTTGGATTCCTAGGATGCAGTGACGGCCTCACACCCTCACTGTTGGCCCGTGCTGCTCCTTCACTGCGCCCCGAACTTGCCGGTCCCATCCTCACTCCTCGCTGACCTCCTGGCCTCCCGCACCTCGCTGACCTTTGGGCCTCCCTCTCCTCACTGACCTCAGAGCATCACTGACCTCCGGGTCTCCCACTCCTCGCCCACCCTTCCCTATTCACACACCAACCCTTCCCTATTCACATAGTGACTCTTCCCTATTCACACACCGACCTTTCCCTATTCACATAGTGACCTTTCCCTATTCACACACTGACCTTTCCCTATTCACACACCGACCTTTCCCTATTCACACACCGACCTTTCCCTATTCACACACCGACCCTTCCCTATTCACACACTGACATTGACCCTTCCCTATTCATACATTTAGATGGACCAATCCCGATTCACGCACTTCTCGGTAAGGTTATAACAAAATTTCAGGAATACTGAATGTTATTCAAATGAAATTCGAGATGAGGTGAACAAGTCTCCACCTGTGTTTTCTGACCTCATTGAATTTCAGCGGCGTCATAATTTTAGAACCTTCTATTATATTTCCTCAGCCTCGCTGCCCCAATGAAAATAGCTCTAGTATTTAAAGCCTTTTCTCTTAACTATTGTCGCCCATCACCTGCATCATCCTGGTGAACCTATGATCCACATGCTTTATGGCTTTATATCCTTTCTATAATAAGGCACCAAAACCACAATACTCTTAACTGTGTTCTGCCTAATGTAGAAATCTATCATGACTTCTTTACTTTTGTACTCTATTTATAAATGCATGGTACACCTTCCAGCTTCAAGGAAAGCTTCCACTGATGTGGTTCACTTGTCAGAAAATGTCAGCATCAGACTGCCATGTACATGCTGCACACTCATTGACTTGTTCTGGCAGCTAAGGTCGCCATTTGCATCGTTATGTCAGGGCACTTCAATCTATTTAAGCTTGCAGGAAAAATAAGAGAGAGTTGAGCAACTGTTAGGGTGCCCCAAAGTGAATCCCTTAATGTGCCTCGAGGAAATGACCCTGTCCATTATTGGCCCAATATCATTGGGATTTAGTGGAGAAGACCATACAGGAAGGCAACCCACTTTTCCAGACTTGCCTTTTCCAGATAAGGCATTTGACAAAGTACCACATAATCGACTTGTTAGCAAAATTAAAGCCCATGGGATTAAAGGAACATGGATACACAGTTGGCTAAGGGACATAAAGCAGAGAGTAGTGGTGAACGGCTGTTTTTCAGAGTGCAGGGGGGTATACAGTGTTGGTCCCCAGGGTCAGTAAATGGCCTGGACTTGAGTATCTTATCGAAGGGGTGATCTTATCGAAATGTATAAGATTATGAGGGGGCTTGACAAGGTGGATGCAGAGAGGATGTTTCCATGATGGGTGAGACTAGAACTGGAGGGCATAATCTTAGAATAAGGGGCCACCCAGTTAAAACAGAGATGAGGAGAAATTTCTTCTCTCAGAGGGTTGTAAATCTGTAGAATTTGCTGCCTCAGAGAACTGTGGAAGCTGGGACATTGAATAAATTTAAGACAGAAATAGACAGTTTCTTAAATGATAAGGGGATAAGGGGTTATGGGGAGCAGGCGGGGAAGTGGAGCCGAGTCCATAATCGGATCAGCCATGACCTTATTGAATGGCGGAGCAGGCTCGAGGGGCCGTATGGCCTACTCCTGTTCCTATTTCTTATGTTCTTATACAGGACACAATTTCAAAGTTTGCAGATGATACGAAAATCAGAAATGTAGTAAACAATGGGAAGAATAGTAACAGACTCCAGGAGGACATAGACAGACTGGTGAAATGGGCAGACACATGGCAGATAAAATTTAACGCAGTTAAGTGTGAAGCGATACATTTTAGGTAGGAAGAATGAGGAGAGGCAATATGATATAAATGATATAATTTTAAAGGGGATGAGGGTACAGAGAGGGTGTATGGAAACAAATCAATAAAGGTGGCAGGGCAGTTTGAGAAGGCATATGGGATTCTTAGTTTTATTAATAGAGGCCTAGGGGGTGAAATTGGGCTCCTTTGCGATTTTCGTTAGTGCCCCCGGGGCACAAATGGTTTTGCGACCGAGCATGGTGAGATCAGCGACTCCCGCCATATTCGGCGGGAGTTTTGCGGGGGCGCTGCGGCATTGCGCCCCGATCTCCTTCGCCCAAAGATCGTAACGTCATTACCCCGGTAGAGTCCCGGACCTGAAATTTTGTTCCGCCCCCTGCAGCATTGCCGGGCGAAAACACCGACAGCTGCAGAAGGCAAGCATTGGGCGGCCGACTGCTTCAGGGGCGATGTTTAAAGGCGAGGTTGTCGAGGTAAGTAAAAAAATACTTACCTTCTATCTTGCAGGTTTTTTCGCGGGTTCCTGGCTGCGATCGTTCAGCCCGGTGCTCTGCTTAAGTGTCAGGCTGATCGGGCGGGATCACAGCTGCCGTCATGGAGAAGATAAGTTTTTTTTCTTTGCAGAGTCTGCAGCGATGGCCCTTCCCTTTAAGGGAGGGAAGGAGTCTTTCCACGTGGCCACGCTGTAAGGTCCAGTATGCAGCACTGCTCCACTCACTGCCCCGCCTGTTGCCCATTGTGCTCCAGGAAGGAAGTGGAGCCAACCACCTCATTTAGTGCTCCACTTCCTTCCTGGAGCCAACCACCAAATTTTTTTAAAGTTTGAAACCATTAGCGCTAACCTTTGTTCGCTAACCTTTATAATAGTTCCGTGGATAGAGGAGACCCTGAAGGCTCAGCGACAACTATTCCACATGGACGTGTTTACTGTTTGGAGCTGTTCCGTAATGTTGTGTTGTTAATGGAACCTAGTTCAGTTTTAATGTAAAATATATTTTATTCAAAAGTTTACAATAACTTAACCTTAATAAAATTATTCTTGTATCAAACTTCACTTTAAGATCACTTAAAAACTTTAAGATCACTTATAAACTTGTAAATTTACATAACTTACAAAAGCTTTTAATTTGAGAACAGTTCCAACAGTAAAAACAACAACAGCAGCAAAGAAAGGCTGCACCCATCGCGCATCCCCCTTATTCTAAGACCACCCGCTGCGCTTGGTCTTGGAATCTCCACCACCCCTGCCCACAGGCGGTGGCGCAGTGTTTCTGGGCTTGATACCAAGCTTATTCCTTCTAACATCTCCGGTACTGCGCACCTTTTGAGGGTTGGGGGGGGGGGGGCGGAGGGGCGTCAGCGTCAGGCGGCAAGTTGGAGGGCCCGGCTTGGGGATCTTCAGAGGCTGCTGTGGGGATTGCAGTGGGAGTGGCAGCTGATTCTGTCAATGGATGCGGGGTCTGGGCGTGTTCCCTTATTGCAGCAGCTAACTCCAACATGCCGTCCCTCATGCGCCCTGACAGTGTCTCAACGACCTGCAACATTCCCTCCCAAATGGTAAGTGACGTGGTTTGCACCACCTCTGACATTCCCTCCCTCATGGCCACTATTCCCTCACTGATGGTCCTGGATATTGTTCCCATTTCTCGTGAGAGTGTTGTTACTTCTCCCGACAGTCCAGCTACCTCATCACTCACCCCACTGATGGTGTCCAGGAGTGATCGGTAAGGTCAATGCTCTCTGCACTCAATGACATCATCTGAATCACATCTGCTACATCCCGCATCTAAGGAGAGCGTGGTCGAGCTCTCCTTCCCCTCCTCCCCATGGGTGTGGCTCGCGCCACACCACTGGGACCCGCAGCCTGGGACGGTGGGGCCCTGGGTGTACCTCACTGCACCACATCACTGGGACCCGCAACCTCGGAAGGTGGGAAATCATGGAATGTCCCACCAATTCTCAAACCACTGGTCACAGAAGGGGCTGGCACCTCCACGAGTAGCACCTCCTTCACATTCAGTACAACAGTGGGAGCTTCATCCAGCTCCATCCTCTCCTCCTCCCACCATGTTCTTGGTCTGGAGGGTGGGATTGGCAGATGTTCTCCTCTTCAGGCTCATCCCCATCTGAATCTTCTTCTGCATTGCCAGGGTTGGCCTCAAGTTCTGCAAAATATAACAGAACAGTCAAATGGTTAGCAGCAGAGAAGGGGGCAGGATGGGTGGCATGAGTAGGCTCACACATCGCAGGCCTGGCAGCAGGTTGCTTTGAAGGGCCACGATGAATTTGCAGGACCCTCTCCCTCAAGTGTGGGCCCAGCTTGTGCAGTACTGATTGTTTTTTTCCAGGCAGGGCCCATCAAAGCAGCGACCCTCTTCCAAGGGTGTCAGTAGGTGCAGATTTGCCGGGCCTCCTCCTGTTTGAATTCTTTCATAGAAACATAGAAACATAGAAAATAGGTGCAGGAGTAGGCCATCTGGCCCTTCGAGCCTGCACCACCATTCAATAAGATCATGGATGATCATTTCTTCAGTACCCCGTTCCTGCTTTCTCTCCATACCCCTTGATCTCTTTAGCCGCAAGGGCCATATCTAACTCCCTCTTGAATATATCCAATGAACTGGCATCAACAACTCTCTGCGGCAGGGAATTCCACAGGTTAACAACTCTCTGAGTGAAGAAGTTCCTCCTCATCTCAGTCCTAAATGGCTTATCCCTTATCCTAAGACTGTCCTCTAGTTCTGGACTTCCCCAACATCGGGAACATTCTTCCTGCATCTAATCTGTCCATCCCGTCAGAATTTTATATGTTTCTATGAGATCCCCTCTCATCTTTCTAAACTCCAGTGAATACAGACCCAGTCGATCCAGTCTCTCCTCATATGTCAGTCCTGCTATCCCAGGAATAAGTCTGGTGAACCTCCGTTGCACTCCCTCAATAGCAAGAACATCCTTCCTCAGATTAGGAGACCAAATCTGAACACAATATTCCAGGTGGGGCCTCACCAAGGCCCTGTACAACTGCAATAAGACTTCCCTGCTCCTATACTCAAATCCCCTAGCTATGAAGGCCAACATACCATTTGCCTTCTTCACTGCCTGCTGTACCTGCATGCCAACCTTCAATGACTGATGAACCATGACACCCAGGTCTCGCTGCACCTCCCCTTTTCCTAATCTGCCGCCATTCAGATAATATTCTGCCTTTGTGTTTTTGCCCCAAAGTGGATAACCTCACATTTATCCACATTATACTGCATCTGCCATGTATTTGCCCACTCGCCTAACCTGTCCAAATCACCCTGCAGCCTCTTAGTGTCCTCCTCACAGCTCACACCTCCACCCAGTTTAGTGTCATCTGCAAACTTGGAGATATAACACTCAATTCCATCATCCAAATCATTAATTTTGTTGTGTGCCACTTTCCACTGCAAAGATGAAAATGCAAATTTTTAGAGAGGGTGTCTTTTTGCTTGGTGGGACATATACAGCTCGTCACATTTACAATTGCATTGAATAAATGAAAATATTATTTACACTAACTACAGGACGAATTAACTGCACAGGCAGCAATGAATGAATATGATATAATTGGCATCACGGAGACATGGCTCCAGGGTGACCAAGACTGGAAATTCAACATCCAGGGGTATTCAACATTCAGGAAGGATAGACAGAAAGGAAAAGGAGGTGGAGTGGCATTGCTGGTTAAAGAGGAAATTAACGCAATCGTAAGGAAGGACATTAGCTTGGATGATGTGGAATCTGTATGGGTGGAGCTGCGGAATACCAAAGGGCAGAAAACGCTCGTGGGAGTTGTGTACAGATCACCAAACAGTAGTAGTGAGGTTGGGGACAGCATCAAACAAGAAATTAGGGATGCGTGCAATAAAGGTACAGCAGTTATCATGGGCGACTTTAATCTACATATTGATTGGGCTAACCAAACTGGTAGCAATACGGTGGAGGAGGATTTCCTGCAGTGTATTAGAGATGGTTTTCTAGACTAATATGTCGAGGAACCAACTAGAGGGCTGACCATCCTGGACTGGGTGATGTGTAATAAGAAAGGACTAATTAGCTATCTTGTTGTGCGAGGCCCCTTGGGGTAGAGTGACCATAATATGGTAGAATTCTTTATTAAGATGGAGAGTGACACAGTTAATTCAGAGACTAGGGTCCTGAACTTAAGGAAAGGTAACTTTGATGCTATGAGACCTGAATTGGCTGGAATAGACTGGCAAATGATACTTAAAGGGTTGATGGCGGATAGGCAATGGCAAACATTTAAAGATCACATGGATGAACTTCAACAATTTTACATCCCTGTCTTGAGTAAAAATAAAATGGGGAAGGTGGCTCAACCGTGGATAACAAGGGAAATTAAGGATGGTGTTAAATCCAAGGAAGAGGCATATAAATTGTCCAGCAAAAGCAGCAAACCTGAGGACTGGGAGAAACTTAGAATTTAACAGAGGAGGACAAAGGGTTTAATAAGGAGGAGGAAAATAAAGTATGAGAACATAAAAACTGACTGCAAAAGCTTCTATAGATTTGTGAAGAAAAAAAGATCAGTGAAGACAAACGTAGGTCCCTTGCAGTCAGATTCAGGTGAATTTATAATGGGGAACAAAGAAATGGCAGACCAGTTGGTTTGGTTCTGTCTTCACGAAGGATGACACAAATAACCTTCCGGAAATACTAGGGGACCGAGGGGCTAGTGAGAAGGAGGAACTGAACGAAATCCTTATAAGGCGGGAAATTGTGTTAGGAAAATTGATGGGATTGAAGGCTGATAAATCCCCGGGGCCTGATAGTCTACATCCCAGAGTACTTAAGGAAGTGGCCCTAGAAATAGTGGATGCATTGGTGATCATTTTCCAACAGTCTATTGATTCTGGATCAGTTCCTATGGACTGGAGGGTAGCTAATGTAACACAACTTTTTTAAAAAGGAGGGAGAGAGAAAATGGGTAATTATAGACCGGTTAGCCTGACATCAGTAGTGGGGAAAATGTTGGAATCAATTATTAAAGATGAAATAGCAGCACATTTGGAAAGCAGTGACAGGATCGCTCCAAGTCAGCATGGATTTATGATAGGGAAATCATACTTGACAAATCTTCTGGAATTTTTTGAGGATGTAACTAGTAGAGTGGATAAGGGAGAACCAGTGGATGTGGTGTACTTGGACTTTCAAAAGGCTTTTGACAAGGTCCCACACAAGAGATTGGTGTGCAAAATTAAAGCACGTGGTATTGGGGGTAAAAGAACTGGTTGGCAGACAGGAATCAGAGAGTTGGGATAAACAGGTCCTTTTCAGAATGGCAGGCAGTGACTAGTGGGGTGCCGCAGGGCTCAGTGCAGGGCAGTGGAGCAGACTTTAGAGGCCCGGCCTGCAAAAAGAAAAATAATTCATTTGCACCAGCAATTGCTCAATGCCTGACTGCCTGACTGCGTGGGGGCGTTGGTTACCAACTTATGTTGTGTTCTGTAACATGGCATCAAGACTGCAGACAAGCGTGTGGCTGCCTCAATGGAAGCAACTGTGAGGCACCCATTGCAAGAATTTGTGGCATCAGGCGTAGCAGGGTAGAATTGGTCTTGGGCGGCAGTGCAAACCAGGTGCTATCCCATCGTCCACCCATTAGACGCCCGCCCCATATTCAGTTGCATTGAAATCAATTAACAGGCTTCCTCTCACCCCAATGAGAAGCAAAATTATCCTTGGCTCATTGGCTACCTGAGAAAGAGAGTGTTCGGAGATCAGGCCTTCAAATCTGGCACCAAGCTCATGGTCTACAGGGCTGCAGTGATACCCGCCCTCCTGTATGACTCATGGACCATATGCAGTAGACATCTGAAAGTGCTGGAGAAATACCACCAACGATGTCTCCGCAAGATCCTGCAAATCCCCTGGGAGGACAGACACACCAACGTCAGTGTTCTCGGTCAAGCCAACATCCCCAGCATCAAAGCACTGACCACACTCGACCAACTCCATTGGGCGGGTCACATTGTTCACATGCCTGACACAAGACTCCCAAAGCAAACGCTCTACTCAGAACTCCTACACGGCAAGTGAGCCCAAGGTGGGCAGAGGAAACGTTTCAAGGACACCCTCAAAGCCTCCTTGATAAAATGTGGCATCCCCACCGACAACTGGGAGTCCCTGGCCAGAGACCACCCGAAGTGGGGGAGGAGCATCCGGGAGGGCGCTGAGCACCTTGTCTTGTCGCCGAGAGCATGCAGAAAGCAAGCACAGCAGCGGAAGGAGCGTGCGGCAAACCACACTCCCCACCCACCCTTTCCTTCAACAACTGCCTTTCCCACCTGTTGACAGGGACTGTAATTCCCATATTGGACTGTTTAGTCACCTAAGAACTCACTTTCAGTGTGGAAGCAAGTCTTCCTCGATTTCAAGGGACTGCCTATGATGAGGCCCCCACTTCCCTCCCGCCACTGATCAGCAAAATTGGTCCATGCCCACTGCTTCCAACATAGATAATCAAAATGGGCCCCATTAAACTTTTGAACTTCCCCGTCACTAATCATAGAGATATTCTCCATCACTCCACTTTCTGCTCTTCCCCCTCCTTTTTCTCCCTCTTACTTTCCTGTTCTCCCATCAATCTCTTCCATTCCCTTTACTCCGCCTCTTCTCTTCCCCCTCCTCCTCCCTGTTCAACTCTACCCACCCTCCTCCTCCTCCTCCACTTCCTCTTCTCTGCCTCTCTGCCCATCATCCTCTCTCGCTTTCCTCGCCCTTCCTCTCTGCCACTCCCCCCTTACCCCTGAATATTACACTTGGTCTTGTCCAGTATTATAAATAACTCACCACAACCCAAATAACTCCCATTACAAATAACCCACACATTGCAAAACGCTTGCGTAATAAAGCCCCCACTCTAAAAACAAATTCCACAATAACTCGCATATTACTCATACTGAAAATATCCCCTGTATGACAAATAAATCCTCACATTACAAGTTATCCTATTATAAATAATCCTTCACATTACAAATAAACTTCCAGCCCCAATTTTCCAATTTGGTTGCATATTTCAAAACAAAACTGTCCAGGATTGTGCCAATGCAGCCCTGAGTTAGCTAAAAGCAGGTATAAGAGTGATTTAGGCTGACGCCCAGCTAATGTTCCCTCTCTGCAAATGGTACAGCCAGGATTGGAAACCCTTTATGAAGAATATTGGACACAATTCCACCTCCACCCACCCCTGAAGGAATGCTACACAACAACATTGTGCTTTCAAACCTATTGAACACAAATCTTTAAACAAGTAAAGTTATTAGTAACTGCAAAGCTGCAAGTCTGGCCTTAGTCGGAAATAATACACTACTGTCAAATATAATACTTCCACAACTAAGCTCTTCCTGTCCCATGAAGGGAACTGAAATGATATTTCACTGGAGGCAATCTGCATTTTATTGCTGCAAATGCTCAAAGTGTTTGGTTGGATTTCTAAAGCAATTATTATGTGCTGCTTCATACCACAGGGCATGATTCCATGAGTGTCACCACCATGACAGCACCAGTGAGATAGAGAGAGAGTGAGTGAGCGTATGGGGAGAGAAACAGAAGCAATGGGAGAGAAGCTGAAGGAGAGAAACAACAGAAAACTGAAGTGAAGCAGGAGAGAGGAATAGAAGTAGAAAGTCATATACATAAAGGAAGAGAGAAAGAGAAACAACAGCAAAGGAGAGAAAAACAGGAGACAAAAGGAGACAAACAGATGCCCTGCCTTAGCTCATCTGCTGCTGAAACCCTCATCCATGTCTTTGTTACCTCGAGTTCCATTCACAACTCCCCAGTTAATTATGCAGTCCCTGCCCTCATGTAGCAAGACCTGGACAACATTCAAACTTGGGCTGATAAGTGGCAAGTAACATTACCACACAAGTGCCAGGCAATGACTGTCTCCAACAAGCAAGAGTCTAACCACCACCCCATGACATTCAACAGCATTACCATTGCCGAATCCCCCACCATCAGCATCCTGGGGGTCACCATAGACCAGAAACTTAACTGGACCAGCCACATAACTACTGTGGCTACAAGAGCAGGTCAGAGGCTGGATATTCTGCGGTAAGTGTCTCACCTCCTGACTCCCCAAAGCCTCTACACCATCTCCAAGGCACAAGTCAGGAGTACGATAGAATACTCTCCACTTGTCTGGATGAGTGCAGCTTGAACACTCAAGAAGCTCGACACCATCCAGGACGAAGCAGCTCGCTTGATTAGCACTCCATCCACCACTTTAAACATTCACTCACTCCACCAGTGGTACACCGTGGTCGCAGTGTGTACCATCCACAAGATGCACTGCAGCAACTCACCAAGGCCTCTTCGACAGCGACCTCTATCACATAGAAAGATAAGGGCAGCAGGCACATGGGAACCTGCAAGTTCCCCTCCAAGTTACACACAATCCTGACTTAGAAATATATCGCTGTTCCTTCATCGTTGCTGGCTCAAAAATCCTGGAACTCCCTCTCTAACAGCACTGTGGAAGTATCTTCACCACATGGACTGCAGCGGTTCAAGAAGGCGGCTCACCACCACCTTCTCAAGGGCAATTAGGCCTTGCCTGCGATGCCAACATCCCAGGAATGAATTGTAAAAAATTTGATGATTCCAATGCTCTCCTGGCTGGCCTCCCACCTTCCATAATCTGCAGCTTCAGTTCACTCTGTAAACTTGAGCTCATCCAAAACTCTGCTGCCCACAACCTAATTCACACCAAGCTCTGTTTACCTACCATCCCTGTCCTTGTTGTCCTACATTGGTTCCCGGTCTGGCAATGCCTCAAGTTTAAAAATGTCATCCTAGTGTTCCAATCGCTCCATGGCCTTGCCTCTCCCTATTCCCTGTAATCTCCTCCAGCCCTACAACCCTTCAAGAACTCTGCGTTCTTCCAATCCTGGCATCTTGCACATCCTCAAGTTTCATCCAGCATTTGGCGGCCGTGCCTTCAGGTGCCCAGGCTCCAAGCTTTGGAATTCCCTTCCTGACCCTCTCCTCCCCTCTGCCTATCTCTCCTCCTTTAAGACACTCCTTCTGTAAAACCTACTTCTTTGACCTGTCCTAATGTCTCCTATGTGGCCCGGTGTCAAATGTTTTCTGATGTTGCTCCTGTGAAGCACTTTGGGATGTTTTACTACGTTAAAGGTCTGTGTAAGTGCAAGTTGTTGTGAAGGAGAGAAACAGAAGCAAAGGAACGGAGGGCAAGAGCAACAAGCAAAGGAGGAGAGCATGGGAGAAAAACATCTGAACTGAGGAGGAGAAAGAGAAACTGAAGCAGAGAGAGAGAGAGGCAGCAGCAAAAGGTATGAAAAATAAGCAAAGGCGGAGAGAGAGAAGCAAAGGAGCAGAAAAAGAAATAAATGGAAATGAAGAATTTTGTTTAAAAACAGACTTACCACTTTCAGTATCCTATACTAGAGAGGCAGGAGAGGCTTTTTTTTTTAATGGGGCCAAGTCCAAAATGTTTTAGAATCTCTGGCTACAATTTCACTTACCAAGGCACGAGCGAGGCAGAAGACGTCCGCAGCATGTTCCCAACTTGCTGCCGGCTCCATCCCGCTCTGTACAAGTGATTTGACGATGATTGGGCTTGTTGAGCCCATCCAGCGAGGTTCCCAGCCAATTAAAAGGAAGCGGGTCTGATGACATCACTTGATGCATTATCAGCCAATTTCCTTACATGGCCACATTCATTTTGACAGTTGTTCTGTCAGTGTTCTACAGCATTGACATGCTGCAAACACTGGCAAGCACCTCAGAATGGTGCAGGGCTGCACCCAGACCCTCCCACGACTCCTCCATATGCTTATGGAGGGCGTCATAACATGCAGGGAGGTTCCCTTTCCTTCCAATGAGCGGAAGAGACCTCTCCAGGAGACTAATGCAGCCTGGTTGCACATTGCACAAGAGGGCACAAGTGGGGATATCATCAGGAGGACGTAGTTGCAGTGGTGCAAACCTTTCAATTATCTCAGTAGATCATGAAACGTTACTGTAAAGCCACACTCAACCTCATCCTACTGTGCCACTTATTGCATCCCCATCACTCTGCCTCCCTGACGCTACTCCTGCACATCCTTACTCACACCAACGTACCTTGCACCTCCACCCATCCCTCTCTCTCTATCTGCATTATCACTTCCCCATCTCACTAGTCACCCCTCACAATCACCCTCATCCTAGTTCAATCATACCAACTAACAATGCACAAGGGTAACCACTTGGATGTTTTCGCCAATAATCATGTCAGGTATCTGTATATGTGTTGTTAAACATTGAAATCTTTACTTTCAATACTTTGTGTTCTTGGACAGATTTTTTGTGCATTTTTGGAAGTGGCTTAGTGAGTTGCAGTGAATGGTGAGACATAAGGGTAACCCCCCGCTATGGTGATGAGTGTGAAAGGAATGGCTTGGGCATTGCAGGGTGTTGGTGGGGGGTTGTGCCAATCTGGTGCACTATGTGGCAGCCATGGTGTACAGCATCAACATAAGATTAGGAGCAGGAGTAGGCCATTCGGCCCCTCAAGTCTGCTCTGCCATTCAATGAGACCATGGCTGATCTTCGAACTC
Organism: Pristiophorus japonicus; assembly: GCF_044704955.1. Lineage (NCBI taxonomy): Eukaryota > Metazoa > Chordata > Chondrichthyes > Pristiophoridae > Pristiophorus > Pristiophorus japonicus. Next base: position 95,060,534 of record NC_091990.1, on the reverse strand, counting down.
ATCTCCACTTTCCTGCACTATCCCCTTATCCCTTGATTCCTTAATATCCAAAAATCTATTGATCTCTGTCTTGAATATACTCAAAGACTTAACCTCCACAGCCCTCTCAGGTAGAAAATTCCAAAGATTCATCACCCTCAGTGAAGAAGTTTCTCCTCATCTCAGTCCTAAATGGCCGACCCCTTATTCTGAGACTGTGACCCCTGGTTCTAGACTCCCCAGCCAGGGAAACATCCTCCCTGCATCTACGCTGTCAAGCTCTGCAAGAATGGTGTATGTTTCAATGATATCACCTCACATTCTTCTAAACTCTAGAGAATATAGGGGTAGTCTATTCAATCTCTCTCATAGGACAATCCCCCCATCCCAGGAATCAGTCTGGTGAACCTTCGTTGCGCTCCCTCAATGGGTAAGGAGAACAAAACTGTACACAGTACACCAGGTGTTCACACCAGGGCCCTATATAATTGCAGTGACGTCTTTACTCGTATATTCAAATTCTCTTGTAATAAAGGCCAACATACCATTTTCTTTTTTAATTGCTTGCTGTACCTGCATGTTAACTTTCAGTGATTCATGTACAAGGACACCCAGATCCCTCTGAACACCAACATTTCCCAATCTCACACCATTTAAAAAATATTCTGGTTTTCTATTTTTCCTAACAAAGTGGATAACTTTACATTTCTCCACATTATATTCCATTTGCCATGTTCTTGCTCACTCACTTAGCCTGACTGGTGTCCGGGCAGCAATGTGGTCAGGTGCTGATGCCTTGTGTCTTGTGCAGCACCAGTGGATTGCGGAGGTTGGTGGTGTTGTTGGTGCTGCTGGCATGGCTGGTGGTACTAGTGTTGGGGCTGATCATGGTGGGATTCTGAGGGCCAAGGTGAGATTTTTTTCAAGGGCACCGATGTTGATGGAATTGATTGCAGGTGAGGTTGAGATGACAGAAGCGATCTGCCAATGGTGAGGGTGGTTGTTCCAAGGAGCTGACAGTGGATGAGAGTTTACTCCAAACACTTCCAACCTGCATATAGCTCAAATGTGTCTTCCAAATCTTGAAGGCTCCAGCTTCTGAGATTGAAAAGTGAACAGCTGTGAAATGGGAACTTTTATACCACATTTGTAGCAGTCAACTATTCAGAAGAATGGATACTGATTGAACACCCGACCTATTTACCTGACGTGATCTCTGAGCGCCGTGAACCTTGTGAAAAAGCTGGGAAAATGGTAAGTACAGCTCAAAATGGTGTTTAAGTGCCTTTTAACAAGCTCTTAATAATCTAAATTGCTTCCCCCGCCACTTGGTGTCAGGTCTGTTCAGCGCTGACAGACCCGACACCTGGGAGACTTGCATGGAGGCCGGTTGACAGCGAGGTACTTGCCCCGCTGTCAATCATTTCAAATTTCACATCTGACCCGCCTCCGATCCCCTCCTCTCAGCGCCAGTAAAATTCCAGCCACTGAGTCAGATAGTTTTGTTCAAATTTATTGCCATGAATGAGAATTGACTTGAGTGACGTGTGAGGCACGTGGACAGCACATGCATCTGGCCATGTCCCTGCCATCATTTCCTTAACCGACCATGGATTTTTCTGGTATTGAAACAGAAATGTGGCCATCCGGGGTAATTTCAGTTGCACAAATGTCTCCGTTGTGAACTCAGGAGAGTTCCTGGTGCCACAAACTGGCCAGTTCAGGTATATGCAGCTTTAAAAAAAAGATCTGAAGCTTCACCAGAGAATGGTAAAGAATGCAAAGATCGTATATAAAAACTTATATAAAACAGGAATATAGTTACGGTAGTGTAATGATTATGTTACTGGACCAGTAATCCAGAGAACGGCGTTCAAATCCCATCGTTGGCGTTTTGAGAATTTGAATTCAGTTTCAAAATGAAAAATGGTATAAGTGACCAAGAAGAAATGGTCGTGAAAACCCAACAGGTTAATTAATGTCCTTTAGGGAAGGAAACATGCTGTTCATACCCAGTCTGGCTATATGTGACTCCAATCCCACACCAAGGTGGTTGACTCTTAACTGCCCTTGGCAGTGGCCTAACGAGCCACTCAGTTGTATCAAACTGCTATCAACAGTTCAAGAATAAATCCCACTGCCACCTTCTCAGGGCAACTAGGGATGGGTAACAAATTCTGGCCTTGCCAGCAATGTCCATATCCTGAGAATGAATGGCTTAAAATAAGCCAGCTGTGCCCAAGTATCGGAGTATTGAGTTTGACACAGAGGGTTGACTTGCTTCTGAGTTGACATTCACAGACAGGTCATCTCAGAGGCCCTCAACCCCAAGGAGATGTATCTTACCTTCCCCAAGGAGAATGGTGAGTAACTAATGTCACTCGTCCATAGTGACAATTAAAATAGTGAATTCTCCATGGTATTATAAAAATTCTCAGTCAACATAAAATCTCAAAACATTGGATAATTATTGGAGACACTGGCATTTCACCATAGGACTTGGGTTCAAAATCTGACAGTGGAATGGAGCGATAGGGTGGATACAAAGAACGCTAGAGTTGGAAGAATGGAAGTGATATCGGTCTGGAAGAGGCTGCAGAGGTAGGAAGGAGCTAGGCCATTCAGAGATTGGTGGACGAGGTTTTTGAATGTAACATGTTGGGGACATGGAGAAGTTGAATGTCAATAATTTCCGGATTAATAGATGAACAGGACTAAGTGCAAGGTCGGTTGCGGGCAACTTGGTTTGGATGAGTTGGAGCTTATGCTAGGGAAGCCCTGGAAGTGACAACGATGTGGATGAGGGTTTCAGCAGTAGTGGGGGAGATAAGGGCAGAAGTGGGCAGTGATATGGAGGTAGTCTTGGTGATGGAAAGGACATGGAGTTTGAGCTCAGCTCAGGATCAAACAGAGCACCGAGGCAGCCTGAATGAGGAGATGGAGGAGAAGTAGTGGGTAGAATTGTGGTCTAGTTTTTTTGGGGTGGAAGTTGAACAGGATGGCTTTGACCTTTGGCCTCAGCGATGTTAAATTGAAGAAAGTTCTGACTGATCCACAACTTGATGTCAGACAAGCACAGTGGTGACTGCGGAATCAAGTGTGGTGCAGAGAGGTTGGGCTGGGTGTCTTCAGGATACATAAGGAAGCTGAGCCCATCCCTAAAGAGGGTGTCATGAAAGTGCAGCAGATTTATTAATTCTAAACAACAGAAACCCATCACAGGGGAGGGGACAGATTTTCTTATGGGGTTACAACAGTCACACTCATCGCCACCTCAGGGATCCACTCCTGCTACTCCTGGCCCCACAAAGGAATATATTTGACTTACCTGGAGGCTTCTCTTTATCCTTCCTAGCACATGCCAACCTGCTTCACCCCAGTGGGAATGTCACGGCAGCTTCCTTGCTCAGAGCCCAGTTAAAATGCCATCAGGGTTCCTACTGACATAATCGGGTCCAATTTGCATAACTTCCTGAGTCTGGTGAGGGTCGAGTTCGAAGTGGGTAACAGCCTACATACCTTGATTCCACCAGGTGAGTAGGATTAAAACCGAGGTGTTTGGTATGGAGTCCTCACTCTCTCCTGTAGTGACACACACCACTTACCTCAGTCTGGGGGGCTTCGGTACAGGTAGGCAGAGCCAAGACCGAGGGACCCGCGGCTACATGCAGGAGCACTACTGCTATTTAACCAGCTAAAGCAGCATTTACCAGCACAGGCCTCTGGCAAGATTCCTGCTGCTTGTCTAGGCAGTGCCACTCTATCTCTAAGGATATCAGTTTGCAGGGTTAACTGGAGCCAAGTGGAAAGAAATCCCAGCTCCCAGTGACAGGTGTACTTCTCCAGCTTTCATGAGTTGGCTAGACTGGCTGGTCAATCACCAACAGTGTCCTGGAGTACTGCAGGCCTGCGTGCCCAGGTATCAGAGTACCGAGTATGGTACAGAGGGTTGACTCGGTTCTGAATTTACATTCGCAGACATGTCAAAACAGAGCCCCCTTAACCCCAAGGAGATACCACTTCCCTTCCCCCAAGGAGGATAGTCACCAATTGGTCATTACATTACGGACAAAGTGTGGATTTGAGCCCCCAGCGGATGGCCAACAAGTAACAGGAGCTCCTCACGAGTGCCGTGCTGACTGTACGACTCACTGCTAATCACAGCATGGACCTTATCAAATGGTGGTTCCACCAGTTGGAGGGGCAGACTTTCAGCAGCAGCTTCTTGCCTCTCCTTGATCCAATGATGTTAAATGTCAAGTCCTGGCTATATGTGCACACGCTCTCATACCTGATCACTGTTGCTCCAAGTCTCAGAGTTTCCTCCTCTGCCATACCTAGACTTCTGCTTTAAGCATGGTGGAAGGACCTACATATCAGTGTTGAATGTACCAGGCCTGTTCATCAGTAACTGTTTAAACTGCGTCCTAATGTGATGGGCTTTTGCAATGAGGCAGGCCCACCATGAAGCTGACGCCCTGTCCAGGATACTCAATGACCTGCCAGAGTAGACCAGAGTCCTCTCTTTTTTGCAACAATTTCACCTCACCACTTAATATTACACATAGGCCGAAGGAAGCCTGTTGCATTCCTAGGGATCCTGAACCATGAAACAAAAACCGTTGCCTACACCACAATATCAACACGCTGAAGGACTGTTGCTCAGGCTGAAGTTAGCATCCACTAGGACCTTGGGTACTAATATTAATCAGCATCTGGGAAACGTGCGCCCTGTGACTTCCAATTAATACTTTGAGATCCCCTCTAGAACCTTCAATCTGTACAGCATGTTCCAGCAGCTTTTCGAGCCCCCTGGCAGATGAATCCTGCCTCTTGGGTCCGACAGAAGCTCAGCATAATGCACTCTGAAGATCTTGGGGAATGCCCTCCCTCACAGGTTTGTTTGGTAACACTGGACTTATCGGACACTGGCAGTAGGTCAGAGGAACCCTTTGGATCACGGCCAACAACCAGATTTCATCCAATGGAAAAACCATTGACAATGATTTTTAAGCCTAGTCTTGGAGATAATGCTATTTTTGATAAGTGCCCGAGAGATGCACAGGAAATTAGACCATGTCTTGATGAAATGATGCCCCGATTTGGAATGAAGACAGAAACAGTAATTTTGTAAAAGGAATGTTTTCTTGTCAATTTTATTCAAAACTAGTTCCACATACACAGACCACCCAACCGAAGCCAATTTTAGTGCTCTACCAACACCCAAATATAATCAGCACCAAGGGCCATCTTGGCCTGGTTGGTGCGCATCAACTAAGCCAGTGGGGAAGCCCAATAATATATCTTAGACTACCTGTCAGCCATTTTTAAACATAAAGACTAAAATGAAAGGAAGTTTTCAGATTCAGCATAGTCATTATGTAATCTGGTCGTGGTTTATCACTGATTATTCTCCTGTGACAGCGGAGAGCGTTTCAAACATTTTATCAATTCAATCGGAGGGCTGTCGCCTGAATAAATAACATTTTTAAAAAGATTCTTCATCTAGAATACTTCATAAAAAAGCTAATTCACTTTCCTGGAGTATTTTTGTAAACAATAAAGCCTTCTGATAATATCAAACAGCAACATTCCTACCTAGCATTATGGGTTAAAATTCAATTTCCATTTTATAAATTTAGAGCACATCATTCTAAGAACATTCTAAAAGGTTTCACCAATTCTCTACACAACTAGTGTAACATTACTGATTTAGTCGCAATGGTTCGGTTTTAAATATTAGGAATTAAAATTCAATTTCATAAATTATTTCTGAAAAACTCAACCTCCCCATCCCCCACTCAAGGGCTGACTTTCAAAGTAAGAAAAAATATAAGACAAAGTTGCTTTCCATAAGCTTGATCATTGTCACGTGAGGTGACGTGTCACGGAGGAAACTGCAGTGCACGTCTTCAAAGTCATCTTGCAGAACTGATCCAGCTTTTGAAACAAGTCCATGGCATCAGTCGTCCTTTGAGTTTAGTCTTTCTTTACATGTCACAGCAGATAACAGCTCAATGGAAGTGATTCCCAAGACATGCTTTCAGCGGCATGTATCTGTGTCCTTGTTGGGGCTGATGTTTCAGTGCCGTTTCGAGACTGCACTTTTGGAATAACTAAAATGGTGATCTCTCTCCAGACCAGGCCGTCCCTCAGAATAAGACTTCATTAGGTCAGACCTGAAGTGGTCAGCTTTACTGCCTTTAAAGGATAGCGTCCACATAAATCAAGGGGCAGTGCATTTGAAGCAGTTCCAGAAAGCCCGGGACAGTTTGTGTCACTGTTCCTTGAGTGAACATTTCCAGCAAGTTTGGTCCAAGAAGTAGAAACACGTGTGTGTGTTGTGGTTTGTTTGGTGAGCTTATGGCTCAAAGGCCAGTGTTGGTTTTCTTGGGCTGGAGAGGGACACCATATGCTCAGAGATCCCCAGCTATGTAGAATCTTAATCCAATATACTGTATGGCAAAATAAAATCTTGGGGGGGGAGGGAAAAAGAATATTACTGATAGATACAGAACATACAAAGCTTATGACGATTGTAAACGATGAGAAAGAACAGCAGCAATTAGATGGGTCACATAGTGGGCCAAGCAGATGCCTACGAGCTCTAAGGTCTCGTGGCGAAGAGGGATGCCGAGATGTCTAAGGGGGTACGTGATTACTATGACCAGAATGTCTCAGTCGGGAATGATTCTAATATTCAGACTCAAGATCTTTGCCTCTTCTTCCTGGCTTCCGTCAAGTTCTTTTGCAGTCGTGCACTGATCAGCAGCTAAAAAACAAGACATTTTGGAAATGCCAATGAGAGAAAATATAAATTGGATTGAGAGAGAAAAGTGTCTTTGTGGTTAAAATGTGAAAAACGCTTCTTCAAAAGAGATCCTCCCCCACGTAGCTCGGTAATCGGCTGGATTGCCTGGGGAGCATGCGTCTGCTGGTTTATGGTTTTTTAAAGTGCATAGAGAAAGTTTCAACCCTCGTTCGGTCCTTTTGTTGTTTTCTTGGCCTGAGAATCCCACATCCCTCGCTTGGAATGAAAATAATGGTAGAAGTTCCTGAGGCGCAATCGTTCTACCTCAAGGCCATTCTGAAGAACCCTGGGAGACCAAAACAAAAAAAGCTTTTCACAATGTATTCAGAATTAATTGGCAGTGCTGGTGCTGACTTGCAGCCAATGAATGTGTGATGCCTACTCTCAGTGCATTTAAAAAATAAAATTATTTTATATCACCAATAGCTTCCTAAAATGTCCTCTACATAACTTCATTGAAAATGCCCTACCTTGCTCTGACTGGTCTGCCATCTCCGTTATCTTTAGAATATATCTCTGGCTTCCTTCCATTTGGTGTGCCTACTCAGACACTCTTTCCTCTGAGCCATTGCTCATGCTATCCGCTCTCACTGCTCTGGGACTCAGTTTGCACTGCTGTCCCATTCTCACTCAGAGTCACTGTTGTTCCTTGCTCTCGATGATTAATCTGCTGTCTCTCTCTGGGTCAATATACTCTCTCTCTCTTGCTCTGGTTCTATATTGGCTCTCCCTGGGCCAATGCAGACCCACACACTCTCTATTTCTGAATTAATGTTGTACACTCACTCTGGCTCAATGCTGGCCCTCTCTCTCTCTCAATGCTGGCCCTCTCTCTCTCTCTCTCTCTCTGGACCAATGCAAAACCCCTAATGCTGGCCTAATCTCACAGTTGATCCCAGCTCTCTCATACTGGCCTGTTCTCTCTCTCTGGCTCACTCTCCCTCTCTCTCTGGACACTGAAGGCCCACTCTCTCACATTCTGGGTCAATGCTGGCCCACTCTCTCTCACTCTGGGTCAATGTTGGCCCACTCTCTCTCTCTCTCTCTGGGTCAATGCTGGCCCTCTCTCTCTCTCTCGGTCAATGCTGGCCCACTCTCTCTCTCTCTCTCTCTCTCTCTCAATGCTGGCCCACTCTCTCTCTCTCGGTCAATGCTGGCCCACTCTCTCTCTCTCTCTCTCTCTCTCGGTCAATGCTGGCCCTCAATCTCTCTCTTTCTCGGTCAATGCTGGCCCGCTCTCTCTCTCTCTCTCTCTCTCTCTCTCGGTCAATGCTGGTCCGCTCTCTCTCTCTCTCTTTCTCGGTCAATGCTGGCCCGCTCTCTCTCTCGGTCAATGCTGACCCGCTCTCTCTCTCTTGGTCAATGCTGGTCCTTTCTCTCTCTCTTGGTCAATGCTGGCCCACTCTCTCTCTCTCTCTCTCTCGGTCAATGCTGGCCCACTCTCTCTCCCTCTCTCTCTCTCCCTCAGTCAATGCTGGCCCACTCTCTCTCTCTCTCTCCCTCGGTCAATGCTGGCCCTCTCTCTCTCTCTCTCTC